>NC_092644.1:34796118-35996118 GCF_039555335.1 Amphiura filiformis | reverse complement strand
ACCCCATATTTATTCAGGTTGTGTACTTCTTCTTCTTGCGTATGTCAGGAAGAAACAAGATATAAAAGCCAAAACATTAAATTACATTACATTTCAAGCCCAGTACGCATCAAACAGTCCCTGGTGGCTTCGTCAACTTCAATCAGGCCGGAGATACCATTCGGTGGTCTATGGAGATGACAGGATGATATGATGTGGTCGGCTGTTTGTTCCTCACTACCGCACTCGCATGCTGGGCTTTCCTTTCAGCCCCATTGGAACAGGTTGGCATTGAAGCGTCCAACTCCACTTCTCAGGCGGTTTAATTTTGTCCAAGCAGACCTGGGTAGATTGAAGCCTGGGATGGTGTCTGTTGGGTCTGTGACAAAGCGCTGGAGTGGTGAGGAAGACTGAAGCCATTGGTCTTTCCATGCCTTAGCTGTCCAGTCCTTGGCTGTCTGGTTAGGCTGTGTTGTCTTCATCAAGACTGTTGCTTGTTGAGCAAACGGCTTCCTGGATACCAATCTCCTGCTTTCCCCCTCATTGTTCCTAGCTCTTGACTGGGTGTCATGAAGGAGGAGTCCTGGTTCTTCAGACCGGAGTGCTATAGCTACGGAGGCTGCTTTCCTTCTGATGTCCGGCGGAGGGATTCCTGCTAAAACCGGAAGCTATTCAGTTGGAGTTGGTCGCAGACATCCTGACACAGTGCGCATAGCTTCATTTAGACCTGTGTCTACCGGGGTGTGGTAGCTCCTGCTCCATACTGGTGCACAGTATTCTGCTGGTGCGTATACCAAGGCCAGGGTTGATGTTCTGAGGGTCTTGGCGCTTGCTCCCCAGCTGGTGCCGGCTAGGTGACGAATCAATGCGCATCTTGCTGTGATTGATCTTGTCCCTTAGATTAACCAAGTGCTGCCGGTAGGTGAGGGCTCTGTCCAGTTTCACTCCTAGGTATGTGGGGCAAGCCTCGAAGTTCAGTCGCTTGGACTTGATGGTTACATTGAGTTCTCGGTTGGCTTCCCTGTTGTTGAGATGGAAGGCAGAGGAGACAGTCTTAGCAACACTCAGCTTGAGCCGCCATTGGTAGAGGTAAGTATCTAGGGTGTCCATGTCTAGGCTGAGCGCTCTCTCAATTGTGTCCCAAGAGTTGCCAGACTTCAGGATTGCCAGGTCATCTGCGTATCCATACTTCTTAGCAATGGTATTGGGCAGGTCATGGATGTAGATGTTGAATAAGAGAGGTGCTAGGATGAATAAAAAAAATTCATGTACTCAATGACCCCCGTTTTTCTATTTCCTGCTACCCAAAGACCCCCCCTTTTTAATTCCCAAATTTAGGTGTTATTTGTGTTCTCCTCCAGAAATAATGAGATTTTTCACTTTCCAAGGTGGCCAAGGTGTTTTTTCGCAGTTAGGACGCAGCCATGTGGCATACCGTTCCTCAGACTGCGTGGTCTGCTAGCTTGGCCGTCGCTGGTCTTAAGAATGAAGTTGCGGTTCGAGATTAGCTGCACGATGAAGGACACCATCCGTCTGTCTGGTATGAGCTTGAGGAGTTTGCATATCAGGCCTCTATGCCACACGGTGTCGTATGCTGTTGGCAGATCTACATACAGCACCAGCCTTCTGGTTCCCTTCAAAGCTGTCTTCGATGTCTTGGGTGAGGAGGGTGACCTGGTCCACTGTTGATCTGCCCTGACGAATGTACTGAATGACCCCATATTTTTGTAATTGTACATTTGACCTGAATGCCCCCTACTTTTAACATGGCCGAGGCACATCCCTGCCATTTCAGATAGTGCGTATCTACATGAGGAAGTCGTTGACTATGTTGATCAACTTCTGACAATATTCTGGGCTTTTGGCAATCAGTGTGAGATCATCTACGTAGGCTTTAGCAGAGGAATCGGTGGTTGTGTTGCTCACACGGTACCCAAGGTGGCTGTGTTTAAGCAGATCAAGACCTAAGTTGAAGACAGCCAGAAATTGGATGCAGGATAGTGGACACCCTTGGAACACACCAATACTACAGTGTATCCAGTCTATTGTCCAATCTTTTGTCTTTACACGAATATAACTCTCATCGTAGTATTTAAAGATCATCCTCTGGATGTTATCTGGCACATGGTACCATTCCAATGCGAACTGAATCAAGTTGTGTGGTACAGTGCCATGTACGCATTTTGGAGATCAAGCCACAATAGGATTTCCATTTCTTTTGGCATCCTGGAGCATCTCGGTTAGTGCCTCTGTATGTTCTACACAGCCAGCTACTTTCTCTCCATGAAGCCTTTCTGAATGGATTTGTCAATAATAGCTATACATTTTCAATATTAATATCAGCTGTATAATTATGTAGCTGCTTTCCTCAACATTAATATCACCAGGAGAAAATAGCTTCTGTATATTAATATAAGCAATAAATATTGCTATTATTTCTCATTATTTATATCAGCAATAGATATTATACTAATATCAGAAATCAACCAGCAATATAGAAACTTCGTCAATAGTAAATATCAGCAGCGGATAGCTACTGTATCAACACTTGTCTTAATACTAATTATAGAGAGTTTGTCCGTCTGTCCGCGCGCTATCGCGTGCGAGTGGAGCTATCTGCGTGCTCGCAGAGCGAGTACGCGCGGATCTATCGTGTGCTCACAGAGCGCGTACGCGGAGTATCAACGGGCGTGTGCGCAGAGTACCGACGGGTGCAGTGCGGTCCGATGAGATGCACCGATGTATTATAGGCCCTGTTGCGTTCATCGATTGATTTCATTACTTTAGTAACGGCCTACATTTTCGGGGTCCTCCAATGTAGTAACAGGGCACTCAGGGCTTGGAAGAGGCGAACGACGGGTTTCCAGATTCATATGGATACCGAAGTAAGCATCACAGCTACAAAACAGAGTTGTGTCAAGTTCACGTTGGGTCTTGATCACTAAGAGACGCAGCCCTATATCATATTAGTTTAAAAGGTCAGGGCAGTTATTTAGGTGATTGGTAATTCGAGATATGCCTATTATGAGAACCACCCAACCCGAGAACCGCGAAATCTAGTATTATATAGATATAGATTATCTACTTTTTTTTATCAACACTGATATGATTTTGCAACTTTTGTTTGTAAACCCTTTGATACGAGCGTCAGCGTACTAGGTCAAGGTCAACTGCAAAATTGAAAGAAAAAAACAACAATTCAAACCATTCCGCGGAAACATGGCATGTTGCCTCAGGGGATTGACCGCTAAGTCAGGTACCGCGTGAGCAAACTCATGATAGCGCAAACAGCGCGAGTGTACACAAAAGAAACTTCGCGCGTAAGATAAGCGATGTCGCCAGGTCTGTACGTTGTACCGGCGTCAGCTGAATTCGAGTACGCTTCCAATCTGTGTATTAATAATCTAAGATTCAAATAAACAAAACAACAACACCAATTCTTATTGACACAAGGTGTATCCATTTTACCTTTCACACTGTTCATAATACATGTAATAAGTATCCGTTATAGAAAGCTAGCACCAATTGCACTTTGAACTTTACCGATCAAATTATTCTGAATTGCAAGCTTCCAGCTTTTGACGAGATTTGAACAATATCGAGTAAGTTTATAATTTTACTTAATTGCTAATATGTAGGCCTATGCATTTTAGAGTAATCAATAACATTTAATTTTATTATTACGTGTTACGTGGATATTTACCCATAATACACAAACATATTTGTTCCACTTGTAAGCCTTTATTGATTTTAAATTTCAGTCAACAGAAGCTATTAAAATGTCCAGTGTGTTTTCAACAAAATAGTCAAAATATTGTGATACCCTTTAAATGACAGAATGTTACTGTAGCTTTCACTGTGTATTTTACAGAATGGTTTACAAGTAATCTGAAAGCTTTCAGCTTCATTAGACCACTATACACTTACTAAGCATACCGCGATATCGATATTACGACCGTAAACATGGTAAATACTACTTCCGTGTTTTTTACAGTCTGTGTTGTTGAATCATGGAAGAATTGTGCGGCCGCCATACTATAGACCATTAGGAAACGAATTTGGAGAAAACCGTCTGTTAATAAAATACTACGCTGAGCCACCAGCCTGGGTGGCTCACGCTCCAGTAATTTCAGATGATTGAGCTCAATAATACTTCAAAGAATGTCTTCCAATTCATGAAAACAAATAGATAATCAGCTTATCGACTTGTGTTTGTAATTATCAGAAGGTTTTCTTCAAATTCATTCTCTAATGTATGAGTTTATGAGGGGCTGTGCAATAATTTTGAGCCCCGGGGGTAAGATTTCTGAACGGCCCGCCTAAAATCGCTCCCCCTTCGGCCTGCCAAAAATCGCTTGCCCCCTGCGGCCCGCCAAAAAATCTTTCCCCCCCCCCCCCCCCTTGAACATGCCAATCTCAATTGGGATCTCAATTTGAAGAGTTTGGTTCCAAAAGGCATTAAGTCCAAAGGCTGCTTTGTGGAATTTTTTTATTTGAAAATATTCCTAACAATTTATTGGTTATCTTAAAAAAATGCAAATTTCTTTAACCTCCTACGTGCGAAAAAGAAAACAATAGATATAACAGAAAATATTTTGTTTTGTTCCAAAAGGTGTTAAGTCCAATGGCAGCCATTTTTAAACCTGGCATTGGAGAATTTTAGGGGACAAAATGATATTGAAAATAAGCAAGAGTTTATCCATTCCAATCGTTAAATGTCATTTAAAGTTTAAAAATGTAAAAATATACCAGAAAAATGTGACACAAGGCAGCTATTGGACTTAATGCCTTTAGGAAACAAACTCTTTATTTTATTTGCAAACCCTGAATGGTTATGTTGCTAGCGCTGCGAGCAGGAAAATTTGCATATTAAAGCGTTTCCGTACTGTTTTCCTAAGCCTTTTTAGAGCGTATAATTAAAGAGGCGCCTCATGAATGTATGCCAAAATTCGCTAGCCTCCCTCTCGTCTTGCCAAAATTGCCCCCCCCCTTATCGGCTCGCCAAAATGTTCTTGCCCCCCCCCCCCAATTTAACCCCCAGGGCCTCATAATTATTGTACAGCCCCTGCTGCGTGGTAACATTGTTCATGGCACTTTGTAATGGCACTTGTGTGACGATTGTTTGTTTGTTTGTTTACCGAAGTTGGTCCGTAACGGGCACACTTTGGTCCATGGAAAATCCATTGTCCAGACCTATGCGAAATGCACAAGCCAGACTAGGTCAGCCTATAAAATAAATATATAGGACCACGGACAGTAGGCCACTCCCTACAATCAATACAACAATTCCGTTGTTCGTTTCCTTTATCAAACCTCTATTCTGGAATCAGGAAAGGAAAAGTAAATAATAAAAACAACAGTGAAAAAAAATGAATACAAAATATAACAAAACCGGAAAAATATCATAACCAACCAACCAACTAAACAAGCAAACACCATTCAGTAAACAAGGTTCGTTAATTCAGTAAATGCGCTTACTTGTGTACGTTTCAGCAAACACTGTTGCCTTTGTCACTGACACTTGGTGATGACTGTTACTGGCAACCGACTAGATGTATTTCCAGGGGATTTTCTTGATCTCTGCTCATTGAAAATGTGACATAGTTGATACTGTCCTTCGTCTCTGTTCATGGTGGCACCCTCCTTTTCTCTAAAGTCTTTCCTTCATCATATAGCATCCTTCATCCAGCATTTAATTAAACCCACAGACGAAAAATCAACTGGCAACTCTGAGATTTGCTCTGGATATACACCTAGCGTCAGTTGCCAGTAACAGTCACTCCGAAGTTTTGACAAAAGCGGCAGTGTTTGCTCAGTGTCACACAAGTAAGTGTATTATGATTTTCTGAATCAAATATAATGAGTGTGTTCTACAGATCCTGTTCAACCAACAATCAAAATTTTTACCAAGTACATTAAGGTCTGATATTATATATTATAGCGAGAACAATTCGACGACTACTAAAACAAACAACCCCTAACAAACAAGCAAATAACTGAGATTCTGATTCTTATTTTCTTATCCAGCTTGTTCGAACCGGCAAAGACAATGGATACAGCCGCTTGCAGTACGTCGGCGGAATGTTCTTTTGACATCCTCACCGATGATGTTCTCATTATCATCTTCTCATTCCTCACTCTATATGAACGTCTTATGGTCATGAGGTATGTAAATATTTTTGGATATAAACATATATTATAGTAATATATGATTTTATAAAATTTATTTATCCATCAATCTTTTTGTTGTTGTTGATTTTAAACCTCTGTTGCACTTAAGATGGCAATGATGACTTTAGAAGCTTATTGAATCAGTTATCAGCACGAAGACGAAGACCAAAATAAATTGAATTAAATTGAATTGCTTGTCCCTTCCCTTTTTAGCATGTTTAGCTTGCAGTTTATCTTAGCTTAGTTATTACACAGCCCCGTACATTCATCAGTATACGAAATCATGATGATATGCAACAGGAACCTAACTCTTTGTTCTTACGAATCTGAACTGAACACAGATTAATAAATTCTTACGCATTGCTTTTACCTTTTTACAGAGTTAACAAAAGATGCAAGAGAATATTTTCAAGTTCTCATGCCTGGACCTATATTGATTTCTGGGAAGAACAGAAGACAAACAAGAATTGGGCAGTTGATGGATTCAATAGGACAAGGATGTTTTGGCTAGACGACAAGTCTTGGATGTTCCCCGTCGACGAGAAAGCTGTACTTGATTTCCTAAAGCGGTACACTAGTGGAGCATTGAAATCCATTTATCTTCATACTGCAAGTACAAATATTCTGGCATATCTACAGCAAACGTATGGTAATCTTGAAACTATTTCTTTCATTTCTGCGAATGATCCACCAAGAGAGGCACGTGCATTAGACATGAAGCATTCATATAAACCTCTTCCCCATGATCATGATGATAATTTGCCAGTAGCTAAAAGTGTCAGAGTATGCGAAATTCCAATGTACACTGTCGGTTGCAATGGATGTGGAGAAATGCATGACAAGTTGGTGATTCGTCTTGGAAAGTGCAAAAACCTGCGACGTTTGACAATTACTGGAATGAATCCACGGTTTTTGAAACCTGATGGATGGGACGCACTTTCACAAGATATAACAGAGCTGAACTTTCTCAGTACTGCGATACCTAGAAGAGGCTGTCGTGGGCAAAGTAGTGGACTTGATTTCAGTAGCCAACTTTGCACAATGTTGGCAGCACTTTTGAAGTTGACAAAAGTTAGATGCTTCAGACTTTCAATCGATAATCCGGACAACGCGGATCGCTACTTCAAAATTGACGAGTTCTTGTGTGGCATCGCTGACAAATGGCAGGATTTGAGACGTCTTACCTTGATTGGAATACGTCCTCCTTCAGGAGAAATATTTCCTATGATGATTGCAGCACTAACACAATTGCAGGTGTTGGAGCTCTACGGTCAGATGATAACAGATGAGAACATTGCACATATTGCTAAACATCTCAAGAAGCTCACATCTCTCAAGCTTGCAGATGGACCCTATACCTCGACTGGTATCAAAGGTTTGTGTGGTCATCCTTCTATCGAAAGACTGTACCTATTGCAGGGCAAGCAGTACCAACCTGTCCCCGAGTGGGTTTCGGCCGTGTATAACGTGATTCTTTCTCTTCCCAAGATTGTCTATGTCAAACTCCTAGGATACAGGATAATAGCACTTCACGCGAGGGAAGAAATGCCGACGATTTCACCCACCGTTCAAATAGACGTGGAAAATACGCGACTCCGTATGCCAGTTACTGACTAGATGTTTTAGTTACTATATACATGACATACAAGGTGCTTCAAAATAACAGTCATCCTAGGCTATTTAATAAAAGGCACTTTATTTAATGCCCGCATGACCCGTGGGTGCCGCCATAACAAGACCATCAAATGATCAGTAGATGTTCTACAATACTAACAGATATAGGAACTTTTCAGAATATGATCAAAATTACTACAATAGGCTAATTCATTATGGGGATTATGCTTTTCTAGAACTAAATTTAGGAAGTTTTTACCGGCGGAAAAAAGTTATCGACGGAAACTCGCACAATAATGCTACAAAGTTAATTGCAAAAAAACCAACAAATTTGCTAGACAAATCTGGACATGCATCCCACGTTTCTAATTGAAATATACAGGAATACCATCCGATGTGTCAGAGGTCACTTTTCCAGACTTCCAGTCTACAAGCTATAATGTCAGCGCATATCTGGTCACATGGGTATTAAATTAAGTGCATTTATATAAAAACACAGTTTTTGTTAGCTACATTTTATTTCAATTGTTTTATTTTCATATTATTACAATACCTTAAATCACAAGTTTTGAAAAAATCTACGAAATTTTGTCCAAGGGGTAACGCTATGTAAATTAGTCGTTATTTTAACATTCCCAATGAAGCAAAATATAGCTCTATGTATTTATGACGTTGGTTATCATACCAGGGATATGAGCTAACCCTCATATCGCTGATCAAACACCACCCTTGATCTGATCTCGACCCTCTGTACAATATTATAATTAATGAGATCCTGCATGCGTTTTTGCTGTAGGTGAAACTGCGCCACCATTTATCCAGATTTAAATCTCAGCTATGCTAAATCGGATTCGTCATTTTGACTTTACTGTAAAATTGTACTAAACAAACACTATTTTTGCTATGATTTCTTTAATGCTAACATGCTTCTAGAATACCGTAAAACCTCGTTTACAAGCATATAGAGTGCTTTTGATGTAAGCTTAACTTGGTGTCAAGAGTATAGCTAACCATCAAAATATCCCACAACGAAAGATGAGCACAAGCACATCTTTGTTTTCATATTTTCTCTTACTACTTTTTACTTTTCTCTAATTGTTTTTTTTTTCACGGTTGAACTTATTGTACCAAAGAACCATATTGACAAATTAAATATGTCACATCTTGACTCTTGGTGGTAACAAATAAAGGAATATGGTAATTTTTGGTTAAGGCGTTTCTGCACGTTATATCTCCTTCCATCAACATAATGATATTGATGACAATTTGCATTTAGGCTTTGTTTGTGTTTTGTTGAGTTGAAATCACTCAAATTAAAAAATATCCACCACTAATTGCAACAGAATACATTTTGCATGCATCCATCTCCCAAAAGCTCACGCAAAAACATATCAAAAGCCCCTAAAAATCCATGTTGTGGAACAGTGCCTAATTTGCATAAATCCAAAATGGCCGCTTATGCAGGGGTGAAATTTCAAATTTGGTCATATCATGCTAAAAAACATACAAATTTATTGCTCTCGTCATAAGAATTCAGAAAAAGCATAGTTTCGAATTAAGAAAATGTATAGTTGTCGATGTACATTTCGTGAGTTATAGGGGAAAAGGTCAAATGTAAATCCTTTGATACGAGGCGTACTAGGTCACGGTTGACCGCAGAATTGAAAAACAAACAAACAAAATAAAACAAAACAAAACAACCTAAATAAAAACAAAACAAAACAACAACAACAACAAAAACCCAACAAAACAAAACAACAACAACAACAAAAAATAAAAAATATCAAATCAACAACAACAACAACAAATCAACACCATTCTTATTGAAATGTGTATCAATTTTCACAATGTACATCATGTATCCGTTATAGAAAGCTACAAAGTGCACTTTGAACTTTACCGATCAGATTATTCCGGATTGCAAGTTTCCTGATTTTGACAAGATTTGAACGATATCGGGTAAGTTAAAAATTTCCACAGATTATTTGATGTACGATAGTTTAGAGTAATCAGTAGCATTCAATTTTATACCACACTGTAGTAAATAACTTACGGATTGGTGTTACATGAAGATTTAACCATAATACACAGATTTATTTTTCCCACTCGTAAGCTTTTATTGATTTTAAATTTCAGTCAACAGAAGCTATGAAGAATTACGTTTTCAAAGCGCAGTGGTTTTTTTTAAAAAGAGTCAATTGTGATACCTTTTAAATAACAGAATGTTACTGTAGATTTCGCCTGAGACTAGTTAAGGTATACTAGTGTCAGGATTTCGCTGTGTATTTTTACAGAATGGTTTACAAGTAATCTGAAAGCTTTCAAGTTCATTATATTAGACCAATATACACTTACTGTGCATACCGTGATATTAGATAGCGCTGATATATTTCACATGTACTTCCGTGTTGCCTGAATTGTATTGGTGTGGCCGCCATCATAGACTAACAGTCTATTGATATCCGGGATTGATATGCGTTGTTAGATTATTCAGCGCACTTATTGCGTGACGTTTGCTTGTTCGCCTTGGTTGGTCCATAACCCACGATTGGGTCCATGGAAAACCCATGGTCCTGACACATACAGAAGGAAAAAAACCCGCAGTGATTTATAGTGCGCTACGCACAAGCACAACGCCTATAGACGTTGACCCACAAGCCTCAGCGCACTTTATTGTCGCTGACCACTAAGGTCTCATATTCTCTGTAGACAAGGGCCAGTCTTCAGTGAACGGCTCTTTTCAGAGCCACCAAAACCTTTATACAGATAGGCGAGATCTGCTTGTTCTCTGTTGACAAGGGGCAGTCTTCAGTGAACGACTCATTTCAGAGCCATCAGTAGACAAGGGGCGGTCTACATGTCTCATTCTTAGGTACTTTGTCCTGAAGAAGTCAGAGCTACTCCTGACGAAAGCTTGACAGTTCTAAACTTGTCCGACGGTGAACCCGCTAAAAACCCACTAAAGGTCCCATATCATTTCATAAACCATTTAGGGACTGCAGCTGCAGCTTCAAGGGCGCATACCCTGGACAATGACTTTCGCAACCATCTCCCCGAGTTCCGTACGAGTTACATAGAGACAATTAGCAGTATAAAAAGTCCTTGTCCAGGGATATTTCAAGCTAACTCATTTTTCCACGAGAGCGTACTAAACCACCGCGAGGGTTCGAACACGCAACCTCTCGCACCATAGTCGAACGCCTTATCGATTGAGCTAAATTGATTGCTATAAATTTCTCATTAATCCCCTTTTTTGGAGTCAGGAAAGGAAAAGGAAATAGTAAAAACAATAATAGTGAAAAAAAAAACAATTAAAAATAAATGAATAAAAAATAAGTACAACAAATCCAGCAAAATATCAAACAACCAACTAACTAAACAAGCAACCACCACTCTGTAAAAAAAGGTTAGTTAATTCAGTAAATGCACTTTATACAGGATGTAACAATAAAATTTGTACAATTTTGAAAATAGAATGACACAAGCATGTCGCTTATTTGTTGGTTTGATATTTATATGCCTATCAAGATCATTTCTTTAGCCACCAAATAACCTTTGTTCCAATAAAATCGATGGTATACAAGTGAAGATATGGCCAACTATGTAACCTAGTCTTAAAACTGCTTGGGCCACTTTTGTCTAAGTGTTACAAATGTGACTGAATAGAGTTGAGCCATGGACCAGTTGGACGGTGCTATTAGCTTTAAACAATGGGGTATTCGAAGTGAAAGAAATGATTACATAATCCGTGAGTTTTTGAAGTCACAACTATGCACTGACATAACAACCTCATTTACTAGAAATCGTGGCTGCAGCTCAACAACTTCAACCCCAATTCACGTTGGAAGACCGTATTTTTATGGTTGTGTCATTAATAATTTGAAACACATTTCATGACTTCATTAATAGATTTTAAAGAAATATCATATTATTATTAAGTTCATGTTAATCATATGGAGAAACACCACTTATAATTCCTTTGCGTCAGTTCTTTAAAGCACGATAAGCATATCTACGCGGTTCAAACTTGATATGCGCAAACAAAAGTGGCCCAACACGTTTTCTGGACGATTTAATTAATTGGACATAACTTTTGAACCCAAGCTAGTAAAGAAACCAACTAAACGTCTTCTTTTAGCCAATATATTACTGATTAAAGTGCACATAAAATTTGTACCATAACTCTTTTTAGTTTTTTCCTGAGAAGTCAAAATGCAATTGTACAAAGTTTATTGTTACACCCTGTACTTGTGTACGTTTCAGCAAACTACTTGCAACCGACGGTAGATGCATTCCCAGTTGCTTTTTCATCTGGGGATTTTCTTGATCGCTGTTGTAGAAACTCATCGACATTATGACATAATACTGTCCCTCGTCTCTGTTCATGGTGGTGCCCGTCCTCTTTTTAAATTCTATAGTCTCCTTTATCCAGCGTTTAAATCCCCAGATGAAAAATCAACTGCCAACTCTAAGATCTGCTGGAGTTACATCTAATGGTTGCCACTAGCAGTCACTCACCATCAAGTGTTGACAATAGCAACAGTGTTTGCTGAAACGTACAGAAGTAAGTACATTTTCTAAATCAAATAAACGAACTTACTGAGTTTACTTTATCATGATGAATTTGTTTAACTAGCAAAAAACATTTTTACCACGTACAGGTCTGATATGATATTATTGGGAGAACGACTACTAAAACAAGCAACACCCAACAAATAAGCAAACAAACCTTTGTGAAATTCATATTTTCTTATAACCTGATCAAACAGGCAAAGACAATGGTGCTTATGATATTCAGAAAAATGGTATGTGCCACTGCATGTATAATTTGAGGTAGAGCCTCCGCACGGAAAATTAACCCACAGGCAACACCTGATAAACATAGTGTTCGATTTTCATTCACCAGGTTCACTACCGGCAAATTTGACAATGGGTGAAGTTCTTTCCAGTACATCATTGGAACGTGTGGAATGTTCTTTTGACATCCTCACAGATGATGCCCTCATACTCATCTTCTCATTCCTTACTCTGTATGAACGTCTTATGATCATGAGGTATGTAGCCCCATAATACATAAAATATATCATAGAAAAGTTTAAAAGTAGTCAACAACACTCACGTTTTTGTCCGGATAATTTCAGAGTAACCATACTCCGTCATACTGGTGAATGACTGATGTATGCACTTTACTTCCTGTTGGCAATGTCCTTTTTTGACCTTTTGTCAGGTGTTTCTAGAAGTAAAGTGTCATAGATTTTGGAAAGTTCTCGGCCCCGTCCCTATTAAGGGTGGGGCTGGTCTCTTTCTTGATGAAAATGGCTTCTCTCACTTTTCTTGGCAATAGTTTTTCTTCTCTGCAGAGCACTTCGACCTTGTCAGTGTCAGCATCATGTCCTGTGCGCTTGTGGTGCTCTGCTGACGTATTTGAGGCGGTGTCGGCAGTATGTTCTTTTAGTCTTTCTCCTAAAACTCGCATCGTTTCTCCCACGTATACTCTGTCGCAATCTCCAAAGGGAACGCGGTACACCACTCCTGATTTTTCATCATTCCGCGGTTTATCCTTGGGCGCGACAAGTACCTGACGAAGAGTTTGATGTGGTTTGAAGACAGTGGAGATGTTATAATTGCCAAACACTCTTTTGATTTTTTTTGACAAGTTCTAAACGTAGGGGACTACTAAAAGCTTTCTTTTTTGAAGATGAGTCCGCGGCGCTATGAGATTGGTCGCCCTTAGATTTCTTGACTTGAGCCCGTTTGAAACTCCAATCTGCATAGCCGCAACGTTTCAGAGCCGATTTGACGTTAAGTTCTTGATCTTCATGATCTTTGTCTTCCGAGTCAGTGACCAATGTGTACGCCCGATGAAAGAGGGTCCTAATGACACTAGGCTTATGTTCTAGTGGATGGTGTGAGTCGAAAGCTAAATATTGGTCAGTGTGTGTTGGTTTTCTATATACACTGACCTTAACTGTACCGTCCGCTTGTCTTTTTACCAAAGTGTCCAAAAAAGGCAACTGATCCTCCTTTTCGGGGTCGTTGGTAAATTTAATGAACTCGTTTAGGCTGTTGATGTGCTCTGTGAATTGATGGACCTTGTTTTTGTTGATAACCACGAAGGTATCATCCACGTAACGCAACCGAATTCGTGGGGGGGGGTCAATGGCGGAAGCTATTGTTTTCTGCTCAAACCATTCCATGTATAGATTGGCAATGATCGGACTAACGGGGAGGCTCATCGCACATCCATGATCTTGCTGGTAAATTTGATCTCTGAATTTGAAATAGGTTGTGGTGAGACAAAATTCTAAAAGATTGACCACCTCCTTAGCGTTGAAATATGTCCGCTTGGTCCAACTGTCGTCTTTATCTAACAGTTCTTTAACAACTTCTAAGGCACCGTTGTCTGGGACGCTTGTAAACAAAGCAGTTACATCATAGGACGTAAGCACTTCCGCTTCATCTAAGGTAAGATCTTGTAATTTGGCAACAAAGTCCTGGGAATTCTGAATATGATGGGGGGATCCCCGCCCAGCGGTGATAAAATATCTGCCACGAACCGAGCTAAGTTGTAACACACAGACCCGATGCTCGAAACAATAGGTCTAACAGGGATTGGGACTATACATGCCGAAGGTCGCAGTTTATCATAAAGATATTGATCGAGTGGAACCTTTTTTCTTAAGTTCTTTCCAAAATTTATGACACTTTACTTCTAGAAACACCTGACAAAGGGTCAAAAAAGGACATTGTCAACAGGAAGTAAAGTGCATACATCAGTCATTCACAAGTATCACACCGCTGATGACTGAGTATGGTTACTCTGAAATTATTTGGACAAAAACGTGAGTGTTGTTGACTAGTTTTAAAGTTTTCTTTGATGTCTACTACCAACACGTATAAATCTCTACACTCTACATATAATATACATCATCCCGGGAGTGGTATATAAATTCAGTTCAGCACTTCAAGTAGTAAATGTGTACAAACCTTGAACTATATTATGAGGCGAGCGAAGCGAACATGAAAGTTTGCATGTTAGAACGTTTCCGTATTGTTTTACTAAGCCTTTTACATCGTTTATTTTAAAGGTGCCCCTTCATGCCCATGAGTGGGTGTCAAAAATTGCTTACCCCTGCCTTTTAACGGGCCAAAATTGCGTGCCCCCCTTTCGGATTGCCAAAATATTCATGCCCCCTCCCGTTTTACCCTCCTACCATCCCCAAGACTCATTTTTATTGCACAGCTGATACATGAACATTCGTCAGTATGCAAAATTATGATAATATGCAACAGGAACTAAACTAACTGAATCTGAGCTGAACATAAATCAATATAAATTATGTTTTTACCTTTATACAGTTAATAAAAGACGTACATGACCATTCGGTAGTACGCGAAATCATGATGCTATGCAACAGGAACTCACTGTTCTTACGAATCTGAGCTGAACATAAATTAATAAATTCTTAAATTGCTTTTACCTTTATACAGAGTAAATAAAAGATGCAAGAGAATATTCTCAAGTCCTCATGCCTGGACCTATATTGATTTCTGGCAAGAACAAAAGACAAACAAGAAGTGGAGGATGTTTGGGCGAAACGATAAGAATTGGATGTTCCCCGCCGACGAGAAAGCTGTACTACATTTTCTAAAGAGGTACACTAGTGGATCATTGAAATCCATTTATCTTCATATTACAAGTGAAAAAATTCTGGCACATCTACAGCAAACGTATGGTAATCTTGAAACTATTTCCTTTCTCTCTGCGGATGATCCACCAAGAGAGGCACGTGCATTGGACATGAAGCATTCATATAAACCTCTTCCCCATGATCATGATGATAATTTGCCAGTGGATAAAAGTATCAAAGTATGTGAAATACCACTGTGCTCTGTTGGTTGCTCTAGATGTGGAGATGTTGGTGACAAGTTGTTGATTCGTCTTGGAAAGTGCAAAAACCTGCGACGTTTAACAATCACTGGAATTAATTCATGGGATTTGAAACCTGAAGGATGGGACGCACTTCCACAAGATATAACAGAGCTGAACTTTCTCGGAGTTCTTGGTCACAGCAGCCAACTTTGCATACCATTTGTTGCACTTTTAAAGTTGACCAAAGTTAGTTCCTTTAGACTTTCAATTGCCGATCCGACCTACAGCAATATTGATATTGATGAATTCTTGTGTGGCATCGCTGACAAATGGCAGGATTTGAGACGTCTTACCCTGGTTGGAATACGTCCTCCGTCAGGAGAAATATTTGCTGTGATGATTTCAGCACTCTCACAATTGCAGATACTGGAACTCTATGGTGAGATGATAACAGATGAAAACATTGCACTTATTGCTACACATCTCAAGAAGCTCACATCTCTGACGTTTACAGATGGAAACTACACCCCATCTGGTATCAGAGGTTTGTGTGGTCATCCTTCTATCGAAAGACTTTATCTGGAGGAGAAAAACCAGCATGGCCAGACTCTCGAGTGGCTTTTGGCCGTGTATGAAGTCATCCTTTCCCTTCCTCAGATTGCCTACGTTAAAATAATAGGATACAGGGTTATAGTACTTCATGCACAGCACGAAATACCGACGCTTCCAAATAATATTCAGATAGAAGTGGAAAACGCCTGGGAAAGAGTACGACCTCGCTATAATTAAAAACCAGAAAGATTGACATATCTTCGATTCTTTACAATGATTTGCATACGGCATTTCTTTATGATGAAGAAGATAAATTGACATTACCAGCCAATATTTGTTTAGTTTCAAATGTAATCATGACATGTAAAGGATGGTGGACAAAAAGTGACCATTTTGAAATCGTGAGATGGTTTTGTCATTATTTTGACTCTTGTTGCAAATTTTAATATTTTGATTCGTTATAACATTAATTAGGTACGGATGGCCGATAGCATCATATTAGACGTCCAACTACCAAACAACTTACACGTATTCGTTTAACGACCAATGAAATCTTGGACGCTTAAGTATTTAGATGACTAAGATTTTTTTAGACTTGACCAAATTCCATGATTTAGTGGTGGACGTTATCGTAAATTAGAAAGCTCGCAAAAAGACCTTGACGACTAGCAGCGCGTATAACGTACACCATGTGCATGTGACATGACCTGTTATGTCATTGTTCTAAAAAGTTTTACGTTAAAAGCCGATAGGTAGGATTTCAACAGACCTCCGTTGCACTTTTTTGCAACACTTGTTCAATCTGTTGATGTTCCAATTTGGATGATAGTTATTTTGATGAGTCAACTAACTGTCTAATTTGAACATTCTAAAATTAAGTTGAAGTGTAGCATTTTTATGCGACCCCAAAAATAATCCGCGAGCGGCAAATATGGTAAAGAAAAAAAAAGGCATTAGTGCAGGCTTCAGATAGTGCGGGATACTCTTCATGTGCTTCCGTAAACAGATGCATCGGTAGGATTGTAGATCAAATTATTTAAATTTTTGTGTGACAAATCCAATAAATCCTGGATACTCTAATAGTTCGCAAGGAAGATGGTTCGGTAAAAATGCTTGTGTACCGTAAAAAGACCCATACGGATCAGTATCTTAATTTCAAGTCTCAACACCCACTCCACCAGAAGCTCGGTGTAATTAGAACGCTCATGGACAGAAAGGATAATATAGTGACGGAAGAAGTAGACAAAAGGAAGAAGAAAGAAAGATCAAGAACGCTTTGATGGAATGTGGTTACCCCAAGTGGGCGTTTGACAGAGTCAAACACCAGATGGAAGCGAAAACCAAAGAGCCAAAAAAGCCTAAGAAATCCGACGAAACACCATCAAAAGGTATGGTTGTGATCCCCTATGTCGAAGGTCTTTCTGAACAACTCCAAAGGATTTTTCAAAAACACAAAATTTCAACAGCCATGAGACCTACAAACACACTCAAAAGCATTCTTGTGCATCCCAAAGACAAGAAAGACATCTTAGAAACCAGTGACGCAGTTTACGAAATCCCCTGCAAAGGTTGTGATAAGTCGTATGTGGGAGAAACAGGAAGGCAATTCGGCGTCCGTCTAAAAGAACATCAAAAAGACTCTGAAACGGTCAAAGACACAAAGTTCACCAGAGCAAATAGAAAAGCGTCAACATCAGAACAACATAAGTCAGCGATCACAGATCACGTCGCCCAAGAAAATCATGTTATCAATTGGGAGGGGCCAGCATATTAGACAAAGACTCAAATGCTGTTTCAAGAAGAATCCGAGAATCAATTCAGATCCGCAAGTTTGGGCAAAAGTCGTAATCGACTTAAGCCGTATTTTGAATTACGACCGCAAATTATTTCGTTTAGTGGGTGTTTACACTGCATCGGCTGAATTCGATTCCAAATTCGCATTCACAAATATCGAATTCGTTTGTTACCAATGGTTACGGCAGGTAAATACGAATTCAACAACGTGTTCGTTTACATTAGTGAAAAGTCGTAATTAATGACGACTTATTCGAATTCACTTGAAATGAATGATGATACAAGTCATCATTGGAATTACGACTTTTGAATTACGACTAATTACGACTGTACCTGTTTACACGTATGATACGAATTAAGTCGATTACGACTTTAGTGAATTCGATTACGACTTTCGCCCAATGTAAACGGGGTATTAGACTCGTTTAGGAGACCAGCCCCAAAAGCGACTGGGAAAAGGAGAAGCAAACGATTTTGTTCTTGTAAAAGATCCGTGAAGGTTCCCAGATGCAAACATTTTATATTTTTCTATAACAGCATCGGGAGAGCTTACATCATATTTCTTTTAAAATGGGTTCTGGATATGGATCAGATCACTCTCTGTGTATAGCTTCCAGTACACTCGAACTGAAAAATGAATTTGTCAGTTTTGGTCATAGAAATAAGAGGAGAATTCTGTTTTTAAAAATACTATAAGAAGAAACGGAATCTGAATTATTTATTTATTTATTTATTTTATTTATTTATTACACTTTATCACTGGCACAGAATTGCAAAAAAATATATAATATTGCACATAAGTTACATCAAAAATTACACAATATTATGAAAGGAACATTAGTTTTAAAAGTCCAGTGAATGGCTGGAGCGAACAGGTGCCAGGCACCTCTAAGACCGCCCCACCAAAACCAAAAAAGAAGGGAAGGGAAAAATAAATTAGAGGGGGAAAATGCAGGTAAGTTACATTTGCCTGAATTTGGACAATTACAAAAAGAGGTCCAAGTGCAAACAGAAGTTGCATCAAAGGTGCGAGCAAATTTGGACTGGTAAAACTCCAAAACTTGTTGCTTAAATGAAGCAACAGAATTTGTAGATCTGATAATACTAGGGAGCTGGTTCCAAATGGGCACCATACGCTGAAAAAAGCCCATCTTGTGGCACTCAGTTTTAGAAAGCTGATTTACCAGCAACAAAGGATCAGAGGAAAATCTGGTGGTGGGACGGTCTTTGTTAATACCATTAAAACTACATAATCATCTAGATTGATGTCATATAATCCCAGATTGCACTTGAAAAATATATTGAGATCAACATATTCTCTTCTAAAACTTAATGGAAGAAGAGTTAGCTCTGTTAACCTTTCTTAACCTTTCTTTGTCTTTTCTGAATAAGAATATTGCAGACCAAAATATATTAATGTTCTGGAAAATAATCAAACCAAAATGTTAAAATTAAAAGATATCAGCATAAATATCAGTGGTAGATCATCAGTGGTATTTAAAATAAATAAAATAACAAACGTCCTTCATCAACACCGATATCACCAGTAGGTAGCTCCGTTATTAATGGCAATTAGGGTAAGATGGGGGTAAGTGGGACATTTAAGGATATTATTGGATACAAAACTCATTTATAAGTGAGTAGAGATTGGACTTTATGTTTTTATAATTCAAGTATAACCCTAGGACAATGTCTGGTGATTTGGGGCGATACTCCAATTCAGTACAGAAGGGCGGGGCCCAATTATATAATGACTCTGTCCCGCTTACCCCAACATTTTTGGGCGAGTGGGACACATTCTGGGGTAGGGGTAAATTTGACGCATATATTTATGATATTATTACAATAAAAGAACATATTTTACAGCAATGCATATTTATATTGGAGCATTTGGGCATTATTAACATAATTATACCAAAAATAGTAATATTATACTATCAATATATTTATTAATTTCATCTGAATACATGACGTAGATTTTTTCTTGGTTTTTAGTGGCAAAAACCCATGATTTGCGATTTTCAGCCACAAAATCAATAACCAAGTCATTCAATAGGCATGTTTAGTATTAACTTAATTTTTGAGCTTGTTGGGGGCATTATATGCAATTTAACTAAGTAATTTGGTTATTTTTTGTGTCAAAATGAATTTCAAGAACCTACCCTAAGTGGATGGGGTAAGTGGGACACCATGCTAAATATGCCCTAATTGGCTCATTTGCATAATTTCATGATTTTCTGCTCTCAGGCTTATAAAAAGCGTTCTTTTTATGGTGAATGAAATATATTATCTCTCAATTTGTCCATAATTCTCAGCAAAAATTTTCAAATAATTTGTAATAAATAAGTATAATTCCTCAAAACTGCATGGCCGCCACATCAAGGTAGTTAGTATATTGGTCTCAAGCATCTCTCACAGCTCAAATACCAAATAAACTGCAATATTGAGCAGTGAAGTAATAAGATACATCATTGCAATGGGCTAAGTCACCATTCGGTATAGTGTTCGTGGATTTAGTGCTGAGCTGCAATGAAGATGTAGTATAGTAACTGTCTCACTTAGGGAGTGTTCAGAAATACTTTGGTGGGGGCTCTGGAAAATATTTTTTATCGTGTTAAAATTTTTACCCCCCCCCCCCCCTCTTCGTGAGCCCAAAACTTTTTTGCCCCCCCCTCTTATTTGAACGTGTTCGTAACGTTTTCCTACGCCTTTTTAGGGCGTAATATAGAAAAGGTGCCCAAAATATCTGTGCCAAAAATTGCTTGCCCCTCCCCTTTTGACCTGCCAAAAATCGCTTGACCCCCCTTTCGACCTGCCAAAAATGCTTGCCCCCCCTTTTGGCCTGCCCAAAAAAATTTTTGCCCCCCCTATAATTCACCACCCCGGGGTACACATAATTATTGCACGACCCCTAAAGAGCTAAGGTCAAGGTTAAACATCAGAAAATTCACTCTAAACATATCCATTTTAAACTTCATAATATGCATGTACATAATAAACATCCGATATATCAGTTGCATCGGCGGAAACGCGAGTTATTTTCGAGCAGATTTATCTGGGAGTGCAAATAGCGTCTTTTCAGTTGACGAGATCCCGGACGAGAAGGGCTACGAGATCTCAACGAGTAAGTCTTAAGTTTTGAGATTAATTGCCGAATCTACACGCGAAAGTGTGTACATATTTCGTCACATTACCAGTGTTAACGGTTTCTCATACTGGAATAAAAATACGATATACCATTTTATATTTATTTGTACTTCCGCATTGTACACTTGAAACGGTATTCCTATTCCGTCAGGCACAACGATAACCTAAACAATATATAAGAAGTAAACAAACAAAAGAACGAACGAACCGTCATAAAGTCACTATTATGATTTTCAAAATAGTCAGCACGGTAGCACTGTTTTATCAGGGACCGTATACGGTCCCTGGTTTATGTAAGGATCATATAATTATGTGACCGTATACCATGAATTAGCCGTAAGAGTTACAGTGTAAAATGTGCAAAAAGGTCGTATTCATAGGTAGGCCTACCTCAAGCTGGTGCGACATATATCGCATTTTAAACCAATCAATAATCCTATTGTTGAAGAGGATAATAAGCTTCTACCTTAGATGTCTATAGAATTCTTAATAACTGTGGTTTTTGTTTGCTTTGGCTAAATCCTGTTCAAGTGGTGGGTTACAAAGCATTATATTTAGTTTAGGTATGTATAACCAACAATTAACAATGAGAGGGCATTCCTGAACCTAGTTGACTTTGGGATGATTTGAAATGACCGCCATTTATGACTGTTTGATATTTATTTCCAGCAATGTGGAAAAAGAGGCACATGTAGAAACGAAAGAGGGACCATTTTGTTGAAGGGGCAAAGTTCAACAAACAAACCATAACACCGCTTCTGGATACCGTTTGAAGTCAAATGTTATGCCATTTTAAAGCTTATGATATATTTTCTAAACATGAAATAAAACAAAATTGACCGGGGAGCAATTTACGGCTCATTCGTGATGTACGGTCACATATGCATACATTAATTTACTGAAAACCCATAAGGTTTCCAAATATCATGGGGAAATAAACTCTTGCCAGTGGATTAGTTGTTATGTGATTATTGTTCATTGTTTCAATTTGAGAAAGTGCTAATGTTACGAAACTGTCATTGATCGAGGCATGTACCATCAAATTTTGTCTTTGTTTAGAAGAATTCTGAACTATATGTTTCATTGACAATCCAAATAAAAGACAAGAACCCCTGATAAATTGAGCCATATCTTTATAAGTTTATACATTGGCATAAAGACAAATTGGCTGCCAGTCTGAAGCTCACAAGTATTGACTAATCTTGACTATATTATATTGAAATTTCAAAAAACAACAATGTTTAATATTTTGACATGTTGCTGAATTTATGAGAACGGGTCACATTATTATTATTCTTTTGCGAAACATCTCTTATCTAGGTTCACTGACGAAACCGGCAAATTTGACAATGGATCAAGCTACATGCAGTACATCATCAGGGTGTCCTTTTGACATCATCACGGATGACGTCCTCATTCTCATCTTCTCATTTCTCACTCTATATGAACGTCTTATGGTAATGAGGTATGTATGTATTGTGTGAGTGAGCGATTTAGCGCAGTGATTTAGAGTACACATGCACTGCTCACAAAATACTAGCACACTTTTACCATGTTTACAGGAACTTCCTGCCCAATATATGGCTAGGGTGTGACACTAAATTTATGGTTTTACGAATCCAACGAGCCAAGTCATGGTCAGGATTTGGTCAGTTGCCGAATTGGGTGGATTAAAGCTGCTTACAAAATCGATGTTATATTGTATTGTGTTGTAAACGTTCATCATTCTTTTGTCTACATGTAACACGGGTGATGGGATGCAGTTTAAAATGTCCGCCAAGGACGCATCATTTCACATTTCAGGTGAGATATACACAGCGGGGACCCAGCCATGGCTGCCATTGAGGTGTAGGAATGCGTGAAATTGGATTCGTCTATAGCAACGCAAACCCGCTGTTTGCGAGCTAGAAAATGAGAATGGGAATATTGACATAAAATAAAATATGCAATAGAATACTGTAAAGCCTCAACCCTGGGCGCATATCGCTCTCTGACAAGAATATAATGTGACAGAGACCTCACTGGTTGTTCTTACCCATCTGAACATTTTTTAATATAAATTCATCATAATGCATTTGTTTTTTTGCAGAGTTAACAAGCGATGCAATAGAATACTCTCAAATCCACAAACCTGGACGCATATTGATTTCTGGCAAGAACAGAAGACAGAGAAGAGCTGGGGAGTTGCAGTTCCAGGAGATAGTTTAAAAAGGATGTTTTGTGCCGACGATAAGTCTTGGATGTTCCCCGTTGAGGAGAAATCTGTACTTGATTTCCTGAAGAGGTACACTAGTGTGTCACTGAAATCTATTTATCTTCATATTGCCAGTAAAACAATTCTGGAGTATCTACAGCAAACGTATAGCAATCTTAAAACAATTTCCCTCCTATCTGCGAATGATCCACCAAAAGAAGCCTTTGATGATCTGAATGCACATGATGTCTTTGATCTTTCTCGTACCCGGCTCCGTGATCATGATGATATTTTCTCAGCGGCCCTGACTCAAAGTATCAGAGTATGTGAAATTCCATTCTATGTTGTCGATTGCAATACCATTCTATGTTCTGGAGAAACGCTTGAGAAGTTCGTGATTCGTCTTGGAAAGTGTAAAGACCTGCGACGTTTGACAGTTACTGGAATGAATGCACAGTATTTGAGACCTGAAGGTTGGGACGCTCTGTCACAAGAGATAACAGACCTGAACTTTCTCAGTATTATGGTAGCGAGAAGAAGACGTAGACCACAAACTGATTTATTCAGTAGCCAACTTTGCGCAATGTTAGTATCACTTCTGAAGTTGACCAAAGTGAGTTCATTCAGACTTTCGGTGGATAATCCTCATTCCGCTAGTACCTTCTTCAATATCGACGAATTCTTGCAGGGCATCGCTGACAAATGGCAGGATTTGAGACGTCTTACCCTGGTTGGAATACGTCCTCCGTCAGGTGATATATTTCCGTTGATGATTTCAGCACTAACACAATTGCAGATACTGGAACTCTATGGTGAGATGATAACAGATGAAAACATTGAACACATTGCTATACATCTCAAGAAGCTGACATCTCTGACGCTTACAGATGGACACTATACCCCGTCTGGTATCAGAGTTTTGCGTTGGCATCCTTCTATCGAAAGGCTTTATCTGGCACAGAAAAGCCAGAACCACCAGATTCCAGGGTGGCTTTTGGCCGTGTATGATGTCATTCTTTCCCTTCCTCAGATTGCCTACGTTAAAATAATAGGATACAGGGTTATAGCACTTCATGCACAGCACGAAATACCGACGCTTGCAAATAACGTTCAGATAGAAGTAGAAAACGCCCGGGAATACAGAGTGAGTCCCACCATGAGAAAGGGGAGCGTAGGCCTCAGGGATTAAACTCAGAAAGATTGGTAATAGCTTTGATTCTTTAAAATGATTTGCATCCGCCTCTTCTTCATGATGAAGATGACACATTGACATTACCAGTCACGATTGGTTTAGGCTCAAATATGTATAGATCATGACATGTGAGGTATGTTGGTCAAAAAGTGACCATTTTGAATGAAACCATATGCGCACAATTTTAATTTGTCACCACGATATTGGCAACTGTCTTTAATTTCGACTCTTGCGAATTTAATACTTTAATTTTGTTCACATTAATTAGGAGAGTATTTTCATACTTTCAATATAAATGTTATATTTTGTCTTTATCAGATTGCTTTATGTTTAAACCCACTACCATTTGTCTGCTGAGCAATTGTATGATTGTTCCAATATGCACAAATTTGTGAATTTTAACTAATTAAGGTTTCTGGCTTTAAACATGTTAGACTCCAACCCTCCAAGCATATTGAAACCAATTTACTATATAGAATGTGTCGGAAAGCTATGCGATTCTGATCACAGATGTAAATTTTCACTCTAATATCCATCCCAAGATTCGTAAAATACATTTTGCTTTCAAGTTTATATATAAAATTCCTTTAAAAAGGGATGAGGCGCACAATGGGAGCTTTGATGTGATGCGATGAAATCTAACCCTTTCAATATAATTTTCTGCTTTTAAACAACAACATTAGTATAAGTAAACAAAGAAAGATTATGAAATGCAAGGCATATCTATTGCAGTAGGAGAGGCGTAAAATGGTACTGCATTGGATGCAAAAGAATTAGTTTCGAAAAAGAATAAACTTCAGGTTCAGGTTAGGCAATGGCCAATGGAATATCATGTGTGTGTGTGGGAGGGATGTTGGAGCAGAATATTCTATTCACAATAATTATAGCTTTGCATATTTCATTCTTCTGGATTGTTTTTTCCAAAAGGGGTATTTATTTCTTATGATTGGCAAAGAAGACAAGAATAGAGAATCTGAAGAATATAAACATTTCGTAGATAACAACGTTTTATACGAGACATACAAGTCATACGACAAGACCACTTAACATGATTATTGAAATAGATCATAAGAACTATAAGTTGTTATTAAGTTGGATTATAAATATTTAAGTACATGTATGTTCAGTTTAGTCAAGTTAATATACTTAAAGCGTCGTGCTAGTATTATGAGATTAAAGATCACCGGTTCGAATCCGGCCAGACGCACTTATTTTCAACGTTTATAAATAATTATATAATCAATAAGTAATGTAAATTATGCATTATGGTTTAATTAACATATTATTATATTGATATATTAATAACTTGTAATGAATAAATGAATGAATTAATGAATGAAGAATGAATGAATGAATGAATAATTTTAATTATTAATTAATTAATTGATTATTATGATTAATTTCCATTGTTATTTTCATTACAAAACGAATACGTTTAGTTTGATGAAGCAGAATTTTAACAAACAGAAAATGTACGTTGACATTGGCAATGACACTCTGTCATTGAATTACTTCTTTGTTTTGATCTGGTTTTCCATTTAATGCACGATTTTATTATATGACATTTGTTAATTTGTTTGCAAATTTGAATTTTTGGCATCTTTGTAATGCTTATACACATGTCCCAATTTACACCTAATGAATAAAATCTTTCAAATTCAATTCAATATGTTTCTCAGGTTAGCGGAGCAAATTTGACCTAATGTCGTTTTCGGACATTAAGTCCCCGATGTAACTCCACATCAAAGATATTAGCTAGAACTGGTCATATTTTTATACCGATGCGTGGCCACGAATGTACCGATAGCCATCCTGGCTGAAGTTCACTTTTCATTGTGCTAACCTGTAGTTAGGATAACAAAAACGACTGGTAAGCAAGTCTACAAAATATCTCAAAAGGTCACAGTCAAGTCGTCTGAAAATAAAACTGGTGGACAAATCGCCGGACCCTTTTCAGAATTAATATTGCAAATTTAGCCATTGTCAACATGGGCAGAAATAATTTCCTAACTAACACCAACACTTGGTATTTCACGATATAACATTGATAGAAAGAAAAGTGCAAAAGCAAAAATTCGTCGTGTTCGCATCTGACAAGTGACAAGATGTAATGAGGTCATGACGTAAACAACGTACGGGTCATTAATAATTAATTAGGTAAACCCAAATATGGAGGTATCCAAAAGTATGCTAATTAGAAGTTCAATGAATTAGAATACGATCCTGGTATCCAAAATTATGTAAATGATGAGGTGAAGTGAGTTGAAGGGAGGTTACGTGAACATGTGTGCAGTATTTCGCATCTGAGGGATACTACAGTAAGCCAAAAAATTAAGGCACCAGTTGTGTTCAACCCTATATATCCTAAATAAAGACAAATATGTCAAAATTAAAACAAGCAGCTAATACCTTTAGACTTTAAACTCTTTAGCTCTGATTCAAGACCTGATTTGTTGAAATTGGTTGAGAATTAAAGAAACGGTGATCTAAAACCTACTGGAGACAAAATCAAAAGTTGCATTTTGTGTTCTATAATCAATGAAAGCATGACGCTAGTTTTAACGTGCTAATCACGGCGCTAGTTCCCATGTTCGCGAACGCTTTGTGTACAAATCAATAGCGCATGCAATGGAAGAAACTGACTGCAACTTAAAAATTGGCACCTTCCTTGGGGTTTTGGATCGTTGTGTCTTTATTTCAACGAATTAGGTCTTAAATTCGAGCTAAAAGATGCAGCTATTGGCTGCTGGTTCCAATTATGACATATCTGTCTTTGTTTAGGATATACAGGGGGTAAACATAACTGGTACTATAATTTTCTGGCTTACTGTATTCCAATATCTGAAAATAGTCAGTTCGGTTTCTTTCATTTTCCTGGTTATTTTGGCCAAAAATTTGATAGAAATCTTCCTGACAGTATTATTGATATTATTTCAGCATTTTTGAGTAATATCAGAATTAAAATTTGATGGAATTCACATTATCTTTTCAATCCCGTAGACATTAACTTCTATCATAAAAACTAGTAACACTTTCATTGTAAAGTAAACAGTGGAGGTCAAGTTTAATGTTGAATAGATTTATTAGGTTTCTTGATATAAATAAATATTTCCGTTTTTGCTTGACAAAACCAAGTGAATTTGTACTCACTACAATATTTCTTTCTTCACATCGGAGGACTTATGTATGGTATGACTGATATGGTCATCTGATCCACTTTCCCGTCGAACTCCGTTGTTATGGAAACGGAAGACAAAATTCAAGAAGAAGAGAGAATCCGTACAGCCCTCAAAACTTGTGGCTACCCAGACTGGGCTATGGATAAGGTGAAAGATCAAATGCAAAATAAAACTCAAAATGCTGAAAAACTGAGATCAAACAAATCTAAGCCGGACCACCGAAGACAAAAGAAAAGGTATCCATGGTGGTGATCCCTTATGTCAATGGCTTCTCGGAGCGAATCCAGAGAATTGACAACAAACACAAGGTTAAGGGATCTAGAATGAGCGTTTATTGCGTTTCGACAGTATTTTTTGAGGGACATGAGAGCACCTCAGACCTATCGAATTGCATTCTGAATACGAAGCATGTCTTTCTGATATCAAATAATTTTCATTTTTGAAAATCACAATATAATACAAATTTTATGACAAATTGTAAAAATTTAATATTTTTCAAATTTTGATATATAACAGTCCTCGAAGTAAATTATATAAATCTAATGATATATTCTTAAAGTGTATGTAGCTGGGAGGAAAAGCCGACGGTCAATTTAAAATTTTGACCTTTCATATTGAAGATATGGATTTTTTTTCCCAAAAAGACCTATTTTTTTTGGTGTTTTGGGAAAAAAAAATCCATATCTCCAATACGAAAGGTCAAAATTTTCAATTGATCGTCGGCTTTTCATCCCACCTACATACACTTTTAGTATAAATCATCAGATTTGTAAAGTTTACTTCGAGTACTGTTAAATATCAAAAATATCAATTTTAATGATTTGCCATAAAATGTGTATTAAATTGCGAATTTCAAAAATCAAAATTATTTGATATCAGAAGGACATTCTTCGTATTCAGAATGCAATTCGATATGTCTGATGTGCTCTAATGTCCCAAAATAAATACTGTCCAAACGTTCATACCCCAGCCCTTAATAGCAATGAAGCCCCACCAAACCCCGGCACCAAACGCTTAGAAAATTCATAGTCCACCCAAAAGACAAACGTGTGAAGGAAAAAACCAGCAGCTGCATCTATGAAATAGAATGGCAAAACTGTCATGATATGTCGGTGAAACTTCGCGTATGTTTGGGACCAGACTGGTCGAACACCAACACCAAGCTGAAGGGAAAAAGACATATTGATAAAAAAAAATACACACGCTCAGAACGCAAAGCTTCCCCGGAAAGCTTCAAAAAGAGATCAGACGAAATTAGCCATTTCAGATCACGTCGCCAGAGCTAGAAAAAATCATGTGATAAACTGGGACGAATCCAAGATCCTTGAGCGGGAGCATGACAAAAATCTAGAGAAGTGCGGGAAGCTATGGAAATCGTGGGAAGTGCGGGAAACCATGGAGAAGAGGGAGCCCATGAAGACCATGGAACAAAGAGTGGGGGGGATATTGTCTAAGTCATGTGTATGATCCTCTTTTAAAGACTAGAAAAGAGACTAAGAAGTACCGGAAACCAGTTTCCCAGAAAAGTGGATCAGATGACCATATCAGTCATACCTGATGAAGTCCTCCGATGTGAAGGCCGAAATATTGTAGCGGTACAAATTCACTTGGTTTTGTCAAGAAAAAATGGAAATATTTAAGTGTAAACATGGACGTACTTTCCATGGTGTAACCATGTAAGTGATATGAAAGGAATCGTATAAAATTGACATAATTTGCATCCATTTTACACTCACGATATACATAATAAGTATCCGATATAGAAAAAATAAATCCGGAAATGAAGCAGTCTGCTATTTCCTTTCTGGCAGGATATTATAGGAGTACTTTATAGCAGTACTAATATTCTCTTGTTACGACGAGATCTTGCCGAATAAGTCGTAAGTTTTCAGACTATACTTTGACAAAATAATGTACATGTAGGCCTATGTGAAAGTGTGTAGATCCATTTTCATACAAATTATTAATACAATCATACTCTGCAGATATTCTCGTACAAATATAATCACTGTATTAGAGCATGGAAGTAATAGAGGCATTGCGATTTCCAAACGTAGGTATCGGACGTACGTACGTTGATCTATTCAAAACCACTCTCCTGTATCGAAGCGAGGTCACGTATTTAGCCAGTTTTGAAGATTTTTCATGTGCGAAATGAACGTAGATACATCGTTGAAAATGCACAAAATTTTTCCATTTCACATTATGTTAAAGACAGTCAAGGATAATGAACATACAAAGGAAAGTCTAATTATTATTATGATCCCTTTTGTTTGTAACAAATCATTAGAATAAAGCTACAGCGATGTGTTAAAAGTTGACTAAATTTAAACGTGATATCCTTACGCAGTAGGGTGATTCACAAAAAATGAAATTGGTATTTTTCAACTTGACACCCCCTCATTTTGTTCATTTTGGTAATAAAATTATACCTGCAAAATATGAAAAAAGTTTAGGGGGTGCTACCGGTCAATGAACTTTTGTACACAAAGTCAATGGGATTTTTGGTCAAAAATTTCAAACGCTTATTTCAGGGCCTAAAAAGTCTACCAGGCTTGCAAAACTGAAGTAAATGTTCAATGATATACCTAACTTTGTGAAAACATGGGTTTTTACCAAATTAAAGTTCATAGTTGACTGTAATAATAACAAATGTTTCAAAAGGGACAGAGGGAGTGTAGCTCAAGAAAAGAATACCCTGGGATATCCCCTGGAATCCCACCAGGCACCCCAAATTTATACCTTATTTAACTGAACTGTTGATAAAAAAAAAAAAAAAAAATTCTTCACATATTAGTTTACCCCAATGGTGATACCAGCTTTTGAAATCTTATGTAATAGTAACTATCAAAATCCATACATCTGTATCAGGGGTGGTCATTATGGCCATACCTGATGAAGATTTGTATTGTTTGAATTGAATGACCACAGGAAGGATTAGATTCACCATGGTTGAAAAGAAATGTATATAAATTGGGGTCACAACATTGGATAGTGGCCAGTTCAAAACTACACCTTGTGCAAGGTACTTGTGACAAGAGCTAGAGTGGCTAAGACACATTTACTACTGGATTACACATTAAGCATTACACTACACTTACATAAAATTACAAACCTACACACATTCAACACTTGAATAACATAATTTTACAGTTACAAACAAAACAAAGCAAAAACAAACAAAGAAACAACAACAAAAAAAAAACAAAAAAAAAGAAGAAAGAACTAGAGCCCCATAAACACAACTTTATATTAGCCAAGTACCATAATATTTTGGCTGTTCCAGCAACTGCCTTGCCCCAAATGTAACAGTTTTCACAAAAATGCAATTTTCTGGAAAGCGGGTTAACATGTTTACAATTTTCTTTAGCATTTATTTTTTTAATTAACATAGCTTTTTTGTGTTGTAAAGAAAATGGCTCATAAATCCCATTGACTTTGTGTACAAAAGTGCATTGACCGGTAGCACCCCGTAAAGTTTTTTGAATTTTTTTCATATTTTGCAGGTATGATTTTATTATCAAAATGAACAAAATGAGGGGGTGTCCCGTTGAAAAATACCAATTTCATTTTTTGTGAATCACCCTATTACGCAGAGATTGTCCATTGAAATGTGTGTGATACTTTGCGTTTAGAAAATGACATGCGATTTCACATTTTGGACTCAAAGTAGCATTAAAACGAACGTATTATTCAAATGCTGATTAACTACCATAGCAATAGGTCAAAACAATTTTGAACATATGGCGCTGCACTACAAACAGGTTGAACTAATCACCTGTTTATGTCTGCAATCATAGATTGAATACAATACGGGATACAATACTGATCTTTTCAAAGATACTAATCTTACAGGAACAACTGTACCTGTAGGTGATCAGCATGATATGGTTCAATGCGGAGGTACCGCGAGAACGTATCAGTGCAGCGCGGTATATTCAAAAATTGTTTTGACCTATTGCTATGGTAGTTAATCCGATTATTACGTAACTTCGCCAGCGTATACGCTGGCGAAGTGACGTCATAATCAGATTAACTACCATAGCAATAGACGAATACAATTTTTGAATACATCTCTCTGCACTACAGCAGGTTACACTCATCACCTGTCTTCAATCATATAATAAATTAGATTGAATATAATACCGCTCTTTTCAAAGAGACTAATGTTACGGGTGCAAGTGATTAGCATTTCTTTGACATCTATGGTTCAATGCATTGGTACCGCATGAACGTTGTAGTCATCTATTGCTATGGTAGTTAATCCGATTAACTACGTCACTTCACCAGCGTATACCCGATAAATGTTGGATTGCATATACGCCGTAGAAGTGACGTAGTTAATCGGATTAACTACCATATAGCAATAGATGAATACAATTTTGACTATACCGCTACTAACGCCTACGTTTGGAAAATCGCAATCTCTCTATTATGTATGCTTTGGCACTTACGTGTATTTGCAATTGTTTTGGCATAGTATTTTCAAGCACGGTGACTTTTTAGGCCCGTTGTATACTTTTATTCAACAACATGTCTTCGTTATTTAATCCTTTCCCATTTTCTTTCCAGTCATGCTGAACTTTTAACGGATGATTGATGAGATAAAATCGATAAATTATAAATGATTTTCCGTCAACGAACATTCCGAGGGTTCAAAACCAGAAAGCCATAACTCACCATGACCATCTTTCACAAAATGAGCAATAACTTGGCTCCTTGCTTTGGTCTTCAAAAATCAATATTTCCTCCACAATGTCTTTTGTTTTCTATTGAATTTTGTCATGATTAATGGACAGTATCTTCTATTGCCCTAGTGTCGACTTTATGCTCATTTTGTGGGAGCAGGTGATTGTGAGTTAAGGCTTTCTGGCTCTCAACCCTCGATTCGTTATAAGATAAGAATGAATTGAAAAACGAATCATGACTTGCTGAATGAAGTATAGTTGCCGTTGTTGTGAATACGCCCAGGAATAATAGACAAAGGGATAGGCATCCTAGACTGCTGCCCTCTGTTGAAATATGTATCCTAGGTCTAGACAATAGGCGGATTAGCGGCCATTTCTTGGACATGATTTTATTCACGTGTCCTTATACTTTATAAGTTAACAGGTTTACAATATTAAAATTATATTTTGAATAATCAATTATATTCTGTAGTAAATCGATCAAATGACGGTGATTGTTCAGGTATTATATATGCTTGATAGAATTAAATTGTCTGACCAGCTAGTATTCTCCTCCGCCGTCAGTGTGATTCCAGTCACTCCACGTACCGTGTTGCGAAGGTGGAGGAGACTAAAGCTGTATTGACGAACACGCATGCGTTAAAAATGATGTAGCCTTAGTCGAACAATAGCGTGACGTAGTTTCCGGCATTGTTCCTATGCACTTTCACCCTCCTGATACGCCATACCTTAGTTGCTCGTTCACGCTTTGTTTGCACACATGTTAGCAACCCATTGACTTTATGTCGTGATCATTTTGATCCTGGTTCCGAAATACACCACCCTACGCCATACATAAGTTCGCCTAGCCCCATTTCCTTAAAATGATATTTTCAAAAAGGAAACAAGTTTGGCAGAGGATGGGCTCGAACCCACGCAGCACCTTGCCGTGATCGAAATACACTATTGCCATTATAGTACCGGTGCCTTTAACCCGCTTCATGAGTAGCCATTTTGAAATTTGAAGCTATATGGTCGAATCCAACCAAAAGTGTCCACGGGCCAAAAATAAAAGTCCGAAATAAAAATGTCTCCACAATTTTTTCCTTTTGCCCATTGATTGATGACATATTGGCCTTATAGGAACCAAAAGTGCCATTACTAATCTTGAAAAATAAATCCAGGACGTATGATAGTAAATGTGATATCAAAACCCAATGTTACCTACGAATACCACTAGGATGCTTTCACTATCGCAATACTAATCAACCTAAAACAAATGGAATATTCCCATTAACGCTTTTATCGAGTAATGTAGACCACAGGGTGTCAGGAAAATGCTAGCTCAACCAGAAAATATTTGTTTTTATTTTTATAACGCGATCAATATGATCTTTGTCAATTTCTGCTAGTTTATTTTTGAAAATGAAGTTTAGGTCAGTTTCTGTATTTTATTTATCAAATGAGTATGAATCAATTTACACATTGTATAAGAACGAGTAGGATATATGTTTTCAAGAATATTAGGAATTATACACATACACCTAACGCTTTATACAATGAAAAGGTGAAGAAACCCGGGTATTCGTAGGTAACATGAGCGATTTAACAATATCTATATTGAGTTTAGAGGTTTAAATTTGGCTATTATGGTAATGAATTAATAAAATGGTAGTTTTAGATCTCTTTCAGATGGTACGTCCAAATGAATAAATGCTATTACCTTAGATCAAAAATTTTTGATGCTTTTAGCAAGATTTTGACCACTTCATTTTGATATACAAGTAGTTAAACAGCAAATTTACATAATAAATAATTGTTGAATGAATCCGTATATGGGTAATAATAGTGTCCTGGGGTTTTTGACAATTAATTTCCATTGGTAGGGACACTTCATTACATATGTCATGTATTATGCTGTATTCGTAAGTAACTTTTCTGTATTTGTAGGTATGAATTAGTCTTTTGTTTGATATCGCAATCAAAACTTCATTTTATAAAGCACTTTGAATGTATTATTTTCTTTATGTGCGTTTATTGATACTTAAGACCCTATCATGTATTAATAATGTCGGTTCACAGCGGTTGAAAGAGGATTGAAGTAAGAAACAAAGGCACTAAAGTGACTTTAATTTGATTAATTGCACACAAATCGCTTAAAACCGTTATTGCAGACTTGTGAAGTCCATCTTGGAGTCAGTTACGTCTTGTGGCCTTTCTTTTGAGGGCAACTACAATTAGCTTTATACCAGGGTCCATCACTGTGTTCTCTAGATCATGAGACAATGAGAACAGTCGTTTTTTCCATGGTATTCGTAGGTAACCTTAGCGAAAACGTCAAAAGTTACCTTCGAATAAATGAATTTGGACACAAATTACTCAGAAACCAGAAGGTCGGTAAACATTTAAAATGAAGCACACATGACAATTGACAAATCCAAGTATTTATCCCCTTCTAATCTTCTTTGAATCTGATTTTTCTTTCAAATGAGCAGACCGTCGTCTATTTCAGTACATATTTTTCAACAATTAAGCCGTATTCGGTTTTGCATGGTGGGCATGTATGTGAATTCGCAACTTTCATTGACATATGATTTGATAGCAAACACACAGGCCTTCGTTATGTACCAATATGGGCATTGGCATGAATGGCGGTGTTTCACAATACTGTCATGATGTCAAATTGTATTCGTAGGTAATATTCGGTTACCGAAATTTACCTACGAATACTTGCTTTTATTGTTGACATCTCAGAAATATTTAAACGCAGGCTATTGAAACTTGGTAGAAATAAAGAGTGTATTACCCTGCACCTATTCCTTAACTATTGTTTACTATTCTCTCACTTTGTGGAAATGACACAGCTTTTAACATGTATTCGGAGGTAATGCATATTTTTTACCAAACCTACCTTTGTGCCATTTAGAATTTCTGGCAGCTAAACACAATAATAAAGATGTCCGAATACAATGCATTTCAGTATTGGACATATCAAAGCTTGTATCAATTGCGCATTTATTAGTGATTTCCATTTTTAAAGATATATCTAGTGCTATGAAAAATTGTATTCGTAGGTAATGTAAAAAAATACCACTCAAAAAATGATCACAAAAAATTCATAATTATGTACAAATATGTGAAAAATTGAACAGGCGATCTTTGAATACACACCTTTCAGGAAATCAATTTAGATTCAATCAAATGACTTCTTTTCATAACTGATTTAGATGTTTTTAAAAATACCTTAAGAAATATTTTGAAAAAATGGGTAAAAATAGCATGTTTTGGGGTCTCTGTGTCTAAATTTTTTTCACAGAAGGGGGGCTTATTATATATGGCGCGAAGCGTATGATCAAGGCGAATAAACACAATATAAAAACAAATGTCAATTGATTAATACTTTTAAGTTATGGCCCTGAACATGCCGTGTACACTTTTCGTTGGATTCGACCATATACATAAATTTAAAGTCCAACATACCGGGTAGGGGAAGATGGGGGTAAGTGGGACACTTAAAGGGGGACTCCGGCAATCATAACATTATGCCTTATGTGTTAGAAAAATAATCATCAAGCACGAATCAGATTGTTTTATTTCAAAGAAACTCATATTGACCATAAAAACAGTCGGCTCTAAACACGCGATATTCAAAATTCCCGCGCCGAAATGGTCTAAGTGCAATGACGTAATGGTTATTTGTGTTCAATTGTCGTCAGCCTTCATTGTACTGATGGGACGTCATTGCACTCGGCGCCCGGGAATTTTGAATATCGCGTGTTGAGAAACGGATGTTTTTATTCGTTTTTATGGTCACTATGAGTTTGTTTTAAATAAAACCATGTGATTCGTGCTTGATAATTATTTTTCTAATATTTAAGGAATAATGTTGTGATTGCCGGAGACTTCCTTTAAGAATATTATTGGATATAAAACTCTTGGAAGTGAATGAAGATTGGACTTATGTTTTTATTATTCAAGTATAATCCTAGAACAATGTCTGGTGTTAGTTTTGGGCGATACTCCAATTCAGTACAGAAGGGCGGGCCAATTATCTAATGATTCAACTGCGCCACTTACCCATTACCCCAACACTTTGGGGGTAAGTGGCACACATTCTGGGGTATGGGTAAATTTGACACATATATTTGTGATATTAATACATTAAAAGAACATTATTTTACAGCAATGCATATTTATATTGGAGCATTTGGGCATTATTAACATAATTATACCAAAAAATAGTAAGACACATCACTATACTATCATTATGTTTATTAATTTCATCTGAATACATGAGGCAGATTTTTTTTCTTCGGTTTTAGTGACAACCCCCCCCCCAAAAAAAAAACAACAACTCCACAATTTGCGATTTTCAGCCACAAAATCAATAATCAAGTCATTCAATAGACGTGTTCAGTATTAATTTAATTTTAGAGCTTGCTGGTGGCATTATTATGCGATTTAAGACCCACCTACCCAAAATGGATGGGGTAAGTGGGACACCATACTAAATAGGTCCTAATTGGCTCATTTGCATAATTTCATCATGATTTTTTGCTATAAGGCTTGTCAAAATCATTCGTTTTATGGTAAATGAAATATATTATCTCTCAATTTGTCCAAAATTCTCAGCAAAGATTCTCAAATATTTGGTAATAAATAAGTATAATTCCTCAAAGTTGGCCGCCACATATCAAGATTGTGTTGGTCTCAAGCATCTCCCGTAGCTCAAATACCAAATAAACTCCAATATTGAGCAGTGAAAAAGTTACTATTCGGTATCGTATTGGTGGATTTAGTGGTGCAATAAAGATGTAGTATAGTAAGTGTCCTACTTACCCCACTGCCCCACTTACCCTATAGAATCAACAATATTATGCCAAACAAAGACAGCTAACGTGACGATATTATGGTATTTTATATACATGCTTAAAAACATTAATGTGTATAGATGAGTTGACCTCAATACTTAGGGACTGGTATATGGATATGATTGAGCGCTAGTGAACTACATACAACCACTACACTGTTCAATAGCCTATTTGGCGTTTTTTTTTATAAGCACGGGCCCTGAACATACTGCCAAGCAAAAAAAACAAAGAAAATTGTAATGATGCTCGATCATACTGCCAGGCAATGACGTCAGAAGTCAACTCATATGTATGCAGCTAGGTAAAAGGTACAATTTTTCTTGCGAAGAGGAGATGGACATTTCACCATTACACAAATATTCCTCATAGAACCCCACATTTATGTCAGAAATTAAAAGATTAGACTGCAATTAAAACGAAACAGTTGTGTTTAGTGGGGTTCTATGGAATTTTTGAATAGATATTTAACAATATTTTCAGTCTTCGTTTTCAATAGATTTTAGAAATAATAATTCTATAATCAGGATTCCTTAACACGTTGATTAAATTAGGGTTATTTTATTTTATTTTAAAAACACTTTTAGAAACTTTTTATTTTGGCGTATACTGCTGTCGTTCCGAACACAGATAAAAGGAGCCAGTTGATCTGTCAACTATCGATTTTGACATGCCACTGCATGTATAATTTAAGGGCGTGCTTCCGAATTATTAATTCATAAAAAAGATCGGCAACATTTAAATTATAGTGCGATACAATTTTTCTCCACCAGGTTCACTAAACCGGCAGATTTGACAATGGGTCAAGCTCCTTGCTGTACATCAATGGAACACTCATTGGAACGTGTGGAATGTTCTTTTGACATCCTCACAGATGATGCCCTCATACTCATCTTCTCATTCCTCACCCTATATGAACGTCTTATGGCCATGAGGTATGTTGTTAGTACTGCAGCGCAGATTAATCCATTTTGGGGTCACAATTTAACCCAAGGCACACTAAGCTACATAATTGGCACATATGCATTCCATGTGAGTCACTTTTTTAAGAAAAAAAAAACACTAGCCGATTCAAAATCTAAGATGGTTGCCATTTTTCAAGATGGTGGCCACTAAACGACCACATAATGTAACAAAGGAGCAAATACTCATGCAAGTACCAAATTTGCATCACATATTGGGAAAAGCCAATCGACATTTTCGGTAAATCCCATAAGCCTTTGCGAGTACACCTGAGATGTCTTCATTTGACGTCACGCCGACTTGTAATGCGCAGTAAAGATGTTCAAATGACGACATCTCATGTGTACTCGCAAAGGCTATAGGCATACCGTGGAAACATGGCATGTTGCCCATGGGGATCGACGCTAAGTCAGGTACCGCGTGAGCAAACTCAAAAATAGCGTTTTACCTGGGTGAATCAGTTCAATACTTTGCTCTATTGTGTCAATACGGTAAATCTAAGGTTTGATTTATGATGTTATGAAACCTAGATGGGTAATGCTAAATCGTACATTTTATTTACATAAAAACGTTTATCAACTTGTAATAAATAGTCTTTCATTCAGCACAAAACATCACTAACCTTTCTTAACCACTGCTTCTAGTTTTTTGCAGAGTTAATAAAAGATGGAAAAGAATCATCTCAAATCCACAAACCTGGACACACATTGATTTCTGGCAAGAACAGAAGACAGAGAAGAGCTGGGGCCCTAGGAGTTTTTGGTACCTAGATGATAAGAGTTGGATGTTCCCCGCCGACGAGAAAGCTGTACTTGATTTCCTAAAGAGGTACACTAATGTAGCACTGAAATCGATTTATTTGCATATTGCAAACAGACATATTCTGGCGCATATACAGCAAACGTATAAAAATCTTGACACTGTTTCCTTCCTATCTGCGAGTGATCCACCACGAGAGGCACTTACACTGGACATCAAGCATCCAAATAGACCACATCCTCATAATCATGATGATATTTTGCCATTGGCTAAAACTATCAAAACGTGCGAAATTCCATTACTCGTTGTCGGTTGCAATGGATGTACAGAAATGCACGACAAGTTGTCGACTCAACTTGGGAATTGTAAAAACCTGCGACGTTTGACAATTACTGGAATGCGACCACGTTATCTGACACCTGGTAGTTGGGACGCACTTTCACAAGCGATAACAGAACTAAACTTTCTCAGAACTGTCATATCTAGAAGCGGCTATAGTGGGTATGAACCTAGTGGACTTGATTTCAGTAGCCAACTGTGCACCGCGTTGATGGCACTTTTGAAGTTTTCTAAAGTAAATTGCTTCAGACTTTCAATCGATGAGCCGTTCACCGCCGGTACCCCGTTCAATATTGATGAGTTCTTGTGTGGCATCGCTGACAAATGGCGGAATTTGAGACGTCTTACCCTGGTTGGAATACGTCCACCGTCACATAGAATATTTTCTTTTGTGATGTCAGGACTAGCACGACTGCAAACTTTGGAACTCTACGGTGAGATGATAACAGATGAAAGGATTGCACTTATTGCTACACATCTCAGGAGTCTCACATCTCTGACGCTTACAGATGGACACTACACCCCGTCTGGTATCAGAGCTTTATGTGGACATCTTTCTATCGAAAGGCTGTATTTGTTACAGGACAACCACCTCGATCTGAATCGGCTCTATTTGTTACAGGACAACCAACTCGGTCAGAATCGCATGTGGCTTTTGGCTGTGTATGATGTGATTCGTTCTCTTCCAAAGATTGCCTACGTTAAACTCCATGGATACAGGTTAATAGCACTCCACGCAAGGGTCGAAGTCCCGCCGATTTCAACGAATGTTCAGATAGATGTGGAAAATAGCCAAAATTATGAGCCAACTATTGACTAGGATTTTGTACTCACTGCAATGATGCCGGCAAGATTCTTTCCAGAATTTGAAATTCGACTTTATTTTCAAAGACAAAATAATTGTACGAGCTTCCTACTAAAATAATTATATTCGTATCTATTATATTCCATGCTATTGTTTTTGTATAAACCGACAACTTCACCAAAGTTTCTCCTAAAAATAAAAGGAAATGCTTATTTCAACCTAATTAACAAGTAAAAAGTCAGTACAGTTTGTCCACTTTGAAGTACAAAGTGACAACGCGCGCGTATACAGCGTGTTAACAGTGCGTAGTGCTGCGTCTCTGCTGCAGGTATGTGTGCCTTCAAAGTCGGCACAACGTGTGCGTCCGCGTCTGTACTTTGTACTTCAGAGTAGACTGACTGTAGCTCTTGTAAATAAATTTACATGAGCGAAATGAAAATCATGGATTTTACTGTAGAAACCAACGGTGGGCCTCACCAACCCACCTCTATGGTCATGGGTATGGTGCTGGGGTCAAAATTTTATCACTAGAATGAGCGCAAAGGATGGATCTTTGATTAGCTTTATAGCTCATTTGGACGTAAACATGTGCGGTTTTTTATGACGAATAAATAATCTTAGGGGGGGGGGTTGGTATAGTTCTAGGGTTTAATGATCAGGATAATGTCAATATATCCACGATTGTTACAATTAAGTAAACCCGATGTCAACGATCGCTAAATTGTGAGCCGAGAAACTGAAGCCAGCTATAGTTCGATTATGCAAATATTTATGTGGAGTCATATGTGACCGTACAGCACGAATGAGCCGTAAATGTCCTCAATTGTATTCTGAGTTACAGTGTAAAATGGGCATGAAGGTCATATTCATAGGTATTTCAATTTGGTGCTACGTGTATCTCATTAAATGAGGTACACGTAGCACCAAATTGAGGTACCTATGAATACGACCTTCATGCCCATTTTACACTGTAACTCAGAATACAATTGAGGACATTTACGGCTCATTCGTGCTGTACGGTCACATATATTTATGGGATCACATCATTTCCCATATCAGCTTGTTAAACTATGGCTACTTTATCAACACCGACATCAACAGTAGATAATTAACTCTATCAACACCAATATGACAGTATGGCTACTTTAGCAACACCGATATCAGAAGCTACACTAATCTCTATCAACACCAATAGAGATAGTATCGTAGTCAACACCGATATCGGCAATAAAACTAATCTTTTAACACCAATAGTGACAGCATAGCAATTTTTATTAACACAGACTTTATTGTCGCATGCCATTTCAAACCCGGGATTTCAAAGATTGGTCGAATTCGCAAGTTCATTGATCAGGCTACAGCTGAACGCCTCATCCATGCGTTTGCTACCTCGCGACTGGATGCGAATAACAGTTTATTATACGGATTGCCTTGCCTTTAAGACAGCTATCGCAAAGTTACAACGCGTTCAAAACAGTGCCATTAGACTTGTAACATGTGTGAAGCGAGATCAAGATATCAACGCCGTGCGGAGAGATCTACATTGGCTTCCCATCAGGGATCGCATCGTTTTTACAACGGAGTATTAAGTTTATATTTATAACACTGGCTGTTGACACTGTGCAATAGTGACACTATGGCTACTTTATCAACACCATATCAATTTGTAAGCGCTATTTAGCAAAGTCATAGTTCATTGAATTCACAACCGTATGACAAAACAGGCGAAAATAGTAACTTTTTGCACATGATTTGCAATTTAAAGAGAATTGGCCATGGGTCATTCTAGTGACGCTAGTATATGGACAATATAAATGTGCTTTTTCATTTTATGATATAAAATTTGAAAAATATTGTAACTTTTAAAACCTACATTTTGGTCCAAAAATGTGCTTGGATAGGTAGTTTTCAACAGATTTTCCACATTCGCCATATCATTGAATTGCGTTATCTGTTGACCTAGTGACGAAAAGTGTTTTTGGGTGGGTGCGGCGTGCCGCACCCACCCTGTATTCTCTGACTATTGACCTACTTCTTCACATGCCGCAGTGTTGAGAAATATTTGTGCCGGTTATATCCCAAACACCCACAGAGGTGATAGTTTACGGCGAGTTTTGTAATTATTACTTGATTTTGATATGTAAGTAATACTATAAAGTCGTCATAGGCAGTAATGTGTTTGTATTAAAAGAAATAACAAAATAATTATTTAAGTAATAGAAATACTATTTGGAAATTGCAGCAAGATTTGCAGATGTTTTTATTTGAACAGTACCAGTTCACCAGTTTTGCTAGTTTTCCTAATCTTTGGGCTAAATTAATAGCATCGTGAAGGTCATATATATCATTTTATACTGACAGCTTCGGCATGTAATTAAATACAGCTTGTATGTGCATTGTGTTCAGTGTGTACATAGGCTATTTACTTTTCAAATCTTGTGACAAATAGTGCTGGCTGATGCTTGTATAAGGTATTATAGACAAATTATTAGAATGCATGTGCACCAGTAGAAATGGCCCAGGTTGAATAAAATAAATAAACATATGAATGAATATTTTATTCCCTGGATTATTTTGTTGGGACAAAATAATGATATAGTTTGGCGCTTTGAAATACAGTTATGTTAATCATAATAAAGTTACAAAGTTAAAAAATAATATCGAAATATTGTAAAATCAAACATTTCCCCTCATAAGTTGCAATACAACATATTGAGGAAATTGATATGACAGATTTTTAAACTCTGATATGGAAAGATACCCCAGCCCTGTTGTCTCACCAGAGAAGATGAGCAGAAGTCTTTCTATCTGATGATAAAGTTTTATAACAATGTTTTATATAAAATGTTAAGATAAAACGTCTAGAACTGTTATGATGTGAAGGGTTAATATAAAAACAGGGAAAATCTGTTCCAACTGACCAGCAGAGAACAAAGGATAAGCAATAGATCAGATTAAAATCAGGGAAAATATGACACAACCTCCAATGGGGGAATAACAAACGTATAAACGTATAAAGTTAAAAACTCTTTTAACTTTGTTTATACGTTTTGTGTTATTCCCCTATTGGAAATCGATGTTGTGTCATATTTCCTTGTTTTTAATTGTGAACTTGACTTACTCATTCTTTCATTTCTCTTGACAATTTTTCATTTGCCCACCCTATTCCTTTTAAAGGAATTTTTATTAGGTGAAAGTGTTAGCTTTCGTTTGATATAAACAAAATTCTGATTGGATGAAGGGAACACTTAAGGTTTCGACAAAAACCAATCAAAAAGAGGGTCATGTTTACAGCTAGAAGCTCCACAGCTCTTACATTGCTATACACTCAACCGTGTAGTGTAATCAAAGACTGTGCGGAGACAATCACTGCTTGCTTGAGTGCTCATGGACGAAAATGTGTGCTCAGGTGTATCGAGATGGAAACTGTGCACATGATGGTTTATAAGAGAGTCGTTTTTGTATAGAAACCTTTCCATATGCGATATCAGCGGTAGATACCTATTCTATAGGCCTATATAAACACCAATAGCGGCAGTACAGTATGGCTACTTTATCAACGCCAATATCAGCAGTAGATAGCTACTCTATAGACACCAATAGTGACACTATGGCTACGTTATCAACACCGATATATCACCAGTAGATAGCTATTCTATATCAACACCAATAGCGACAGTACAATATGGCTACTTTATCAACGTCAATATCAGCAGTAGATAACTACTCTATAGACACCAATAGTGACACTATGGCTACTTTATCAACACCGAAATCACCAGTAGATAGCTATTCTATATATCAACACCAATAGCGGCAGTACAGTATGGCTACTTTATCAACGCCAATATCCGCAGTAGATAGCTACTCTATAGACACCAATAGTGACACTATGGCTACTTTATCAACACCGAAATCACCAGTAGATAGCTATTCTATATATCAACACCAATAGCGGCAGTACAGAGGCTGTGGTTTTCTATTGACGAAAACCGGCTCTTCTCTCCAGAAAAATCCTAGTTTTATTAGTTTTAATACAACGAGTCAATTGGGGCGAACTTGTCGTGGTATGTACGTGTATTGGGGCGAACTGGTCGTGGTATGTACGTGTATTGGGGCGAACTGGTAGTGGTATGTACTGGTGTGGGGCGAAACGTCCTGACACCCGGAGGCTGTGGTTTTCTATTGACGAAAACCGGCTCTTCTCTCCGGAAAAATCCTAGTTTTTGAAGGATAAATGCCGGCGAAATATAGCGGAGAAATTTAGCCGGCATTCGCGGAATCACACACATGAAGTGTTGTAATGTATCAGAATGGTCTATTAACTTAGATCATGGGTTTTTTTGAGAAAGGCAAAAGTGGAAGGAGAAGTGAATTTGTTCTTGGCAGAATGTCATGAGAGATTGTAAACTCTCTACGTGTTGTCATTGTTGTGCTTCAAAAAGAGGTACATTTAAACCAGTATACATAGCCAATAATTTAGTATTGGAGAACGGCGCAAGGAGTTTAGTATTGGAGAACGGCGCAAGGAGTTTAGTATTGGAGAACGGCGCAAGGAGTTTAGTGTTTGGAAATCTGCGCAAGGAGTTAAGTGTTAGGATAACAGCGCAAGGAGTTAAGTGTTTGGAGAACTGCGCAAGGAGATAAATATTTGGAGAAAGCAGCATCATTTCCGTGCAAGGATTTTATACTGTAATGAAGCTGCTTTTACCCCCTTATTTTAAATATATCATAGGCTTATTATATTACTATACAATGTATAATGTGTGGTATAAATGTGCTGGTATTAACTAAATAATTATTTAATATAAATGTAGACCTTAAAATTCAGACATCCGTTCTGCCCTGGCGCGATCATACGCCCTCTATATTATTGTGGACGGAGCTTGATCACGCCCATCAAACGTTTCAGTTTGCCCCAAGCGCAGCGCTAAACCAATCAGCTAATTCTGGGGAATTGCGCATGAGCAATTAGACAGACTTTTGGCGTCGTTTTTAAGACAAGAAATGCCATTCCGTTTGCAGACTTGATTCGTGTGAGACATAGTTTTATTTTAGCTCAATTTAGATTTATAGTTTGGTTTCAATTTCAACAGACAGAAGATCTGCAGGTGAGATGTAAGAAGTGTTAGAAAAGCCACTGCCATGCCGGCAGTGGCCCCTGCCAAATCCGGTATTTGGTACTAAATTTTAGGCCTAATTAATGACTAAATCAACTAAAATCAAAATCTGGACATGTAACTTTTTATGTATTGTAAGCCGGCTCGCTGATGATATGGAGGCCGATGGGCCCCTGGGGTTCGTGATGGAGATGTGGTTACTGCAATGGCTGTGCAAAAGGTTGATTCTTTGCTGTATAATATCTGGTATCTTCAGCCGTGCGACCCATTTATGAGAGCTTTTGCTCCAAGGTGTCAATGCACATTTAAGATGACTGATACTGCCGGATGAAGCAAAGGTTAACCAGGGTTTTAATAATTGGTTTAAGCTTAGCATAGACCGTTTGGCCTATGCAGTGTGCGTGCATCGGTTAAGCTTTACCTCAGCCATTGTAGTGAACCATATCTCTGTCATAGAACCGAGCCATGTACTTTTAAGCTAAATAACCCCCCCCCCCCTCATTATTATAAATCAAAATCTTCCTGTATCAACATTTGAACATCTAAAATAATAAACAACCCGCATGAACGCAAATGGAGTCTTGCCAAATTATCATTAATTCAATATTGTATGCACGCATGTTTAAGGTATAAGCCGCGTGAGGATTGGGGCCTAATGCGTGTTTTCGCATAGGTATTTAATGCTTGAGGTCGGCTGGCCTGGTGCTCGTAAATTGGTGTTAAAAATAACACCCTCTCTTTAAAAGACTCCCTTTCTGTGTCTTGCTAGGTTGCACTAAACTTTAGGCCTAAATAACAGGTAGGCATTTGTCCTTTGTAAGCTTATGTATAAATGCCTTGTCATTATGATCCCTCATTACAGCACGTAAATCCACACAAAAACGTTGTATTGAATTACTGCATTGACTACGACTTTGTGTAGACAGCTATTGCTGTTGATGAAATCCAGTGATGAAAAGAAATATTAATAGAAGAACTGTGAACATTCTACATCTTGTGTTTCGTCTGCTTTACTATATAATTAGGCCGTTCATTTACATGTCATTGTGACCCCAGCACGGGTCCGGCTGTCCGTCAGCCGTCCGTAAACATGGTCTACCGCCCCCATAAATATTCTCATAATCACCTCCCAGTTTCCCTGTTACAATACGCAAGGATTTTATACGCAAGGATTTTATACGCAAGGATATGCAAGTGTACAATGGACTTCGCTGATTTTCGCAGGACAAGTAAACACCAGGATCAGCCGTCAAGAACATTATAAATGAACAAGATAATCATCAAGAAGAAGAAGACTGCTGGTTAAGTACTGAGTAGTTAAATTAATTATTGTGATTGTGTGATTATTTTTGTGTATGCATTTGTTGTCATATATTGTACCAATTTTAGCTAATCATATTTTGCTTTCAATTAAAGACTCAGATTCTGTTAGCTTAAGGCAGCTGTGTACTCTAGACATTGTTTCTTTCGCAAAATTGAGTTTTTTTGATATGTTTGTACTTTGTTATGTTTTTTATAAATACAAGGAATGAAAATACAGATTTGTAAACTCTAACTGCAATATTTCAAGGATTTTATTTTACTATTCCACTCGTGTTTGAAATTGAAAAGAAAAGAAAATCTTTGTTGTACCAGCAGGGTACACGCGCGCAACAACACATCGCGTTGCGTATCGCGCAATTTGTTAACGCACAAATACGCTACGCATACGCGACGCTTATCTGCATGCGCGGCGCATCTTATGGAAACACCGCGGAAGCACTGATTTCACAAAAACCTAGTGGTCAAATGGCTCCGTTTTAGCTGATAAAATGTGGGGTTTTTCAAGTTCTTTCCCCCGATTTAAATATCAAGTTATGAATGGATTTCGCCCAAACTTCTCAAGGGGCTGTGGACTTACCCGATGTTCACATAATATAAGGTACAAAAACGAAAACTGCCGCATTCTCCTGTGAGATTCGATGAAAGTGCAAAATGTGACCTCTTTAAACTTCAACAGCCATTATTTCAATGTTCATTTTCTCGGTAAAATGACGATTTAGGTACACGATAACTCGATAAATACAGCATCTATAGGTATGCAAATATGATCATCGTAAAAAGCATGATCGACTCAAGAAACGGTTTTCTCATTTTTTTATATTTTGGTCTATTTCCGATTTTAGGCATCATTTTGTGCAAATAGGCGTTTGTGAATTTTAAAAAGTTCAATTCGATGCCTTATATGGTCAATATCTCAAAAAATAAGGCCAATATCAAAAAATAAAAAACCGTTTTTGGAATGGACCTCAAGATTGAGCTAAAAACAAAATAAAATATTTTGGAAAGAGTGTTATTTTGTTATGATGTACCTAACAAATATTGCCAAAAACTCACTTTTTGTGATTTTCTTCATAATTGTTGTTTTTACCCCAAATCTGTATTTATATTAAGATTTATTGATGTCTTGCCTTCATAAAATGTATACTTTAATATGTCTTGCGCGAATAATTACAAAGTTATTGCACTTTTACTACATGCATGTCTGAGAGTACACAGCCTCCTTAAGGGATCGGGAATGAGCGTTTCGACAGTATTTTTTTTGTGGGACATGAGAGTACATCAGACATATCGAATTGCATTCTGAATACGAAGAATGTCTTTCTGATATCAAATAATTTTCATTTTTGAAATTCACGATATAATACAAATTTTATGACAAATTATTAAAATTTGATATTTTTCACATTTTTGATATATAACAGTCCTCGAAGTAAATCTTATAAATCTAATGGTGGTGTTTTGGAGAAAAAAATCCATATCTTCAATACGAAAGGTCAAAATTTTCAATTGATCGTCGGCTTTTCATCCCACCTACATACACGTTAAGTATAAATCATCAGATTTATAAAATTTACTTCGAGTACTGTTAAATATCAAAAATATCAATTTTTAATCATTTGCCATAAAATGTGTATTACATTGCGAATTTCAAAAAATCAAAATTATTTGATATTCAGAATGCAATTCGATATGTCTGATGTGCTCTGCTGTCCCACAATAAATACTGTCCAAACGTTCATACTCCAGCCCTTAATCAAGCAGTGTATTTGTGTTGTGCATTCGTGTGAATTTGGGTAAGAGGTGATTTTGGCCTTGAGTCAAGTACGACTCGTAACAATCGCGAGTGATTAAATTGAGTATACTCATTATTTAGGTTAATCTGGTTAGTCATTATAATTGATATATTTAATCGTTATTGCCATTGTGATATTCATTTATTTTTTCATGCGTATAATAGAACTGTTTTTTGAAGTATTTATTACAATCCTTTTGTTGCGTGACATTATTCCGTCTCTTTGTTGTTCACATTATTTGCTGCGTGGCTTTTTGCTTAGCGTCGGTTGGGATTTTCAGTCCAATCCTGACACACACACCCCCACACCCCTGTCACGCTTTAGTCATGGTTTTTTTTAAATTTAAAGTCATAAAAATATTACCATCAGGCTGCCAACTTCTTTCAATCATACCACAAACATGTACCGGGGACACGCACTCGAGCCGCATATATAACAATAAAGATTTAAGGTCAAGGTTAAAAAATGACAAAAGGAGTTCGTATTAACTTTGACGCAAAATATATTTGTATTTTAGATTTCACAATACACGTGATATTAAGTATAGGAAATAAATATTATAACCTATCGAGCAGGTCATATTAATTATAGAACCCCTTGTTTTGGTGTTTTTGACGAGATACCAGCGACTGAAGTTGTCAGATTATTTGACGAATCTACCCTCGAAAGTGTAAGTTTTACTTTTCATATTTTCAGGCAGAGTAAATCAAAAATGACACACTGCCTGTATTCCAATGTAATATTTTCACGATAGTATTCATGTTTTTGATACTTCCGTGTTGTTTTGATACTGTAAAACCCCTCGGTCACCCACCGTTGCACAGTATTTTGTGGGATCTGAGAGCACACCAGACACACCAAATTGCACTGTGATACGCAGAATGTCCTTGTGATATCAAATAATTTTGATATTTTGAAATTCGTGATATAATACAAATTATTAAAATTTAAATTTTTGGAAATTTGGGGACTTTTGATATTTTCTTTAATATACATTTCTGAAGTTGATACAAGTCGTACTGACTCAAGGCCAAAATCACCTTTTACCTAGAATGCACAACACAAATACACTGTTTGCTTAATATAACATTTTCATACAAAATATATTAGCATTTCTTTGCCATAAAATGTTAGTTTTTACTGTCAGATATATCCCCTTTTATTTTTGAGCCAAACAACTACGGCAAAGCAAAGACAATTGGAATTTACTACCAGCGCATATGTCGCCAATACGTACCACTCCTTCGGTCACGTTATGGTACGACCATTTGTTGTGTAGATCACGCCCCGCACGCCGTGTACGTACTGTGTGTTATGAACATCGTGTATGCGTTCGACTAATAATTCCATCGTAATAATAAAACGCCGAAATCAATCTCGGATTTTGTCAAAACTACAGCACCTAGAGTCTTGATTTTTGCAGGGTATATTGGTTTAATAAAGTGCAATATAATATGAATTTTAAAAAATCAGTGAGGGCGTCCTCCTCAGCAAATGTTATAATATGACTTTAAGCTAACAAAATCTAAATTTTTAATTGAAAGTAAAATATGATTGGTACAATATATGACAACAAATGCACGTACAAAATAATCACACAATCGCAATTTTAACTACTCAGTACTTATCCAGCAGTCTTCTTCTAGCTGATCATAGAGTTCTTGCAATGTTCTGGACGGCTGATATATTATCCTTTTTCACTTGTCCTGCAAAAATCAGCGAAGTCCATTGTACACTTGCATTTATATCTCTTTGCGTATAAAATCCTCACACAAAAATGGTGCTGCTTTCTCAAAACACTTATCTCTTTGCGCTGCTTTCTCCAAAAATGGTGCTTTTTTCACCAATCACTCTGTCTTCAGGAAACAGGCTACTTTCTGCCCTGCTCCACTTTATTGACAGATGTGTTGTTTACAGAACCAGACTCCAGCAAGTCGACAGAAGAACTTTAATCCTTTGTTGAGGAGGAGCACATTTGCGTAAAACTCAAAATCTCCTTCGTTGCTGTATTAAAATAGCACATTATTAGCTATATAAACTGGTTCAAATGTACCTCTTTTTGAAGCACACCTATGATCAACACGTAAAGAGTTTACAATCTCTCATCTCTCATGATATCCTGCAAGTAGCAAACTAGAGCTTACACCTTTTTATACTCCAGAAAACCCAAAATTTATTAATAGACCATTCTGTCATATTACAACACTTCCTGTGGGTATTCCCCTGATGTCATATCTACTTTATATTCTTGGGAATTCCCCAGTTAACACTAAGCGATGCACTATGATTGAGCAATATAGGAATCCCCAATGATATTAATAACTCTGATTGAGTTTATTTACTGTGCCCAAAGGGATTTCCCCTAAACATGCCAAAACACACGAACTCCTGCATGATTGCTTCCAAGGGGTTTCCCCTAGTCTCATATTTCTCATGACATAATTGTACAATTGTGTTTGTGAGTGAACTTCTCTCCGTCTCCTTTTCCTTGCTATATTCTTCCATTTCTTGCTTTGTTTATCAAAGCTTTCTGGGCCCTGGGCCAGCATGCATCTTATTAGCTTACACAGGCTATCCAGGCTTGTGCATTTTTCTGCCTCCGCAGGAGGTAGTTTGCTTTGAAATTGACACCTAAAATGCCGCACATTGCGCGGCATGTAGGCCGATTGTACAAATTTATATTCTGACAAGTACTCTAATTTCCGCCCAATATTGAGAGCCCAAAATATATCCCCCACCTCTCTGCGCCATACATAAATTCGCCTATCGCCATTTCCGAATGTTCAAAAACGTAATCACGCTTCCTCAGCATGTGCAATAAATTAGCATTAAAATTAATCTTATTCTATAGGGATTCTAGAAACACCTAGCACGTCACAGTGGCGCCAATGGCGTGGGTCTATCAAGGTCATGAATTATGCATTAGAATATTTTCAAGCTCATATGTTGTATAATTGAAGACCGAATTAAAAAAGACTACCTTGCGTATGCCGTCCTGTCAACCAGACCAAAAATGCCATACTGCGCAGGTCAGCAACCAATCACGGCGCGCCTTTGTCATGACGTCAGACGCAAACTAGTCTTTTTTAATTCGGTCTTTAATTATAGGTTGTAGCCTCAGCGCTCATCAGCAGCTTTATCGTAGAAGACAAGTTGAAAACCGGTTTGCTGTGGCAATGGGAATACACATCAAACAGGGTTTAAAAATTTCATGATTACATGAAACCTGATTATCAATGCAAAAACTTTGGCTGGAGAAGTTGAAGCTGACGTTCATGGCGACACTTTAGATGTGATAATTTGACATCATGGATTGTTTTGTGCAAAATTGGAGGTATTTTTGTGCCGCGGCGAGTCAGCAGACCGACTGGCATGCAGGCCTAGCTCGTCTAGGCCACAATCATGATCATGATGCATTTGAACTGCAATGTATGGTATGATACGCCTAGCCGCGCCTATGGCCGGCTTCATTGCTGTTCAAAGTATTGCAATTTTATTGCGTTGATATATAATTCGTTTTAAAGTATTTGCTTCCCTAATTCCCATGCGTGGTTGGTCATGTTGGTGGTATGTATGTCAGTTTTTTACATTCTACTGAGTACTGTTGCAATATTTTTGCATGCATACCCATGACCGTTTCAAGACTATGACTGAGAAAGTTGCTTTTTGTTTGTTAAGATAAAATAAAAATAAAATGCAAGAATCATCTTTCCCCACACAATACTTCTTACAAACAAGGTGTTGATATTGGCCCTTTCGATGCAAGACAAAGCACAAATGAAGGAAACAAAACAAAACAATAATGTTTTTGATTTTTTATTCAATTACACATACAAAAAAAGTAATGGCCTATGAAAATACCCCCCTAAATATAATAATATTAATATTATTTTAGTCCTGAATACAAAATATAATAAACAAGCATAAAAGAATCTGATACGAAAATGTGTTACTCTGAAACGTTACAATCGTAATTTTCAGTCAACAAATCCACGAGAAATGACTCTTGATACAACTTATGCCTATATTTAAAAAACAGAAACGGCTGCCTGCATCTGGAACTCTTCATATCTGAAAGTTTGAAGGTTTTATTTCATACATCAGAATTATCTGCAAGATTGCAAGATGGCTTTATGTGACCGTGGCCCTATTTTTCTTTCTATTTAAATAATATGTTAAAGCTTATGCCCTGTAGATTACATTCGGTTCTTGAGATATGGCCTGTCAAAATGGCGCGAAACCAAAACAAAAAATTGGCACCAACTTTCTTTTTATTTTCTATATTTTTGACAAGTCCAGTTGCCAGATGATTTTCTAATTACATGCATGAATTATGCAAAGTAAAGATTTCAGATACAATTAAAAGAGCTATGGTACTGAGGCATGGCACATGGGTAGAACACACACTATACTACAAAATTACGGTTGCGTTTTGGCAAATTTCAATTTGCATAATTAATTAGGGCCACTTATTAGAAAAGTTGATTAGGGCCCTAATTAATTATGCAAATGGAAATTTGCCAAAGGCATCCATGGGTTTTATATCTTATTTTGTAGCCGATCTGAACATTTTACTTTGTATAATTCTTGCATATATAATTAGAAAATAAGGCCTACCTGACAACATTGCATAACAAAAATAAAAGAAATTTGTTGTCAACTTCTTGGTTTCGCGCCATTTTGACATGCCATATGTTGGTAACCGAATATCCGATTAAAATAAAATTTGCAGTCTTGTAATCAGGAGAAGTGGACTCACATATTTCAATCAGACAAAAATCTATATCCAATAGCGTTACCTTAAAGCTAGCATTATAGCAAAAGGTGCCCACTGGTATCTTGGAGGCATTGTCTTTTTTAAAGACATTTCTTGTTATTGTATGAGCTTGGAACGGTCCATGGATTTCCCATGGATTAGCATGTGTCCCTCACGGACCAACTGGGTAAACAAACAAACAGCTTGTAAACAAAGTAAAATAATTAAATCAAATTACCCAGGACACATCACAAAGTGAATGGTGATTAAATGGTTTCTGTCACAATTAGTGGTGGATTAAATCCCTGATTTTCCTTAATTTGATTGGCATAACTTTGCGATATATATTTTTCTCAACCAGGATGGATCAAGCGCCTTGCAATACATTGTTGGACCACGTGGTATGTCCTTTTGACATGCTCACCGATGATGCTCTCATTATCATCTTCTCATTCCTCACTCTATATGAACGTCTTATGGTTATGAGGTATGTCTTTTGTGATTGATTGAGTGAGTGAGTGACTGAGTGAGTGAGTAATTGATTGAATGAGTGAGTGAGTGAGTGAGTGAACAAGCACATAAGGTAGGCCAAGTTGTTCTTTTTTTGGGAACGTTCAAATATTTATGTGATAAAAAAAAAAAAAATCGATACAAAATTTTGCCCGGTCAAAAATAATTGCTTTCTCAATTCAAAACTTAACATTCCCCCTCATGGTGCAAATAAAAAACCGACCAGATTCCCCCCCAGCCCCCCCCCCCCCCAAGTTTTCGGACTCCCCCTCTAATCTCCCATCCCCAGACGAAAATATTGAACGCTAACTATGTGAATGTGAGTTGATCTGTAATTTGAATTCATTGAAGTTTGAAGTACCAATCAGCTTAACATTTCATTCAATAGAGGAGGATGTCTGATGTCAATCAAGGCTGGATAAGAAAAGATTATAGAACACACACAGTGTTGAATTATAGAACACACATCGGTGTTTTTTAGTGGTCTAGCGCCCTCTCGCTTTTATGTCCTCTACCTATGATAGACCTTTGATGTCGTTAAAGTGGTGACAAATTGCCAATTAAATTGCGAATAAAAAGGTCCACTTTTTTCTGTAAAAACGTTGAAAATCAGCCCTTAAATCACAAACGGTCCACTTTTGAGCCGATCGCACCCCAATAAATCTTGGCTACGGGCCTGTGTCGCCCTTCCCTCCTGACTTTTTTTGTATCAATGTAGCACATCCTATTTCACTTCCTTCCTCCCTCCCCCTCCCAATCAGTATCCCCTCTCCCCCCGGGCCCCTTCTCTCTCCTCTCGTGTTCTTCTTTTTCTAATCTTTTCGTCTCTCCCTATCATCTCTTTCTCCCTCGCCCCCTTCCCCTCACTTGTTCAGTCTGTCAGTCTCAAGTATCTCCCCCTCCCTCTTTGTGAAATTTATCATTTTGATCAATGCCTGATCAAAATCAGCTCCGCAAAAATAAACATTTAAAATTAACTCGAGTCTCGCATATAAGCCCAACCAATTATCAGATTAGATCATTGTTACAAATGAATAGAATAAATTATGTTCGCTCCAATGCAATTCTTTAGTATTGCATTGCAATATAACATGATGACCAAATCGCCACTTGCACGCCTCATTGGGAGATATTTGGCTATTTTAGACGCTCGTTTCATCGCCAATATGAAAGAATTTTGCTTATAACTTGGCAACATGGTTAGTATATATATTTCAATGGTAGTTTATTTTCGCGAGTCACTCCCGCCTAGGCGGAAGTACCTATACACCAAACGCAAGTCAATGAAGCCGTATAACTTATCGCGAATTTACGACCGTAACATTTAGACACTTCTTTTGTCTAGATTAGCATCTCACGTTTTCGTGTCAGAAATTAACATAACTCCCAAACCGAAAACAGAAATTATCTTCGTTCAACTTTTCAGTAGGCAACAAAAGACTAGAATAAAAGGATTGTTCACACGTACCATACTAACACTTCAAAATAACCCGAGAATCGAAACCTAAACTGAAAAGATAAAACGACCGTAAGACTGGATTTTTTTTTTGCGATTAAAATACGTACAAAATATCTTTTGTGTTATATTATTTATACGCCCCATATTTAGACAGTGTACACTGGCTCATTTACTCATCCTAGAGAATGGTCCTCTAATAAGTGAACAGTCATTTAATCACGATAAGCCATAGCATGTTACACCGATGGAGGTATGAGCAGAGCAAAGCATGTTTTTGAGGTATGGGGGGGGGGGGGGGGTTGCTGAAGCCCCCAAAGTGTGGGTCATTGGGTGAGAGCTATCTACAAGTAGGCTCAAGAGAATGGAGAAAAAAAACCATTTTGGGGAAAAATGCAAAATTCTGGTCATTTTAGAGAAAAATGGAGTCCTTCGGTGAGAGCTTATCCAAAATTTGCTCAGAAGTAGGGGTCATTGGATGACAGCAAAACGGAAATGGGGGTTATTGTGTGAGAGGGATTTGTAACATGGGGCCCAATGTGGCCTGTTACCCATTTTTAGTGAATGCCCCGGGTATTCTATTCCCTCTCTATCATGTGAATACGACAAAACAAAGCTTTTAATCTTGAAACAGAGATTATAAGTCAATGTAAGACAAGAACGTTGTTAATCGTACAGCTCTTAATCTATTACAGAACATCACTTAATAATTTACGCATTTCTTGTATCTTTGACAGAGTTAATAAAAGATGCAACAGAATACTCTCAAATCCACAAGCTTGGGCACACATTGATTTCTGGCAAGAACAGAAGACACAGAAGAGCTGGGGACCGGGCAGATGCAATATCACGAGGAGGCTAGACGACAAGAGTTGGGTGTTCCCCGCAACCGAAAAAGCTGTACATGATTTTCTAAAGAAGTACACTAGTGGATCATTGAAATCCATTTATCTTCACATTACAAGTAAAAAAATTCTGGCGCATCTACAGCAAACGTATGGTAATCTTGAAACTATTTCCTTTCTCTCTGCGGATGATCCCCCAGAAGCGGCACGTGCACTGGCCGACATCACTGTTTCATATATTCCTCTTCCTCATTTATATGATAATTTGCCAGTGGCTAAAAGTATCAAAGTATGTGAAATCCCATTGTACATTGTCGGTTTCGATGGCCGTGGCTCGCATCACAAGTTGGTGATTCGTCTCGGAAAGTACAAAAACCTGCGACGTTTGACAATTACTGGAATGAATCCACGGTATTTGAAACCTGAAGGTTGGGACGCACTTTCACATGATATAACAGAGCTGAACTTTCTCAGTACTGCGATACCTAGACGAGAATATACTTCAGATTTCAGTAGCCAACTTTGTACAATGTTGGTAGCACTTTTGAAGTTGACAAAAGTTAGATGCTTCAGACTTTCAATCGATAATCCGGACAACGTTATTCACTACTTCAAAATTGACGAGTTCTTGTGTGGCATCGCTGACAAATGGCAGGATTTGAGACGTCTTACCTTGGTTGGAATTCGTCCTCCTTCAGGAGAAATATTTGCTGTGATGATTTCAGCACTAACACAATTGCAGGTGTTGGAGCTCTACGGTCAGATGATAACAGATGAGAACATTGCACATATTGCTAAACATCTCAAGAAGCTCACATCTCTCAAGCTTGCAGATGGACCTTATACCCCGCCTGGTTTTAAAGGTTTGCGTGGCCATCCTTCTATCGAAAGGCTTTACCTGTTGCAGGAAAACCAGCACCAGACTGCTCCTGAATGGTTTTCTGCCGTCTATGATGTCATTCATTCTCTTCCTAATATCATTTATGCTGAACTCAAAGGGTACAATGTAGTAGCCCTTCAGAAAATGATGCCGATGGTTTCACCCGATGTTCAAATAAAAGTGGAAGAAAACGAGTACAGCAACAGTTGGAGCATGCCTACCGGTGGTTATTGATAGGCATTGAGGAGGTTGAGATATAAACTCCTCAACAAAAGTTTTGAAAGTTTTTTCAAGCATCTATATCTCAAATTATTTGTATCATGTTCATATCATGTTGCATATCAATGGATAGCTACTTTATTCCCTTTACAATGACACCACATACATGTATGACACAATCACCCTTTTCACGGCTGGGGTACACGTCTTATGAATGTAGTGAGGTCTCAAGCAGAATGTGCCAAATTGGCCATTATTCTGTGCTCAAACAACACCAGTCACTTATAAATAGCGGGTGAAAAAACCATACGGAGCCATAACAGCCAGGCACATCCTCGTCATGCTGCTCACCAACCTGGTCACACGTTGCTATGGGATGGCTTTCCATTCTTCAACCAGGATTCGTCGCAGGTCATTCAATGTGATTGCATTGGCTACTCTGGCACGCAGCGGCGGCGCCAGAATTTTTCCTGGGGGAGGGCAAAGAGGGCAGAGCCTCCGACTGGGGGGTGGCGGCATTTTCACCTAATTTTGGCTAAAAGTGGCTTTTCACCCCTCTTTTCAATTTTTCTGAGGGGTTGGGGGGTTGGGGCAGAGCTTCTGTCTGGGGAAATCCCCCCCCCCATTCCCCCCTGCCACGCTCAGCACGAAAAAACTGGTCTCACAAGTGTTCAATCGGGTTGAGGTCTGGGCTGATGGCAGGCCATTCCATTCTCTCTACTCCCATATTCTGCAGGTAGTAGTTGACTACCCTGACTCTGTGGGGCGAGCGTTGTCATCTTGGAGGATTGCACGAGGTCCCAGATTGTGATTGTGAAGATATGGGATTGCAGCTTGCATAAGAAGGAAACTATTAATATGATCCATTTTGTTTGTAAGAAATCATTACAATAAACCAACAGTAAGGTGTGAACGTTTAACTTCACTCATACGTGTGGTTCATACGTGCCGATTGTCCATTGAGAAAGGCCGTATAAAAAGAGATTGCGATTTTCACCTTTGATACAAACTGCCACGTGTAACCCACGAAGGACATTGAAATTTCCAGTTTTATACTGTGTCACGCGGGTTCATCCAGCTCTACTACTAATTTCCCCCATGAAAAAGTATCATTTGAGGCATGATGCAATGGTCCTTAATGTATCGAAATATTTTTGTTTTTTGTCAACCATAATATTCGGGAAGCACCGAAATACAATTGCTTTTAAGCGGTATGCTGTTAGGATTCGTAAATGACTCAAAGCCAAAACACCTTTTACCCAAATTCACACTGTCTGATTAATTTAGCACAATCTGAATCTTTAATGAAAAGTAAAGAATGATTTATCAATAATTTTGTGAGTGAACATAAAATGTGACGTGTCATGTCAAAAGGAGACACTTTTGGGCAGGTTATCAATTTTGAGGTTTTCACATATCTTAAATATAGAGATATTTTGCTCCACAACGCCATTTTCCCAATGTAATCGGACATTCCTATTAAAGCGAAGATATTGAGTTTGCAAGTTATGGTATTATAAAATTGGAAATTGTCTTTACAAATATTATTGACAATGTTGAGAGTAGGAATTACCTTGAAAAATGTCTCCAAAAATACAAGATGCCAGTTATATTCGGGTCTGAAATTATCAGACAACATTTTTAACATTAATAACATCACAAATTCGCAACAAACCGAAATTGTGAAAAAATCACCCGAGCAGATTTTGACTATTTCTCCATTGACAATCCTGCCCAAAAGTGTCTCCTTTTGACATGACATGACACGTCACAAATACATACAATCAGTCAGAATCAATCAAATCCCCTGTTTAGTAATTGAATACATGAATACAAAAGCCACCTAAGTCCATGCGAAGTTATTTTGAGAGAAAAACCCGTGTATCATTTTAATTCCTTCAGTTAGATTTACCTGGTCAATATGGTAAGTTTTACGTGCAAATGAGTGGATTAAACTGTATTAGGTATGACGATTAGCATTTCAGGGACTTCGTGGGGTTCATTTTAAATTTTGGACTTAGGTGGTTTTTGGAATCATATACAAAGACAACAATGTTAGAATGAGATTACCACTAGTAAGATAATACAAAATAAAGCGCACAGGTATGTATAATGTTGATAAGCATTCTGCCATGTAATATAAACCACACACTTTCCTTTATTAAACCCATTCTTTGTTCAAAAGTCATTCTCTAGCAATGAATGTGTTACAAGTGGACTTTTATACATACTGGATTTCAATCAATGTGTTACAAGACTCAAATCATGGAATTGGGTGATTCTTTCATACATGCTATTTTTCACATGCCCAATAGACACAGAGAATGAATTTGAGTTGTTCTTTCATGCATATGACAGGCCTATGTATAGCAACAATTTCCCATGCTTAACTCAATTTGGCCAAAGTATGGACTTAGGTGGCTTTTGTATTCATATATTCAATTGTAATGTTACTTAACCAGCAGCCTTCTTGTTGTTGTTGATTACGAAGTTCTGATGTATATCCTGGTTCACTTGTAGGCTGTAGCTACTTGTCCTGCGAAGATCACTGCTCAAGCGAAGTCCACTGTTGACTTGAATTGATACATTCCTTGCCTATAAAATCCTCGCACAGATGACAATCTCCAAAATGGTGCTCTTTTCACCTTTAACACAATTTGTAATGGAAAACAGGCCTGCCTTGCATCCCCCTGTTTCCACTTACATTGACGGATGTGTTGCTTCGTAAACCAGACTTCAGCAAGTCGACAGAAGAATATATTCCTTTCTTGGAAGAGGTGCGCATTTTGACGTATTCTAGATCTTCTCCGTTATTACTGGAGTAGTACATTGACTACATAAGATATGTCTCGTTCGCAATCACCTTTCTTTGAAGGCATATGGACTGTAAGCATATTACCTAGACCACAACATCACTGTAGTAAAATTCTCTCAAAAATAATGTTTACATTTGCTCATATACTGAACACCAAAATGTCCATAATAGCCCATTACTTCATTCACTCTTTCACAACATATGATGTAATCTGGAAATTCCCAAACCTAATTATAAACATTAACCTTTCAGATTACAACACTTCCTGTAGAATAAAAAAAACCAATGTCTGAGCAATTTATATTCCAGGGAATTCCCAATCCATAAAATATTATACATGTAGTCTTGACTTTGATTACTGTGATTACATAGCAAAGGATATTACCAACTTTCATGAAATAGCTTTAAATTGTACACAAAGAAAAATGGTCATATAATAAAAGCTAATAAATTACTCAGCATGCTCAGGGAACATCACAATGTTGTGTAGTCAAAATCAAACGCATGGTGAATTAAATAGTATATAAACATATATTATTAGAAAAGCTTCTAAAACGTTTATCATAAATATCGTATCAGTAGGTAACAAGAAATGTCTTTAAAAAAGACAACACCATGGATGAAATTCATGTTTCATAATTTTACATTGACAAGTACTTTGAATGCTAGTAATTTTTTGTGTGTAGCACATGCACAACTAACCGGGTTGGAAATGTTGTTACCACGAATACCACCAATGACATACTATAAGCTAAATTGAAAAATGTGTGTTAAATAGGTCTACATTTAATTTATACTTAATTTATACTTGTACAAACAAAGGGATCAATGGAAATCGCATCCACCGAGTTTCGCATCAATCCAACAATCTATATTCAGACGACTTTGTGATTACGTTTTATGACATGACTTAACATTCTGACAATCCAACAATATATACTTATTCCACCTCAGGCTCAGATGACCTTTAATAATTATAATCAAAAAGACTGATTACTCAATCCCAGGGGTTCCCTGGCTCAATTCAATCTTTATTTTCTGAATGTGTTGATTATAATTGTTACTACTAACTGCCCAGTTGCTCTACCAAATTGTATAAAACCAAAGCAACTATCTACCCCAATTACTGGTATTTAACCCCCCTCCCACTAGTGTCACTCCCAACATCAATTAGTGATGGTATAAACTAACCCTAGTTAACAGTGCAGGTGCCTGGGCACCTTATACCCAGCTTGGTTCCTGTCTGGTCATATAATTGCTCATTACAATTGTTGAGTTAGTGGTCACTTGCTGAGCTTATCAGTAGCCTGGATCAACAGGGGTGCATTTATATCATTTTTCATAGAGCAATTGTTCAAAATATTTAATGTCAAATGGTTCCTAAAAACCTTATTTGTGAATGGATTTTTACCGTTAAAAAACAAAATGTATGTTTAATATATCAATTATTCCATTAACAGCAATTTCCTAAGTTTCCATCCATAAATAATCACAGAGTATCATCTGTTTACAAAATAAGTGTTTATTTTCAGATTTCCAATTAACCATTATCAGTATTATCTGGTAGGGTGCCAAATCAAGACCTTGCTAATAGTTATAGTAGGGATGACCAATGAACCATCAACTTGATTAGAACACTCCCATAGACATGCAGGGAGCTCAACTGTGCACTGCTTGCACAGACATAAACCAGTGGCTGAGTTCAGCACTGCTCAAGAATGGCACAAAATATTCATGTCAATAATTTCAGGTGAAAAACGCGGCCTACTGAGCTGAAATTTGGCAGAATTGCCAGTAATACCTCTGTCATACCCTCTGTAAAAAGGTTAAAATATTGAACAAGTAGATCTCGAGTTACAAATTAAATCACCAGCTTTCCTTTGGAATTTCCATACTCCTTTCGAATCATGCTAAGAAGACACCTTTCTGAATATAAATGTGAAGTTTCGTGCTCATTTGATGTATTTTTCACCTGATTTCAACCCTAAACGTTTTCTTATATTTAGGCCCATACCATCTACAACTTGCTGCTGGCTATACCTTGTTTAGAACTTTCAAAAGAAGTACCTGAATGTGCAACCATAACTATTTCAAAATAGCCCGCGTAAGTCATGCAGGTAACTCCGAGGTCATGTATTGAATTATTTTGAATGGGGAATACTACGGGAACCAGCACCTTTTGTTAGAAGTCACACATGAGCATGATGAGTGAAGCCGGGGAGTGAAGTGGATAACATATATTGTTGTGAATGAGTCAATGACCTTCAATGACACTTAATATTTAATTTGCATACACCTACTAATTGGTCATATTAAACCCAATAACATCGAAATTTTTGGTTGTGAAAAAAAAGTTTACCTGGACTTAGTGCAATTTTGATTTTGTGCCATATCGCCATCTTGGATGATTTTTTGGCAAATGTTCGCTAAATGCATGATTTCAATGCCTCGGTTTGAAAAAATAATTTATGCCATTGACTAGTAAAGTGCCATTCATAAGAAACCCCTTTGATACATTCACAATATGCTTATTTCATGTTTGCATATATGTTAAAATAAAGAAATATATAAAGGTAAATATATGCTTATGCCAATTTTGCTCCCAATTGATATTTTTGGACCTTGTCATTTTATTTCGTTCCAATGACCGGTCAGAATGGGAAACTTTGAAAATTCATAATTCGAAAAGTTTATGACCGATTTTGACCATTTAACCACCAAAATACTTCTATTGATGAGTTCTATCCAGAAAACAATCTTTTGTAGCAATAGGGGCAACATGAAATTTTGATGGTTATCCCTAGTTATAGTCAGAAACAGGTATTTTGTCCTGTAGTCCCTGGCAACCCAGTCTGCTTGTGGCTCACTCGCAAACATACACGACAGAAACCGGCTGTGAAGGAGCCTAATGCACGTAAACAACTTCCTTATAACATGTATAATAAAATCCGATTTTGAGTATAATAAAGAAAGTCATGCATATGCAAAATGAAGCAATTACCTATTGCTAACTTGGTAAAATGCATACTCGTAGCCCAATCTTGTACATCATAGCACCCAGTTTTGGTTTGTGGTTTCGAAATGTTGCAATTAAACATTAGTTCTTGCAAATATGAAACGCTAAAACCCAAATCTAGAACAAACAATCATATATTTAGAAAGATATAGCAAACTTTCCATGATAGAGATTGGACCCAAGACAAAGTACACCAAATTAAGTGTCAATTCAGAATTATCCCACCATGGTGGAAAAACAGGCTGTGGCCCACCTCCTTTTAATACAAGTAATAGCTCTGTCACACTACGACGGACTGAATCAACGTACATCACCGAATACAAAAATATTTCATTCGGTGGAAAAATCACCAGTCCGGCATAAGATTCGGTGGGATTTGGGGTCCGATTCCCGTTCGTCTTTCTATGCGTTGTGGTCGCTAATAATCCTGTAGGCGTCTTATATCCGATCGTTCAACGTCCGACAAATGACCGGATTTGGGGGTCCGATTCCCGTTCGTTTCTCTATACGTTGTGGTCGCTAATAATCCTGCAGGCGTTTTATATTTGATCGTTCAACGTCCGACAAATGACCGGAATTGGGGTCAACGTCCGACAAATGACCGGATTTGGGGGTCCGATTCCAGTTCGTCTCTCTATGCGTTGTGGCCGCTAATAATCCTGCAGGTGTCTTATATTCAATCGTTCAACGTCCGACAAATGACCGGCGAACCCGTCCCATTCCACTATCAGAAAAGTGGGGGAAGAGAGGGTGTTTGAGAGGGTTTTTGGCCCCTCAGAGGCAGTATCGCAGCAAGCACTTTTTCAGAGGGTGGACAAAGTGGGGAAAGACAACTTTCAAGGTGGAAAACTTTGACGAAAATGGTCAACTATAAATCTTACATATCAGGGCAACCAGCGTCCGTGGGGCAATAGAGGTGAGAAACCTTCGGACAATGAAGGCCCAATTGAAGCCATTTGTGGATCAATTTTAGCACTATTATTGAATACTATTTTAGTTTGAAAAAGCTGCAAATTGGTGAAACGAACGCCTAATTGAAGCCATTGAAAAGTTTTCACCATTATTGTAGCCATTTGCATGGGGACTGTATTTACATTATTATTGTCAGAATGTTAACTGCAATGATCCTTACAACCTAAACATTCGCCTAACTTACCTAACATTCGCCTAACTTACCTCGTGCCCTTTCAAAGGGCACAGGTATCATAGTTTTTTTCTAATTTTGTTTTGGAAATGGTTAATTATATCCTAAAATATTATCTGTGATAGTATTAAAGTCATTGGAATTAACGTCGGATTAACTACCATGGCAATAAGTGAAAGCACTTTTGAATATATCGCACTTCACTAGTAAGTTCACGCGGTATCTCTGCATTGAACGATAGATGTCAAAGAACAGGGATAAGACCTGGATCGTAATTCTATAGAATATTCATATCATGCTGATCACTTGCACCTGTAAGATTAGTATCTTTGAAAAGAGCGGTATTGTATTCAATCTATGATTGCAGACACACGAAGGTGATAAGTGCAACCTGTTTGTAGTGCAGGGCGATACATTTCAAATGTTTTCGCATATTCATGTCATGAACAGATTTGCTTGAAAATGATACAGAATGTGGAGATGGGTGAGAAAACCTAATCTGCCAATTTTAAAATTTTCCAAAAGAGCATTTTTGACTTATATAATTGTTTGTGATTGGAAAACCCTATAGACTTTGCACATGGCATGTTTTGGCATGTTGCCAAGTTCATCAAATCAGCTTAATTTTTGAAAACAGATAATTTGTTTAAATGTGATTTTCTCTCCTTTATACCCAATAAATAAGTCTGATTTTTCATTTATTTTATTGCAAAAATGCAACATAATAAAGGACAGCAATTTTTCCAGGATATTGGTCTTAACAAAGGAGATATTAAATGGTAATGTTAGTACTTTTTTCAATTTTCTTAACACTAAATTACCTAAATTCTAGCATTTTTTGAGCTAACTATAAGCCCAATTTCAACAAACAAGGTGTCATATGAAAGGTAATCAAATTTAGAAAATTCTCTCGCCAGCTTTTTAAAAAAATTAAATGTTTCTATTTTAAGTTATAGGTGTTTCTAAATTTCCCTAAAATCAAAAATTTAAAAATCAATTTTCTAAAAAATGGAAACCATAGCACACTCCATGTAGGCAAAAAAAAACATAATGTGGAAAAAATTAGGTAATTTTCAAAAAATAAAGAAATACATAAGAAATGGTAGAATTTTTATGAAACTCTAAAAATAGATGGAGTGCAGACTTTCTTTAGGTTTTAATTAATACACAATTCCAATATGCTATTGTGGCTATTTTGCTGCAAGCTGGATTAGCCGTCACAAATATTTTTTTTGCTATGATTACTTCACTAAGCCTGGAGATCTTGATTGGCTGACTTTCTGATGAGATTCCTTTGATGGTCCCAGTTCTTGATCCAAGATCCGTCAATGTCAAAGGTCCTGTCTACCAAAGGGTAGTGCTTTCCAAATGGTCTTCTATATATGTTGACCATAAGCTCCTTTCTCGGAGATCTCTTGAGCAAGCTTTCTGTTCCACTTGACAGACAGATAACGCACTATGTTTATCTGTGAAAATACCACAGTTCGTTGATATTTGAGTCTGTCACTTCTCTGAGTTGACACAAGACACTCAAGCACTATTGGCTCTCACTTCCGCCTTTGGCGTATTTTATTCTCACCAACACAATGGCCAACATAAGTTGCACAGAGTTCCCCCTATAACTATGTACTGCTGCTTAATCATTTACTCTCCAGGCCAATAATGGTGAAAACACTCCACTATACACATGCCAGATGTTTTAAGGATTCTTCATTTACTGCAATGATTTGAAGAATTTGAAATGAGGGAGATGGATGTGAAACAAATTTTTTATGTGGCCTTAATGCACACATTCTGCGTTAGTTTACAACCCCTTTTTGAATTAAATTTTTATCCAATAATGAAAACGTTCAAAAATAATAAATAAGTAAACAAATTGAAACAGAAAAATGCTCCTGTAAAATAACAAAAATGCAGCTATAACATGGCACTCACACCATTAATGAGACCCATTTCATCGATATGGACGGTCCCAGCATAGCAGTTTCATTTGAGTTCCCCCCAGAGGATGATTTAAGCACTTCCCACCACGCCACTGTGTTGACTTGCGGTTAGCACAGCTGTGTGAGTGAACATGACACCACTGCTCGCACATTGCATTGACAGGCATGGTTAAATTTGAATTTGGACTGATATATTTACAATAAAAACGCATTCAAAATGCTAGTCGATTTCACATTTTATGTTACCAACAGAAGGTGTGAATTATCCTTTATGCATACATCACTTTTGTTCTGAAATCGACCAAGTAATAATGACACATACACAATTCTTAAACAACATCTTTTGCACAGAATTCAATGGGATTTGAAAAGTAAAGTGGCAGTTGAAACTCTAGTGATAACATGTTTGCAGTGCATGATGGGGCTTCCTTAAATCATCCTCTGAGTTCCCCCATAAACCCCTGTTATAGACTGCGTAGATACACACAATCCATACAGCTGTATACAGCTATATGACAAAAACACATCAAACATTCTATTTTTTTAATAGTGCTTCATGAGGCATTTATTATAAAATATTTTGGAAGACAAGTGCAAAACCGAGTTGTCATATTGAAAATTGGTGTGACGGTACCAATATTTTGATAACAATAAACATGTTATATACAATTATATGATCAATATTACATACAATTTAATAATATGGAAATTCATTCATGCATAAAAATCATGCATATGATTATAGTACTAATTAAACTGATAGTATTTATAATTAATAATGGGATAATTGTCCATCCAATATAGTATGAATATCTACTGGAATGATACTAATAACATACAAACAGAACACTAGTGTAAACAAACTTTCACATTGGAAGGGGCAGCACTAAAGGCAATGGAGGGTGAAAGGACCTTCTCCAGAACAGTGGCAACATTTAGGAGGGAAGGGGGCAGATTAAAAATCTAAATTTTAGGGGATATCAAATTTAGGGGATGTGTCCTTCTGTTTCCACCTGTATGTAGTGACAAACCATTAATTGTGATATTCCAGTTGAAATCCATACACCCCCTATGGGAGACATATCTATAATCTCCCACACAGGGGGTGTAGATTTCAATTGGAGTCACCCATTCAGGTAGCCCATATGAATTTAACACTCCCTGTTGGAAGATTAAGGTTGTGCCCTCCATGGATACAACTGGAATAGCCCATTTGGAATATAACTACAAATTTCCACTGAGTACACTGGGAGGCTCAACTAAATACCCTAAATAGTTTGTCTTTGTCTAAAGGCCACTACAGACTCCAAGTATTCAATGTAGAATATTTGAAGTAACATATTTACGTTATTTTATCTCTTCCCATGCTATTCCCAGTAATGTTCAAGTTCTAACGCATGTTTGATGACGTAAAATCGACAATATATTACGTAGAATATCTGGTAGAAATGTATTATTGATTTTACATCATCAAACATGTGTTAAAACTTGAAAATTACAAATAGAGTGGGAATAGATTAAATAACGTAGATATGTTACATTGCATATTCTAAATCTACTAAAAAGTCTGTAGGGTCCTTAACGCTGTATTTTTTCTGAAAATGTTTCTAACATTTCAATTCTTCTTCCTTTTCACCATTTTGTTGAACGGTCTATTCGTGAACGACTAGTTATAGATTATACATTGTTCATATGCCACTCATACTAAATAACACTTTGACAATTGTATTACCACAAAGTGAACAAAATCTTACATATATGTGTTCATATGTAAAATAATTAAAATATAACAAAGACAAATCTGTATAAATTTCTTGACCCAGCTCACTAGCACTGGTGGCTTCATCCTCAATTAGTGAACATTCCATGATCGATGGATGTCATAAAAAATGGTAAATAGGGTAAAACATAACCCCACTAGCTTCCACTTAAAATTTTGGATTTATATAGTGCCTTTTAACAGATCTTGGAGGATTCAAAGCACAGTAATTTTGCTGCCATGGTAGATCATCACAATCAGATCGCATCAACTAGGCCAGTTGCAGCCAATTTTTGAAAGTAGGAGGAAACCGGAGATCCAAAAGAAAACCTGCGAGAGCGAGCATGGAATCGGGATAAACCAAGTACACATACAGTCCTTAGGCACGGCCAGGGCTTGAACCCGGGACCTCAGTGGTGCCAGACGAGGGAACATAACTTGTTCTAATGCAAAATAAAAAGAGTGCTACATCTAGTTGTCATGAAATTTCAATCTCCACACAAGTGTAGGAAAACCCTCAGTATCAAAATGAATGTATACTATTTTTCGTCTTGGCAAGTCAGTGACGTTGAGGCAGATATGTTTCATGCGTGTATCTATGCAACATCTTTACACATGTGCACATGTACGCCAACTTTAAGCAAATGCTTGCGATCTGAAACTGTGTCCAACGAAGCGCCATGGTGAAAAACAGTATAGTTGAGTATTAGAGCAATATTATAACATTTCCATAAAATGTCCCATTTTAATTTTGAACTGGACAAATAAGGTAAAACAAAGAAAATTAATATTTAATTCCAGAGCCCATGTCACCAATGCATGTCACTCTATGCATGTCACTCTGTTGATCGTAATTAAGATCAGTCAGCTTATCTGTTATGCATATTCAGTTCACCATGCACACATATACAGTATTATGAACATGTGTATGACAAATATTTTGAATGTATGGATAAAACGAAGGGACACATCGTTTGATTAAAAATCTTCCAATTTTGTCACAATTAGAGCCAATGAAACCTCAATTTTTGCAGGTTATAGTACGACTGCATAAAAATCAGAATTTTGAAAAGAATTAAGGGCATCCTCAGCAAATATTACAATATTGCTAAATGTTAAAATACAAATTTCACAATAAACTAAAATATATATCATAAAAGGAAAGAAAGCTTAAAGTTGGTACCATATTTGATATACCTTATATACATGTAATACTGTATTGTTCCTAATAAACGCCCCCATAATATTTTCAATATAAAAGTGACCAAAATGCAGAAATGTCCATGCCATATCATGAGTAAGCTTAAATTGGCATTTACTGCATATCCAATATTGCAAAATTGCATGCACAAAACCTCAACTTTCAGCCAGTTCATTGCCAAATTAAAGTGAGCCAGTATACATCTCATTCCACCAGAGGGAGTTTATTAGGAACAATTAGTAACTGCATGTTATTAAAAGCTTTGGTGTACAAAGTACTAAAAATAATTACATCATCATTATCAATATAAGGAATTCAATTTACACTTTGCTCCCATGGAAACGAATCCACTAAAATATCAATGACATGAATCATATCAAAGATTACATTTTTATAGGTCCATTTTGGCAAATTTAGTAACTCAAAATTGACACTCTCTCGAGGTCTAAATTCAATCTGGTATATATCTTATACTTATTTGCCAACAAGAGGAACTCTTTTAAATCGTCACCTAATAACATTGCCTGTGTGTGGTTTGCATTGACCACAAATTTCTCTACTCGTACAGGTCAATTATAACCAGAGATTTGACCAAGAAAACCAGACTCCGTATTGGGTTAATAACTTTGCATCAGTTATTAGGGCATTGTGAAAAAAAACCAATGTTTAGATTTTTCACAATGCCCTCCAAATAACTGATGTGCAATACTGTTCGTAACCTATAAACCTGGTTGCAGCATACATGCACATAATTATTGACTGCTCCCTAAATACCAATACCTACTATTTTAGTCATAAAATTATTACAAAAATGTGACTACCCGTGAAAAAATAGACTACCCTTCCTGATAAATGCGCAATTAAAGAACCAGTGATGTATTGTTCGAGTGAGTCGTGAATTGAATCCACTTTTTGTTGGATTCACCACCCACAGACTCGAGTGTCGACTCTGACACAAAAGGACTCAGACTTGGCTTGGACTCAGATGCAAATGAACTTTGCTCAGCTTTGGGTACAAGTCTGCAAAGAGCTGTGAAAATGTGTAATTGCAAATCCTACCCATCATCAAAACCAAAGTAAGTCACATCTTTCATAAACCCATATTTCAGGATAAATTCTACTTTGAACACTATTATACATTATAAAAGAATGGTTAAAATTCCATTACTATGGATAAGATATGAAGGCCTCCACTATTCAAGCAGGTGATTAAATTCACAGATTGAAAGCAATGTACAGCTAAAATCCAAGTTACTCCACATATGTGACCATCCACCACAACTGAGCCGGATGTCGCCAGTGCCACTATTGAGATATGCTCCATTGAACTTAACAATAAACAATAGGAAACAAAAGATTTATTGACTGTTTTATTGATTTTCACTACTTAAATGTCAAGTACTATAGACATGATATACATCATTTTAAAGCTAATTTCAAGCAGAATATTTTGGTTGAATATCTCAAAAATGATGATTGGCGACTTCAGGGCTCAGTTGTGCTGGATGGTCACATATTTGCTTCATTCAATTTTCTGGCATAATGGGGGGGTATTCATGCCATGTTTTTGTATTCAGATTCATCTCAACTTTTGCAGCAGAAAATAGATGAAACACCCCACATAATTGCTTCATTCAATTTTCAATCTGTTATACATGGGTATGATTCAAAGCTTGTGAAATATCCTGAAAGTAATAGAAAATCCTGAAAAACAGTGTGCAATTGGGCTAAAATATCCCTAAATGGGATAAATAAAAAATCAAAAATCATAAAAACCCAGAAATCAGAAAAATCTGAAGAATCACACCTGTGGTCATAGCTTCTTGTCAGAAAAAGTGCACATTTTTATTTTTGCACAGCATGTTGGTAGCATTCAGAATCTATGGTTCCATAATCAGTGCTTGTCCTAACAACTATATACTACTACTAATGATTAATGAACATCCTGTGTAATAAGCCTTTATCCATCTAAAAACAATGCCCATGGTGCATTCACACATCAGAGTATAACTAGAAAAACTTAACAAAAATACATTATACAAAAGAAAAAAAATATCAACAAATGAAAAGCAAACCAACTAAACATGTTCACAGCAATATAAAATTAGAAAAACAAGATTTTCAAAGACCAATTCTCGTCAGTTTTAAAACTGAGCAATTACCGAATAAGGTGCAACTCTACTAGTCTTATTACAAGACTGCCCAACCCCTCCTTAAACTCCGTAAAACGAAGATTAGACTCAAGTCTAGCAAATTTTTAAAGTACCGTATTCGTCCGAGTATAATCCCACGTTCGAGTATAGTCCCACCCCCATTTTTGAAAATTTCCAGCAATTGTAAAAAAAAAAAAAAATGAATTGCATTGAATTTGAATGCATTTTGAAATCATTAATAGAGTATGACATGAATACAAATTATCAATTTCATATTAAAAATACAAAACATCTTGAATTTTTAATTTTTTTTAATTTTTATGTCAACCATGAATGATCCTAGCATCTAGGTCTAGGTCCCAGGGACACTCCAAAACCTAAAAAAAAAACAAAAACTTAAAGAAAAAAATTTTTTGTTTTGTTTTGAAATTTGAGTATAATCCCACCCCCAATTGTGAAAAATTTTCACCTAAAAAGCGGGTGGGACTATACTCGGACCAATACGGTACATGTAATTGTACCTTTAACACTTCCTGCACACAGCCTATAAATGGGTGTATTCCCTGCCTGCACATCCAAGATGGCTGCCATGGCATGCACAGCCATCTTGGATGTGCAGTAAAGGTGAATTTCAAAACTGCTTTAAGATCATGAGGAATGATCATTTGAAATGACCGTCCGACCCGACTTGAAAGGTCCGTCCGCCCGTAGAACAGGGTTTCTTTTTTTCGTCGCCTAAAAGCATAATGTTCAAAATGACAAACATTTCATATAGTATCCATAGTTACACTATATAACAACAGAATTCACCTTTCCCAAAAAATTGGGGCTACTTCTACCCAATCACATTATAATCCAATAAGCCAAATGAACAAATTGATGCTCAGATGAGCCATGAAAGTTCCACTCAGTGAAATTCAATGTACTTGTGAGAAAAAGTTTCTAGAAATTCAATGGAAAACTACCGATATTCTGAAAAAGTTGATGTTTGTTTGTATTTTGTAAAAGATAGTACTCTCCACAAAATTGTATTTTTAAATCATAGGAAAATTTTATCAGCTACATAGCTTATATTTGGATATTTGGTAAAATATAGTACTAAGATATACTGGTAGTTAAAAATAGAACTGTGTGTACAATTCAAGTACCGTATTGGTCCGAGTATAGTCCCAACTGTTTTTAGGTGAAAATTTTCACAAATTTTTTTTTTTTTGGTTTTGGAGTGTCCCTGGACAAAAAGAAATCGATAAAAAACTTTAAAAAAAAAAAATGTTTTTTTTTTTTTTTTTTTTACAATTTCTGGAACTTTTTCGAAAAATGGGGGGTGGGACTATACTCGAACATGGGACTATACTCGGACGAATACGGTAATTACTTGCATTACTATACATGTATATTTACACAGGTGACCATAATAATAGCAGAAATCAAAACAGGTATTCATACACATTTTGCATTATACTTTAATTTCAGGGTAAGTCTATTAACCCCAACTCTACAACGCATGGTGCGGGGGCATTCTGTAGTTTGTTAGCTTATAATTGGAGAAAATTATTTGGTTTTTGTTATTGCGCGAGTCAATAAAGTCTGCTCACGTAAATTCACATAAGCGGGCTCCAGTTGTGCATTATGCAATGCCTAACTAGCGTAAGTGCTGCACCCAACAGCACGAACACCATTCTATATCAATACACGATGTAATGAAATTCATATTTCCCCAATTATAAACTGCACAAACAGCTACACCCAAAAAGATGGTTTATCAGGTGCACCCAGAAACCATGCTACCCAGTGGAGTGCACCTAGGGTTCAAAATAGGCCAAATTTGCATGATATATTCTGAAAACCTGTGTGGCTGAAGTCCCAAAAGCCACCCCTGGGGAACACCACTGTTTATACTTAACTGGGGTTCATTATAGTATGTGGGAAACATATCCGCACACTGACAAACCCCAGTTAACTATAAACCATTCAATTTCATGTTTGGTCTGTGCTCTACAGTACTACACTTATTCCTGTTCATTATCTTATATTTCTGGCAATTTCAAGCATGCATATTTGGCAATGATATTGACAATACTGACAAAATATTCAGAAAATGGAATACTTAAATCATTTCTTGAATCTTACAGAAAACACAGATCATGTGTGATTATCAAAATATATATATGAAACAATCAATTTCTTGCAATTTGAAGGTGTTAATTTTTATTACTTCTGTGGTCCGGGTACGAGCTGGTGAATTGCGATCGTGTAGAAGTGCAAGGTCGCCTACTACGCGCCGTGCCGACGACCAATGGGTCAACCGGCTTGTTATCAAGTCCGTTGAACAGCCAATCAGTGTGATTGTTTATTTCCTGTGTGTACGCTCGTCTACGCTTGGCGCACAGCTCGGACCACGGAAGTAATAAAGAATTAACTTAAATTTTCTTATAATTGGCCCCTTCCAGCCGTTGATGGCGTTTTGGCTCGGATGGACTGTGGGCTAACTCCAATCAGGCTGGAATTATTAACAAAGTGGTAAACTGAAAGCAAGGATGATTGTGTAGCCTGATTTAAGTAAGAGAAACACAGTACATGATTGGTTGAACAATCATACCACGCCACAGGCTCATCAAACGCTCTGTCACCATGGTGTGATTGGATGCGGTGTTTTTGTTTACCGACGTGACATATTTCGTAGTAATTTCCGACGATTTATGATCAACCGCTGAAAAGGTCTATTTTAGGAACCATATATCATTATCCAACACAATACAAGAATAGTTGTACTAGATTATAATTCTATTCAACTGGACTTACTATTTATGATGGCTACGGTCCGGTATCATGGATATGATGTGATACTGTAGCCATCATAAATAGTAAGTCCAGTTGAATAGAATTATAATCTAGTACAACTATTTGATCTACCTGGATGATTGATAATATTCATAAATACAATAACTGGATCAATTTCCCATGTCAGGTTATCCAGGTAATGTGTACTTCATTATTATAAACACAATAGAAACATTTTATTCAAAAACTCTACTATTAAGCGTCCAGCGCGTAGAATTTTGAACAAGATCAGATAACACACGCTTGACATTGCAAGTGTACTATATGTGTGGACTATGCGTAAAAGAAATCTTGCTTACATATCATGTGCTATGTACTCTCTGATACCTCTAAATAAAGCTCTCTGGTTACTTCGTGCTCGCTATTTGACGGCTCTCCGGATCCACGGACTGAGCTTGTTGTAGCACTCTGAACAAATTTGACATTATCAGGGCGGAATTTATCCATATCCTTGCATGCTTTCTTCATATCATTTTGTGGTCCAATTTGCTACACAGACATTTTAAAATACCTGCAAATCATACTAAAAGCAAACTAAATATACTATTTAATGAATATTAATTAAATATAGTAGAATTATTATTTCAAGTTTACCAATATATAGCTCTGATAAACTACAAAAAGTGTATGCACTTTTCATGTTTGAAAACATTTCACCATTATAGCAACAAAATTGCTAAAAAAGGAAGAGCAAGTTACATTAAAACAATGAACCTGAAAACAAGCAAACTTTTGGTGGACTTTTTAAACAAAAAAATGAGTGGTTGATAGAGAAAAGCCTCATTTTGGTAAGCCCATAATAAAAGTAAATATTATCTATTATAACAAAGATATCTACATATTTCTGCAAAAAACTAATTGTTTGGTACAAGCAAAAGTAATACATTTGAAGCAAACAAACACGCAAACAATACATTTGGTTTTAGACAGAAATATTTTTGTACAAAATTAAAGCTATTGTGAAACCCTTCATAAAAAGTAAACAATGAAATTTATTTCACTTATTTTTGAGTTCAAGCAAGCTTATAGACAAAGATTTTTTCAGAGCATGATGGAGAATAAACCTGAGCTATATATAAAAATACAAATCCAATGTGTGATTTCTAAAAACTCCCACACCAAGAGGCTGCCGGGCCTTGGTACTACATGTATACAATGGGCTATTCCAGTTGAAATCCACACTTCCCCTGTGGAAGATTTTGGAAATATCTTCTACAGAGGGAGTATGTTTTTCAAATGTAGTTGGTCATGGTTAATCATTTTGAAACCCATACTCCCCCTGTATTATGGCTTTACTATATATCTTCCACAGCTGGAGTGAGTATTTCAAATGGAAGTTACCCAATTGTCTATTCTATTTGAAACTCATACTCCCTCTGTGGACGACTTTAGCTAAATCTTCCACAGGGGTAGTGCGGATTTTAAGTGGAATAGCCCAATGTAGCGTGTTTCTACTTACAACAAATCATGTCACAACACAGGTTTTGTAGGCCTATTAAATGATAGGCCGAGTCAGATCTAGTCCTTAAAAATTGTACAAATTCGCAGTGAACCATAACATCTTGATCCCGCAATGATCCAAGGGCTGGATCGCTTAAACACTTGACTAAGAAATTGTTACTTTGTGCCGACGTGGCAACCTCAACTTCGATAAACCTGAAATTTGGTCAGCTCCTGAGCAAGCACAAAATAATGTCAGCTTTGTGCTGCAGATATCCGCAGATCTTGCTCATTAATTTGCCATCTTCCATGTTCTAAATATGTTCTTTGGTACATTGTGGCATAAGTACAATGGTACATAGAATATACCGCATCCAATCAACCATAAATTGATGTCAACATGGGTGAAGCCTGACTGTGTGAAGGAAGCCTTGTAATGGAAGTTTGAATCCTGCTTCTGCACATACTCGCATATGCACAAAGCACATCCTACACTCCCTCCACATATATACATGTCAAAGACAATGTCAATATAAGTGATAATGCAGGACTTTAGCTTCCACAATTTCCATGATGTTCTTTTGTGTATGCTTGCATAATTATGTCAAAATAATCATTGGGTGAATTCCCTTACAGATCCAGTTCAGAGGCCAGACTTCAAGCGTAAAGATGCTCTTGTAGAACTGCACATACTGGCATAATGCACCAAGAATGGATACCCATGCATGTTTATGCAATCAGTGCATATCAGTTCTTCATCAGTTTCCTGCACATTCTATTTCTGGCATATGCATATAGCATGTCCTCTGCATTGGTAATATCAACATACAGTATATAATGTCAGCCTCTTCTGGTGCAGGCTTTAGAAGGCAGACTCAGCTTTGAAGATATTCTTCTGCACATTCAAAAGTATACACCATGTCAAACACCCAAAGATGCATGTACTCATAGACAATATGTCAACAAAATCACTGGATGAAGCCAGTCTTTCACTGTCAATGTCTTTGAGGTCAGTCAGACCTCGACTTTGATCAGACCTCTGATCAAGGCTTTAGAGGACAGACTCAGCTTTGAAGATATTCTTCTGCACATTCAAATGTATAAATCATGTCAAACACCCAAAGACGCATGTACTCAAAGACAAAATGTCAACAAAATCACTGGATGAAGCCAGTCTTTCACTGTGCATGTTTTTGAGGTCAGTCAGACCTCTACTTTGATCAGACCTCTGCTTTGAAGATGTTCTTCTGCGCATACTGGCATAGGCACATGGCATGTTTGGAGTGAAGCTTACGAGACGCTTTATCAAGTTTATTGGTCACAAGTCTGTACACATAGCTGGGGCTGCTTTGTAGTAGGTAGAGTTCTGCTTCTTCCTGTACAATTGAACAAAACATAAAATAGGATTAATATTGGAGTGGAGCAACATAGTTAAAATAACACTGAGCACAGTTCTAAATTATAAATACGCTATAAAGCTTCAAATCGAGCTTGGAAAATATTCACAATTTGGAGGTAAATTTTGCTTTCCAATGTAAGAAATTATGAGAAAATATGCTATCTTGGATTGAAAAAATCATACTGGTCTTGTTAACAGCTCCTATCTGCTGATGGCTAAGGTTTTTAAACAATAATTTCAAGAACCAACATAACACTGAGCAACATAGTTAAAATATTTATGTGCAATATATTTTGATGTTATATAATATCAATATATTTTGATGTTATATTATAATTATTGTATATACCAGTGATAAAGTGTAATAAATAAAATAAAATAAACTGGTGATGGTTTATAGCATAATAGTAACTTGGCATCAACACTAACATATTTTGGTTCTGACAAATCTTCGTCATCTACAGACTATTGGTGCCAAGTCGGGATGTTTTAAAATCATGAAAGACACTGAATTAAGCTCAGCATTTCAAATGCTGATTAGTATTTGGACAAATGTTAAAAACTGGTCTTTGACCAAAATTGAGGGTGCCATTTGTGTATAATCTCCCATTACCCCTTTAACATTAAATGGTTTTAAACATAATATTTATCATCATACTGTTCCATAACCTTTAATTTATTTGACTCGAACTACATTTCAACCTGTGTTTGTAGGATTCTGGATGTGTATTAACTTTCTACAAGCATATAAGAGCTATTCTAGTTAAAATCCATACACCCCCTTGGAAGGCATGACCGTGTATAAACCTCCCACACAGGGGGTGTACAATGTAATTCTCAAATGGAGTCACTCATTCAGGTAACCCCATTTGAAATTTGCACTCCCTGTGTAGAAGATTAAGTTCATGTCTTCCAGAGGGGGTATAGATTTGAACTGGAATAGCCCATAATAAGATCCACAATTACATTCTTCAATCATAATCTAAACCTTTAAGCTTACTCTAGATCTAACAATAACCAAAGTGGCTTGATTTTTAGTTGCACAGGGCTTATAGTTTCTGTCCGGGTTTTAAAAAGTAAATAAATATATTGGATACACTTAAGTGGCAATTTTGCCGTTTCCTAAAAGAGCAAATTCCGTTTTTCAGCTGTCTATTTCCTTTCAAGGCCATGAAACAGGTGAAAAACATTTACATTTGTACCCTACATCAGTCAAATGCAGGCGGCGCCACAGGGGGGGGCAAGGGGGGCAATTGCCCCCCCTCTGAAAAAAAAAAAGAGGTAAAAGGAAGGAAAAAAAAGAAAGAGAAGAAGGAGAGAAAAGGAGGGGAAGAAGAGAGGAGGAGAAGAAGAAAAGGAGCCATTATCCCTGGCCATGGTTAGAGGAGGAAACTCCCCCTTTGGACATCTTGCCCCTGACCTACGCGGTTTTAAAGTTGTTGGTTTTTATATTTTGGGCCCATTTTCGGCAAATTTTCCCCCATACAAGGCCTCTCTTGCATTTTCTCCCAACTACTTTGGAAAAATCATGGCTACGTCACTTTCCTGGTGCGGCAACACATGCAAGTATGTGTCATGCAGCAATTAATCATTTAAGTTTACTTTCAGTCCGATATCACACAACTTTTACAGGGTTTCATCCCGGTTTCATCACATTGTATATATCCAAAACCTATACTAGAACGCCTCACGGTAAAAATTTTGACTGAAAAAGCATTAAAAACTGGGTTTTTTTCGCTCGTTACGCTCGCAAAATGGGCCTTTTCGGTTTTTAGTGATCATAGGGGGCCACTATACCTCCCGCCTACTGCCTACGCTCCTGATTACGGCTTTCAATTTGAAATATTTCCAACCTCAAGACACTCCCTGTTCATATCATTTTATCGTGCTAATTTATAATAAAAAAAACCCGGCATATCATATACAATGCAACTGACTTAACATACATCGCGTTGCTACCAGAGGCGTAGATCTGACCCAGGGTGTGGGCTATAAACCCCCCCAATATTTTGATAGGGTAGATGGTCCATACAATCATTCCCCAATGTTGACGCCTGTATGTGGGTTTCTGACCAAAGTAACCTCCTATTTGACTATTTTAGGCTTAAAAGTGCCAATTTTTTCTCGCTTCGCGCGACTTAATTTAACATTTCCACCATTTACTAATTGAGTAGGTCTATGCCTAAAACGAGCGGGCTGAAAGTCGGGCCCGTGAATGAAATCCATAAAAATATGCGGTTGCAAAATAAATAAATAAATAATAAAATAAACCCTAAAAAGGGTGCATCAAATGGCTTCATTTGTGCTTTCATTTGAAAATTTTCCAAATTCTGAGGGGGGGCACTTCCCCCCTCAGACACCCCCCTGCGTCACGCAAGCGCGACGGGCAGCGCTGTCGCGCTGCATAACAAATTTCCAAAATTGTTTTGCCCCCCCCCCCTATCAAAATACCCTGGCACTGCCCCTGGTCATATGAAACAACAACTTGTCTCCATCATGATCAAAATCTTTGTGAAATTTTCTTTTTTAAACCTTTTTTCATTATTTTACAGTTGAATTTGATTTATTTATATATTTTTAGTAGCAAAAATGCTGTTTTCTGGGATTTCCTTCCGTTTTCTGTGATACGGAAAACTAGCCACTCTATGGTACAAACTGCAAAGATAAAGCGAAGGGTTGTACTGAATTTTAGTGTAAGTATGAAGTAGCAGTTTTATACCAATTACTAATAAAACATATTTAATTATTTGTTTACATTTTGATAAATTAGTCATTTAGTGTCTTTTTATGTGATATTTTGATGTTGACTCATATATAAAAGCAGGATTCATTAACTAAATTTGGCACAATTTATGACAATTTTTGGGCACAATTTGGACTCTACATCTCAACCAGATGCATCGTGCAGAAAAGATGACCTAGTTTTTCAACAGTTATATTACATTACCAATAGTCTAAATATATTCAGGCATTTTGCAGACAAGCTTTGTTTTTATAACAAATCTGACTGTATCTGTTATGACTATATAAATCAGTGCATAAACACAATTAATATAATCTACATTTTGTGATATGCATGCAGAATAAATTTGGAAGACTGATTTTGAAATACAGCCACAAGTTTTACTTTGATTGCTTTGAGACAAATGAAAACTTGTTGTTTTCAGGAAGTTTATCTTGAAAGGATTTCAACTGAATGTAATCTGTTTTGTTTTTATAATATCTATACTTAAATTTTGTGAAATTTGATCAAATACTGTAAAAAAAAAGAGCACCATTTGGACTTAACAACTCAAACATGGTTATCCTGCAGTAAAATTGACCTAGTTTTTCAATATTGAAATTACACTACCAATAGTCAAAAGATATTAAGGTATTTTACAGACAAGCTTTGTTTTTATTGATAAAACAAATATGACTGCATGAATGTTATGACTGTCAATCAGTGCATAAACATACTCATGAATACTATCCATATTTATAATGTGCATGCTATATATGTTTGTTGGACTAATTTTGAATACAACTAGAACCAGAGCGTATGTTTTATCTTTCAGCAGAATTTGAATACAAACTTGAAATCTCAGGAATTTTGGGTTTACTCTTATAAGGATTTAGGTGACAGTAGTCTCTTCACACTCATTTACTTTTTCTCCTTCATGTAAATCATAATTTCTCAAGCTTAAAGGTCCGTTCATACTATGACGCAATTGATTTGCGATGCGTTGCCGCAGTGCATCGTACTGCAAACTACTGCATTGTGGTATCGCAATAAAGTTAAATACATTTTAACTTGGAAATGCGACGAGTTGTGGAAAAATAATCAATACATCGGCAACGCACCACACTGCAATTGCAGTGTAGTATGAACGGACCTTAATCCTTCATTTCCAATTGCCTTACACCCTGCTACAATGATGCATGCCTTTTTCATATATTATTTAACAACCATTGTCTAGCAAAGACACTTCAATAAATCACTGCAGCCCCAGGTTCTATCATTTACAATCACTCACTCTACATGTTTATGTCAGTGTGCCATGCCTTCTCCTTCAATCAAAACAAAATTTATACAATGATTCTGTTTGGAAATTTGCCTGGCCTATACTCATGTTCATTGATGGTATCACAGAAATAGGATATTATACTCCTCATCATAAAAATCCCATTGTAATAGGATTTATATATGCCTAATATGGGACAAATTTGCACCAAAAATGGTTTACATTTACAGTGATTAATTGAATTTTAGTGTGTATCGGTCCACTCTGCACGGTTTTAGAAGCAAGGATAATGAACAAAAACGATATGCACACATACTACCAGGCCAAGAACAATGCCAACTGCCAACTCAAGGTCATGTGTTGCCTCTTCTATGCACTGGGCCTTAGAGGGTACATGTGACATTGCCTTCATAACAGGACGGGGGGATTTTAATGTCCACCAGTATCTTTATATTTTCATACCTGTAATGAAGCTGGTTCTGTGTCGGCTACCAATGTTTCAGGCGACAAGACTCGATGTCTTGTGTCAAAGGTCAACCTGGATGTGTCGTCTTGTTCAGATGTGGCTGCTGGCTCTGGTGGACCAGGAAGACCTAAATCTATTGTAACAGTAACATCCTAAAATATGGAAATAATGAAATGAAAGAATAAGGATAAGGCAGAAATAAGGGAAAAATGCATGTACTAAATTTAGTTGGCAGATCTGATAAGGCCACTCCGTTTGATTCAAGTACTATTTTTAAATAGTACTATGTACTATATTAAACTAGTCATTCCATATATGCTATTATATGACACCTCTACCATCCAAGGTGGTTTTCAATCAGTCTGTTCACAAAGAGCTTTTCCAGTTGAATCCATGCACCCCCCTGCAAGATATGACCTTAATCTCCCACAGGGGTGTAGATTTCAAATGGAGTCACCCATTCAGGTAACTCCATTTGAAAATGACACTCCCTGTGTGGGAGATTAAGGTCATATCTTGCATAGGAGGGGTGCATGGATTCAACTGGAATAGCTCAAAGCACAAGTATAGTATCTTCAAATAAACACCATATAGTCGATAATGTATTTTTATTTTGTGGCAAATATTTTGAATCAATAAAATGAAGAAGCTGTTTAGAATTGCTACAGCAGATACGAGACTTTTATTTCAGCAGGGATATTCGCACATTATAGTACTCACTTTATTGAACCCTCTTTGGAGATTTCTTTGCTCTGATAAGAAGGCGATCATAGCTTTCTGTGATAAAGAAAAAGACACAAACAAGTTAGTAAACTTTAGAAACTGAAGAATGGCATAAAAAGAAAATGTGGGGTTTATAAGAATCCAGGCATGATATGATCAAACCATAGCTGATGCATGTATACATTGAGAATTTTTGCAATTAAAGTAATTAACAAAACATACTTTAATGTCATTTACTTTTCTAAAATGTTTGCATAGGTATGCAGATTTTCCATTGTGATTGGTCAAGAGTTAAAAAAGAAATTTTAGCACAATTTTTACAGGTATCCCTTTAGATGACCACATGAACATCAGTCTAATAGACAAACTGTCCAGAATAACTTCACACTGTCCGTTTGTGATAAAAACAATGAATACAATCTTATAATTTCCACCTTTCACAATTCTTTCCCCTATCTGTAATTTGTCAATATTTTCAGCAGATTACAATGTCATTGCATTTATATATTCCGCAGGTTTCTTAAATCTCAAGAACATGCTTCTGAGTCGGCCTACTCATACTGCTTGTCAATAGTGAAAAAAAATTTGAGCGGGGAAGATTGTAAAGTTCATGGCTTCATCAATAACTTCACATCAATTTATGTATTCTCTCGGTTACTTACCCGACAGTCGTCCAGATCGTAATAAATAAAATGCAACTGTTCACAGAAATGTCAAGGTTCATAATCTGATGCAAATCCAAATCTAAATATTATTACTCAACAGCACTATGTTTATATTATATATAATTACATCTGACCAATATATATATATCTATTTAATGCAATAAGGCATGTTGGATATAGCTAGATGGGATAGCTGCTTTCTGCAAGTTTAACCCAATGAGAACTACCTGCCGATTGGCCAAAATCAATAATGAGCATTTCAAGTTATCAACCAATCATCATTGCCGTCAGTTCATCTTAGGCCATGGGTAGACGATGGGCCTTGGCGAAAAAAATTGGGGGTCAACAATAGACAATTTTGTGTGCACATGGTTGCTCAAATACTTCAAATCTTGGATATGTCTCTTCCTTTTTGGCTGTTTACATCAGCACATTGATGGATATTGATATGTAAAAAATGCTGACCCCCCACTTTTTAGATTTTTGAGGACCGCACTGGCCAAACAAAAATTGTGGTCAACAATTCACAACTTCCGTCGGCAAAAAATATTTCTGTCAGTACATTTACATGCATGTGCCCCTCCCCGGTTACGAAAACCTGGATACACCACTGCTGGTTACATCTACAGCAACAAATAGCAGATTTGACAGCTACTGATATATTTCACCTCATAAGAAATCATCAAAACATCACTGATTTGTGGAACATCCTTTTTGTATTCTCTGACTATTGACCTACTTTCTCACATGCCGCAGTGTTGAGAAAATATTTGTGCCGGCTATATCCCAAACACCCACAGAGGTGATAGTTTACGGCGAGTTTTGTAATTATTACTTGATTTTGATATGTAAGTAATACGATAAAGTCGTCATAGGCAGTAATGTGTTTGTATTAAAAGAAATAACAAAAATAATTATTTAAGTAATAGAAATACTATTTGGAAATTGCAGCAAGATTTGCAGATGTTTTTATTTGAACAGTACCAGTTCACCAGTTTTGCTAGTTTTCCTAATCTTTGGGCTAAATTAATAGCATCGTGAAGGTCATTATATCATTTTATACTGATAGCTTCGGCATGTACTTAAATACAGCTTGTATGTGCATTGTGTTCAGTGTGTACATAGGCTATTTACTTTTCAAATCTTGTGACAAATAGTGCTTGCCGATGCTTGTATAAGGTATTATCTAGGCAAATTATTAGAATGCATGTGCACCAGTAGAAATGGCCAAGGTTGAATAAAATAAATAAACATATGAATGAATATTTTATTCCCTGGATTATTTTTGTTGGGACAAAATAATGATATAGTTTGATGCTTTGAAATACAGTTATGTTAATCATAATAAAGTTACAAAGTTAAAAAATAATATCGAAATATTGTAAAATCAAACTTTTCCCCTCATAAGTTGTATCAAAACAACATATTGAGGAAATTGATATGACATATTTTTAAACTTTGATATGGAAAGATACCCCAGCCCTGTTGTCTCACCAGAGAAGATGAGCAGAAGTCTTTCTATCTGATGATTAAAAAAACTCTAGGTATGATTACGAAAATGTTTTAAATAACTATTATCTACAACAGTTTTATAACAATGTTTTATATAAAATGTTAACATAAAACGTCTTCTGTTATGATGTGAAGGGTTAATATAAAAACAGGGAAAATCTGTTCCAACTGACCAGCAGAGAACAAAGGATAAGCAATAGATAAGATTAAAATCAAGGAAAATATGACACAACCTCCAATGGGGAATAACAAGCGATATAAGCGTATAAAGTTAAAAACTCTTTTAACTTTGTTTATACGTTTGTGTTATTCCCCATTGGAAATCGATGTTGTGTCATATTTTCCCTGTTTTTAATTGTGAACTTGACTTACTCATTCTTTCATTTCTCTTGAAAATTTTTCATTTGCCCCCCCTATTCCTTTTAAAGGAATTTTTATTTTCCTCTAGATTATTTCATCAAACTTCTATTTCAAGTAAAGCACAGGGCAGCTGTTAAATATATAAGAACCCATAGCAACCCAACAATCCCATGTTATTGCTGTGTGGAGTAAAGTTTATCTGAACCAATTTCCATTTGACCGATAAACTCATATCCAATAATTATGGCAATAAAGGATTTGATAAATATCAATAATTGAGCAATAACAGATTTTGGTGCTTTTATTATCTCTTTCTTCCACATGATCACATTTTGACCAATAAATTTATTGCCAATATAATGGTAAATTGTTTTAATTTATCATTATGTGCAACAGCGACCTTTCCCGTTAGAGGATGGGGGTATGGGTTATATTTGGTAATAAATGGTTTTAATGTGGCAAGAGAAATAGGGAAAATAATCAATGTTTTGGCACAAAAGTAATGGAAGCTATTTTTGATATGCACTGAGGGGGTTTGCAAGGTAGATGGGGTAGTACATTTGGTTGTTCCAGATACAATCAGATTTATGCTCAGTGTCAGTGTTGCTCAGTGTCAGTGTTGCCCAAACTTTTCAGTCTCAAGGCGTGGTGAATTGGCTTGCCAGACCACAGTGAATGGTTCTTAAGTAGCCCAATTTTTAAGAACTCCAAAAAGTGGCCAATACGGAATATTTGGGCAGTTTTACCCTAATTGAGAATACAGAATATAAATCATCCACTTGGGGGAGGAGAGCACTTGAATGATGAAACTTTCGGTACACTTACTGACCGATCAATAAATGGTCACAAAAAACATTGTTATTGCAATTTGAAACTTCAGAGACTCAATTCCCTTTAAAATTTGGTTAAATAAATGAAAATACTAGTATACCAGTATTAAATTTACTGCTGTGGCCTGACACTTGCAAAAGTAGCCCACTTTAACCCTAACACTCTCAGGGCTTTTTCGTGACGGGAAGGGAAAGAAGGAAGGAATAAAGAGAGAAAAGAAAGAAAGAAGTTGTTTGCTCTGGGTGGGATTCGAACCCGAGACCCCTCGCATGCCAAGCACTGGGTTGGCGACACCTTACCACGGGTCTTGGGCTTCGCTGGCCAGTGAAACCGTGCCTATATATCACTTAGGGCAATTGCATCATCACCCCACGTGGGATGCATGCACGCACAAACAGCGCATATATCAAGTAGTATTTTGTAGTACTTGGTCCTGTTAGGGTTAAGGCAAGCTGGGGCGCACAGTTTTCTGAGGTGGGGTAATTAGCAATCTTTAAGTATAGCCCAAATGGGAGACTTAGTAACAACATTGGCATCACTGTTTATGCTGGCTGGACAGATCCATTACTTCACACCACCGCTTTTCACAGCAAATCTGTGTCAATTTAAGTCCAGCAAAATGCCAATTCAATAAAAAAAATATTGATTTCTGGATTTGAGTTCTAGTTCAATATATTCACTTGCGCAATATTGATCGGCATTCATCAGACTGTCTGATCATTTTACACTAGTTTCATCCACAGCAGCTGAAGGGAGTATCCCATTATGCTTTGCGGTACCATAATAGAACTGAATGTGCCATAGAAATTGTCCACAAAATCCCTCACTTCAACTTTAAATAACTCGATTAAATCAGGGAAGCTTAGACTTTTATTTGCAAAAATATGACCCCTAAAGTATTGTGAAACTATCCATAGCTCTCAATATCTAAGCGGCTCTTGTTTATATTTTGTATACATTTGCTATGGGGCATTCAGATATACTGCAATGCATGATGGGATACTCCTTTCAGCTGCTGTGGGTTTCATCTGAATCAACAATCTCAGTAAATAGTAACTGACTGACTGAATCAACACCATGCAGACAATATGGTAATTCATACATTGGATTCATACCGGTAGTATATCATATAAACTTGTTATTGTTCATAAAATTTCAAATCAAATCAGAACAGAGCCATGATAAGGAATACGCTGCTGTAACTGCTGCCATATGGTATCAAATGTGACATGTTCTAATTTTATCACAGGCAAATTGAATATGCTATTCCAGTTAGAAATCCACATACCCTATACGGAGACATGACTTTTATTTAATCTCCGCATACAAGGGGTGTAGATGTCTAATGGAGTCCCCATTCATGTGTGTGGTGGAAGATTAAAGTCATGTCTACCATAGGGGGTGTATGGATTTAAACTGGAATATCCCAGTAGGAAAGGGGAAGGAGTTGCTCTCAGGCTCAAAATACCAGGTCAAATCTTCAGGATAAAGATGAAAATAAGGGTCATTTTTTAAACTAGAGATCTGAGAGTATACAATATAAGTTGGTTTCATTTATCTGATTTAAATGTCCAAAGACTGGCCTGATCAACCAGGCCATAACCAAAAGTGTACATCTTTTCTACAAAATTTGGTAGTGCTTTATTTTCAGACAATGTGTATGGTAAAACATTTTTCCAACCACCTCTAGAAACATTTTGGAGGACCAATGCAGCGTAGCGTGGGTCATCACATTGGGGGGGGGGGGAAACCGGGTCTGGTGGGGAGGGGAGGGGGCGCAAGCCATTTCCGGCAATTTCCTACAGGATTTTAAAATTTTTCAGATCAATTGGGGGGCACACCCACCAGTTTTCATACCTAGAGTAGAGCCTACAATCTGTTAATTCTGATATTAAAATATTTTCTGATTGCAAATGTTTTGTATTGTGATGACTAATCTACACCAAGATAGCCTATAATCTGTCTGTTTGTGAAATGGCTGAGAAGAAAAAAAATTGAGGATTTCAATGGGTCTATTACTGGACAAGAAAGGTGAACCTGGCCAGTATGGAGGATTTATTTATTTTATGAGCAGGGGTGATTATTGCTGTACAAAGTGGACCTAAACCCCCTACAAATTGCTCTTTTAGACTTTTGGAACACCTTATATCACCAAAGTGGACTTTTGTCAATTTGTATCCCGCTTTTGGACCTTTTTATTTCTAAAAAAAAGTGGACCTCTGTGGATTTGGGGATGGGGGTGTGATGATCTTCCCTGTGGTGAAACCTTCAATTTGTATGAATACCAGCTTTGTGCAGACTGAGAAGATAATAACAACATAAAATTGGGGAAAGGATGCACCTTTAAAAACTAATGAGACCTCCTCTAGCTACAATCTCTCTCCATAAAATGTAAATATTTATGCAGTGGGATATACATGCTGTACATACTCAAAATCCCAACTGCCTACCTTCATACATAAATGCAAATACGTGATCAATGTGACATATGGGGCAAATTGAGTCTCGACATGTTGAGTCAAATAAATTGTCACTTTAAAAATGGAAATTTCATTCAGCTTAAGGGATCTGGAATGAGCGTTTTGACAGTATTTTTTGTGGGACATGAGAGCACATCAGACATTTTCGAATTGTATTCTGAATACGAAGAATGTCTTTCTGATATCAAATAATTGTCATTTTTTTGAAATTCACGATATAATACAAATTTTATGACAAATTAGTAAAATTTGATATTTTTCACATTTTTGATATATAACAGTCCTCGAAGTAAATTTTATAAATATAATATTCTTAAAGTGTATGTAGCTGGGAGGAAAAGCCGATGATCAATTGAAAATTTTGACCTTTCATATTGAAGATATGATTTTTTTCCCCAAAAGACCTAATTTTTTGGTGTTTTGGGAAAAAAATCCATATCTTCAATCCGAAAGGTCAAGATTTTCAATTGATCGTAGGCTTTTCATCCCACCTATATACACTTTAAGTATAAATCATCAGATTTATAAAGTTTACTTGAGTACTGTTAAATATCAAAAATATCAATTTTAATCATTTGCCATAAAATGTGTATTACATTGCGAATTTCAAAAAATCAAAATTATTTGATATCAGAAGGACATTCTTCGTATTCAGAATGCAATTCGATATGTCTGATGTGCTCTAATGTCCACAATAAATACTGTCCAAATGTTCATACCCCATCCCTTAAGTAAAAGAATTAGAAAACAAAATAACACACAAAATTGAGCCATATCTCTGAAAAAAAAAAAGTTCTGACATATGCTAGAGATCTCACACTATATACTCACCTGTCAGGGCACAGTTTGTTAACCTCAGTATGATTGTACATTCAAAACAATGAACTTTGTAGATAAAAAACTCATACTCCACAACCTCTGGCCAAATTTTTAAGTTTTAAATTCGGGTTACTGAACTATGACATTTTAAATGGGGCCAATTATGCTCATAGTAACACAACATATTTTGATTGATTTCATAACACCTGTTTATGGGGTAATTTTTGCAAGTGCAATTTTTAGCGATTGGCCTATTTTTAACTACTTTTCTTGTCTTTTAATTTGCGATTTTGCAATTAGACCTATTCATAAAAGAAAATTTGCATGTTTTTATTTTCGTGGTAGTTGTGTTGAGAACGAATATTAATGTGCCGTGAAAATCTTGACTTTAACAGCATACCGTAAAATTCCGTCTACAAGCATATATATGCCTCTAAACGAGGTTTTTTTGACACAAAGAGACAAGAGGCAGACACTCTCAACAAAAACGTTATTTGGAGTTTGAACAACTATATTACTGATAAAGGCGGCTGTACAAACATGTATATTTGTAAGACCAATCTATTGCAATGTTTTTGAGAAGGGTATCGGCCTTTCATATCTTTCGTTAAAAAAAAACCTCGTTTAGAGGCATATATGCTTCTAGACGGAATTCTACGGTATTACAACTAATATTTAGAATCCTTAACAAAGTAAAAGGTTGAATTTTAATTCAAAAGATTGGAGAGAGTGAACAGTAGTTGCATCTGGTGTGGGGCATGGGTGCATTTCTCCTTAAACTAGGGCAGTCAGAACTCAAAATCACTAATTCTACTATTTTGGTCAAAAAAAATGAAAAATATTCTGATTTTTGCCCCACAAGATCCTGGTGCCATCACTGAGAGTAAACAAACCATAAGAAAGAATTTCTTTCTTTCTTATTTTTGAGTTCACATTCAGTTTCTACATAAAATGTTATCTTACTTCCTAGAAGAAGTACTTTTTATATAAATATCAAGAAATAGTTCCACCCACTTTGGCCACCAAATACTAGGTCAGGTCTTGAATGCTGTCATATGGCTACTATTAAAAATACATGTTACTTTTCACAAAGCTACTGCAGATTTTAAGGAGAAACTAAAATATTTAGATAACATTGTATTAAGGGATCTGGAATGAGCGTTTTAAGCGTTTCGACAGTATTTTTTGTGGGACATGAGAGCACATCAGACATATCGAATTGCATGCTGAATACGAAGAATGTCTTTCTGATATCAAATAATTTTCATTTTTGGAAATTCACGATATAAAACAAATTTTATGACAAATTATTAAAATTTGATATTTTTCACATTTTTGATATATAACTGTCCTCTAAGTAAATTTGATAAATCTAATTATATATTCTTAAAGTGTATGTAGCTGGGAGGAAAAGCCGACGATCAATTGAAAATTTTGACCTTTCATATTGAAGATATGGATTTTTTCCCAAAACGACCTAATTTTTTTTTTGGTGTTTTGGGAAAAAAAATCCATATCTTCAATACTAAAGGTCAAAATTTTCAATTGATTGTCGGCTTTTCATCCCACCTACATACACTTTAAGTATAAATCATCAGATTTATAAAATTTGCCATAAAATGTGTATTACATTGCTAATTTCAAAAATCAAAATTATTTGATATCAGAAGGACATTCTTCGTATTCAGAATGCAATTCGATATGTCTGATGTGCTCTAATGTCCCACAATAAATACTGTCCAAACGCTCATACCCCACCCCTTAACTGCTAATGGTCCACCTTAAAATATCTGTTAATAACACTTAAACCACACTCTCAGATCCCCTCAAAAATTGCTGAGCTGTATGCAAAGAACTCTCTGAACATCTACATTACTCAGTAATTCAGAACTACTTGACTGGAATTGCTAGCAATTTACTCCACTCAGGACTATAGCAATACATTATTTTGGCGAAGCTGTAACATATTTGTGCAATCAGAGAAACTGTTCCAAATTTTTTATCGCATGTTCTAAAGAAGGTATTAGATATTCCTTACTGTTACAAGAAATTTGGTTTTATGCCGAAGTCCCAGCCAGGTATGTTGGTTTATGTTAATTGTACTGGGCTATATTTCACAATTACACATTAATAAATGTGTATAACTTGTTGGGGAGTGAAATTGTAAAAAAAATGCATACATACTGAGATGTTGATACATCTAATGCACAAACCCCGCAGGGGGTGTGCATTAGACACATCAACATCTCAGTACAAATGCATTATTTTGTACAATTTTTTGAGCAACAGGTAATTATACAGTATTAACTTATTTCATACACATTAAAAAATCATGTGACTTTTTCTATTTTTATGACAAAATTGTCACTTCAAACATCAGAAAATGTGAGCCACTAATAATGCATCCACCCGGAAGAAAAATGAACACATTCAAAAGCACTATGTGTAGTACGCAGAATGTGCGAATGTGCATTATACACAATCAATACAAACGTGTTATTTTTACATTTACTCAGATAGGTTCTCACTATGTAGGAGTGTATGAAATGGTTACAGTAAAGCCAAGAATTTTCTGCTTTACAAATGCTAAATTCCGCTTTTCTCCGCTTTGTAATTTTAGCACATTTCTGACATAATAAAATTTCCCAAGAATCATTGCGATGTTGCAAAGTTGGGATGGGTAATTGGGTATCATGGCTGCAATGGGAGGTAGGACAGGCGTTGTACGGTATATCTATGACGGATTTTACTTTATTTTGATGAATTTTGAAGACTGATTTCATTTAGTATTTTATTTATTTATTTTCAATTGTATTTTTTTCCTTTTTCTAGGTCATTTTGCTTATTTTGTTTATTTTTTTCCCAGAAATGCGTTTTCCGCTTTACCTCCGAATTCCGCGATTTTCGTGGAATTTCCGCAACGCGGAGAATTCTTGGCTTTAGGTTACAGTGCATTGTAAGCCCTAAACCTGTTGCAATTCATGAACCCACAGTTACTTTTCAATAGGATTCATATTTTACAATATGTAACACAACTGTTACAATGGGTGAAACAGACTCCAGGTTTGGTATTAGGTAATGGTTATGATTAGTCCTAATTGGACCATGAATTTGAAATAATGTTCTATTTCCAAACCTTATGAAAGATCAAACAATGTTTGTTGCAATGCCTTTTAAATCCCTGTTCTTCAATGTGAAACAATAGAGTAATCGAGCACCAAATGTTGAAGATAATTTGAAATAATGTTCTATTTCCAAACCTTAAGAAAGATCAAACAATGTTTGTTGCATTGCCTTTTAAATCCCTGATTCTTCAATCTGAAACATTATAGTAATCGAGCACCAGATGCTGAAGATAATATGGCATCATCCCAGGGTCTTAGCTAGGATTTGATAAGTGCCTACCTTTTTCACAAAAACTGCCTATCAAAACTTTGACCCTAAAAACGTAAATAGCTCCTTGCTATAGCCTTTATTTATTAGTCTGGTCTTGTTCCAAGTTCACAGAACTTATTTATTTAAGCATTATTTTTCAAATTTTGCATAATGTTACAGGCATTAATTTTGCCTGTCCCAAGAGCAATCTGCCCATCCACAATGACAGGTGGATAGGTAACACCATGCATCATCCATTGCAATGTTTTTTCCATTCTTGAAACAACACTTTTTAACCAGATATTCACTGTAACACAGATGTTAAACTTTAATAGACAAATATAATGCTTTTACAATTCATAAAAAACCCATAATAATAATAAAATGCTTCCAAATAGTCATGCAGCATTGAAGTATTTATACATTCAGCAGCATTGCGCAGGATAAATTGACAGTATTTTTTTCATGATTTCAGCTGAACAGTTTTGCAATTTCTTTAATTCACAGTTCTAATAGCTATACATTGAAGCCTATGTGTTCAAAATATTTTCACTGGCTTTTAAATCTACAGTTCTGAAATTAACAGCGAAAATATAAATATTGAAAATTTTCCCGCTTTAGAGCAATGTGCCACTCTCTGCATGCATAACTATCTCTGGGGCACTTTTATCCCTATAACCATCTACAAGTCTGCCTTTATCGAGAGGCAAACAAATTTAATACACCTTTCCTATAAAATTGCTTTCAGATTATATTTCGATTAAAAAATATGCTCCTCACGAATTTTACCCCTTGGAAATCATTTTGCGCCAAAATTTGTAGTCATTAGACGACAATTTTCAACACTTTTGTTGTTTGTGTTTAATTTTGAGAATATCATATTTCCAACAGAAGCTACAGTTACAAAAGTAATCTTGTGTTGTATGTAATCTTCACAATAGAATGAAAGCTAAAAGATAGCGCATTATGTACAGAAATTGCTCATTAGTATAGTTGCAATGTTATTTTTGTTCTCCAATACACAGCATACACCATAATCACATCTAATTGAGGTGAATGTCCTTCCATACAGTAGCCCATCTTCACTACATGTTCAAATTAAAGGCACTCCAAACTCTATCATTTTTACTGACATTGGACGGGAATTTAAATCACCCAATTGTGAACAACATAGTTGAAGTGAGTATGTTACAAAACAGTAAATAAATGGACAACAAAGTCTGTGGCAGATCAGCCATTGCTTGAAATAATGCAAGCCCTCTGGCCAAAAGCCAATGAAATCACTATGGGCTGCCCATTCCGGCATTCACTATGATGCAGGTCCGCACGACCCATGAAATTTGTCACCAAACAAGCCAAACTCAGTAAGATAAACTCAGCATCCATGTGAAAGTCTTGAAGTTTTACAAAGTGTCAGACAGGTGGACCAGTGTAACAATAAAATTGTACAATTTGCACTGAGAAGAGTAACTGGGTTCTTTAAAAGCTAACATTAACCCTAATGCACTAGCTGCTTTTTTTTTGGCGGGGGGAGAAGGAAGGAGAAAGAGACAAGAAGAGAAAAAAGTGCGAGTTTGAACCACCGAGCCCTCGAAAGTGCCAGATATGTGCACGGGCCTACCTTGCCACTGGGGTGTCGCTTGCCCGGCCGAGCTTTCCGCAACCATATGACTGTCCGCATGATGACGCAATCGCATCACGTGGGCTGCCTGCATGTGCCTATGTTTTGTGAACTGTGGTTTTGTGTTGTTTAGTACGGTTAGGGTTAATTGTTTAATAAAGTGACAACCTAATACTATTACAATTAATGCTACTTTGTCTCAAGCCAGTGGATGCATATCACGCTTGGTCTTAATCACAGCAGAGTACAAATTCTAAAAAAAGCCCAATTGTATAGGCTTTTAGTAATACATGGCAACATTCCTGTAATTATAAGCATGCTTGGAGTGAACAGTATAAGGAGGTGGTTAAAATCTTGAGCCATCTTCTTCACATCATTCACTTCAATAAGGAGTACACTTCTGACGGGGCAAAAGCACTCTCGAAGAGAGTGGACAAGGACGTAGCAGGAATGTGAAATTTTCCAGTATATTGGTCAAAACACTTTAAAAGGGACAGGAACATTAAGCGACTTGTCAATCCCAAACTATACTATTCATCGCACATTGCATTTACAAATGGCTCTATAGGTCTATTCCAGATGAAATCCAAACACCCCCTATGGAAGACATGACCTTAATCTCCCACACAGAGGGTGCAAATTTCAAATGGAGTCATCCATTTAGGTAACCCCAATTTGAAATTCACACTCCCTGTGTGGAAGATTAAGGTCATGTCTTCCATAGGGTGTATATGGATTTCAACTGGAATAGTCCATTGTTGTATGATATAAAACCCACCAGCCTTTCCTACAAACACACAATAATGGCTTTTGCTAAATGATTCTCAATATGAAAACACACAAACATAAAGCGCACGACCATTAGTCCGTGGGCCGGATTTTGCCTGAGGGCCAACTATTGAGAATAGCTGGCTTACATGTTACAGAAAAAGGATACAACAGCTCTATTGTTGAATGATATAAAACCATCAGTCATTCCCACCAATACACAATGTCTACACAGGCTGATGTTGGCTCTTGCTAAATGGTTCTCAATGTGAGCATTTAACTGAAAAATAAAAAGAAACAAAGCAAGAATGATACAGTTAAAAATTAATGTCCCTTCAACATTTCAGATAGGACACACAAATATACTCATAAATATTCAGAACTTGATAAATAAGAACAGTACCATAGGTTGACAAAGATCATGTCATAATGTAACCTGCTGTCAATTTACAAGTACCTTTCAACTCATTTAAACTAAATACAATGCGCTCTGTTAATGCACAACTTGTGATAGAAATGTGGTAACTTAATATTTATGCCAAGGTAATGGTGAAATTCAAAAGCTTTGGACAACAATTTTGGACCCCCTTCCTTTAGCATGAAAAAGGTGTTCCCCCTATAGAAAACATCACCTTAAAAGGTCCCCTTGTGAAAGACATCACCTTAGTCTTCCATACAGGGGTGGAAATATCAACCCCATTTGAAATGCACACTCCCTGTGTGGAAGATTAAGATCATGTCTTCCATAGGGGCTGTATGGATTTCAACTAGAATAGACCATTGCAGATACAGTTTATTGCTTTGGGATGTTTTTTTTACCAAAATAAATAAATTTTTATGACAAATTAAAAACAAAACAGATGTTCTCCCATTGTCTGAACAAATTCTTAGAAATTGTACAAAACCAATTATGTTGGGTATTGTTGAAATACAATTGAGCAATTAGTCAATTCAATCTTTCCTTTTTCAAAGCTCAAAATCCAAATAATGCCTTCATCGGTATCGTAATTTTTAAAAAGTAAATAAATTTAAACAAATCTCCCTAATTAGTATAACATTCATGCTTGATGTACCAGTAACTTGTATCATCTATGTCAATGGTTTGAGTATGGAATGTCAAATTTTAACTGAAATTTTTTTGTTCTTAAATGTGAGAGCAAAGAACTATGCCAAAATTAGTAATGGTCTTATAGCTGATGAGTGCACCCTCGTTTCCAGAATTTTTGAAAAATAGAGGCGGGCTTATAACCATGTGGCTGCGGTAATTTAATTTTTTTTATTTAATACCGTTTAATCCTCTTCATTTTCCTAATGGAGCCTGTTATTAGAATATAATCCTGGAAAAAAAATCATTTTTTGCAAGCAATTAAATTGTATGACATTTCTCAAGAGACACCAAATCACAAAAATTAAAATGCATTTATTCAGGCCCCTTGGCAGGATTTATTGGAAAGTGCAACAGGGTCTCAAAAGTGGACCTGTGAATTTTCCCTGATTTTTAATGTTTTTACAGAAAAAAGCGACCTTTTTTATTCAGATTGGCATTTCTTTAAGGGGAGTGCATCATACCCGTAACTACGGCTTTGAATTGATTAATAACGATACTGAATAGAATATGGATGATAAAATTGTGTGAAAATATAGTGCTGACGTAGAACAGTACGCCCATAATGTGAAAAAAATATATGAAAATAACTTGATTCACAATAACACTGTGTCAAAATGAAATATATGAATGATATGAAAAAAGCTATTAACTTAATGTGATGTCAGTGAACCCGTCTATTTGTCGTCTAAAATTGTAGAGCAGACGACGACACTACCATGCTAACTTTTCCATCTGCAGCAGACGATTTTTAAAGTGGCAATTTCTAGGAACTTTATTATGTTTTTGCTGGCTGTTAATAAATTTAATGACAACATAAAAAATGTTACAGGTGTTGGCTTCTTTCTGATGGGATATCAGCATATTATGGATTTCCTAACATTGTGGTATCAAATTAAAACTGAATTAATGTGTTTACATTGCCATAGAGGCCTCCATTTTGTGCTCACATTAATGCAGCATTTTTTAACGCATGCATATGCAGCGCTTTTGGTGAATGCTTGTGATTTGAAGCTGCACCCAATGAAACGTGCACTGATGTTACCGACTCGGCGAGGTGAAATTTTTCTGAGTGTTAATGAGTGCCTTCACCTCAAATTTTAGTTACAAAGCTCATATTTTTAACTTTGGGCAACTTTGCAATTGCCAAAGTACCAAATTCAAACATGATATCTGTATGAATCTATAGGCCTATATGGCATGAAAACTAGAGTCACATGAAAATTGAAAGATAGAGACAGCAAATCTTAATCCTCCTATCAATTGTAAAAAGTCATCTGTAAAACTAACTAAGCTCAAGTGACTTTTAATGCTTCCTGAATCCTAATGCTTCCTAATTCAATATGTGCAATTATAAGTATTCATGCACCTGCTCAATAGTGAGCTATTCCAGTTGAAATCCATACACCCCCTATGGAAGACATAACCTTAATTAAGGTCATGTCTTCCACTGAGGGTGTATGGATTTCAATAAGAATAACCCATTATGCTTGCTTTATAAACACATTATCAAATTTAGTTGTAGAGGAACAACTGCTTTATCAGCTCTCTCAAATATATTGAGGTGAGTCGGATGGCAAGGGCTATAATTTTCAAGTTTTAGCCAGTTAAAGGTCTGTAACCTGACCGGCAGCCTCATATCCGCCTGATCTTTTTCATTGTTTCTTACCTTTTACCCTCCCGAGAAAAATCAAGCATGGGGGTGTAAGCCTTGGGATCTCCTTTATAGAACCCATACCATTCCTCTTGTGTGTCAGCTTTACTACTCTCATTATTTGAGTGCAAACACCGCTACAAGTCATGCTCCCCTCTGACCCACCTTAACATCACATCAAGATGAATCAAGTATCTCATTTATTATTTTACTAATCTTGTTTCTGCTCAGAAAGCTACACTGTAAAAGATTATCTAATACAAAAATCTCTTGGTTTACAATATGCTCTTTCAATAACATGTAATGTTTAATCCATTAATGTGGAAATATATATACAAGATCTGATCAAATTACTCATCAACTGTCAAGAGTTGACTTGGCTTATCAGAGATAATGCAAATGCAGATGACTTCTGATCTGACGATGTCTTTTCAATTTGACAAGAGAATATATAAGAAATGAAATCAAGATGAGAGAGTTGCTGGAAAAAATGGCGCATTTTGAAGAGTTTAAAGCTGTATGGATTTACGTATATATTGCAATTGATAAGATCATTGCGGTACATGGAAGAGTTCATTTGGTGCAAACATCATCATATTTAATTTGAGTGGGAGTGTTAGTAATTTTACTTTTACTAAATTTGCTTTTAAGTTATCAGCTTGGCATTTCACTTTGTGTCTTAGTTGCCTGTTGTGAAATTTGAGAGTTACTTGATTCTGTAAGCTAAGAAAAGACAATACTTGTTTTAAATACCATTTTACATACAAATAAAGTTAATGTTTTGAAAGGAACACATTGTACAAGAATTTCAGTATCTGATGTGATAAACAGATGCACATATATACTTGGAAATCGGTTTGAAAAAATGGTAAAAATATACAACCAATTTTTAATACTGTTTGTTGTTTACAGTGGCAAGAAAATCATATTATCAAGAGGCTCAACCAAACATTGGTAAAAAATACAGTCTTAAATTTGGCTTGCTATTGAAGAAAAACCCAATTTGCATGACATGAGTTATTGCAATATCTAGGCAGTCACAGTTTTTTGTTGATATGTTTATACAGTCAAGTAATGGCTTAATTTGTAGGGTGTTACATATAAACTCCTGTGCCTTGGTGTGTGGTAATGAGGAATAATTGAATGAACTTGAGATTCCCCTAATGGCAAGGATTCACTGCTTATTGTCTTGGATACCGGAATGAGAGCTATGGGAGCTGATCCTGGGCTGTGATGGTTTATTTGATGCAGGCTAACTAGGGTATGCACCTATATAGAGCTGCATCGTTGGAAGATGACATCATTCTAAGTGTATTGGGCTAGTGTTCAGAAAATTCTTGTGAAGTGTGATAAGGCCTGTGGATTTTATGCCTGGGCATAGCGTACAATAAATCACTGTGCTTTTTTTCATCTTTTTACGTGTACATCCCTCGTTATAACAGAAATGCAACTTATTGATTATCAGTCACTAGTATGTGTGTCAGCATTGCAAGTAGTTGAACTCAAGGCACTCAATTGCAAGCTGCTATATATACAACTTTGGCCATGTCTAAATTGCTGGTAGCATTTGCACCACCCCTACAAGCCTTTGGATCAATGGTACCGGTAGCTATTGCTACAACTGCTAGTATGTAGGTTAGGAATACTGTAAGAGTCATTTTGCTTGATTGCATATAACATAGTGCACTTTTGATCATGGCTTAACTTGTCATAACATCTCTTTGGCATAATGTTGCCGAAATATAGCACAGGAGTATAATAATGTTCTGATCTTTTGATTCAATTGGGGCGCAAATTATTGGCTTGTTATTGCTTGATTAAGCAAATTAAAGTAGCATTACTTGCAATTGTCTGCCTGCTTTTTTTCCTTCATGGAAATTCAAATGTGCACTTTTGTAAATGCATAATGTTATTAGCGGTGGTAATTTTGAAGATTAATAAATTGTATGTACTACAATTCACCATTTCGATATATTTTTCAAAATATACCGACCAGGTAATGTTTTCACCCAAAACACATGAAAGTCTTGGGAAATAAGGATAATGTTAACTTGGGGGAAATGTAATCAAGGGTTTTTTGTATGGCAATATTGCAGAAGTCGCCATCGAAGTGGTTAGGTAATTCTCTTGGTTACTGGATCACGCTATTTTGGTATGCCTTCGAGTGCCATATACTTTGTGTGGTGATTGTTTCGATCGTGGTTCAATACTCAGGCGTGTGATCCAGTTGACATGATTACGTAACTTCACTGGCGAATTCAGGTGATTAGTAGATCACCTGTCTTTCGCAGTTCGTAAGAGCATACAGTAAGTTTTACATGAAATCTTTTTATGTTGCTGAATAAAAAATGGACTAGGTGCATCAAAATTGAGCAATTCAACAGGCTTTTAAAACCAACTGTTTCCATTTTTAAGAGATAAAGCACGCCACATTGATTTTGTCCTTGACTGTCTGACATTAATGTAAAAAAGTCAAGCAAATTACTGGTAAATATTTATTACTGTATTTTTCACATTTACTTATTTATCAAATTAGCACATGTCCACCGCTCTGTGGTAAGTAATTTGCGTGAAGTTGGTTTCCACCATAAACATAATGGACCAACACGTTTGATACTACGTAAATTTCGAGAAAAAAAATGTGTCATGCAAAATTTATGAAATTAAATAATTGCAAAAATTACTTGATTTAAAGTAGGCCTAGTTCAGTACTTGTTCATGCTTCACAGATAACATTATAGCTGAATGTTTTATCTAATTAGTGAGTTACTTAGAGTGGCTAGCCTATCAATCTATGATCATGTCAATTTGGCATTAGAAATTGCTTTTCAATTAAAATTATATATTGTCTTTAATTGTTTTTTTCCAATTTCAGGTAATAACTCAATATTGCTTTGCATATAGAGGTGTCGCTGAAATCCTGAACGTGGACCCATCCCTATACCAATTTTCACAAGATATTTGAACACATTGCTATATCAAAAAGTCCACATTTTCAGCCACATTTAACACAAATTAACAGAGATTTTACAACTCTTCCCCAAATGTTTGGCAAGTTGAGAAGATTTTGATTAAGGCAACATTTTCTGAAACTTTTTTTTGAATTTGAAGGAAATGACTCATCCATATAACAAAATTGGTTATATATATATTCTGTCGGTCGAACATCCGGGCTATCTCTAGTCTCGGGCCCAAACTGCATGTGGCGCACGGTTTGTTGTGAACAACAGAAACCGGCTGTGAAGGAGGCTACATAGCGATGTTGCTGGAGTGGCATTCAATTTCGGAAAAAACGACACTCGACCATGGAATTTAATTCTAAGTTTGTCAGTATATAAACGGTAAATCAAGTAAGTTTCTTCCACTCTGAAGACTTAGAAGCGGTTGTTTGATTCCACTGACTATTTGCGATCGAAATTTACATAACACCAATGACAGAAATCATCAACAAAAAATCGAATCAGGGACTTGTTTTCACTCGAACATCATCAACCGGAAGTGACGTGACACGGACCGACAGAATATAAACCGAAAATATGACCGAAATGTTCCCTTTTAGCTTGTTCAACTTCTAGAGGTTTCTACAATTCATAATAGTACAAAAATGTATGTCTTCCTTATAGAGGTAATGGTGAATTGAATATTATCACTCCCGATAGATTTATCTCTTGTGCTCCAAGAGCACAACATGCTGACAGAATCTTGCTATTGAAATTAAAGGCCTATTCAGTGATTTGCTCGTCTGGAGGATCGTAAAAATCATCAAAATTCAGATTTTGGAAAATTTGATAGTGTCATAGATGTGCTAACATAGCCTACTAGTGGAATAAGCTGAAAGCTGTGTATTAAAGACAAAATAAGATATTTCACATGAATCTCCCATTTCTCTACTTAAAGGGGGGTAACCCTATTGGTTTTGGATATGGATTGTCTTTAAAATTACATAATAATATCAAATATCGCCTCCTTTATGCTGCTTTGTGAAAAATGAGAGCATTTTCAGCGTAAATGTGAATAAATAGCCAAATTTGCAATCCAATACCTTGGTATACGTGAATTGCATTCTGGGCAGGCAATGACGAATGCTGACATGCTGTACAATGCCCGGCCCGTATTGAACGGAAAATTTTTTTTTCGCACTGCGTTTCAGAAAAAAGGAAACAAAATATATTTCCCCTTGCAATATGTACATTTCAAATGAATATAAAAAAGTTTGGGTAAAATGGAGAGGAAAAAAAACCTTCCGAGACCGGGTTTTGAACCAGGTACCTCTTGGGTAAAAAACAAACGCGCTAGTCAATTGAGCTATTTAGCACACCACGCTTATTGTTACCGTTTTCATAACTATATACGGCGCACCGTCTCCTCAGCAGTTAGTGTGGTTCGCTTTTTCACAGAATGTGTATGACGCTTGAAACCAAAGTAGCTGTTGCGGTGACTGATATTTCGTTCATAATTCCCTCCCAGAAATCCAAAGTATTTACCATTGTTTACAAACTGGTATACCTGTAAAAACCGCTGTGATTCATGATTTCTCCGGAAATACATCGACTTGGAGCGTCAAATTTCAGGATAGTAATGAGAAAAATAGTATCTATTATGTGATACCAAAACCTCATCAACAATGAAAAAAATCGGGGATGATGCTGTCGATTGGGTTACGGACCTTTAAGTATAGAGAAATTAGCTACATGTATTTGAATAGAGCTTCAACTTTGTCAATACTGCTTTTTTCCTTGTGCTTGCCAAATTTTTAATTTCAAAAATACCTAATGACAATATCAATGACTTATCCTTCATTTTAAAGAAATTATACACAATTCTAATTTTTATATTTTTGCTGGGATCACTGAAAAAGCCTTAATTAGCATCCATCCAACATACCTTGACTGTCTCTAAGTGTGCTATAACATGCAACAGTATCACCACAAGTGTTGATAGCACAATGCCTATAAGAACAGCCCAGCCAACATGTAAACTGCCTTTATTATGGTTGAAGTTGCTGAGGTTGCCTATGAGACCAAGCATAATGAGTACGGAGAGTAATAAGCACATGGCTATGCTGAATATGCGGTTGTACCATAGAGTGTACCATCTCATCTTGGGGCCTTCTAAGATGGTGCTGATGGCTGAGGTGTAGTCTTGTTGAGGGATCTGAAACAGGAAAATGTATACAAATAAAATACAGACTTAGTATGTAGGATTCTTTAAGATAAAGAGCATTAATTGATAGCCGAATTGAAGCATTGCTATATGCATATGGGCTTTTTACATGTAACTAGAAAACATTGGGACATATGGGGTACATAAACTCCTCAACAAAAGTTTGGACAGTTATTTCAAGCATCTATATCTTAGATTATTTGTGACATGTTCATGTCATGTTGCATATCAATGGATAGCTACTTTATTCCCCTTTACAATGACACCACATTTGAAACAATCATCTTTCCCCCGCCTAAGTACATGTCTTGTGAATGTAATGGAGTCTCAAACCGAATGTGCCAAATTGACCATTATTATGTGCAGCAAGCTGCAATCCCATTTTTTTACAATCTGGTACCTAATGCAACTTTTGTTGAGGAGTTTATATGGTGGGAGGATTCAAATGAGTTCTACTTGTGAAAGTGCCCACTGATCACTAAGAGCATGGTAGTGCAATCATAGGGCTGTGGCTCATTATTACCAGACTGCAGGTTCAAACCTTGGTGGTGCAATCATGTTGAGCGCTTAGGCTAGGCTCTTCCTCACCTCTTAGCGCATTCAGTATATATACATGGGTACTGGTGTATGGTGGACAGGTAAATGGTTTATACAAGTCAACTGCATATTGAGTCTAGTCTACATGGCAAGAGAAAAGAGATGGACACATTAGCCTGAGACTAGAGCAGTGTAGCTTTTCTGCTCAGCACTTCATCGCATCAATTACCCCTCAATCCAAATAAAGAAGATTTTGTTGCCAAGTTTGTTCACGTGGTACCTTTAAAGTAATCACGCTGATTACCTTCTAGCCAACACTTCCGAGAAATCTCAAAGTCACGAATACGGGTAAAATTGCATCATTGGGAGACAATTTTCTGAATACATCTGATTGGCTAGACAAACCACTTTGTTCACCAGTGTCTTATTAATCTTACATGTACAACCTTGGAGCCATTAAACAAAGTGTTAGGAAATGAGACACAAAAACCAGGACATTAGCACATAAACCAGGATATTAGCACCAAAAACCAGAACCATTAGTACTTGTATATTACATGTAAAGTACTTCACAGACAAGCTCCATCTGACATCATTGATATGCTTCAAATTTGAGTTACTCAAAGGCAGATTAGATCATTATGCTGAGAATGTACCTCTCTTGCTAAGCCAAGAACTCATTGTTTCCCGGGGATTGTTTCTTTTGGTGACCAAGCTTTTAATGTATATGCCTTGTGCAGATTGTGGAATAAACTTGTTCTTTTGAACAGTTCAAGAAGCTCCTGAAGAGCCACATATTTCAGGATGCTATCAGCAGTAGCTTTTGAGATTAAAGTTTAACACAGTGCAACAAGTTAAACTCAATTTACCCTTGCTGAGAAATGGGCTAATCCATGTTATTGTTTACCGGGTCAGAGGTCAATCATTGTCATGCAGATAAATTTGTATTGTTTGGCTCGACCCGGGAACCAATGGGATTTGTCGCCTTCGCAGGTTTCGGGCGTGATTAGGTGGTGATTTATTCACTGTTGGTTTTGTATTGGACACGACAACAACAAAAATCTTTTCGCTAGAGTCTTGGGTTGGGTATAGTTCACTCGATTAGAGAATCTCCTATTATATATTTGGCTATATTACGGATGAGTTTGTTTGTTTGCTGTAGGTACTTGGTGCGGGTCTTAAACAAAAGTCAATAAATGGTTGTCGTGTCTGATTGCCAACATGCATGCAATTTTTGCGTCCGAGTGTTTTTCAATCTCTCTATCTTATGAGTAAAATGAGTGTTGTTGAACATTTTGTAATGAATTTGGTACTTTGGACTGATTGATTAATTGATATCTAAAGTGTTCAGAAGTAAACAACATAACCTAACTCAAACCAAACCAATCTACTTACAAACATACCAACTGTCAACCAACACCACCCAAATAGAGAAACACCGATCAACCAAACACCCATGCACACACCCATCAACCTACCCACCCCTCAAAATAATCTCTCATCTATAGAAGTTGGAACTGATTCAATCACCAACCCAAAGACTCATTGACCAAAACTTTGAATGGCAATCTGATTGACAGACTGACCTAAAGAGAGAATGACCACCCAAAAAACCAACTGCCTAACTGCCTAACTATCAGCAAAAAACTTCCAGGAAAACTTCCGCTAATCACTACTTACTCCTAAAATGTCATCCTTTATTCTCAAAACTACTTGACAGAAATGCCGACTATGGCAAAATCAATGAAAATTGCACGGTTCCTTTACCGCAAATTCCATGGGCAAACACAGGATTTCAAAGCAAACATACTTGTCTGTTTTTCCATGATGTACTTGTTTGCTAGGATGCCAAATTCCTCCCATATGCAGCTGACATTAAGGTCGCATTACATGTCTTTACGCAAACGATATCTTCATATCTCAATATTCGTCAATCAGAAATCCATTACACTACAATCGGGATGCAAATTATTTTTCGTAATACTTTTCACAATACAAATGTGAACTTTTACAAGATGTTAATGACAGTGACCTGTCAAGATTGATCTTAGTAAGATGACCTATTTCTATCCATATCTAAAATAGTTTGATTGCCATATTTTGCAAATACCAAAGGCAAAATCAATAGTAGAGCATAATTCCTGTCTCCGTCCCCAGCATATCAACACTCAATATCAATACTTTTGCTGAAAGGGACAGTCCATGATTGGCTAAACACTCTTCAATTCATCCATATTTAGATTTTATTTGGCATGTTTGGAACAAGCATAAACATTAATGTGCTTATAACTTCACAAATGAGACATGTTCCTACAAAATGAGAAGAAAGCCGCAAATCTTTATTTTGATTTATGGCCAGATTCAAGCTTTAAAATGATATATAACTTGCCAGAATTGCTCTCTTACTTGGTGTTCAAAAGTCAATATTTCAAAGAAGAATTCTTTTGTTTTCTGGCATGCTCAAAGAATCATATCTCATTTTCTTTCCTGGTGACTTTCTGCTCAGGTCTTAAATGTTATTGGTGAATAAGGTAGGATGTACAAGTACGTATATACCCTCGCAGATTCCTATTGCTGCTGACTCCAGAGGTACAGCAGCCCAGCAACAAGTGGCTATACTCTAGATCACCAGTTGCTGCCCACCAACTTAGTGGCTATACTCTAGAGTACCATCAGTGCAGTACCAGTGTAGCTCAGTGTGATTCGGATGTGTGTACCCACACAGGTACTCTAGAGTATACGAATGAAGTAGCTTACAGGGCAGCAGTGTACATGTACCTCTGGGGTGGCAGGAATAGGAATCTGGTAGTTATACTTGAATTTTTGGGCAAATGAGGCTGTCCATTTCCAAAACCATAAAGCTTCACACAAAAACAAGCTGTTGATGCTTAGGGGTATGCTAACCATACCAAACATCAAAAAATCAAAAAAACCTTGATTCACAAAGCATCTGTAAGCAAAAGTATCCCACGTGATGCAATTGCGCCATTATGTGTACAGTCATTGGACACGGAAATCTTGGCCGGCCAAGGTAGACCCCTGTGTCAAGGTATGGCTGTGCGTGTGTATGGCAACCGAGAGGTCCCTGGTTCAAAACCGCACCCAAAAAAATGTTTTCTCTTCTTCATCTTTCTTTCTTCCTTCCTTCCCCCTCACCAATATAGGCTTGGGGCATTAGGGTTAATGAATTATGTGTAATATTTTATGATCAAATTCATATGCTGATCATTTGACAGAGCGCTTGGGCAAAATAATTTGTACAGAAAATGTATGAGTAACCCTTTAATAGTTTCTCATATTATTAATTTTCTAATCTTTTTTTCCCTCTTCAGCTGTCTGATAAGGTCATATTACATGAAAAAAGTCAATGATATTTTCATACACGTCAATCAGATATTCACTCCCACATCCATTTCTCACTCTTCAATATTGGTGATAATTGCTGTGGGACTGCAAGAAACAATAGGAGCCAACATTAATAGCATCATTGTCAATGGCAAAGTTCAATAACCTCCACTTGCTAATGATAGCTCAAAATTTGACCTCAAGTTGCAGAGTATAAGTTTTTTTTACCCAATACATTAAAAGGTCCTTTCATGAATGTACAGACATTTAGGTTAACTGTCTCCTGATGCATTGGAATGTTTAGATCTTGGTGAAGATTATTGCATGCAACAATTTAAGCAACAAGCTGAATTTTTGAAGATAATGAAAAAGTGTACCATTGGATATAATCACAACTTTATTAGAAGTGTGTGGCTTGTTTATGATTAAAATTACAAAAACTTGTAATATTTTAAAACTTAAAATATTGGCGTATTTATACTGGAAGGTTAAATGTGTCACATCTGGCAGTCAACAAATTGACATATGAAGTCTGCTGTACCTACATGCAAAATATGTTTTATTGTTATCACTTAATGATTTCGAAAGGAATATTTACAATTTTTCATGATTATTTATTATTTATGATCTTCATAAGAACAGAAAAGTACATTTTTATTTACAATTAAATTAATATTTAACACTTAGTTTACTGCTTAAAATCATTCAGTATTACATCTGCAGTCACCACAAGATTTATATACATTACATCAATATAGAGATGAATAGAGTGAGCATGAAAGTGAGAGACTGTGAGCAAGAGAGGGAGAAGGAGAGAGACGAGGGAAGGGGGGGGGGGAGAAAAAGTAAGAGAGACAGAGAAGAGAGAGAGACAGAGGGGAGCAAGAGCTGGAGATGGGAGAGGTAGAGAGCAAGAGTAATTGAGGGAGGGAGAGGAGAGCAAGAGAAAAAGAAAAAGAGTAAGAGGGAGTGAGAGAGAGAAAGAGCAAGTGTCACAGAGCGATAATGAGTGAGAGCGAGCAAGAAAGACAGAGAGAGAGAGAGAGAGAGAGATATTGATGAACACATTCACACACATAGCACACAGCAAGTTCAATGTACAAACGTGCTTCCTACTGTCGCTCCCTTTCCCCCCAATCCAAAAAAGACGAGCAGGCAATTGTCGATTTGATAAATAGCTATGTACCAAGGGACTTCCATTTACTTGCACTTAAACACAAGGCTTAATGTGTTGTGAATAATGGGCAGGACTCGGGAAGTGGGAGAAATCTTTTCCCATCTCTCGCCATCCTCTGTCTTGTTTAAGTCCCCGGACTTGCATGGTTTGAGGCTGGTAAAAATTGAATAAGAAACAGGCTTTCGCTATAAAGACCGTCTCGGGGGAATAGCGAGTGAGCTTGAGGGATACATACTTACATGCGGGAACACTGATGACTAGCTAAGAAATGCGCAGCCCCGTGGCTAGAATAGATAGCTGGGTGTCTGCTATGTGTGATCAAATCGATATAATTGTGCCCTGGTGGTATGTGTTGTTTTCGTTTATCCATATGCCAAAATGCAAGAGATGAGAATTGCATATTATTGACCTGCAGAAATTTATCTCCAGCGTCAATGTCAGGAAGCGAGAAGGCGGTGCAGCAGGGGGAGTATTGTCAATTAGTCCATCTTTCAATTCATGTCAATACTGTTTTGATATGTGGTTAGAAAAAACCTGTTTCATTAATTTGTGACTGATATCACATTAGGTTAAGTTAATACCTGTAGTTTGATTAAAAGGGCATTTTGTGATCATCCCCCAACTTTTCTCAAAAAATGTTGGGATTTTTATATCATCGGACACCTTTGGCTACATAATATTTATGTACAAAAAATTTCTTGCAGATTAATTCGTTTAGCAAAAATATCACCAAATTTGAATTACGGATTCAACACAGTGGCCTATTGAGCAGTGTAATACACATAATCATGCATAAGTCGCAAACGCAAAATCGGAATCAACTGACATTTTTGGATTAAGCTTTTTTCGTCATAAAAAGAGGATGCTAGGATCACAAAATACTCCTTTAATCGCTGTAGTTTGATTAAGTTATATAATGGCTGATGTGAGGCTCAAATGTCATCTTTGCAATCAGATAGTATAATGTCATTATTTTCACAAGAACAATTGAGGATGTAGTTCTAAAAGGCAGTTAATTCACAAAAGCATGAAAATGTCAGTTTCTGCCACAAGGGGGTTATCTACACCCTATATGTGCAAGTTTCATAGTGAATATGGTGGAGCATTGAAACTGCATGGCCAAAACCATCTCCTACCATTGAAACTACATGGATATAATCACAAACTTCTTTGGCAATAATCTCTAAATGCACTCAGTGTGACTTACATGTATTGTAACCCCTTTTAGAACTAGATTCCTCAATTGATTCTGCAGTTATTAGGCTTCTTTTCAACCTCCACAGCAACTCTTTTGTTCAACATGGTATTAAGAGGCAACTTTAGGCACACTTCCAAAGTCAAGTTCATGTACCTGATCTTAAATAGCACAAGGCATTTCTTTCATACACCAAATCCTTCCAGGTAACACCATCCTAACCTGCAAATACCCTGCAAACCTGAATACAGTCCCAAAGTCAAGTTCGCCCACCTGATATCCTCTGAATAGAATTAACGAAACTGATCCTAGTCGACTTCTTTACATAAATTTACACTTCTCAGTGCTAAGTACAGATCAGTTTCAATCCCAAGTTTGTTTTGCAGCGTCTTCAATAACACCCTTAAGACCTCTTCTCCTAACAACAGCTTCATTAGCACTCTAAAACTCTACTTTTAATCATGATTACCTGCTTGTATCTTCCTTGTGGATATCAAATAGCATGCAGTGGTATCACACAAGGTTTTGTTTCGACAGATAAGGAATATATTGTACAAATGGAAGATTTTGTGTAGTTTATCTTTCAAACTTAACTGATTTTGACATTTCTTACTTGTTTTTGGCAATTTGTACTCTTTTGTTGCATTTTTTCAAAAAGCCAGATATAATAGAAAAGATACATAATCAAAACTTGTTTTTTTTATAATTTTTTAAAAACATTTTGATAGCTGCTTGTGATTAGAGAGTGAAAAAGCATAAAAATAAATAAAACATTTCATCAGATGGAAAAGGTGATACACCCAAAGACCACTTGTGCATTTTATTTTTGGGATTAATATTCATTTTGTAAAGTAACAGGCCGGGACGCTAGATATGGGGAATATGGCTGTGAAAACTGATGCAATACAAGTACAACATATAAAATAGAACTATGTGTGAAGTTCTAATGATAAAAATAGAGCACAAGGCAGCTCATGGTGTACATCACATCCAGCACCCTTCAAATGTAGAGTGGAAATTTCCTCTCTTACAGCAGTGTGATGCAAGCAGGCAAATTAGGTCAGGCAAAATCTAATTCAATTTTGTAAAAACATTATTGCTCATTTGGCAAGCTAATAATATGCCAGGCAAAACGACTGGATGGGAAGGATGCAACACAAACCTTATCTTGTCTTTTATGAATAATATGCGAGATACATTCTGCTCCATTCGGACTAAAATCGGTAAAAATGAAATTGAGATATACAATCTCAAGAAAATGGGTATATAATATAGAAAGTTCATAACTTTGTGAACAAGTATGAAAGGGATTTCAAGTGATCAGTAAGGTTAGGTCCTGCAAACATTTGGGATAGTAATAACTACACTTTTAAAATTTCATACTTTGGTCCGAGTAGATCAGATTGAGTCATTGTGATACTTTTGTCAGCATAAAACTGACAATGAAGTGTATCTTTGTGACATATGTCTCTTCCAAACACTAAAAATGAAAAAAAAAAGTTTCACTTGAGTCTGAGTGTGAGGGGTGTTAGGTTTTACCTCATTTACTTGCTGTTGGATCCAAAGATATTATACCAAAGATTACTAACTCAAAATTGCACTATGCTATGGCAATTCAGCCATCTTGGTTTGTCGCAGATAAAATACCTCCATCAGAAAGCTTAGGCATTTCAAAGGTTTGCGCATGCAGTTTAGCACATGTTTTAGGCACAATGCTTTAAACACAAAAATTGCCTTTTTTAAAACTTTTGAGCGTTTTATCATCAAAAGTGGACATTTTCGTCATATTCCCCAGCAAAAAGTGGATATATACGATGATATTTTCTTGAGCTGCCAGATTTTAAATTTGCCTGAACTTTTGTGTAAAATACTCTAATATTTTGCTACATCATACTACAAGATTTGCCTTATTTTTAGACTAAAGGTTTGGAAAACTACAAAAGTATTTCACCTTAATTTATATACAGGTTACAACCATATAAAATATAAATTCTTTATGCAGAATTACCACACTTTACAGATATTTATTTAGTTGATCCTCTTATTATCTTTTTGGTCATATGTTAGACATACCATGATCTGGACCCTATGGCAATGATTTGTTGGCAAACTGGACATACTTTACAGCAAAATATATTTACTGGAGTTATTATTTCATTTTTATATTTACAGGTCTGAATAATGAGTTTTGCAGAATTTGTGTTTAAAGACCTTCATCATTGAACTCTATTATTAAAAAATTTTGAGCTCTGAAATTCACAATTCTGAAATTAAAGGCCAAAAAATAAAACCCCACAAAAATTTCCCCCTATACAGTAATTAATAATGCAAAGCAGGTCACAGACCCAAAGTGCATTATGAATATTTGACAGGCAGGGCAAAATGATTTGTTAACTTATTAATAATTGATGTATACATAAGGAGGCTTAATCTCTCCTAACACTTTAAAGGTGGCGTTGACCCCTTTAAAGGTGATACTACAATGCCGGATAAAATTGTTGGATCACTTTGAGCATGTGCTTTGTCATTGATCCCCCTTTCCCCCTTATCAATGTTGAATCCTTGAATTTTGTTTCTGATGTTGTGGAAGTACCCAACATTGACTGGGGAAAAGGGGGACAGATTGGGGGATAGGTATTGGTTAAAGCTCTACGTTACCTATCAATATGTTTCATACGTGAATTCCATGGTGGAGGTCATTTGAAGCTTCAAAAACACCTTGGGGTGATCCAACACAATTTGTCCTGGATTGTAGTTCTTTCTTTTCTAGGAGACCTTTTATGACAGTTAGCAGACAAATAAAGACCAAAGAATATTCTATTATTCAAGCATTTAGATGATATACTATATAGGGAATTCAAATGTTGCACTATATGTCTTGTGTTTTCAAATGAAGTGAAACTTTGGACATCATGCCCAATGCAAGTGAATGCCATCATGTAACAGTGGATTTATACAGCATTTTGCTGGTCTATAAAAAATTTTTAGGGAAGAGATGGTGATCAGGTCAGACATAAGTAACTTTGGATTGCACCAAGTCTTTCATACGCTTTGCATTCCCATCTTCAATGAAAACACACTGAATAACTGCATAGAAGGATGTTTCAAATGTGTTGCATCTTTTTACAGACATTATGCCCGCAAGGATACTGATGAAATAAATGAAACGGAATGTACAAATTATGAAATGCGACAGCAACATTGCATTTTCACATCTTATTTATCAAGACACAATTCTAAATTGTGCGGTGACCACCCAGACGAAAACTAAATAAAATTACGCTTTGAGTAAATCAATTTCTCAGACAGTATGGTTAGAAATGTCACATATTATATCAACATTAGATGTATATATGTGGGATGACCTCTTCCACGATGATGCTGACCTGCCCCCTAGCCCACGCAGCAGTCACACCGGACAATACCACGTCTGCAGCGGAAGCTTATTTTTAGATAATTACCCAAGTGTTCTTCCCGGAGCAACTAGATCAAATAAGTTGCGTTGTGTTGACAATGGTGAGAGACGTGCTATTCCAGTTGAAATCCATACACCCCTTATGGAAGACATGACCTTAATCGTGTACACAGGGAGAGTGAATTTCAAATGGGGTTACCACTGATGTTTGACTCCCTTTGAATCTACACCGTTATGCCTGTGTGTGAAAGATTAATATCTTCTACAGGGGTGTATGGATTTCAACTGGAATAGCCCATACTCAAGGCTTAGCCAAAGGTATAGGTAATCCTCACCTGGACTAAGTGGACTTGGAATTGAACCCATGACCTTAACATAATAAACAACATTGATTAATCTTGCATTTCATGTGTTTTGAGCCCTACAGCAGTCACTGAAGAAAAGCAAACCGTTTTTTGTATACTACCTCCGGCTGAAATAACATGTATTAGATCAATGGATAGGTGATTAAAAGAAGTGTGACTGTGTGTGTGTTTGCAAACATCCGCAAACATCAACCATTGATATCAACAACTCTTTTCCCTCACCAGCATACAGCAAAAAACGTACAAATGCATTACATGTCTTATTTGCCTGTGTAGGGTTAAGGATTTCAACATATCAACTGCTCAGTGCCAGAAATTGGTAAGTGTAATAGCCACCCTGTGAACATTTACACACAATATATTGTACTCATCCTCACATGGCAGCTATTGCAGGCCATGATTCTTTAACCTCAAAATATTTGTACATTCACATAATGAATGTATAGGGTACAAAAACTCATATCCTGCATGTTGAGGTCAACTATAGGCTGTAATTAATGAATGGCATTTTTGAACTGTAACACTGGAAATGAGAGCATGCATTCTTGCTACACGCACAGTCCAAGCGTATCTCAGAAGGGCGACCTTGACAATAAGTGTGGGAATGCATTAGCGAACTGAAAGTAGCCCAAGCAGTGCGAGCCATACAGGAAAGGAAGCTAGTGCATACATGCTGACAAGTTGATCGCTTCTTCGTTCTGCAGGTTTGAACACTATACAGGTGTCAGCCGAGTTCAAGCATGCTCAGAGGCCACAGGCATCGGACGTTCCAATCTATATGTAATTAGGGAACAAACCAAAAGTTTGATGATGTTCTATAGATGAAAGTCCTCTAGATAGTTAGGGGAAGGGTCTGATTACATTTGTAAAATATTAGCTGAAATATTGGTCAAAGTTGATGTTTTGGTGTTGAACTTTTCAATATTTCACCCTTATGTTACACGGATGGAAGGTGGAAGGGGTTTAGCCTTCTTATGAAAGCACTTCTGTCTTTAGGACATCATCCAAATTTTGGTTTGTTCCATTACTCTATAGTCCAAGTCTATCTTACCACAACACCTTTCCTTGCCAGTTCATCAGGGCAGTATATCGTATCAAATCTTGCCTTGCAGCAACAGTCTGTTGACGAGTATACCTTTCCTAGTTGCACACCATTATACAAGGCTGAATAGAGAGAGAGAGAAAAAACACAGAACACAAAATCCATTAAATTTACAAACTGGGAAAACTAGCTATATATGTTTTGTATCAAAAAGCTTAAAGCAACAGTGTTTCCTGATAAATACATTTCCTTTATCAATTGCACAAGGTTGGAATTCAAGTTAACAATAGAACACAGAAAAAAAATTGCATATTTACAAAATATGAAAATGAATTTAACATTTTGTAACAAAAACACCTAGCAGCAATAGTCTGACATTGATAAGCATCTCCCAGTTACATACAAAATATTGAAATTACAGTCTTACACCGTAATGTAATGCCTCATGGCAACAGTTTGTTGTTAAGCACCCATTTCCTAGTTATTGTAAATGCATTGTATAAGATTGAAATATAAATAAAACAGAAAGCTACATTAAATATACATGTATATATACAAACTTGAAACTCTTTTATCCTTTACAAAAAATGCCTTGCAGTGCCGGTTTCTTGTAAAGTGAGCACTTCCTAGTTACATAACATTATCATTGTTGAAGGATAATATTAACAGCAAAAATATGGTAATGTTCAATTTGCAAACTAGGAAATAGTTTTTGCATATTAGATTTGAAAATGCCTTGCAATATCGGGCTGTTGTCGAGTAAACGTTCATACGCATTGTTTAAGATTACAAAAAATATTAAACAGAATAGGAGAATTCACCAAATTTACAAACTACAACGAAAAAGTATTTTGTTTAAAATGCCTTACAGCAACAGGTTTGTCTTGAGAAGGAGGTTCCTAGTTGCTATCTGTTAATATACGTCTAGCCCTCTTCTTTTGTTGCATTATCTATTGTATTTCTTTTGTTCAAAGTCTGGTCAACTGTCGATTATATCAAGTAATGTGGACAGGTCAAGATAATCTGGACAGGTCAAGATAATCTGGACAGGTCAAGATAATCTGGACAGGTCAAGATAATCTGGACAGGTCAAGATAATCTGGACAGGTCAAGATAATCTGGACAGGTCAAGATAATCTGGACAGGTCAAGATAATCTTGGTCAGGTCAATAAATTTTGAACAAGAGAAGTACATGTTCATATTTAGAAACACTGGCCACATTATTTGACTTTTGGACATTTCAACAAACTTAAAATGCATCAAAGTTTAATATATTTTACACGATCAGCATAAATTATTATGCAAGTTTATGCATATTAGATTTAAATGAAGATGGTAAACAATACTTGTGTGTATTGAATGACACCAAGAACACCTTGATTGAATAATGCAAATTAGTTTGTATTATGTCTTAAAGCCTGTATAATTAGGACGAGGATGGCAATCTACCTTTGTCCCCCCTCTCCCACCTAACGCAGATTCCGACAAAGTAGGTAACAAAACAAGAGCCATGAGGTCTTACAAATTAAGTTCAACAAAGGATATTTTGCACCTAAAATGCAGTACATTACAGGCCACAAGACTAGATGTAGAAGAACTACAACAATCTATGCCTAACCCCAACCAAAAAGGTGAGGAAGGTACCCAGGAATATGCGTTGATTTGGTTCAGGACATTTGTTCTATAAGTATATTAAAGATAAATATAAATTCTATGGTGTTAAATGAGTTACCGCCATGTTTAGGTAAAAACACACCCACTTTGACCTTTGAACTATTTACATATTCATTATTAATATTACGAATATGTATAATCGAGTGGGACATGACCACAAGTGAATTGAATAGAATCTCCGGTTAAAATCAATGCTGTATTGATTTGATTAAATCACTTTCAATTGACACTAGATAAGACTCGTAGACTCAAACGCAGGACATACGGGAAGAATATTACACTGTCTCGGTGTGTTTTTATTTTGGAAAACCCTAAACTTACACAAAATAATCATATCAGCTTTTCCAGTTTGTCTTTTGGAAAATGAATAAACCATAACAACAAATTCGTTTATTTTGGCTCACCATTATATGTAAGATAAGCGGTTCAAAACAGACCATTACCATAGATAATCGGTGTCTTGTTGAGGTATGGTTAGCATGTTAGTCGCTCGGAAGGCTCGACCCCTTGGGTCTCGCCTTCGGCGACTAACATGCTCACCATACCTCAACAAGACACCGATTATCTATGGTAATGGTCTGTTTCTCACCCTTTATCTACTACTTAATAAGGTTCATATAAAGCAAGTAAGATGAGATTATGTGAAAATTGTACTGCCTGGTCAAATCATGCCCTGATCTTACTGATATATGTGACACGATCAAGGGAAATGAGTCGGATGTCGTTAATATTGATTTTGAGATATTGGCAAAGAAAGTGTTTAAATTCTTTTGTTTTATATTGTTTTCATCGATTGATAAATTGACATAACTTTGTAACGAAAAGACGTATAACATGGGGTTTTCAGTTTCTGAAATCTCCTAAATGTCCTCTTTAGAAATTTATATAAAACTCATTTTCGACCAGGGTCGACATGTGACTCATTCCCCTTGATCATGTCACATATCATGACATGATCATGTACCCTAGTAAAATACTCTGAGAGTACAAAGTCAATCTGAGAATTTTTTTTTTCACCACACCCTAATATACAATTTTATATATATAAAGCACACATGACAAACTAGGATGCTTTTTGTTATACATGTACTTTGTTACAAATTTCTCAGCAACCTAGCACTGTAAAACCAAAATAAATTATGTTGATAATTAACAAAAATCTCTTTCAGGCTTATTTTATGTACCATGTAGCAAATCCTCCCAGTACAAAAGTTGCTAAATCAACATTGTCTTAGTAAAGGTTCACTTAAAAATATCAACACAAAAACTAAAGCAAATACATTCATTAGTACAAGCATGCCTAAAGTGTAGTATTTGTTCAGTGGTTGTTGATAAAATCCACAAATTTCTGTACCATTTGGTTTCCATAGTATGGAATCAACCTGATTCCATATGTAATACCAATTGTAGCTTGGAAATCGCATCAATATTGATCCATGGAATGCACACATTGTGTAATGCTGCTACACTGGTATAATGAATGATATACTGATATAATGCTGGTTTATGTACAGTTTGTTTCTTATGGTAACAATAAAGCATTTCCTCAAGAAGCAAGTTTATTTAGTTATGACTAAGATAAACCAATTCAATGCTCCTGTGTATGTTGGTAATTCATTTATGTATATTTCCTATGAAAGCAAAACAATTTTCTTGAATGTGTATTTGTATTTGTGGCTGGGATAAACTTGCCTGTGACATATATGGTATATTCTATTGTATATTACTATGCTGCCTGTGCATGGAGTAAATCTATTGTTTATTACTATGCAAACAGAAAAATAAATCCTCCAAACATGCATATTTATTTAATTAATGCACAGATTTACCCTCCCCATGATGATCCTGGAGTGGTTCATGAATAGATTTTCAAATATTTTGAAATACCAGCATCCAAATAGGAGTGGTATAATTATAATCAAGTCAACAGCTGAAGGTATAATGGTGTTGCCATCTTCAGAAGAAACTTCTGTTGTCAAGTGCGCAACATAGCATGGCGTTGCTGTCTACTGATGATAAATGTTGCCGTTTACTGAAGAAAGGAGAAGTATTATCTATTGAAGCCAGGAGTAGTGTTATCTACTGAATATAGCAGTCTTGCTCTCTTCTGAAGATACCATTATTGCTATCTACTGAAGATAGCAATATTGCCATCTACTGAAGATAACTGCTATCTATCAAAGATAATTGCTATCTACTAAAGATAGCAGTAATGTTGCTATCTACTAAAGCTATCTGAGTATAACTGTTGGCCATCTTCTGAAGATAACAGTATTGCTATCTACTAAATATAGTATTATTGCTACAGCAGTATTGTTAAAGCAGTATTTCTATTATATAGCAGTATAATTGCTATAGAAGTATTGCTACCGCAGTGTTGCCAGAGCTGCCAACATTTGAATCTTGAAAAAAGGGAGATTTCCTGTTGCAATCAGGGAGATTTGTCAAAATGTGTACATTTTAATGGATGAAACCATTTCCTTTTCAGGGAGATGACCAAAAATTAAGGGTTCTGAAGGTTTAAAAGTAGGGAGTCTCCTGCGAAAAGAGGGAGAGTTGGCAGCTGTGTGTTGCTACAGCGGTATTGCTACAGCAGTATTGCTATAGAAGTATTGCTACAGCAGTATTGCTACAGCAGTATTGCTATAGAAGTATTCCTACAGCAGTATTGGTACAGCGGTATTGCTATAGAAGTATTGCTATATAAATGAAGAAAGCAGTAATGCTGCTATCTACTGAAGATATTACTGTCTTCTGAATGTACCATAAGTGTTGCTGTCTACTAAAGATAGCAGTATTGATATCTAGTGAATATGATATATAGCAAGCAGTATTGCCTCTAAGAAAGAAAGAAAGAAAGAAAGAAAGAAAGAAAGAAAGAAAGAAAAAGAAAGAAAGAAAGAAAGAAAGAAAGAAAGAAAGAAAGAAAGAAAGAAAGAAAGAAAGAAAGAAAGAAAGAAAGAAAGAAAGAAAGAAAGAAAGAAAGAAAGAAAGAAAGAAAGAAAGAAAGAAAGAAAGAAAGAAAGAAAAAAAGAAAGAAAGGAAAGGAAAGGAAAGGAAAGAAAAGAAAGGCAACTAAAACAAGGCAACAGAGAATACTTGAAGTGCAATGACACTACTGGATACTGCCAATTCCTCAATATGCTACATACATACAAATTAAGCCACTCAAGGTCACTTTTCTCTCTTCCTGTTCAATTTCTTTCCATCTCCAATATAAGATTTCCATGTTTCACACAAAGAACGAAGTGGACAGGTTATTTTTAGGGTGTTTACGACGACAATTTGTCAGGATTCAATTGCACGATGGAAACCTTGACTAATGCAATTATTTCACGATTCAAATCACTTGTCAATATCACTCAATGAAATTCACAGTGAATCTCTCAATCCACATTATAAGCAATAAATTAAGCATCTTATTTTTATCCTTATTTGTTTCTTCATCAAGTTGTAGCAATTAGTCTTCATCACATATTTATTTGTCACTTACTATTTCAGAAAAAACAAGTTTATGTTTTATTGTATTTCCATATTCTTCGGACAAATTGCAAAAAATGTTAAAAGTAAAATATAATTATACAGCACATCAAACTGTGACCCTGGCCTCGCTTGTTGAATTCAAGTTAGACAATTTCAATCATTAAAGGCTGACGACAAGAAACAAACAAGCTTATTTTTGGTAGAATGCTGTCTGAATGTAACAGGTGTGTTTAAAGGGACAATCAGTGACTTTTAAACCAACCAACTCAAATTTCACAAAAATTAACATTTTGGTATTTTTTGAATAAGTATCTATGTGTCATTAATCTGTCCAAATGTAAAAGTAATCTAACAGTGACATTCTGACAGTAAAGGGGAAATACATGATCCACAGGCTTATCCCTGACTTACTCCCCTAAAGTTGAGATTTTTATACCATCAAAAACCAAAATACATCATAATCGTGTGGATTTAAGCTTTTTTTAACAGATTATGGTATTCACCACGATATTGTCCAATTTGAATTTTACAACTGGTGATGCAACTGTGTAAACGCACTGATCTGCCACTTCAAAATCCAACATGGCGTTACTCTCAACTTAAGACGAGACACACTATACACACCTTCATCCATTCCTTGAATCACTTCATCCGGGAAGCATTTAATTTCTTTGAAAACACACCTTCCTCTCTTGGACTCATGAGAAAAAACACCTTTTATTCATCAGCACATGTATACATGACAGTAAATCATGTGCTTTTCTGCCCATTACCTTCCCATATCTGTTTATATACCATCTGTTTACCATTCACTGATGTGATTTTACACTTATCAACACACGCGCACATCGTGTGACTGTACTTTATAATTCAACTATGCTACTGATGACTGCCTACATTGGGACATAGTGAATGTAATTTCCATATTCTATAAACAGGGACTATGTAATGGGGAGAGGGGATATGGTGATTGGTAGGACATTATTTGGTCTTTGTCCTACTTCACCAGCAAGTCAAAGAAATCTTACAGTAAGCATTTGCAAAGGCTCACATATACACACTGTGCCTTTTCATTTGCACATCACATGGATAAGCACATTGTATAATGTATTATTAATATGTACTGTTATGAAGCTCACTTATATTGGGATTGATCACAGAATATGCTGTGATCTTTTATCAAGAGAATCTAAATAACCAGTGATGCTATCTGTACCAAAAGTATGAATATTATGGTACCATCACATTTCTAAAGACAAAAATAATGCTGTTATCTATTGACCACAACAAAAGAGTGTTTCTATCAAACAAAGGCTTCCTAGTTAAAAGTGGTATGGTCAGAGGGCTGACAGTAAATTTCGCTGATCCCTCCTTTTTTTCATACGTCGATTTAACACAGGATTCCAGCTGTTGTTTTGGTTCCACTTTAGCACCCCCCAGTACACGCATGGAGGTCGCCATTTGAGGTTTTAGCACCCCGTTAGCACCCGGCTACCATGACTATGCGTTCAGCATCGCGTACAGTACGCGGTCCCAACTGTCAATCATAGGAGGTCAATCACCTCGAGCTTGACAACGATATCTGAATAGACTATCGCCAAGTCTTACGATGTATGCATAAAATTTAGGTTAATTTTCGTGATTGAAACAGTATTTTTCTTGTATAAATCTTGGCCCGGATAGCGGGATTGTTGGTTGATTTAATGTATTTGATAAATTAAGTTCATGGATGCGCTAAAAAATATAATTAAAAGTATTAAAAATGCTGTTCAACATTTGAAAAAAATGCCCTGTAGCAGGCTTGATAAAGTCTAACGTGGATGAAACAAGCCGCGATTTTATGGGTAATTTTCATTACTTGAACGCGGAGCATGCACGCGATTCAGTCGGTAGAAGTCGCGGTAGTGTTCCAGGCCTACGCGATGGCAGGGCAATGGCGGCTTCCATAGTTTTATTACTTTTATCATCGAGTGACGCTTCCCAATCTTTATTTCTTCCCTGGTATGGTGTAAATATCTGAAGAAGATACAAACTAAGTGTGTCATTTTCTACTGAAGATGATAATGTGTTATTATCTACTGATGACATGTCAGCAATATGTTGCTATCTACTGAAGATAGCAATGTATTGATATTTACAGAAGACACTTCTGTTTGGCATCTAAGTACTGAAGCTGGCAGTGTGTAATACATTGCTATCTACTGAAGATAGCAATGTATTGATATTTACTGAAGACACTTCTGTTTGGCATCTAAGTACTGAAGCTGGCAGTATGCAATACATTGCTATCTACTGAAGATAGCAATGTATTGATATTTACTGAAATGCATCATTATCTTCTGCAAATGGTAACATGTTGGTATCTACTGAAGATAACAATGTATTGCAATTTATTGAAGATAATAATGTACTGATGACAGCAATATGTCATTATCTACTGAAGATAGCATTGTATTGATATTCACTGAAATACTCAAATGTGTCACTATCTTCTGAAAATAATGTGTTGATATCGACTGAAGACAACGATGTGTTGTAATTCACTAAAATTATACAATGTGCTGCTATCTAATGGCGGCAGCAAAATGCTGATATTTACTGGACAAATATATATATATATCCGCTGAAGAAAACAATGCATTGTAACTGACTGAAGTTGACAATGCATTGATAACTACTGATTACATCAGTGTACTGCTATATATTGAAGATAACAATGTATTGGTATTTACTTACTGAAGAACATTGTGTTTGGTATCTAAGTACTGAACTGGCAGTGCACAAGAAATTGCCTATAAGATCGTAGGCCTCAATTTCAATTTTTGGGGGTTTTGGGGACACCCATTTTCAAGGTCCCTGGGCAAAGACAAAGAAGGACACCAAGGCCAACAAGTGATGGAGAATGCCTTGGAAGTTGACAAAGATCTGGGGCACCAAGGCCAAAACTGAAAAGAGGCAGGCAATCGCCTTGGTGGCCTCCCTGAAATTTGAGCCCGGATGATAGCAATGTGTGCTATCTACTGAAGATAAAAATGTGTTGCTATAGTGAAATACTGTATCACTCTCTCCTGAAAAATGGTAACATGTTGATATCTACTGAAGATAACAATATGTTACAATTTACTGAAATGACAATGTGCTGCCATCTACTGATGACAGAAATATGTTGTTATCTATTGAATACAGTACTGTGTTGAAGATATCTTGTACTTAGCCATTATTGTCATCCACTAAAAACAAAATTGGATCTGCACATCCATACAAATCAAGATCAGCAAACAGAGAAATATTCCTCTCTTCTATCTTGTTTCTTGGAAATGTTTCAAATGTCAGAAATTAAAAATATACATCCACATCCCTTTTTCCATTATCTAAAGCTTAAAATCAATAGTCATACTACTTACAACTACATGTAGCAAACAAGTGCTTTTTCATCCTAAAACATAAAGCTATAACTGTTACAAAGTTCAGTATCTAAAATATGACAACACCCACATACACTCGACTCCGATTTGAGTTTCTTGTTACTTAAACTAAAAAAAATCAATGAGAGAAACAAAATTAGTAAAATCCCATCGTGGTGTCTGATTTCATGCACAGGGCGTTTTCACACAAGGGGTCACGCCATCACGTAATCTTACGCATGCAAAGTCATGCCCATTTGACACTGCTCCCAAACGCATGCATTACAAGTGGTACCAAGCAAGATGATATTTTTCGTGGGCAACATTTTTCACAGAATATTATTACATTTTGAAATTGATGAGACTCAAACTAGATTTATAGAATTTCCAACAAGCATAAGATGGTTTCTAACATATAATACAAATAACCTATATTTTTGCCCAAATCCATGATCAGCATAGCCACGAAAAAAAAGTGCCCCAAAAATAACACCTTGAGCCGTGCTTCCATAAAATCTCTCCAGCAAATCCACCGTGACAAGAATGCAATTCACCGGATGGCATTTTAAAACAATAATAACAGACTCTCTGATCACCAAAAGCAATCACTATTGAACTGCATCATCGGTACCAGGATTTACATGTAAGTAAGGGCTTTATCGACTTTCATGGGCATTGAAGGAGGGCTTATATGAAGTCAATTTGTTTAGTTGTTTTACACAAAATAGGCTGGATTTGTAGCAGTTTACTAATGATACATTATTAGGGTGATACTGGCCATTTCAATATCTTCTGGGCATGTATTTGAAAATTTTTCAACAGAATTGAACTGACTTAAAAAAAATGTACAAAGAATTTGGATGTGTGTTGTACTGGATATGCAAGTTGCTATTTTGCACAAAAACTCTAAACACTGTATTCATTTGACATCTAACCAGTCAGTGGTCTGAAAGGGGGTAAGGCTTTGAACTAATGTGCATGGGATTCAGTTTTATTCAATAATATTCAGTCCATACCGACCAACAGATCTTCCTACAGTTTATATCCAATAACATTGAGATTGAGACAAAACCTTCATTAAATGCATATCTTGGGTACTTTATCAAAGTGAGTATGTAAGGCTCACTGACTTGACACTTCACTGTGTTCAGCAATAGGTGACCTGACATACCTTTGAATCCACCACTATATTACTGTTATGAAAGCTATGATGACACTTCAGACAGGCATGACAATCTAAGTCGCTTACTGCTTAAGGTGTCAACTGTCCACATCATACACCCTATAATGTATCCACACTGTTCTGGACACTGAACATGTTCCAAAGTCCCAAATCAACACAGTCAATGGCTCAGTGCTATCGGATACCTTCTGACAAGTCCTAAAATGTCAACCTGCATGTGGACTCGACACAATTTTTAAATTGTTTCCAGTCCACAAGCAAATTGTCAAATTGCAAAATTAAAATTTGGACAATAATTGACCAGATACGAATTGTAATATACTAGCATACAACCTATGCAATAAATAATTTCATGTTATCAAATGTGATGCAATCAAGCCAAATCAGTTGTAAGTCGGAAATATTGATTTTGAGATATAGCCAAACAAAGGAAGTATTTCCTCTTGTTTCCTATTATTTTGGAAACTCTCTTTAATTAACTGCACATATCTTTTGAATTTAATGGGGTTTTCTGCAAAATGTAGCTTTGCAAATGCTGTAAGAAACTGAAAAATGGAATATGTGCGACTTCAGACTAATTTTGCTTGATCATACCACAAATGTCATTTAAAAGATGACACTTCACTACAATAACACACTCTTGACTTGCTTTACTTCAGAAATAATTGACCAATATATTTTTATAATCATAATCCACTAGCATCCTGCCTAACGAAAGAAAACTTACATGATATCAAATTCCATTTCAATGATGACACTTCACTACAATAGCAACATGGCTTTTATAATTGATCAGACATACCCATGCTATCTATACAAGCATACAACCTTTGAAATGAGAAGTTTCACAGTATCAACTTTCATCTCAATGATGACACTTCGTACATAGCAACATGGCTTAGTCAGTCAATTATAATTGGCCAGACATACCTATATAATCTACTAACATCCTACCTAGCTAATGAAAACTTTCACGGTATCAAATTTCTTTCTGATAGACTAAGTGACACAGCTGAAGTTGACACTGATTGTAAGGGGCCTTTTAAAATGTTTGAATAAGGGTGATAGTCACAATATGCTATTGCTCTATGTGCAATGGCAGTGATTGATGATACCATGCAGCCTGCAGATGATAAAGTGAGGGATGCGGCAGACAATGTCTACCTAAAATGAGTGTCTGAGCTCAATAATTTAAACTCCTCTGAGGGTTTTCCTGAAGAAAAGCTGTGCAAAAATGAATTAGACTATAGTTTCAGTGTGTTAGTGATCCATCATGGAGAGGGATATACTGCTCTCACTGGGTAGAGAGTATTTTAGGTGAGCTATTCTACAATCATTCCTCAATCAAAAGGCTTTTTAAGTTCGATATCTCAAAATTTTAGGTTTTTTGGGAAAGAAAATGTATATCTTCAATATGAAAGGTCAAAAGTTTCAAATGATGGACGGATTTTCCTCCCAGCTACATATACTGTAAGTACATACCGTATTTTGTCAAATAAACGCCCCCGGGCGTTACATTTTCCCAAGGGGGGCGTTTATTCAAGGTCAATTTTAGAACGATAATTCCCATTAAAATCATTAGGTAAACTAAAAACACACGCTAAAATGACGAACTATGAACTAGAAACACTGACTTCTGGCTCACTTCCGGGTTTCTGATCCAGATTTTCGCCAATTATTGATGCTATTATCGACCATGTGCGCAACTTGGTAAGCTTACTACACAAGATAGCGTGGAAATATCGGCATTTTGAAACATCTTGGTTGAAAAAAGTGGTGGGGGGGCGTTTATTTGATGGGGGGCGACTAATTGACGAAATACGGTATCATTAGATTTATAAAGTTTACTTCGACAACTGTCAAATATAAAAAATATCAATTTTTAATAATTTGCCATATTGTATTATATAAAGAAATAAATCAAAATTATTTGATATCATAAGGACATTCCTCATATTTAGAATGCAATTTGGTGTATTTGATGTGCTCTCAGGTCCCACAAAAAATGTTGCGGTGGTTCACTAAATACGTAATTTTGCAACTGGCGGTGTTTTAAAACTTTGACATTACTTCACACTGCAGTTGACTCTTCTATACATAAGAGAGTGACATTTTTATCATAAAATAAATCTATCAATCTTGACAAGATTGTGAATTTGTGCCATGAAGTGTGATCGATACCTTGCTTTATTAGCTTTCAACTTAATTACAAAGACAAAATTTAGCTTTCAACCTGATTAAAGTATGTTATAATGACAAATTTGATTGACAAGTAGCAATAACAAAACCAAATTGAAAACACAGTTAAATGTAATGTTGAGAAAACCTTTAAATTATTTTCTTTTTACACCCAAAATAATACACACATACTTGGAGGATAAGCAAACATACACTTACAATATTTATATAAACATGTTGAACTACAGAGTACTCTTTCCAATTACTTGAAAATACATATATTGCAGAGTTGAAGAAAAATCTGCATTTTACACATTTTCCACTCGCTCACTGAACCAATGCCATCACAATAATATCTGAAATTGTTTAAAATCCAGTGTTTCAAGTGGCCTTTATGATTTATAAAAACATGCATACATTTATGTGAATTACATTAAAAACTAAAAGGAAAACTGGTCACATCACCTGCCATTATCTTAGCTAGAAATTGAGGTTATCCATCCATTTGAATATAAACATATATTGCCCAGTCCAAATTTGATCTAACAAACCATAACCAGGCTTTGGTAGCTTAATATGGGTTCAGTGACTTCAATTATGTGTTGCTATGACCTTCATTGTGAGTCTGGGTTCCTTAAAACATTATTACAACAGCTAAAAAACAGTGGCGTCGCAGCACATTGAAAGTGGGGGGGGGCAGGTTGTTCAGTTCCCCCAAATGGAGTCTGATTAGGAGTGTAAATGAGAGGAATGACTGATGTTCCCCCGAATGACCAACAAAAGTGGGGGGGCATGTGCCCCCTGCCCCCCCTTTAAGCATGCCACTGCTAAAAATAATTTTAGCATCTGTATTAAGGCAAATGAATCCACTACACGGATGCCAAATTTACCATGAGAAAACTCCTCATCAAAAATGATGAATGAGCTGGACAGGTGGATAGATAAGATGCCGGCACCTGAAAGTGTCAAAACACTTATTTCCAGTAAATATAATCCTCCTGCATTTCAGGATATCTTTTCCTACAATTTAGCAAATATTTTGATCCCATAGATATGCTCACTCACTTACTCACCCAAACCAAGCAACCACTCTATCACCACATGTTTACAGAAGGTTTTGGCATGGACTGATTGAACTAAGTGTGTTTTAACAGGCCTGCTTCTCGCTCACCTACGTACTGATTAAATTAACTTTTATCAAACAACCAGGTTATTGCAAAGTGCTTGCGACCTGATAAAGCTAACAACAGAAAGTGTATTTGTGCTTTATTTCAGATATACCATACTTGAAAAGTAAAATCTTTCGCAAATCAAAAATTAAGATAAACATAAAACTGAACAAACAAGTTTCTGATCATAGATTATAGATATCATTCCTGCTGATGCTATCTACTGAAGACAGCAATGTGTTATTTGTCATGGCTAAAATTAGTATAGTGTTGCTAGTCATTTAATTTTTTTTTTATGTCAAGCATATCTAGGCATTAACAGCTGAAATCTAGGAGATAAAGCTGACAAAACTTTGGCCAGGCACAAGTGACAATTGGTGAACGAAGGGGGTCGCCGTAGATAGCTGGTGGGGGCAATTTTTACAGGACAGTCAAGTGTAGCCAACAATCGGGCTTGTTACCCTGATCAGAACCGACTGTAACAAGGTCTTTTATCATGGGTCATCTGCCCTGCCTTTACCAGATGAGCCATGGGGAGAGCGGATAATTTTTTTTTTGTCCTGCGGGGAATTGAACCCGGGACCTCCAGAGACAAAGACCTTAACCAGCGTGCCACGCTGCTCCCCTTTTTTATGTCGAGCATATCTAGGCATTAACAGCTAAAATCTAGGAGATAAGCTGACGAATCTGGGTTGCTATTTACCTGGGTTGCTATAACCTGTGATAACATGCTGTTTATACCTGCTAAAGATATCTACTAAAGATAGCGCAGTGTTGATATCTATTGATGTAAGTTTTGTATTGCTACCTATTGTTTTGTATCAGCAGCGTACTATCCTCAGTAGATAGCCAGCAACACGATGAAGTAAACAAGTATTGTGTTGCTACCTACTGATGACAGCACCATGTTTCTTCCTACATATATCTACTGATAACAGCTTATGTTTCTATCTAGAAGAGAGTTGGGAGGTTGTCTATTAACGATAACGTGCTGCTGCTTGCTATCTACTGAAGATAGCATAGTGTTCATATCTATTGACAATAATGTTGCGTTGCTATCTAATGACAAAAGCATCATGTTTCGACATTTTGAGAGATTGATACGTTGCTATCTACTAAAGATAACATGCAGTTGCTTGCTATCTACTGAAGATAGCACACTGTTGCTTGCTATCTACTGAAGATAGCACACTGCTGACATCTATTGACAACAATATTGTGTTGAGGTATCTAATGACAACAGCATCATGTCTCTACATGTATCTATGAGAGATTGAGTGGTTGCTGGTTGTTTGCTATCTACTGAAGATAGCACAGTGGAGCTATCCACTGAAAATAATACTGTTGCGTTACGTTACTATCTACTACAGACATCAATGTGTTTCTTGTTAAAATGCTATATACTGGAGACACTGTGGTGCTACAGTCTGTCTACTCTGAAGTACAAAGTACAGACGCAGACGCACACATTGTGCCGACTTTGAAGACAGACATACTTGCAGCAGAGACGCAGCACTACGCACTGTTAACGCGCTGTATACGCGCGCGTTGTCACTTTGTACTTCAGTGTGGACAAACTGTATCTGTAAAATATTGTTGACATGTTGCTGTCTACTTAAGATAGCATACTAATGGTATATGAAAGTATGAATATTTTACAGGTTTTTAATGTACTCTTTTATGATTTGCCATTGTACACACAGTTCTGTTGTGAAACATTTCATAGGTTAATCTTCATTTATTGCTTTTTCTGCATTCCTAGCAAATCCTATAAACTGTGAATTTTGTTACATTTAAATTTTCCATTAGAAGTTAACACATTTATCTAACTTTATTCCAGAACTTCCAAGTCTCCAGAAAATCCAATTAATGCACCAGCACATACATACCTTTGGGGCAATATGACAAATATAACAGGAGTTAACTTGATCACTTGATAACAGATTTTTGATTTAAGCATTCCTGAATTGATCATATTTCTAATTGCATTTTAATTCCGGAAATGTTGCGTAGTTAGTGGCAAATGGAAAAGAGGAAATGAAACAATTTTAACTTTTATATGCATTAACCATGGAATGCATAAGTAATATTCTGACCTGGAATTGAATACTGAATATTCTTAACCCATTCCTTGCTGGCTTCAAATGTAAAGCATACAGGGTGTATCAAAATGATTGGTACCCATCAATTTTGATGTTTTTTGAAAAGCCTGCCTCGTCCAAACATAACGTTGGATACCCTTGAAATGTCTAGAATGTATAGTTAATGACTTGTTTTACAATCAGTCTACTAATTATTTAGATCTTATGTTGAATTTTGATGTGTCAGGTTCATCCATTATCGATGAAAATTGATGGGTACCAATCATTTTGATACAGCTTGTAAGTGACAGAATTTTGTTAAAATACAGAATTTTAAATTTCACAAATATCATTTGATTTTGAATTTTATGCATCCAAAGCACGGCTTACTGTTTTTTCAATGTCCATACCTCCATACAGATGCTATATCTCTTGAATGGATAGGCATAAGGCATAATTGACTTCAGATTTCGAGGATACGTAAGCATGGTAAGCCATGGTTAGAAACTGCGCGCGGATGTGTTATTTTGGGTCTAATTATTGCAGATTTGTTTTTATGATAATGAGGTGAATTAAAGTGCAGGCATTGTGTTTCGATGATTTTCGTCAAGAACCGCACAAGCCAAGAAACACGAAATAATTGTTAAGCTTGGTTTTGTCCACCACTACCACATTTAAATACCACAAAGAATTATCAAATCAATGCAGTAACTGGTTTTGTACATGACATTTTACTGGTTTTCACAATTTTTCAAGAATACACAAAGTAGAAGGTTTCTACTACATGTACTTACTTAATCCCTAATACATTATTGGCATTTCAATTTGAGTCAAAATTAACCCAAAGCAAGACATACCTTTTAAACCAATATATCTTCTCTTGTCTTGAGCTTTTATTGGTTCCACGATTCGATGCATGGATAAACATATTGAAGGCATCACCCATTGGAATTATTCTACATTATTGCCATTTAAATTAGGTAACTCAGTCAGTTTACACATTGAGCCAAAATGGTCTCTTTCAAGCGGCAAAGTTCATTCAACCTCATTGAACAAAATAGCTCACAATTTGACCTCAAGTTATGGGGTATGAGTTTTTGTATCCAACACATCATTCTATTAATATACAAACAAAAGAACTGTTTTGACAGAAGAGATTGTTTGCGATCCTTGTATTATTAAACTTAATGAATTGTCTATTGTTGTTTCTTGAGGATAATATCTGCCAGTATCATGACTACATCAATGCTTTGTAGGAAATAATATGTTTGTAATGTAAACTACATTTGATCAAATTCAAACAATTAGATCTAATGATATTTTATGGTTCCTTTCACAAAGAGCACAAGTGAAAATTTTTCAGTGTATTTATTTTTGTGGTTAAAGCACTCCTAGCAGCTATTGCAAAATAAATTTAGGTGAATATATTTCTTCTCTGTGACGATGTATTTGGACATCTCAAAATTAGAAATTTAAAACAACCGGAATAGCTCCAAATCAACACAAAAAGCTATTTGCCTATAAATTTTAAGTTTTGCAATTTTGCACAAAAAATAATATTCAAGATAAAGTGGATTCAGTGTGTGTTAATTTCCTTATGAAAACAAAATTAATCCTCTTTCAAGTTGATTTCATAATCAATTCTTCATCCATGAGACAAAAGAAGCTTAATTAAATCAAGCTACTTTGTTAACAGTATAACACAAAATAAGCTATAGCCACAGAACAAGCAAAAATACTCCCAGGATCTGAAAGTAGGCTATACATATACGGTAATGCATTAATATCAAAAACATATCTGAAGAAACACATTACTTAAAATAATAATATTGCACACTATTAATAAACAATGACCAAATTGAGGTTGATAAATGAGACATTTAGTAGATCACACATGCTAGATGCATGCAGTGTTATATTTTTAGTCTCTCCACACAAATGATACCTTCCAACAGGAAACCAGGTTTCCGATCTGACAGATGACGATTAATCAAGAGTGGAAATGTGAGACAAGGCTTAATGCATTTGAATATCACAAGTTTTATGACAAAATGGAACCAGATTAAATTGATCCAGTTTTAATACAGGTTGCTTCAGGGCTCTGGCTTTTTGAGCACACTCTACATTGTGCACTTTTATTTCCTCAAAATTTTATTTGTCACTGAAACTTTCTTCCATTATATGATACTGCTTGTGTTGATAATTTGTCAGAAATTAACAATATGCAAACAAGCAAATTGAGCGAGCGAGCGAGTGAGTGAGTGAGTGAGTATCTGAGGGAGTATGATTGAGGGGACAAGGGTGTGAGTGAGTCTAATTATGTAGGGTGGGTGAGTGAATGAGTATGCAAGCAAATAATTGAGAAGTTGAGGATTCTCTTTATATGCACATATGTTAGGGTTTGTTCAATTGAAAGCCAGTCACAGTACAGTGAGCATATGCTTAGACCTTGTAGTTAGCATTGGTGTAAAAAATCACAATCTCACAAATAACATATTTTCTACAGGTATGACAGGTATTAATCATTTGAAAATGTGGTAGCGGTTGATAAGATCTCACACCACCAAATCAGAGTCCCATAGAGATATGTGCTAAATTTGCCTTAAGAAAACGTCATTTTTTCTTCACAGGAGCGACTCAGTTTTAAGCGACAGCTATGATGGTTGAAATCAGCCCTTGCCTGATCCCTCTGGCTGGGAAAAAATATAGGTTGACCGTCATTATTTTTTACGACTGGCCCTCAAAGTCTCACGATGTCTGGGAATTTCCTATTTTTCAGGCAAAACCATGCCGGTGTTTCTGTAAAGAAAAGGCTGCTTAAAATCATTAAAAGTTATTCGATCTCTCCCATCTGTGGTACACTTGCAGGAATTAATATTACTAATCATGACCAATCCAAATTTGGCTAAAATTATGCAAATTTCTGCTCATTTTAATGCTTATATTCAGAATCAATGGGTTTTTCTGAGAAGGGAAATTCAAGGGCTCACAACCACATATACTATTTGGTGGTGTGAAATCTGAATGATGCAACATGTTTCTGATTATCCTTAATTTCAGACTATTTTAATCTAATTAACTTATTTTTAGCATAATTTGAGCAAGAAGCTGGTTAAATTTTTTTTTTCAAGCAGAATCATTGTGTCTGTGACATCTGCTATCTACTGAAGATAGCATTGTGATTACCATGTTAAAAATTCACCAAGACTTAGGCTTTCAGCAATTTACAGTCAAGAGGGACAAGTAACCAGGCAGACACACAAAAACAAAGAAGAACATGACCACAATGTCTGAATTATAAGTGTTGAATTATATGGCCTATTAGTGAAATCTTAAGTCTAACCCCCCCTAAGCTTACCTGATCCATGGACACATTTTATGAGCTCCAACCAGTGCCCTAGCCCACGTGCCACCATATACTGATGTCTTATACATCTGGCACTGAGTCATTGCATACCATCATGATTGTAAACATTACCTGGGTTACCAGTAGTGGAATCATAAGCTTAATTAGCCTCCCCCCCCCCCCACCAACCCACAAACCGTAAGCTTACCTGATCCAGGCGCCTATTTCATGAGTTCCGACCAGTACCCTAGCACCATACTGCAATGTCTTCTCTATCTGGCACTGAGTCATTGCATGCCATTGATGATGTAAGCTTACAAAATATTATGATTACATTGCATGGGCCTAAGTCACTCTTACGAAATGGAATCTTTCACTCAAACACACATTTTGGGTCATAAACTCACCTTAGCACTGGTATATTAGTAGCAAATGTTGCAGTTCTCTTCAATTTTAGCCTTTAATTACATAAATTCAGTCAATGCACTTCTTCGGTGAATCCAAACACGAATTAGGCACAGGGCTAACTTGCTCAATCAAAAGTTGAGACTCACACACACAGCTCCATTCAGATCTCACACCACCAAATCAGAGTCCCATAGAGATATGTGCTAAATTTGCCTTAAGAAAACGTCATTTTTTTCTTCACAGGAGCGACTCAGTTTTAAGCGACAGCTATGATGGTTGAAATCAGCCCTTGCCTGATCCCTCTGGCTGGGAAAAAATATAGGTTGACCGTCATTATTTTTTACGACTGGCCCTCAAAGTCTACGATGTCTGGGAATTTCCTATTTTTCAGGCAAAACCATGCCGGTGTTTCTGTAAAGAAAAGGCTGCTTAAAATCATTAAAAGTTATTCGATCTCTCCCATCTGTGGTACACTTGCAGGAATTAATATTACTAATCATGACCAATCCAAATTTGGCTAAAATTATGCAAATTTCTGCTCATTTTAATGCTTATATTCAGAATCAATGGGTTTTTCTGAGAAGTGAAATTCAAGGGCGCACAACCACATATACTATTTGGTGGTGTGAAATCTGAATGATGCAACATGTTTCTGATTATCCTTAATTTCAGACTATTTTAATCTAATTAACTTATTTTTAGCATAATTTGAGCAAGAAGCTGGTTAAATTTTTTTTTCAAGCAGAATCATTGTGTCTGTGACATCTGCTATCTACTGAAGATAGCATTGTGATTACCATGTTAAAAATTCACCAAGACTTAGGCTTTCAGCAATTTACAGTCAAGAGGGACAAGTAACCAGGCAGACACACAAAAACAAAGAAGAACATGACCACAATGTCTGAATTATAAGTGTTGAATTATATGGCCTATTAGTGAAATCTTAAGTCTAACCCCCCCCTAAGCTTACCTGATCCATGGACACATTTTATGAGCTCCAACCAGTGCCCTAGCCCACGTGCCACCATATACTGATGTCTTATACATCTGGCACTGAGTCATTGCATACCATCATGATTAATGTAAACATTACCTGGGTTACCAGTAGTGGAATCATAAGCTTAATTAGCCTACCCCCCCCACCAACCCACAAACCGTAAGCTTACCTGATCCAGGCGCCTATTTCATGAGTTCCGACCAGTACCCTAGCACCATACTGCAATGTCTTCTCTATCTGGCACTGAGTCATTGCATGCCATTGATGATGTAAGCTTACAAAATATTATGATTACATTGCATGGGCCTAAGTCACTCTCCGAAATGGAATCTTTCACTCAAACACACATTTTGGGTCATAAACTCACCTTAGCACTGGTATATGAGTAGCAAATGTTGCAGTTCTCTTCAATTTTAGCCTTTAATTACATAAATTCAGTCAATGCACTTCTCCGGTGAATCCAAACACGAATTAGGCACAGGGCTAACTTGCTCAATCAAAAGTTGAGACTCACACACACAGCTCCATTCAGATCTCACACCACCAAATCAGAGTCCCATAGAGATATGTGCTAAATTTGCCTTAAGAAAACGTTTTTTTTCTTCACAGGAGCGACTCAGTTTTAAGCGACAGCTATGATGGTTGAAATCAGCCCTTGCCTGATCCCTCTGGCTGGGAAAAAATCTAGGTTGACCGTCATTATTTTTTACGACTGGCCCTCAAAGTCTCACGATGTCTGGGAATTTCCTATTTTTCAGGCAAAACCATGCCGGTGTTTCTGTAAAGAAAAGGCTGCTTAAAATCATTAAAAGTTATTCGATCTCTCCCATCTGTGGTACACTTGCAGGAATTAATATTACTAATCATGACCAATCCAAATTTGGCTAAAATTATGCAAATTTCTGCTCATTTTAATGCTTATATTCAGAATCAATGGGTTTTTCTGAGAAGTGAAATTCAAGGGCGCACAACCACATATACTATTTGGTGGTGTGAAATCATAAGATATTCCTGGTCTGTATGGTAAAACAGGTGCAGAATTTTGCACCTAGTTTAAATACGACATGATATGGATGGGACTTGCCATGTAATTATTGTCGCCTGTTACATTCACACAGCTGAGACTGTGGGACAGTCTATGTTCAAACCGGTTGTAATTTTAGAAAGTCTGCAAATTATTATTATATTTTTTTCCCAATCTCTAAAGTGCCCAATTTAAATGCCAACACCAAGCCTGTTTTAACAACTTGAATACAACAAAACAAATTGGCAAACCACTTCTATTTGTAAGGTATCTATATCGAGAAAATCAATCAACTGATATATTAGAATATCTCCCCCTTCACCAAGCCTTCCTGCTTTTCAACAAGAAAACTGTAATGGCATCTAATTAAATGCTGGATATTGCTGTTAATTCTGGCAATATCAGGTGTCGACTTGACGGGGGATGAAGGAATTAACTGGCACGACTAGAAAAAACTGCCCTGAGCCATCAGTCCTTGTGTTGTCGGTTCTCGCGCGCTATAGTAGGGGCATGATGGTAATCCGCGCTAGCAAATTAAATGAACAACGGAAGGAGCAAAATGACTGCAACATTTACGACTCGTTTTCAGTTTGTTTGAAACTAATTAGTGGGAGAGATTTCCAGGCCTTTACATGTACTTAATAACATGAAAGCTTAAATTATTACCAAGCGATGCGTGGGTAGATAAGGAGTTTGTAAAAAGGGGTATGATGCGCAAATTTTTTTACTGTTGATAGAAACAATCTAACTTGTGTCTCCACTTAATTATTTCTGTATAAGCTTAGAATTCAATACACATGGATGACCTTTTTCAGGTTTAAGATTGAACACAAAATCTCTGTAAGAGAATTTCTACTTTTATCATCGCATTAAGCAAATATTTTCTTTTGGTTAATGTCTTTGGCTGGTTTCACATAAATCTCTTCAGACAAAACCTGCCCTTTTCTGATTTTTTTTTGGTGTATTATAACTGAAGATCTTAAATTAACATTTTTATCTTGCATTTTATTTCCACAATGAAATATTTTTGCATTTTCTCTAATAAACACGTCAAAAAAAAAAAAAAATCAACTAGCACTGTTTAAAAAAAAATTAAAATAACACATCAAATCTCATAACTTACTGTTACATACCATTTCCTGTCGAAGGTGATAAGGTTGTATATGTTTATTGATATTAATTCAAGGAGTTCTCTATTAAAACAATGATTTTGTTTTTCTGTAAAGGAAATCAATGACTCAAAGTGACCTCTAATAACTCCCCATCTACAAAATGCAACGCATCAGAGTGTTTATTATAGATGATATGGTGGTTGTTTGTTTCTTGTTTTTCAACCTGCAGTGATTGAAATTGTATAATTGAATGATCAGGCCAGGGTCTGTTTGGTGTACTGTAAACCAGTGACCAATTTTGCTATCTTCAGTAGATAGCAACACGTTACTGAGACAAAAATGGTGCACATTATGTTTGTTTATTTGCTCTAAAGCTAGAGCCAGAGAGCTTATCCATTCCATACACTAACTTTTAAGATATGTTGATATTTCCATACCTTAACATGTTTTCAAAGAGTAAAAGGCCTTTTTTTCTTCCATAACTTCTAAAAGTGCTTATTTTCCCATTTTTCCCATACCCCAAAATGGAAATCATCAAACACAATTACTCCTGCTAAAATACTATAAAAGATTCTACTTTTGTTTGATCCCGCTTCAGTTTTCATAATAGTTATCCACCTCTTCGAAGATCCAATCACACTACTGTGTGCTATCTTCTGATCAGATGTACATGGCCGGCAGCTGCATATATTGATAAATTTAATCACCTTCATGTAGTGTCACAGCATCTAACATGTTACTTCCTGAGAAGTGTCACCGCTAGAGCCATGAAGCGCTTTGGCCACTAAAGTAATTAGCGTCATTATGGTCCAATCAGAGATACATTGTATAGTAAGCTCTTGAGGGGTTCACAAAGGTGTTTCTTAACATATGAATTCACATATCTGGCAGGAGTTTTTTCCTTGTGAAATGGTATATACACCAATTTATTTCTTAAGATAGTCTGTCTCGTATTAAGTTGAGGGTAACACCATGCTGGATTTTGCGGTGGCAGATTCAAATTGGGCATGATAACCTAATACCTAATGGGGTATACATATACACACACGTAGAAGCGTGATTAATCAATAGGCTGGCCATAGAACCGCGTAAATGCATTAATTCGAATCTGCAACTGTGAAATCCAACAAGGCATTACTCAACTTGTGACAAAATACTATAACTAACCTTTAATTTTAATACCTTGGAAAAACAATTCAAACCCAATTTCAAAAATGACTTAAATTTGGAATCTTCATGGCACATAAATCAAAATGATTTGACAAAAACGCTTTCTAAATGATACCCACAAGTTGACAAACAGTGTCTTCCAAATTCTCCAAAATATTGACCTGTTGCAAGATCATTGCTATACAGAGATCACAAAATGGTCCTAAAAATACTGACAAACTGCATCGTTGATGCGAAGTGACAAGTCACACACGCTAGCACATCAGATTCATGTACGGCACTACTGACTTTGCCTCACAGCTTCTTACCCCTATCTGTTTAAATTGTAATTCCATTATTATTTCAATTGACAAGTACGCCTCGGTGTATCGCCACTTGCAACGCCAAGTGCTTGTTTGTTTGTAATTACAAACTAGGGGGAAATTCACAATTCCTCAGAGCCGATTCTTTCCCATTAACCTTGCGCATTTTTATTTTGCCACTTCAGCTTGTGGCCAAAGTAGTGCTTGGACAACTGAAAACCCTTCAGACATTTTTGCCTTGATAATGTGTCAACTGTGGTTCTGTTCTACGTTTTGTGTTTGGATGATAGAAAACATTTGAGCATCTTTTTCTTGATAATGTGCCTTCGCTGTTTTTGCCCTACTTTATTTCTTTGGACAATTGACAACCTTTAGAGCATATTTGCCTTGATAATGTGTCTTCGCCTTTTCTGTACTACTTTTTGTGTTTGGACAATTGAAAACCCTTTGTCTTCATAATGTGTCTTCCCTGTTTCTCCCACTTTTTGTGTTTAGACAGTTGAAAGTCTTTGAGCATCTTTTTCTTGATAATGTGCCTTTGCTGTTTTTGCCCTACTTGATGTCTTTGGACAATTGACAACCTTTTGAGCATCTTTGCCTTGATAATGTGTCTTTGTCTTCACCTTTTCTGTACTACTTTTTGTGTTTGGGCAATACAAAACCTTTTGAGCATCTTTTTCATGATAATGTGTCTTTGCTGCATCTGTCCCACTTATTGTGTTTGGACAATTGAAATCCTTTAGAGCATCTTTGTCTTCCTAATGTGTCTTCCCTGTTTCTGTCCCACTTTTTGTGTTTAGACAATTATCTTTCTCTTGATCATGTGTCTTTGCTGTATTTGTTCCACTTTTTGTGTTTAGACAATTGAAAGTCTTCGAGTATCTTTCTCTTGATAATGCGTCTTTGCTGTTTCTGTACCTCTTTTTGTGTTTGGACAATTGAATACATTAGAGCATCTGTGTGCCTTGATAATGTGTCTACCCTTGTTTCTGCCCCTACGTTTTGTGTTTGGACAATTGAAAACCTTTAGACCATATTTTTCTTGATAATGTCTTTGCTGTGTATCTCCCACTTTAAAGCATCTTTTTCTTGATAATGTATCTGTCCCACTTTGTGTGTCTGAACTATATGACATCTATCTCTTATATCTTTACTTTTTCTGTTCTACTTTTTGTGTTTAGACAATTAAAAATCTTATGAGTATCTTTCTCTTGATAATGTGTCTTTGTTCCACTTTTTGTGTTTGGACAATTAAATACATTAGAGCATCTGTGCCTTGATAATGTGTCTTCCCTGTATCTGACCCACTTATTGTGTTTGGACAATTGGAAACCTTTACAGCACATTTGTCTTCATAATGTGTCTTCCCTGTTTATGTCCCACTTTTTGTGTTTGGACAATTGACAATCTTTTGAGTATCTTTCTCTTGATAAAGTGTCTTTGCTGCATCATGTCCAACTTTTTGTGTTTAGACAATTGAATACATTAGAGCATCTGTGCTTTAGTAATATGCCTTCCCTGTAGCTGTCTCACTTTTTGTGTTTGGACAATTGAAAACCTTTTGAGTATCTTTCTCTTGATAATATGTCTTTGCAGTTTCTGTACCACTTTGTGTGTTTAGACAATTGAAAACATTTGCATATCTTCATCTTGACAATGTGTCTTCTCTTGTTTCTGCCCTACGTTTTGTGTTTAGACAATTGACAACCTGTTGAGCTTCTATCTCTTGATGTGTCTTCACTTTTTCTGCACTACTTTTTGTGTTTGGGCAATCTTTTGAGTATCTTTCTCTTGATAATGTGTCTTTGCTATTTATGCCCCACTTATTGTGTTTAGACAATAGAAAAGCTTTTGAGTATCTGTCTCTTGATAATGTGTCTTGACTTTTCTGCCCTAACTTTTGTGTTTGGGCAATTGAAAATCTTTAGAGCATCTTTGTCTTGATAATGTGTCTTTGCTTTTTCTGTCTCACTTTTTGTGTTTGGACAATTGAAAAACTGAGAGTATCTTTCTCTTGATAATATGTCTTTGCTGTTTCTGTACCACCTTTTGTGTTTGGACAATTGAATACACTAGCGGGATACCCGCGCTTCGCGCGGGTCCCCGCTAGATGGGAGCGTTCACCATAACAGGAATAATTACTGAATAGGTAGAATCATTGAAAAGGTACATTTAATTTTTCTAAACCTGTCTCTTCTTACAATTTCTTTTTAGTTTCTTTTGCTTAGCTTGTGATTTTCGCGTTTCCATGTTATTTATTTATTTATTTAACCTCGTTTCCATTATTTTCTAAATCTGTTCTTTCTTACATTTCCCTTTAGCTTCTTTGTTTATTATTTTGCTGCTTGTGATTTCCTGTTTCCATGTTTTTTTATTTAATTCTGTTCTCATTATTTAGCTTCTTTTTTCTTACATTTCCTGATTAGTTTCTTTCCTTCTTTGTTTCGTTCCCGTTTCATTTAGTTACTTTAACCCGTTGGCCTATTACTCGTATTTTTTTGTCCTCATTTTAATTTTCTTTATAGTACCGCTTCATGTTGTTTATACAACAAACATCTTTTTCCCGTATTTATTACGTCCTCTCATAGCGTGTCACCCGTTATCATAATCCCGTGACCCGTCCATGTACCTTTTTGTCCTTTATTTTCCCTTCTTTCCGTATTATCATGTCCACTGGTCTCTGGCTCGCTATCGCGTGGCTCTGCGCCGTTCTGGCGCCCATTGGCGTAGTGCGATTACGCACGAGGCGCCGGCGCTGCCGGCCAGCTGCAGTGACGCGTGAGGCTGCCAACCGATTTTCATAACAAAAAACCTGTTTTTACCAACATTTTCACTGTTTTTGCAGCCAATTCTTGACCGTTATCAACCAAATAAAGTTTAAACACGTTCCCGTATATTCATCGATCTCCCGTATGAATTTGGCGACATTTGGATCGAAACTGACGGAGCCTTTATAGGCATACATAGATAGATAGATACATACAACATTCCCCTATTTATAGTAAGATTGGAGCATCTGTGCCTTGATAATATGGTTTTCCTCTACCTGTCCCACTTTTTGTGTTTGGACAATTGAAAACATTGGAGCATCCATGCTTTAAAAATGTGTCTTCCCTGTAGCTGTCTCACTTTTTGTGTTTGGACAATTGAAAATCTTTTGAGCATCTCCTTCTCTTGATAATGTATATTTGCTGTTTCGGTCTCTCTAACTTAGTACATGTTTGGAGGATTACAACTTTGGACACCCGGTATGTGCAGCATCTTAATGTTTCAGTTTTATATAAAAATTGAAAAATAATTCGGTTAAAATCAATCCGCTTTGGCCAAAAAGTAGCAATATTTTTTTATTGATTGCGTTGTGCATACAGCTGGTATATTGATCATATTCCAAATTACACTTATAAATTTACATAAATACTATAATTTACAAAGAATCCATCAACCCAAATATCATTAAAAAGAATGAGAAACACAAAACAATTTAAGAAAACAACGAAATAAATTCATCTTATGATATGGCAAAAACTGTCTGACATTATGATCTCACAATTTTACATCAGTCTTTGGAATACATTTCCCTTCAATTTCACAAGCAAGACAAGCATGATAAGAGTGCTTAAGGAGGCCCAAATACATGTTTATTGTCCTAGATTTTACAATATTCCTCCAGGAGTTGCCAGGTTTGAATATTTGACACAGATTAATCACGATCCACCATCTTTTTCAACAGTTGATTCAGTAAACTGATAATATGGTTTTTTTAAACAAATATTTTCTAACCCTAGGTCTCCCAAAAGCTACAAAAACTTTAGAGTGGGGTTACGTAGTGGTAGGCATACATAGGGTATCTCCAACCAAATCATTCACACCAAGAAGGGTTAGGTATTGAATGGTAAAACCTCAGTCCAGTGATATCTCAAAGAATTGGTATCAAGAAATACTGTGAATTCTTACAAGTGCTGTCTACTCAAACGCAAGGTGGCTAACATCCTGAAGGTTACTCTCAAAATCACTTCTCTCAATCTCTCAATGTCAGACCAAATACAGCAATACATTTTTTGAATTAAAAGAAATATTATTCTGCCAAATGAAATCCTTTTAAATCAACCTAACTGGAAATCATAGCTTTAATTTCTTTTTTATTACAGTAACAGTCACTAAATTAGACTTGGCATAATTCACCAATTAGGTTGCACATCATTATCAGAGGTAGTCAGATGCAATGTTTGTTCAGTTAATCATTATGACAACCATGATGTCTCAAATGCATATATATTCCTCCCTTGGCATATCATTTTGAAATTTATCAGACATGCAACTTAGCACCCATTTTAAAGGTGAATGGTACTACATTAGCTAGCTCAGCTTATTTTTGAATGCTTTATTTCCTGCATTTGTTTCAAAGTTAAATCTTGATACAGTCCTGTGCAACTTGTATAATGAAGAATACATCATTATCAAAGTTTTTGTTTTGTTTTTTTGTACTTTTCACCTACATATTTTATAGATGCGCCTTCACTATGCGTTGTTTTTAAGTCGCGATCTTTTCATGCTTGTTTTTTTACGCGTTACGCATTAATTTTCTTGCTTGTTTTTAAGATTGTTTTCTTGTGTCATTTCATTATGTAATAAAGCCTGATGAAGGTACGCCCAGTACCGAAAATTTGCTGTACAACTGTTTCCCGTATTCGTTTGTTTTATTTTATATAATATCTGTTAGACTTAAGTTTGAAAATTGGAGGCAAGATACAATTTATTCTCAAGCAATTCTGTTTTAAGAGTGTTTTTAAAAAGAAATGGTAAATTATCCATTACTCGTCGTGTACATTCTGTGGAATTTCTGTTATATCTGTTTCATTTCATAACATTATTCTTATAGTGTAAGGCCACTCAATTGGTTTATATCATCTAAGCATGCCAAATACATTATTAATGCAAAAGACCAGCCAGCTTTGGATTTACTTGGATTTGAATAGCAAAATGCTACACAATCTTTAATACTTACTTATCTATTTTGCTATTGTAGGTAATATAGGTAAGCTAAATTTGATAGTTAACATGCATGCTTATGTCTGCACATAATTTCTTCTTGAATAAGTTAGTACAAACTAATGCTATGCACAATTTGAGAATTGCTATACAAAAGAAACCACACGTTTTGCTACTCATGTGCACTATACATGTAAATGCTGCAAATGCAATGTTTTCAATTAAGACTGCAATATATAATCAACTTTAACAAGGTACAATGTATGTTTGTGAGTTATGAAGATAGTTTCAGCTCCTGCCTAATTTTGTTTGCAAATTGAATCTTTATATTAGCCTCATTTTTTGAAAGTTCAGTGTCCTTGTGAGCTGTAATGAAGCAATGTTGCCTCATTTATGCAAGATACATTCCCCAGAAATATTCATTTTCATGTGGGATTTATTGCTACATCATGCATTCAAATTTTATCTTATCTATTTTTTGAAATACATAACACACTGCGAGAATTAAATTCTCTGACAGCTGCAAAATGAACCTGTTTTTATTTAAGTTACCTCCATAATACCTTAATGTAATTGAAAAAATTGAAATATATGAGCAATAAAAATGGAATCCAATTTTCGGTTTTTGTTTTATTATTAACTTTTCAAAAAGCATTTTTTTTTCATAAATTCTGCATTCTGCTTTAATTGAATCATTCATGAAGTTTATATAAACATAATTTAATATAAGATGTAGTGCTCATGCATTTCATAAATATTGGGCTAGCTTTAAAGTAAAGATGTGCTTTCTAAGTTCCATGTTTAAAAAGAGGACTGGTTGGTTATGTAGCCGATATACACACCTATTTTTAGTCCAGTGCACAATGTATACTTCTCACAAACTAACGTAACCTGATCACCAGTACCCATGTATGCAGTGGTCTGTGAAACAAGGTCATGCGATATATATGTGTATATGTATCATGCCCAGGTTAACTAATTATCCCCCAGCAGTCTGTGACTAGAGATGTGTTTATGCTGTAGGACTTGCGCATGGTTTACCCATGTAAGGTTCAATGCATAATAAGTTTTGCAGCATATTTCACACGTATACCATTTCTTACTGTAAATCAGTAACAAAGTATCTTCAAGATGAATCAATTTCAGAGCCAGAAGATGAAGTCATAAATTTGCTTGTCTTTCGTGGTCCAATTACACCACATGCCTACTTCTGCGCTGTGTTAATGACCTCAAGCTCCACTCACCAACTGATGGGAGTCTCATTTTGATTCTTGGTATTGTTTTGTCATGCAGGTTACATGATGTTATTCAGCAAATGTCATACAATTGCTATGGTTTTTGGAAATCACACTGACCAATGGGTGTTTTGATTATTGATGATGATGTCTACTGGTGATACTGTCTATTGGATTTAGAATTTGCTGATGTAAATACTGTCTTCTGCAGATAGCATCCATTCGTCTTATACTTTCTATTGGAGATATCATTTTCTGAAATTTAGTTATTATGTACATACTGTCTTATGAAGATTGCATTCATTGGTTTTATACATGTACTATCTATTGGCTGATGTAAATACTGTCTTATGAAGATAGAATTAATTCACCTTATACTATTTTGGAGATAATATTTGATGATGTAAATACTATCTTCTGGAGATAGTATTCATAATAGTCTTACACTATCTATTTGCGATAGCATTTGCTGATGTAAATACTGTCTTATGAAGATAGTATTCATTGATCTTAAACTATCTTTGGAGATAACATTTGATGATGTAAATACTGCCTAAAGATAGCATTCATTGGTCTTTATACTATCTTTAAACATACCATTAGCTGATGCAAATTCTGTCTTCTGAAGATAGCATTCATTGGTCTTAAATTATCATTTGCAGATAGCATTTGATGATGTAAATACTATCTTCTGAAGACAGTATTCATTAGTCTTATACTATCTATTTGAGATATCATTTGCTGATGTAAATACTGTCTTCTGAACATAGCATTCATTGGTCTTATGCTAATGCATTTGCTGATGTAAATACTGTCTTCTGAACATAGCATTCATTGGTCTTATGCTAATGCATTTGCTGATGTAAATACTGTCTTCTGAACATAGCATTCATTGGTCTTATGCTAATGCATTTGCTGATGTAAATACTGTCTTCTGAACATAGCATTCATTGGTCTTATGCTAATGCATTTGCTGATGTAAATAATGTCTTCTGAACATAGCATTCATTGGTCTTATGCTAATGCATTTGCTGATGTAAATAATGTCTTCTGAACATAGCATTCATTGGTCTTATGCTAATGCATTTGCTGATGTAAATACTGTCTTCTGAACATAGCATTCATTGGTCTTATGCTAATGCATTTGCTGATGTAAATAATGTCTTCTGAACATAGCATTCATTGGTCTTATGCTAATGCATTTGCTGATGTAAATAATGTCTTCTGAAGATAGCATTCACTGATCTTATACTAACTATATAAGATAGCATTTGCTAATGTAAAGACTGGCTTCTGAAGACAGCATTCACAGATTGTACACATCTTTTGGAGACAGCATTTACTGATGTAAATACTGCCTTATGAAGAAAACATGCATCAATCTTGTACTACATTTACAGCATCCAATTATGTCTTCTGAAAATAGCATAGACTGATTTAAATATGGTCTACTATGTACTAAAGAGAGCATTTATTGATATAAATACTGTCTACTGAAGATAGCATTCATTAATTTTTAATCTTCTACTGGAGATAGCATCCAATTAAAAAATATTGTCTTCAGAAGGTATATCATTCACTGATTTCAATACTGCCTATGCTACTCAAAATGATTTCAATACAGTCTACTAAAACTAGCATTTACTAATTCAGGAAACGTTGCATATATTTGCTTATTTCATTACATAAAATATATCTTGTGTGCCACACCAGCACAGATATTTCATGTGGATGAGAGAATGACAAAGTTTCAACTGCTATCAATATCCCTATTTTGACAGCCATTCCTGTTAATAACCAGCTGTGCTGAGAAAAGCGCAGTTACTTGGTTCAGAGAAACGGACAAATATGAATGATAATTCCTGTGCATCCAAACATTTTCTATATACTATAGCCTGTACATGTATATATACACTGAAATACACTGACATCACTCTGTAGCAAAACGTTGCAAAGGCATTCATCTTGATTTCCATGTCCTTGGTGATTACTCAGATTATCCAATTCCATTTCTTCTTTCAAATTTAAAGCTCTGGATTTTTTGAAGTCTCAATTTTATTCAAAATTTGTTCCTTCTGATACCTGCACTTGGTTTTCCACTTGCCGTTGCTCAAATTGTAGGCCCATTTAAGGTCTTGCCCTGGCTTTCCATTCTTTTTCCAAATTATTTAGGTTTTTCCTAGGTGGGATGGTTCTAGAGGTGAATTTACACCTGTTTAAATCCCAGCCTATTTGCTGGTCTTTTAACATGTTTTTTAAAAAAAAAAAGCTTTTATATTATATTTTTCAAAATTTTGATGTGCAATAATGTTATACATGTATGTACCAGTGATGAAGTCTAATAAATAAATAAATAAATAAATAGATTTGCACCCATACAGAAAGAAAGCTGTTCTTTATCAAGTTTTGAAATGTGCAAAAATTCTTCAAAGAGAATCTGGAGACAAACTAAACCATTATGAGTTTACAGATAATTTTGTACAAATGAGACTACATGAACAAAGTCATATTTTTGATAGCTTCCATGGACTACCTAAGACACAATTACATGGACAAACAATTTCCATAGATAGTGGAAAGGAGCAAAAGCTGATAGAAATTTGGTCTGTGTATCTTTATCTCACTATACTAATTTAGTTATACACTTCTTCACACAGTTCCTGCTCTTTTATATCAGGTTTGCGGTATAATGAAGGTTGTGTGCTGTATTCATTACTGGTGTATTTGTAAAAAGTCAATGAAACTTTTTTCATCTTTGATATCCAAACTAAATGAGAAATCAATAAAAAATATTATAATATTTGAAATTCTACCATGTCATTCAAAATATAGGTATACAACTTGAAGAGGGAATTAAGTTGCATTGTTCAAAGTAACTCAATTAAGTGTTACTTACTTCAAGAAAGTGCATCTTTCACAAGTGTAATGATACTTTAAGTTAGGTATCAAAATGTATATGTAACACAATAATTTTTCCGCCTATAGAACTCTTTTTGAGTGTCAATTTCTGTAAGAAATTACATCTATCTTAAGTGTAACAAAACTTGTTGATGCTCTGAAGTGTAATGATACTTCTTGTGTGCCAAGTACCTGTACTTATCATGCCAATTGCTGATCAATCTTAAATGGGCTATTCCAGTTGAAATCCATACACCCCCTATGGAAGACATGGCCTTAATCAGGAGGTGTAGATTTAAAATGGAGGCACACATTTAGGTAACCCATTTGAAATTTACACTCCCTGTGTGGAAGATTAACTTCTTCTTCTACATCGGCAATTGGCAGAGTCCATAAGTCTGGATGTGATGCCAATGGATGCGGATTAAGGTTGTGTCTTCCACAGGGGATATGTGTATTTCAACTGGAACAGCCCAATCCTCCTTATGAAATGAACCCATTAAAACTTAACATTAGTGCAAGATAGCTTACACTGATGTAGTTCTGTCACTCCACATGAAAATACAGTATTCTCTGTGTTATCTAGTTGCACATATTGTATTTCAACTTTGCGAGGCAGAGATACCCGAGTAGAGGCTTCTGACACCTGCTGTATATAAGTTTCAGATATTTTCACAGAAACTGCTGTGAAATACTAATATTGCACGTATCTGCAGATTACCATTATCTCATACATCTTAATTTATGTGTGTGATGCACTTCTATTACCTTTAACTTTTTTGTTATCAACGCAAGACATCGTTTTTTACATTACTGCAAAAATGAAGACATGTCTGCCTTGTGTGTACTAGCTGCCATAAGTTGTGGCAGTACCAGGGTCATGACACTCATATTCAATCCCTGTATAAAAAGTGAACTCACTTCATTTCACTGGCAGTTGGGGGTGTTTTAGCCTCAAATATACGTACATGTTCGCAGACAACAATGCTTGTCAGTACTGCTCCAATAGTACTGAAACTGTTTTACTTGTAATTTTGTTTGATTGGCAGTTGCTGCGTTTGATCATTCTTAGTTCCAGATCTTTGATTACAGATTACGATTGCAATCAATTAAGGTGGTACTACACCCCTGATAAATTGTGTTACTAATTTTGCATTTTTCTCAAAAAATAACTACACACTGGTAACAAAAGTTATGTTATCATAAGGGCAAGGAATCCAATTACTTCACTGAAATTTCAGTGATTCAAGACAAGTGGTTCATTAAATGATGTACATTCTAGCAGTACCTCTTTTTTTTTTTTATCATAAAAGTACCCCTTGTCTTGAGTCACTGAAATTTCAGTGAAGTAACTGATTCCTTGCTAATATACATAACTTTTGTTACCAGTGAGTTATTATTTTTGAGAAAAATGCAAAAATAGTCACAAATTTATCAAGGGGTGTAGTACCACCTTAAGAATCCGATATTGAGTCTTGATCCAAGTCTAGCATTGTCTGCCCACTGTACACTGGAGAGATAGGTGACTTGACTTGACTTCATTGCGCAAACGATTGGCTTATCCTATATAGTATTCTAGAATCTCTGGCAGTCCACTTTCAATATAAAATAAGGCTTCTCTTATTAAATGTATCTATGGAAATAGATCCATGCTTATATATAATACAAGTATAAAGTTTCTAGAGGTAACCATTAATGGGGACCATTAGATTTGCAGAACGAGGAGTGGTTGTTACTCCTAACTGCAATCCTAACCATAATTTCTGCACTAATATCTAACCCTAATCCTACATCTAACCCTAATCCTAAATCTAACCCTAATCCTTACCACACAACCTTCTAATTCCTTAAGGTTGTGCCAGCTGTTCATAAGTCTTGCTAAATGTTGAAAGTCACTACAATTGACTGAAACTATCCAAGCAGCAGCTATTCAATATCTTCACCGATACATTGTACACATTCATCATACCCTCACAAGAAAGAAATATCTTTGCTTACCCGGTATGTTGAACTCTGCACTAGATTCTGGTCCTCCTCGATGAGTCTCTGTAGTAAAGAAAAGAAAACAAATCGTGAAAGATGATGAGAAATCGCAAGATGAATGAGGGATAATTCAGCATCACTCATTAAAGACACTCAAAGAAGATCATTTCTCTTGTATGGTGTATCTGTGTTATGCACAGGATCTGATGAAAATCTGTGATAAAAAGGCAATAGATAGAGAAATTCTATTGTCAAGATTTCTACATGTAAGTAGGCCATTGCAATGTGACTTCAGTTTTCCAATTCTTAGTTTCCTTATCTGATGAAGTTAATCCTTGCATTTTGATATTTTTACTTTTACTCACATCTCCTGACAGGTGGATTCTGCATTAATGTCCTAATTATAAAGCTATGAAAAGCAGAGAGCTGTAGCAATCATGTCACTAGGTGTTCCTATCCCCTGACTATATTAATCTTTTTTTTTTTTTTTACATTTTCCTTATCTGATGAAGTCAAATCCTTTCATTTTGGTTCTTTTATTATGCATGTCTTCTTGTAAAGCCCTGGTTCTAAGCATTGTACTATTCATGACAACATATGCACTATTTTTGTTAGTATATATTTGATTTCTATCTAGTACAAATGGGGAAAAATATACAAAAATTGATTTCGAGATTGGTTCCTGCTGAAAATGCTGCAATCTAGCCCAAAGTTATGATGAAATAAAGATGTTTGAAGTGTAGAATATATGAAAATATACGAATATTGATTTCGAGATTGGCTCCTGCTGAAAATGCTGCAATCTAGCCCAAAGTCATGATGAAATAAAGATGTAGTTACTATGTAGCTACTATCTGCCCAACCTCCTGTAAATCTCACAAAATTAATTTCACAATTTTTAATAAATGTTATCAATTTGCAACATTTTTTACAAAAAAAGTTTTGTTCATATTTAGTTTTTTTACCACAAAATATAATATGACAAGTTTTAGGGAAGAACCACAGATTATTTCTCAATACAAAAGCATAGCAACGTACCAGTGATAGTGTGTACGAGACCAAAATCTGTCTCTTACACTCAGAACATTTCTAGCAATTTCGGCTACTTTGAGAGTTAAAAACCCCTACCCCTAAACCCAAATCCCAACCTGCCTTAATCCCAACCCTATACCCTAATCCTAACCACCCCTAAACCCTAATCCCATCTTTCCCCAATTCTAAACCCGAAACCCTATTCAATAACATGCCAACTGTTTTGGTGACTTCACCAACCTCCGTATCCTGTAAGACTGTTTCAGATGATACAAAACATAAGCACAAAATTAATAAAGTATCTACAAGAATATTACTTGAGGGCTGTGTGACCCTTGCCCTCTAAAACATTAAGTATTGAGAAAGACGGTGAATATAATCAATATAAAACAAGATACTGTAATTCCTCTGCACATAATGTATGTGAGTGTGCAGTAGTTGGGGTGGGGAAGCGTGTGTATGAGGGTGAAGGGGGGGGTGCATAATGGTACATGTGCCTCCAACCAAAGATATTGACCAGAATACACTAACAGTGGACACATAAATCGTGGACATCATTGGTTCCTTTCGCAAACAATGTAACCATTCATAATAAAAGAAAATGTTTGCAAGAACTGATTTTCAGACTCTAAGGCCAAAAAAAAAAGTTTGTCTCAAAGCTCACGAGAAATTAAAAAACAAATGCGAAATGCGAATTTTTTTTGATTTTTTTTATTCCGACTTTTTTCATGGCATTTTGAGAAAAAGTCTGATTTCCCCGATTTGAAATAAAAAAATTTCCGCATTTGTTTTTTTTCAAATTTTGGTATTTTACAAACGCGCGCGCAAGCTTTGAGACGAACCTTTTTTTTTTTTGCCTAATCAATATTCTAACCATTCTTTGAATTCTTTCACTTTCTTCAAAAGTGCTTCCACATCATACAACCATTATGGCATGATGAGATGTCTATAACAAGCCTTGCTTCAGTTAAAAAGCTCAAATTTTAAGTTCATTTACATTGCACTATGCACACTAAAATAACCTGCTAGCTAGATATATGATATGGAACAAAAACAATAACAACCCCATATTGAAAAACATAGGTCTTGAAGTAGACTCTTCTGATGAAGGAATATCATGCATCCTATAAAATTAGGTTGAACTTAAGCAAAATAAAATAGTAAAGGATATATATAAAGGTGGAGGAAAGCATAGCTACCGATGTAGAATGTTTAGAAGCGCTGTAAACATTGGGGGAGTAAAATGAGGTGACAGTGCTAGTCCAACTAGAAGTGACAAGATTTTACCTATTCATCCTGTACCAGTTCAAAAATTCGTTATTACAGATTCATCTGTACCTGTTTGTAGCACTATTTTTCTTTCTTTCTCACAAGAGCAATTGAAATTATGTGGCTAAAAAGACATTTTGCTACCTACACACAAATATACACTACCGTATCAAGTGTCCCCACTCCAGGTCTCCACAGCATGTCAGTACATATATGTGACATGATCAAGGGAATGAGTCGGATGTCGATAATATTGATTTTTAGATATTGGCAAAAACAGTGTTCAAATTCTTTTGTTTTATATAGTCTTCAACCATAAATAAATTGCTCATAACTCGGTAACCAGATATCCGATTTTGATGGGGTTTGCATCAAGATGTAGCATTCGTAAACTGCCAGATAATGATGTAAACAACTTCTAATTGAAGTCTACATGTGACTCATTCCCCTTAATCATGTCACATAAGTCCATCTAACAGCCATCAATTAATTTAAAGGGCACTCTACCATTGTCTACTGGTTTGAACATTATACAAATATACAATAACAGACTTTCTTGGTGAGAGATCACTATTGCACAAGTTTATGAATTGAGCATTCTCAAGTTGCTTTGGTTTTGATGTTTTACAAAGTGGTGAAATTTTATTCAGCTGTTCACCTTCATCAAAAATGTTTAGTATTTGAATTGTGGGTTGTTGTTACATTCACCATTTTGAGGTCCCTCACCCAGACCAAGAAATGCTGACTATAAACCACTGTTCCTAACTACTTGTAACCTTAACTTCACACATCCGTGGTGTTGGAGACACAGGAGCAATGTTCTTCCATCCTAATCAGACTACCGCATCCCTGCACCATACCCCATCATCACCTTGTAACACAAGCCTCTCATTACCAGGAGCCCATACGTCGTTGTCGTGTGCCACAGGCCACACAGGCAGGGAATAGTGCATTCCGATAGAACATGAGGATGCAAACAGTGTCATGTTTGCACATCGAATTACCGCGTCGCAACGACGACCACAGTCTCCTTATCTATTACCCCCACTATTTGCTGTGACCCACTTTTACCGATATTAAGAGGGAAAGTACATTCCAATTTATTGTTCATAATTAGCTGGGATTGGACAATCCTCTTCATTTTTATTTGTGCACAAACTTTTATGTTTATTTACTATCCTGTGCATCAGAAAAAGTGATAACTACACACATTTTTTACCATACACCAATCAGGTTGATTTTGAAAGTGACATCATTGAAAATCGCTGGGAAATAAGGACACATTGATGAGCGCACCCCTACGTACGCGGGCATTCAAAGAGAGGACGTGTGTGTAAAAGCGTGTGTATAGGTATAAAAGTGTGTCTGTCCCAGCATTCAAAGCGAGGACAAGAGTGAGTTTCACACATTCAAAGTGAGGACATTTTTCACAGCGAGGACATCTCCGAATAGCACATACAAAGAGAGGAATTCACCCATACCGCCCCTACCCCCTACAGAAAGAGTGTCATCCTGTGCACCTGTTCACAAAGTGAGGACTGGGATTTTGTCCTCGCTATGCCAAAATGTCCTCACTTTGAATGTGTGAAACTCACTCTTGTCCTCGCTTTGAATGACTTGGTGAACGCTGTTTAGGCATATCCATGAATGGTGTGCTCTCTTAGTGTGCCCATACATATGTATTAGTGAGTATGAATACACAATAGGTGTGTAAATACCCAGGTATGCATTTTCTGTGCAGCTTGGGTGAGTGGGGGTGGGATGTGCAGGCTCATGTGTGACCTACATTCCATGTGCAAGGACTTTACGCTCACTGCAGGGTTAAAATTTTGCAAATTACGAGAATACTGGCTCTTTCTGGGAATCATTTGAGGACCATATTCATTTGCTTTAGCTTGTCCTTCAATTTTTCTAAAGACATGACAATGTAAAGTTAGCCAAGGGTTTAACCAGTTATGTTTCAATTTTTGGAGTGGGTGTGTGTAGGAAGACACAAGGGGTATATACAGGTGTATGTACATTGTATGTACGGGGTGTATACACATGTGTGTCAATCTGCAAGCCTTGAAATAAGCAAACTGGAACCAGGAGCAATTTGTTTTGAATGTTGCTCCTGGTTCACTGGGATTTTACAAGAACCAGGAGCAATTTCTAAAGAAACAGGAGCAATTTTGAAATAGTAAATCCTTTTCTGCATATACAATACAGCATACAGCACTACTGCATCAAGTGCAAAATTAGAACCAGGAGCAATTTGTTCCAGAAAATTGCTCCTGGTTCATGTTAATTTAACAAGGACCAGGAGCAATTGGTGGCTTTACGAGAGCAAATTTGCTCCCCGCGCCCACTTATTTCAAGGCTTGTCAATCTGTCTATCTGTATCTGACATTGCACAAATGGGACCATTCTTTTAAGTCAAGTTGAAGATCCACAGCACATGTACATTATGATAAAATAAAGTGAGACAGAACACATTGATCTGTACTACACAAAACTGCAGAAAAACAAAATATTCCCCCTCTACTTTTGTAGAGCATTAGGGGAATTAAATTTGACTGGTTGTATTTGAAATGCAATCACTCGTCCAAAACACACTGCGCATTACAAGTACTTGATGCTATTTGCCTAGCAGTGACTGACTGACTGGCTCTGTCAGGGGTTTTCTACATGATGCTTTTGGATCCAGTTACATGTGCTCTAAGGTCCAGCCTGTGGGATCTGGATTGAGTGTTGAGTACAGAAATTCAGCAGTTCCAAAACTATGAGTACAATTTGAAATTTGGGCCTCCAGCTTTTCACAAATGGGTAGCAAACCTGACCCAAGGGTTTGAACTGAGCTCTACTTTTAAAATAAAGCCCAGTTGAAGTAGATTCTGTATAAACTGGGAGCTACAGGCTGTATCAAAATGATTGGTACCTATCAATTTTGATGTTTATTGAAAAGCCTGCCTCTTCCAAATGCAATATTTTATACTCTTGAAATGTACAGGGTGTATTAGTTTATGACTTGTTATACAATTGATCTACAAATTATGTGGATCTTATGTTGAATTTTGATGTGTCAGACTCATCCATTGTCAATGAAAACTGATGGGTACCAATCATTTTGATATAACATTTATATGTTTACTATCTTCAGTAGATAGCATTTATATAGCATGTAACTATAACTAATAATTGTTTGCTATCTTCAAATCACTGGATGCAATGTAGCAAAAACCTATTATATTTGCTATCTTCAGTAGAAAGCATGTACATGTAGCATGTAACTATTCTTTGCTATTTTAAATTTAGAAGATACAATGTACTGTAGCATGTATACTACTGTTTATGTTTGCATCTTTAGAAGATAGCATATAACATGTAACTACTGTTTGCTATCTTCAATTCAGTATAGATACAATGTAGCATGTAAACTACTATATGTTTGCTATCTTCAGTAGATAGCATGTAACTATTGTATGCTATCTTCAATTCAGTGGCTACAACATCTAACTATATAATGTTATATGTTTGTTATCTTCAGTAGATGCCATGTGAGCATGAAACTAACTATAATCTGCAAATAGATGATCATCAAATCCTGTGACCAAAATACAATGGTACTTTTTTGTCTCAGATGATGCTACAACTCACAATTGAATGTCAAATCCCTTTTCCCATCCATAACGGCAAGTTAACGGCACCACCCAGCTTTAATTTAAATACAGCCATTGGGCTGAATCTTTCTTTCCCTAGTTCACTAATAGTTGAGAATAAGGTTGCTTGCCACAAACTTTAGGAATCATAGGCCTTTGACTCCTCGCCCTAGTTTGTATATAGGTACACACACTTTTATCATCTTATCAGATTTTTATTGGCACTGGATGTCTGCATGGATGCATGCACTAAATTAAGATTTTCCATATCACCATGGATGTGAACTAATCTGATTTTGGAGCAGTGTGTGGATTGGATCTATATGTACTTATCTAGTTCTACTCAGTCCTATCCAGGCGCTAGGCAGGAATGGAGCAGTTTTAAACCCCCACTGTGTAGTCACATTTAATTTTACTATAGTAGTTGTACATGTATTAAGAGCTGTGTACATTCTGCATTTGAAGGATTCAATAACAGGTTTCTTTAAAGTTCATGTTTTTAGGACAATCTTCATTTTCTGTGTTACAGAAACATATAAAAGAGAGAAAATCCCCTAGAAAAAAATAAACTACATGGTGTATGTTGGTATAAAAAACTCCTATTTCATAGAATTTATATGCAAAAGCAATAAGTTGTCAGCTGGGCTTTACATGTACAAGTGCAATAGGTTCTGTGTTAAATTCCTGATAGCAGGTTAAATATCCATTTGAATAACCCTCTCTCCCTATTGCTGCATTTAACTTGCAATGCAGATGCAAGGAATAACAAAGTTGATATAGGTAATTCAAATCAAGTTCAATCTCCAGGTTATTGGCTTTTTGCACACCCTGCTTTACATGGTTCAATAGGGAAAGAATATACACACACTGATTGACTCAATTTAAAAATGAACAAGTTTTAAGCAAAACTGTTAAGGTTAAGAAGTTAAGCAAGAGGAAGAGGAAAACAGAAGGATGAATTAAAAAAAAGGAGAAGGAAACAAATTAGATGATGAATAAGAAAAAGCAACTGAATTAAAAAAAATGAGCATGGTGAGATTGAGAGGCTAAGCGAACGAAAAAAAAAAAATGTCACTGTACACCATGCTTTTCTAGTAATAGTCATTTTCCATGGGCAAGGTTTTAAGAAATTTAACAATACAAAATTCAAGACATTTGAGAAGGTAGTTTACAGCACCCACTAAAAATCGATAGAATCCAGCCCTTTTCTCGAGTGAAATATTGATCACAGATGGCCATCAGGAGGAGCATACACGGATCAGGTGACATAGTATTTTTAGATTTGGTCTTGTAACTGCAACATTTGTTGACAGGTTACAAAAACCTTTTCTGGACAGGTGATAACAATACAACACACAGTGCAGTAAGTGATATAGGAAGTCCAGATAGCATGTCCTTAACCCAATGTACGGTACATCAGTGGCGTAGCCGCTCATCAGTACCATCGGTATAGACAACGGGCCTTGGCTAAAAAAAATTGGGGGTCAACAATAGACAAAAATTTTATATTGTGTGTATACATGTTGAAGAAACAAAGATTATATCGCTCAAATACTTCAAATATTGGATATGACTCTTAACGGTACCACATTGAAGGATATTGATATATAAACATAAAAACGCTGTGAAAATTTAGATTTTCTAGGACCGCACTGGGCAAAAAAAATTGGAGTCAAGAATTCACAACTTCCACAAATTTTTGTCAGTACATTTACAAGTTGTGCCCCCCCCCCGTTCCGAAAACCTGGCTACGCCACTGATGTACAATGTACATGTAATAGGTTGTACAGACAACCATAAACATTTCATAGAATTAGAAGGTGGACAAAATGGGCTATTCCAGTTGAAATCCCCATGCGAAAATTAATTCAAGCTTGATCAGAATTGCTGGAAACTTCCAGCTTTTACTTGAATAACCAAGCTTATCCAAGCTTTGGCTAAGGGTAAAATCCCGGCTAAATTAAAACCTTGAATATTCTGGTTTTAAGCTAGGATAAAAGCTGGAATGAAAATAATCTAAGCTTTTCCAGCTAATTCTACCTGTAAGAGCTTGGACATCTCGAACTCAGAGAGAAAAGCTTGAACTCCATCGAAAGCTTGGACTTTAACAGATGAAGCTTGCAGTTTATAATACATTCTTAGTCAGTGGGAGTGGTCTAGTTCGTAGACACATTTTTGATTGGACAATCGCAAGATTTGGTGCCGTTTATCAGGCCGTAGAGCGACCCCACGTCATCATGCGTCTTGATAATGCCTTACACGCTTGTAGAGGTGCTTGGCGTATGTATTGGCGCTGTAATGCGTAAACTAGTGCGGAATACGCGGCGCGCTAGCAATACGCGCAACAGAATACGTGAAGTTGTAAACAAGTTTCATTCATTTTATAATGAGGGGAGTTTTTATGATGGTAACTTAGTTTTTGCTTTAAAAAAATTGTTTACAGTTATTAAAATAATATTTAACTGACTAAGAATGAGAATAAACAATAGGAATTTTTATTTTGCCTATCCTCTACCTATGATAGATGACAGGCAGGTCCAATATTTTTATCGTAGTGGATACCGGCTGCGCCGGCATCCACTACTCAAAATATTGGACCTGCCTGTCATCTATCATATGTAGAGGACAGGCAAAATAAAAATTCCTCTTGTTTATTCTCTAATTAAAGTCCAAGCTTTTAAGAACAGTGCATTATGGGAGCCTGGAGGTCAGAGGTCACCAACTGACAAGGTGAGTTTTCTAGAATACTCTCAGAAGCTACCATTAATTTCAAAATTTTCAAAGTTTTAAGGATATTTTACAGATTTTCAACAGTGTTAAGTTGATAGGTAGTATACCAAGACTATAGCTGGAAGAAAGATCAGCTTGTCATTAGTTTATAAGTCTGTATTTTGTTCTTTTTTGTTTTTGAGGAAACATTCTGGCTTAGAGGTTGTTGAATTCAGCAGACATGCATTACATTATACATAAGCCCCTACTGAAGCTTACTGAACAGCTGACTGAAGCATTGGTTGGGTCATTGACATTACTTAGTGACCTGGGTGACTCTGGGTAAAAAGTGTTACTGGTCATGCTGATGTTGTTGGGGTTTATGATGATATCTTCAGTATTGGACATGTTTTCAGGGCATGTTTGTACTTGTACTTTGAAGTGGGAGAGGTTTCAAATAGGGAGTTCAAACATGGTGAGTTGTCACATCTTCACTGAGTAGGAATAATGTTTGGATCATATGGTGTGCATGTTTATGTATATAGGCCTATGTTTGTACTTTGAAGAATATGATGTATGTATTTTTGTACTTTGAAGTGGAAGAGTGTCATTTAGAAAGTTCAAATATGGTGAGTTGTTAATTGGTGAGTTCAAATATGGTGAGTTGTCACCTCCGGCATATCATAGGACGAGTTTTTTTTTATGAAGTTGGCATGCGATGTATGCATTGGGGATGTTTGCACCTTGAATTGGGAAAGGGTTATTTAGAAAGTTCAAATATGGTGAGTTGTTATTCAGAGAGTTCAAATATAGTGAGTTGCCACTTCCAGCATAATTATAAGAGTTTTGTTTGATAAAGTTGGGATGTGGTGTGCTTTGTTGATGTATCGGGTTTATTTGTAGTTTGTGAAGTGGGAGAGTGTCATTTAGAAAGTTCAAATATGGTGAGTTCTTATTTGGAGAGTTCAAATATGGTGACTTATAAGTCACCTTCAGCACAATAAGAAGATTTTTGGTGATTAAAGCTGGGATGTGGTGTGGTAATTCAATGCATTGGGGTTGTTAAGTTGGAAGTTGGAGGGTCCTTTGGAGAGTACAAATATGACATTGAACTGGCCAAGTTTATCTTTTTTCTCCATTTTGTTTGATCATTTTTGTTGGATAATCCAAGCTTTATCAAAGCTCAAAATGTGCAAATTCAAAGGCGGCCAGCCTAGAAAATGCCGGGAATTCGAGCTTTATCCAAGCTTTCAAATTTTTCTACCAGCTTTATTTATTCTAGCTTATCCTGTCCAAATTAAAATACCGGGAATTCCAAGCTTTCAAATTTCCTGCAGAAAGCCAGGATTTCAATTTTTCTTCCAGCTTTATTTATTCCAGCTTATCTCCTCCAAATTACCGCCAGAAGCCAGCTTTATCCAAGCTTTCAAATTTCCTGCAGAAAGCCAGGATTTCAATTTTTCTTCCAGCTTTATTTATTCCAGCTTATCTCGTCCAAATTACCGCCAGAAGCCAGCTTTATCCAAGCTTTCTAATTTCCCGCAGAAAGCCAGGATTTTTCTTCCCGCTTTATTTATTCTAGCTTATCCTAGCTTATCCCGTCCAAATTACCGCTGGTTTTTCCAGCTTTTTGCTGGGATTAGCCTGGGTTTTTATTCTACGATATTCTGGAATTATTCTGGCATTTTCTAGCTATTTTTCGCGTGGGTATACACCCCCTGTGGAAGACATGACCTTTTAATCTATCACAGAGGAAGTGTGAATTAAAAATGGGGTTACTCAACTCCATTTGAAATCATCACTCCCTGTGTGGTCATGTCTTCCATAGGGGGGTGTATGGATTTCAACTGGAATAGTCCTATGCTACTTTTCATTAAAAAATATTGCTGAACAAATTACTATTAGCATCAAATTACTGTCAGTATCAAATTACTGTCAGCATCAATTATCACACTAGTTTCATACAAAAGGTCATGTACACAGGGGTGTAGGGGTTTCAACTGGAATAGCTGAATAAAAGCAGTTATATGAATTGGCAAATGACGCAAAAAAGGCAGTTTCATGTCCAAACGTCCGTACTAATCACCTGTATAATAAGCTATTTGCTTATTATGGCCGAGGGTGTTTCTAAAACATTATTGATTTTTGAACCGGGGAAGAAAAAAATATTTAAAGAAATATAGCACTGGATTTGTAGGAAATAGAAAAGAAATCCGAAAACAGAATTTAAAGAAATTTGCTTTTTGCAAACAAAATGTAAAATGTGAAAACATGCTCCTTTCATGACATTTCTAAAGACCAAATCAGTCAATATTAAGAATAGAACTAAAACCTTGTATCAAAGTTAATTGAACATATATATGATTAATATGCAGGTTGTTGTTTTGGTGGGCTTTACTAGATGGAGAAAGATGATATTTCCGATTTGTGCATTTTGGATAACAAACTCTTTTACCACAATTTTGCTTTCACATCTAGTTCAAAATTTGGTGCAAAATATAAAAGAAGTATTTGGACAATTTAAGATTTCAAAAAATGGTCTAACAAATGAACATATTCAAAGGTACTTGTATTATAGTATTTGAGCATTTTAGGTAGGTATAAGTACCCATTATCAGAAAACATTTGACACAAGTGATAATAATCTAACTACAGCCAACGAAATACTCCAAACATTCATATCAATTGTCGCTGTTTTGACATACTGTCGTATGACTGAAAAATGCTGTTTTGAGAAAATCGCATTTAAAGATTTTCCAATTTTGAAGACCCACTGGAGAGCACCAAAGTAAAATATGTTTATTATTATCAAAGAATATAATCAATAATAGGCCTATATCTGTCTTTGCTCTCAACATAATACAAACTGTTTATTCATTCACTAATTAGTAGTAATTAATCTGCAAACTCATACGACAGTATGCCAAAATATGCACAATTTGAAAACCTATGTAGTATGTATTAATAATGATACGACATTGTGATACGACAGTATGTCAAAATAATAGGCAACTACAGTTACACGGTGGCCTATGGCGATGTATCATGATACGACTGTATGTCAAAATACAGAATGACGTTTTCGGGGTGGGGGGGGTTTACATAAAAACCATGTCGTATCACACTAATTAGTGCCATATCTCATTAACTAATTACATTTAGGTCTCAAAACTTTGTGAATATATAGAGTTTCATTCACAGATTTTGAAACTCATTTTGCCCAAAAATCGTCATACGACAGTATGTCAAAACAACGACAATTTTTATTGCTTTTAATTAATCATACTAAAAGTTATGATCCCTGAACAAATGTGAACTTTCTCATTAGACGCATTATGCAGTGTTTAGTTGAGTGTCATTAGCTGTGGATGGAATGGACAATGTGCTAGCTTGAACAGGTTGCAATTCCTGCCACATCCATACTATCCATCTCAATTAGAATTTGATCTCCAAATTCCACTCATGTCTCTAGTGGCAAATACAAAGTGATCATGTCAATTGCTTTCACTGTAATGGTGTTTGATGGCTTCCACTGTGTCTATGTACATTTCATCTAGTGAGCGGAGATTGGTAATTTTAATACACTATGCATATGATACTGCAATAACTGGTTGAAATTTCCACCATATTAAGATTGACCTTCAAAATATTTGGAAATAAATGAGGACAATCACTAGAATATTAAAAAGAAACAAATTCGAACCTTGAAGCAAGCTATTAAAAACAGGACTTCTATGCCATTTCATTGCTCGCTGATATATTTCAAATCACAACAAGACCATTTTTTAAATCAAAGAGCTTTGTAAAGCTGCCTGTCCCATATTTGCAAGGCATGCTTATTACAGCAATACCATTGACAACTCATCCTTATTTTTATCTAGTGCTTCTCCAGTGCTGCAGTAGCATACATATATGTAAGACTGGCTAATTTCTAAAGGAAGATGTTAACCTGCCCCCTGGGAGTTTTAAGCTAGGTGTCTAAGATGATGACGCAACTTGACCTCTGCTTTATGGCAAATTAGCCTTCGATTTTGACCATGTATATTGTATGTCTCAATGAGTAGCATGACTGCAGGACTTCTACTACATTGAGCATAAATCACTTGACCATTATGGATATAAGACACATCCACACTGCCGGGCTTTTTGCTTTAAAAGCAATGCGATTCTCAAGCAAAAACTTGGGAAATCTGCAGTATGAACTGTCTTGATGATTCCAATCCCTTAGTTGATCCCGAATTTAGCATCAAGAAATTTAACGGATTTCGCGATATCCCCCGAGTGATTCCCCCAGAGCTACTGCGTTTGAATAAGACATTTTGCGATTCTTGAGTGCCAAGTTTAACATATGACCTTGGTTTTAAAATTATATTTCATACAGAATGAAGAAATTATTCAAGTTTTGTATTTGGGTGTGTGTGTTACTGTGTGGTGGGTGGGGTCTATGTATTTTTTGTGTTTGCTGCATTCTTGCATCATTCAGATACTGAAGTGCAAACTACATACTGTCAAGTCAAATCATATGTTTTGTTCATGATCAATCACCTTCAGACATCAATATTTCAGTGAAATTTTTTGATGGTATAGATATAATTAGCATTTACTTCAAATAATGAGCCATAACTAACTAACACAATCTGCAGAGTCATTTCAGAAAGAAGGCATGTAACTAAAACTGAGAGAGCAGTTATAAATGGATTATATCTGGTAACACCACGAAAACATGAATGACAGCAATGATGCATCGATTCAATCAGCGATATTCAACACTTCACAGGTTGTCAATGTGATCCTGAATTTCAGTAATTAGGATTTCTATTGCCTCACATCACAGATAATCAGATCAAATTCTTAACAACCAAACCCAATGGGACTCACCACTTTCTACAGATCTTTGTACCTAAAATCGTCTAAGAAATTGGATTATTACGCTGCCAAATGCACACTCTATGTTCTCATCCCAGCAACATAACCCAGTGTGACTATCATTTACTTGGTTGCGCCTAATGTGCATTTGCTGATTGAATCAATACTGGCTGTCATTTATCACTGCGGATCTATAACGTGAATCTATTCTTGGATCAAGTTCTCCGATTAGTGCCGATTATTTCATTTTCTTGGTAAAAATTCCTTCTGCCAAATTTTCCACCAAACAGGTTTTTTTTCAGGGCGATAGATATTCATCTTTTTATACTGAATTCATAAATATAAAATTTATACTGAACAAGCTCAAATGATCAGAAAAACTGCTCTTTTCTCGGAAATTAGTGCTATTCTACCTTTAAGGTTACACGAAGAAACGTATAAAAAACGTATAAAAGACGTATAAAGTTGTTCTCTAAAACCGCGTTTTCCCAGCAATCAAATATCGCAGTGAGTCAAATGTTGGTGCATGGATGTATCTTAACATTATTTTTGTGTGTTTATACAAATTTTGAGAATCCGTTTGAAAATCCTTCGTTTAAATCATTTTTACGCACCATGTTCACAAGATCAAAAACACGTTCCATGCAGGTTTTTTCAAATATTCGCTCCGTATAAAATCACGCCGAGTGATTGTTTTCTCCTTTTTTGTATTGTACTACAAATCGACCAAAGAAATAATATTGCCATGGGGAAGAACCAAATACAGTACCGATTAAATTTTATTAGCCCGTTTTTGGGAACAATTTTCGAGAATCTTGTACCACAAAACACTGTTATGTTACATTATCGATATCTGGATTGTGGAACGTTAATTTTGATTTCTAACTGTCTACATTATTTCTCAAAAGTATGTCGATTCCTTTACCATTTGAATTTCACTCCAAATTTAAGCTACTTTTGCAAAAATCGAGGTTTTTCGCCATCGATACCTCCGACATTTACAGCGGTGATGAGATTGTTTATCATAAGAGCCTGGTATGCACTATTCCATAATAATCAGTTTGAGATCAATCGATTTCACAGGTCACTCAGTAGCTCAATCGGTTAGCTGCGCTGGACTCACGTTCGACTATATAATACTATAGTTTTGAGCTGGAAAACTTTTTAGTGCGTGTTCGAGTCCCTATGTGGTCCATTCCATCTATTTTATTTTATTTTTCTCTCACTTTTTTCTTTTTTCTTGTTCGTTTCTTTCTGACTGCAGCGATTGATTGTTTTTGCCCGGTTTTTTTTCATTATAATTCAGGAATTTTTAGGCTATACTAGTCTAATAGGCGCGGCCTATGAATATATTTTCACAAATTAGATTGGTTGTTGGTTTTGTTACTGTTGTTGTAGTTATTGTTGTAGGCCTATATATTGCATAATCAGGGTATAAATAGGCATACTAGGCCTATTATGTAGAAGCATTGATTTATTTCACGACAGATATCATCCAGGATAATTTTAAAAATTGAAAATTTAGAAAATCCAAAGGAAAATTGCGAAAAACGGCTGCCCACAACCCCCCCCATCAGCCCATATGGTCCTATCATGGTCGCCCCTTCCTATCCCTGCAACACACGAGCCAGCGGTTTGTCCGTGGCCCTAGTTCAGATTGATACACTATTATACGCGTGAGTTCATTCTTTTCTGCATGGCTGTTTCCATTATTAACTTACGCCCCTCTGGAATCAAGCCTTGAAAATCAATTGCATTTAACCTTAAAGATGAAAATTGCTTACCTTTGCCCCAAAACAACCATTTCCATTTGACCTTTTGTGTTCAAATAAGTATACAGTATATGAAGACTTACATCGCAAAACACTGTAAAAGCCATTTATGAAATGGTGCTTTTAAAATGACACCTCATTTATTAAACTCCAAAGTATACTTTTTGAGATATGGTCAAAAGTATCATAATTATATTTTATAATATAAGGTTATGCGCCTATATATAATTATATTTTCTTATTATTTACTTTATATTTTAGCAGCTTAATTTGCATATATCTCAAATATCTCTTTTCTCTTGAAAATTGATCACGTTTTGCAATGAAACTCTTGAAAAATGAAAAATCACATCTTGGCGAGTTGCATAATTATATTTAGTTTGTGGATACTCTGCCGGGAAAAAATATCAGTAAGGCATCCATTTAACATACAGCAATCTTGCACTTACACAAGGAACTAATAATGATGCGATTTAGTAGCATGAGTCTAAGTCACTAATATTGATCTTGAGTTATTGGCAAAATCTTAATTAGTTTCTTATTGTTTTCATCAGCAACTGATAAATTGACTGTAACTTGGTAACTATGTAGAGGATCAAGAATATGCATCAAAATGTACGAGGGGGTATCCAAAAGTTTTTGACATCACCCAGAAGTGAAAGAGCTATATACCGATGAAATTTTGTCAGTGTAATCACTGGTTCTTATGTACATTATGGTCCAAAAATGGTCTCATATAAGTATGTTTACTTTCTTTACAGGTGGCGCTAGATGGGAAGTAGGTGCATAACCTACAAGATGGTGAAAATTGAGGCAGGCAGCATGATTAAGTTCCTGCATTTGAAGGGTTAAGCCTACAATGCTCAGAAAATCTGATGAAATGAAAGCTATCTACAGTGATGATTGCCCATCATATGGCAGTGGAGGATCTTATCATGAAAAGGTTATGCGCCTACTTCCCATCTAGTGCCACCTGTGAAGAAAGTAAACATACAAGTTTATGAGACCATTTTTGGACCATAATGTACATAAGGACCAGTGATTACACTGACAAAATTTCATTGGTATAGCTCTTTCACTTCTGGGTGATGTCAAAAACTTCTGGATACCCCCTCGTACGTAGAAGGGCCAGTAACCGCTGCAACGATTTAAGCTTGAAATTGAATATTTTCGACATTAAGACTCATTTCCCATGATCGTGTCACATATCACACCTGTTGCACCTGTTGGACAACATGCCAATCATACCCAGGTGTAGGAGCATTATTCAGCTATTCACATGGATACATTTCACACTTAGATGACCACAGACTTATGATGAGAACATGCAACATGATTACTTACCAAGCTGCAAAGCTCCAATAAATTTCTGCCAAAAGTTCCTTGCAATTGCATTGATGCAGGGCACATCTTGTAAGAATTCAGGCAGATCTAAATCCGTTAGTAACACTGGTATCACCTTCTTTGTGTTCGTAAAATGTGTCTTCAACGACTTCAAACTCTCGTATGTACACCACTGACTTTGCACAAAATCCTGCGATAGTACCAGTACTATTTTCTTTGCTGTGCACAAAGCGTTCACAATTTTATCCATCCGTGCTTTATTCGGTTCCAACATATGATCGTGATTATCACACTTGAATCCGTATGCCGACGATTCCAATCTCCGCATCACGTTAGACACCCATTCCTCATCATCTGTACAATAGCAGAAGAAAGCGTGACTTGTCTCTTCGCCAATGAGAGTTGGCGCTATACCTGTGTCATGTGACGTCGCTTGAGATGCTTCGTCTTGATGCCCTGAGCTGTCTGATGCGATGTCCTCATCGTCCACCCTCATGATTCTCTCTGTCTGATCCGCTTCAGGCTCCCAGTCATCTAATAATCCATCATGGTGCAGATCGTCAGAGTACAATAATTTTCTGAAAGAACAAGAGATTTTTTATTGTAAATGTTTTGTCATTTAAAGTATCATGTTAATCTACAACGTACAATCAACAAATATCAAAATATGTAATTGCATTATGAGAAATGTTATTAACACATACACAGAAATGACAGCTGGTGAAAAAATTCACTGATCACCTGACCCATGCTCTACCAACTCAGCTAATGAGTCAGATGGGGAAGATCAGTGATGTTATTATAGGCCAAAATATATGCAATTGATAGACACGAATTCTGTCAAAGCAAAACATGTTTAGTTTTGTAAACTGAGCTAGATTGAAATGTCCATAGACTAGGAATTTACGGATGGTTATCCCCATTCAGCCACACAAAACTTAGGAGCTGATGCTTTGTGATGTATTGGCATCAATGGCCACCTTGGCCTGAAATTTTCTGTTTTAAATGAACTCATTTATGAACATATTTATAGTCTGTTCATGAGGCAGATCTCTACACTGGAAAAGAAGTAGCACATAACACTGCAAATGAATTATATTTTGAGGGGTTAGTGTTTGAAGACCTTATCTGCAATCGCTGCCATAGACATTTGACAATTTCTGCATCCTTTATCACTGTAAAACCACTTAACTTTGCTTGAAACCTTTTTACGCTAAATTAAATACCCACAAATTTGACAGCTATACATTGAATTGTAAACAAGAATGGCTGGATTAGCAAAATTAAATACCCACAAAAATGGTGGTCAGTGGCAATTAACAAATTTAAGTATTAGCGAAATTAAATAGCCTTACTATTATCCAAAAAGATGACACTTGTCAGCTAATATTGTAGATGGGACCTTCTTGACCTGAACACTAGATTTGTCAAATTATCATTTTTAGAATTATTCACTATGCATATCATTGCACAAGTTGCCATTTAAAAGTAATGTCATTTGTTGCTCTCTGCTTCGGGTATAAAATTTAAAGATATCCATTCATATAAACTGAGAAGATGAGAAGATATTCAATTTTGCAGATCACACAACCAAAAGCTACAAAAGGCTACAACACACAAACCAACTGCACAAGTATCCCATGTGATCATCATCATGCAAACACACATGGCACTGAAAGCTTGGCCGGTCAAGGTACTCCCCCATGGTGTGCTATCGCCGGTCATGTGTCTAGCACCCAAGGGGTCGGTGGTTCAAAACCGCACCTGAGAAAAAAATTCTCTTCACCTATTTCCTTCCTTCCCCTTCACCAAAACGACTCAAGTAAGTTATAGGACTAATACAAAAATGCATATCTTCTTTTACAAACAACTTTTACATAAAGTAGTAAAACTGATCATCTCACAGGATGCATTAAAACATTTCTCTCTATTTCCAATGCTACTTTTTTTTTCGATCTAGTATTGCAAATTGAGCATAAGCATGGCTCCCATTGTAACACAATAAGGCCACTCACAGTGAAGTAGAGTGCTTAGGCTTCAATTGTATCTGATTTAGCTGAATGTTAACCGAGTTCATGTACATCAAGAAAAGAAAGATTCTACAGCAGCTGTGAGTGGGATAATATAGGTGAGATATTGACTAGAAATGAAATTCTATAGATATATTGGCTGGAACATTTTAAGTGTGTTTGTCAGAAAACAAGCCACCTAATGCTGTGAAAATAAGTTATGTGTTGTGTTAAACTGTGAATTGCTGGAGATGTTGTTTACTCAAATTTCTGACTGATTTGATGCACTGCTAAAAGTTAGCAGACAATGCACTGCTTTACACATTCAGTATAAATATAACCAATGCAATTACAGTGCACAACGATGCCACATAAGTCTACTCTTTACTGTTACTGAACACATTCTGTGCTGTCTTTGAAACATCAGCCACTTGAGCACAGACAAACATTTTCAACTACTGACGATAGAACAGCATTGTCTACTAGGGCTTAACCGATTCGCGGATCGGATATCGTATCAGCCCGATATTCGACGATATCGTATCGGATCTGATATCGGTAAAAAAAAAAACCAAAAAACAACAACATTAAAAAAAAAAAAATTACTATTATAGCTACAACCCTCTGCAGGCCATGGTGCTATCTACTGAAGATAGCAAAGAGCTATCTACTGAAGACAGCAGTGGTATCTATCAAAAACTGCATCTTACTATAAATAGGGGAATGTTGTATCTATGTATGTATGTATCTATGTATGCCCATAAATGTCGCCAAATTCATACGGGAGATCGATGAATATACGGGAACGAGTTTAAACTTTATATGGTTGAAAACGGTCAAGAATTGGCTGCAAAAACAGTGAAAATATGGGCAAAAACAGGTTTTTTGTTATGAAAATCGGTTGTCAGCATACGCGTCACTGCAGCTGGCCGGCAGCGTGTCGGCGCCTCGTGCGTAATGCGCACTATGCCAATGGGCGCGTAAACGGCGCAGAGTCACACGACTGCGAGCCAGAGACCAGTGGACATGATAGTACGGAAAGAAAGAAAAATAAGGGACAAAAAGGTACATGGACGGGTCACGGGATTATGATAACGAGTGAACGCGTCCGCAGACACGCTATGAGAGGACGTAATAAATACGGAAAAAGATGTTTGTTGTATAAACAACATGAAGCGGTACTATAAAGAAAAATAAAATTAAAATGATGACAAAAAAGTACGAGTAATAGGCCAACGGGTTAAAGCATACCTATGGTTAAAGTAACAAAATGAAACAGGAACGAAACAAAGAAGGAAAGAAACTAATCAGGAAATGTAAGAAAAAAGAAGCTAAAATAATGAGAACAGATGGGAAATCACAAGCAGCAAATAAACAAAGAAGCTAAAGGGAAATGTAAGAAAGAACAGATTTAGAAAATAATGGGAACGAGGTTAAATAAATAAATAACATGGAAACGGAAAATCACAAGCTAAGCAAAAGAAACTAAAAAAAGAAAGTGTAAGAAGAGACAGGTTTAGAAAAATAAAATGTACCTTTTCAATGATTCTACCTGTTCAGTAATTATTCCTGTTATGGTGAACGCTCCCATCTAGCGGGGACCCGCGCGAAGCATACCCGCTAGTGTTGCTAACTACTGAAGAGAGTGGTGCCATCTACTTAAAAATATCAATGATATCAACAGAGTAAGAGTCCTATCTACTGAAGACAGCACATTGCTATACTAAAGACTGTACAGTACGGTCTACTAAAGACAGCACAGTGTGAACTATTGAAGGCAGCATGGTGCTATTTACTAAAAGTAGCACAGCAATATACTGAAGACGGCACCAACATAATCCTATTTCTTGAAATTCCTAAAGAAATGCTTTGCTATCTGACAAGTACTGAACATACAGGTAACACAACTTCTAAGTTCCCCCTAATACTTTTGAAAATAAGTCGAAAAATATTTTACTGAAATGTAAAATGTAAAAGATATGTATAGCCCTGTTTGTTTTACCCCTGTGGACCAATTTATAGCGTCACACATCATTGCGTTCAGTCACAATGGTCAATTATGTAAGAAAAGAGGCCGTTTTAAAAGTTGCACCTGAGCCCATAGCAGTCAGGTTTTCTGTATTTAGGGATTCAATCATGTGTCACCATTGTTCATCACCGATTAACAACGGTGCGTCTGCGTAGTTTGCGTGGTTTACTTCGCGAGGACAGCTTTAGCTTTAGCTGCCCTCGCGAAATAAAACCACGCAGACTACGCAGACGCATCGTTGTTACTCGATGATGAACAACGGCGAAACATGATCGAATCCCTTTCAACAACGAAAAAGCTAACGGTCGTCTAATTCACACGATTATTTCATGAGGAATGACCAGTTTAGTCATTGTCACTAAACACAAGATGATCGATGCTTTCCTGATGATAGCAGCAAAAGAAATACAGAATAAAAGAGCAGTATTTAGCCGCTTCCTCCAAAATAATGAAAACATCATGTAGCGCACACAAGTTCTAAGTATGGCAAATTTCTGACGCGTGATCGGCGTATCGCGCTTCAATAACTTACGTCAGCGTATACGCTACTGGCAAATTATGGATTCATCACGGATTAACAACGATTGGCGCCTGTAAAAAGGTATAGGAAAAATTGTTGAACAAACACATGAATAGGCCTGGCCTGCTGAATTGTTTGAGAGTTGACTCCTATGGACTCAAATGCAACTTTTAACACAGTTTAAAAGCGGGCTCTTTTTACATAATGAACCATTGTGACTGAACATAATGACGTGTGGCGCTATAATTTGTTCCATAGGTGTAAAACAAATAAGGCTACACATGTCTTTTTACAAGTTTGCATTTTATCAAATATTTTTCGATTTATTTAAAAAAGTATTTAGGGGGAACTTACAACTTGTGCTATGGGTTCAGGTGCAACTTTTAAAACGGCCTCTTTTCTTACATAATTAACCATTGTGACTGAACGCAATGAAGTGTGACGCTATAAATTGGTCCACATGGGGAAAAACAAAGAGGGCTATACAAATCGTTTTAAAATTTTACATTTGATAAAATATTTTTCGACTTATTATAAAAATTGTTAGGGGGGAACTTAGAAGTTGTGTTACCTGTATTACTATAGCCACATGCAATTCTTGGTATAATGAACATATCACACTCATTGATATCTAATGAAGATCACAAATAACATATATCCATCATGTTTGTTTGTGTCTATGTATAAGCTATATCTCAATGTTGTTAGTCACATTATAGGCAACCACACACCTGACAGATAAACCAACGCAAGTCATGTTCCCATCAATTAATAATCACCAACTTGTGTTATCACTTTCTACAACTAGCATCCGTTCACCCGAGGTCTGCTATTTTTGGAATTTCTCTCACTGAATTTTGAATTGGGGCCTCCTGCATTGCAACTAGACATTCACTTATACATATTTTCCAGTGTAACTTTAGAATACTATAAATGCAACCTGTTTTAAAGTTAGAGTTCAGGTTTGGAGGAACTTAAAGAGTAGGGTTAAGAATGGGCTCTCCATTTAAAATCACACTACCCCTGTGGAAGATTTTGGAAATATTTTCCACAGGGGAGTATAATTTCAAATGGAATTATCACATTAGCAGGTCCATTTTGAAACTCACTCTCCCTCAGGGGAAGATTCAGGTTGAATCTTTCTCAGAGGGTGTATGAAATTCAAACGGAGTTGCCTAATGTGCTAATTACATTTGAAATTCATACTCCCACTGTGCAAGATATTTCCAAAATCTTCCACAGGGGGAGTGTGGATTTTAAATGGAACAATAATAAATGACAAGTAAGATTTAGGTACGGATTAAGTAAAGGATGTGAAGGAAAATCTTTTAATACAAGTATGGGAATATTTAAATGTGACTTTTCCACCTGTATTTAAGCATAATGCAAACCCCATTACCAAAACCTGAAAAACATAAGTAATCAATACTCAGATGCTTAATTCATGTTCTAAAATTATGCTGCAAATGGCATTCTAGAACTGATCCCCAAGTATGATGAAATAACAGCTAAATAATCTGCAGAACATTACCATAATGCATACCGAGCCAAGATTACATACATGGTACAATACAGAGTTTCCTGTAATGTATCATGTATGGTTATAATCACAAAATCAGAATTGCAGATGATGCCGTTTAGTACCGGTTATGTCCAATGGGAAATCATTGAATGAGACAAGAAAAGATACTCAAGAGACTAATAATAAATGGTCCAGGTCATATACTATGTACAAGCCAAAGCTTTTAATATGTTTTCCTGTCAGGTTATTGAGTAACTGCATAGGGATCAGCAAGAGAAACATTAAAGAAAGATAAGAATCTTAATCATGCATTTAAAATGAAATAAAACCAAAAAGCCCTAAAGTGGGAAGTTTTCCATTTTCTAAAAATTGAATTCCGTGTTCTTTTAAGTATTCAAAAACTTGCAGATTCTAGGAAAATCTGACCATTAAATTAATGAAAATCTAGGTTTAATTTCTTGCACAAAGCACATAAAAATATGATGTGTAGTGCAAAAGGGTAACCCCTTAATACAGGCACAAGGCCAACAATTTGGGGCCCATAAATACACACATCAACTAAAAAGCAAAAAACATTACACAGAACATTGACCTGAGTACAAAAATTCATATGGCGACTATAATGCTTATCTTGAGACCATGGTTCCAAAGGGGAGGGGAGCAAAATTATGACCACAAATTGGCCCTAAAGGCATGTAAATAAAGAAAATTGAATGAAAATATCAGATGGGATTTGCTTGGGCCTTTTGCTGAATGTCAAAAAGCAAGCATTTAAGGTAAAAAAAAGCTCCATTTTCTGTGTTTTCTGTGTTTCCCACAAGTGACTCAAAAGTAATACATGCATCTTAGAGATAGGAGAAAATGTAATCAATTCCATAGCAAAGGTAGTTTCCTTTAAGGGTAGACGAGGTATTGTTGGTCGAAGCAACCTAAAAATCAATTTTCATTATCTAGATCAATATATTATTGAAAATTAACACCTTGATGTTTTGCAAAAGTTCATTCTACAAACCGTATACTTTGCAAACTTGCTTAATTTATTGTTGTTAATTAGTTATGTACGTTTTACAAAAGTGTTGTTGTTTCAGCCCTCTTTACAACGTAACTCAAGAACCGCAGCACCTATAAAAGTATATCTGTGATATTTTAATTCTCCTACACGCTCGCTATGAATTGAGCAATGCAGTTTTTGCCAAAGCTCACCACCATACGTAAGATGCTGTGAACCACAACTTCACAACAGTTTAAAATAAGTAATAACCTTAAAGGGCTTCTTTTATCAATCACTTGGATTTGTTCCATAAATACAATAATTTCAAAAGTGGATCATGATAATAACATGCCCAAGTTGATCATTTTCTTGGTTCCTCATATAGCTATAGTATACTCAATGGACAAAAAAAAGAAAGAAAGAAAACATCCCCCACAGATTTTATATTCTGTTTTGCTGTATTTGCCACAGATTTCAATATTGTTAATCACAAGTTCCATTGAGGTAATATTAAGAGTAATTTTCAGGTATTTGATTTTTTTCCAGTGAGACAGTGATTTCCCAATTGATAAGCAAAATATACTCTTGAGAGATCTTTATGATTAGATCCATATCAGCATGAATACATCTCCATAACAAATATCAACCGAGTTAAGTCTGTGTCCTATATAAGCTTAATAATTTACATATTTTAAGTCAACAGAATTTCTTATTCATAATGATTTCCTTTTCAGATTTACACAGTAGATACACATGAGAGAGTAAATATTTGCAGTAAAATAATTGCAATCTATATATAACCCCCACATCAAATGGCCAAAGAAAATCTCAAATCAAGAACTTTATGGGAAAACCAAACCGAGGAAACAAAGTGGAGTAATAAAATCAAGAAGAGGTGGCTCCTTTGGTTAGGACACCTGAGACTACCTGATGATACCCCAGCAAAGCAAGCTCTTCAAGAATACGAACGACACATAAAACGACCAAGAGGAAAACCAAATGAACTATGTGGATATCAGCAATTCAAAAAGAGCTGAAAGAAATCAAAGAAGATTTAACCATAAAGAAAGAGACTGAACTTAAGAGAGAGACCTACTTGGAGAAACTTTATCAATGGCGCTTTGTTAAACTGCTGACCAGAAGCGTTTATGATGATGATGATATAAATTCAAGAGGATGTACAGGCAGGGGTCGCATTTAAGGAGTTTGCGCATCCAGGGACTCCTTATTTTTTTATTTTGCCCATTTTGGACTCCTTAAATCTCAAGTTGAAAGTGACCAAAGGGTCCGATAAAAACTGTATGGGCTCCTTAATTTCAAAATGGACGGAGGGAGAAATCATGAAGGAAAAATTAAAAATTAAAAAGATCAGTAAATATTTTGAATCACCATAGGCCAATAATACTAATAAGTGCTGGAATATTTGACAAGTTCCGAAGTTTAGAATTTCGGACAGATGGACTCCTTAAATTCTCAGCGGACCCCTTAAATGTTGGTTTTGCAGGTACCAAAGGGTCCAGAAAAATTAAATTGGACCCCTTGATTTGTTGTGCTCGTGCTAGCCCTGTGTACAGGTGTATATCTGATTAAAACAATAGTGGCGACATTATTTCTACTAAAAGCTTTGGCTTTCTAGGTTGGTCATATTAAAATTAAGATATTCCAATACCTCCTTTCATCACCAGAATTTATCTCTCTGTCCATATACAGAGACACCAAACCAAAGCAATCATATTATGATAAAGATCAAAAAAGTCAATTCAATGAAGTAGAACATTAATAAAATCAAAGGTTATGGCCAAAAAGGATTCTATAAAATAAAGTGGAACCAAGTTCATACATGTACATACGGGTGCACTTCCCAACAGAAGTCCCTACAAAAAGTACACTTTTCGGGGTAAAAATGTCCAAGAAAGGTCCAAATTAGAAAGAAAAATTAACAACAGGGCCACTTTTTCATCCCCCAAAAGAAAATTTTATAGAGGGGATGAAGTCCACTTTTGGGCTACATGATTTTTTGTGGGGAAAGATCCACATGTAGGAAATTCAACACCCCACAAAAAAATCCTGCATACAGGCCGGAGTAGAAATGTTTATCAGATTAAGTATTAGTAAGTAGCAACAAGTACCGTCGGATCCGTAGCGGTCGCTGCGGGACAAGGAATTCAATTTTGCAGTGTTGGTGTCTTTGAAGCAGGTTCATCAAAAGTGTTCGGAAACCGATTTCAGACACTTTTGATGTCCAAACCATTTTCGGGAAAAAAGCGTCTTGACATCAAAAGTGTTCGGAAACCGATTTCGGACACTTTTGATGTCCAAACGATTTTCGGGGAAAAAGCATCTTGACATCAAAAGTGTTCGAAACCGATTTCGGACACTTTTGATGTCCAAACGATTTTCGGGAAAAAGCGTCTTGACATCAAAAGTGTTCGGAAACCGATTTCGGACACTTTTGATGTCCAAACGATTTTCGGGAAAAAGCGTCTTGACATCAAAAGTGTTCGGAAACCGATTTCGGACACTTTTGATGTCCAAACGATTTTCGGGAAAAAAGCGTCTTGACATCGAACGTGTTCGGAAACCGATTTCGGACATGTTTGATGTCCAAACGATTTTCGGAAAGAAAGCGTCTTGACATCGAAAGTGTTCGAAAACCGATTTCGGACACTTTTGATGTCAAACGATTTTCGGAAAAAAGCGTCTTGACATCAAAAGTGTTCGGAAACCGATTTCGGACACTTTTGATGTCCAAACGATTTTCGGGGAAAAGCGTCTTGACATCAAAAGTGTTCGGAAACCGATTTCGGACACTTTTGATGTCCAAACGATTTTCGGGAAAAAGCGTCTTGACATCAAAAGTGTTCGAAACCGATTTCGGACACTTTTGATGTCAAACGATTTTCGTGAAAAAGCGTCTTGACATCAAAAGTGTTGAAACCGATTTCGGACACTTTTGATGTCCAAACGATTCGGAAAAAAGCGTCTTGACATCGAAAGTGTTCGAAACCGATTTCGGACACTTTTGATGTCCACACGATTTTCGGGAAAAAGCGGCTTGACATCAAGTGTTAAATCCCTTAATTCTTGTCAATTTCCTTAATTCACCAGTATTTCCCTTAATTCTCTTCAATTTCCTTAACTTCCCTCAATGTTCCCAATTTCCCCTCATTTCCCCAAATTCCCTTAACTGCCCTCTATTTTCCCAAATTTCCTTAATTCTCTTCAATTTCCTTAACTTCCCTCAATGTTCCCAATTCTCCCTCAATTTCCCCTTCTTTTCCCAAATTTCCTTAAATTCCTCTATTTTCCCAAATTTCCTTAATTCACCTGAATTTCCTCAATTTCCTTAATTCTCCTCAATTTCCCCAAATTTCCCTTAATTCCCCCAAAATTCCCCTCAATTTCCCTTAATTGCCCACAAAATCAATTAACTCACCTGAATTTCCCTCAATTCCCCCAAAATTGCCCTTAATTTCCCCCATTCCCCCCAATTTCCCTCATGTGCCCCACTTTTCCCAAATTTCCCTTAATTGCCCTATAGGCCATTTCCCTCACCAAGTAGTACCATAGCCATGCGACAAACGATGTTGACGTAACAGCATTTTTTAGAAATTGTTGAAAATCGTGTAATGCCCTTTAATGACCTAATTAGCATATTTCGGGACTGAAACTCTTTTCCAGCATGGGGCGGTACCTGCCTTCCCCTCACCAAGTAAGATAGCCATGCGACAAGCGATGTTGACGTAACAGCATTTTTTAGAAATTGTTGAAAATCGTGTAATGCCCTTTAATGACCTAATTAGCATATTTGGACGAAACTCTTTTCCAGTATGGGGCGGGTATAGGCCCTCCCCCTCACCAAGTACCATAGCCATGCGACAAACGATGTTGACGTAACAGCATCTTTTAGCGTTTGTTACTAACGGACTAACGGACGGACGGACGGACGGACGGACGGACGGAGAGACATGGTGACTTATAGAGCTGCTACCCGCAGCTAAAAATGCAGAGAAACTGGCCTTGTGCAAAATGTTGTCTCGTGCATAGAGAATCATCTCAAGAGAGGTTGTTGCCCCTACACTCCTTGAGATGGTTTTGATTAAACACATCTCCATAATAAGCAATTTCATTCTACTACGCTGCAGAATTAATATTAATAGCCGCTAATTGGTAACATGTCACCATGTGTGTAATCGCCTACAGTTTTTGTCGGCAACATTTTATCACCATCTCATACATTTTTTCCCACATGCTCTCTTCTAAACCTCCTATAGCCAAGAGGACACACTTCCCCAGTGCAATTCCTTATACAATGTATATTAAATCACCCAAAGTTTCACTTTAATAATGTCTGCAACGGGCTGAATGTTGTGATATTATCAAACCGTAACATAATACACATGCCTCATGGGCTGCTGTGATACCACACAACATTAACTGCATTACGCATTGAAATTTCAAGGGTTCGCATAATCATACCTGATGTTCGGAGTGTTACATTACATTGTATTCTTTAGATTATAGTTGCACAGCTTGGTAGTTGGTGCACAAATCCAACTCGCATTTTTAACATGAACAGGATTACCACTGGGGTTCACACTCTTAAGCTTGTAACATGGGGTTAAGTACACATGGTAGATGTTGGCTATTCCATGTAAAATACACACACCCCTTGTGGAAGATTTCACTGCCATCTCAATTCCAGTTGCACTGTATGGTTAAGTGATCTAAAATGAGCGTTTATTGCGTTTCGACAGTATTTTTGTGGGACATGAGAGCACCTCGGACCTGTCGAATTGCATTCTGAATACGAAGCATGTCTTTCTGATATCAAATAATTTTCATTTTTGAAAATCACAATATAATACAAATTTTATGACAAATTATAAAAATTTGATATTTTTCAAATATTTGATATATAACAGTCCTCAAGTAAATTATATAAATCTAATGATATATTCTTAAAGTGTATGTAGCAGGGAGGAAAAGCCGACGGTCAATTGAAAATTTTGACCTTTCATATTGAAGATATGGATTTTTTCCCAAAAAGACCTAATTTTTTTTGGTGTTTTGGGAAAAAAAATCCATATCTTCAATCTGAAAGTCAAAATTTCAATTGATCGTCAGCTTTTCATCCCACCTACATACACTTTAAGTATAAATCATCAGATTTATAAAGTTTACTTCAAGTACTGTTAAATATCAAAAATATCAATTTTAATGATTTGCCATAAAATGTGTATTAAATTGCAAATTTCAAAAATCAAAATTATTTGATATCAGAATGACATTCTTCGTATTCAGAATGCAATTCGATATGTCTGATGTGCTCTGATGTCCCAAAATAAATACTGTCCAAACGTTCATACCCCAGCCCTTAATGCAGCTGGAAATTTTGGCTACTTTTATGTAAAATTCCAGCTGAGAATTTTTGACATTATTAAAATCCAGTTGAACTTAGCTCAAATTTAGCCAAAATCTGACAATTTTGTTTGTCATTCCAAAATCTTGAAAACTTTTTTTAAAAACTTTTTATGGATGAAAATGGTTGGATCTGGTTCTTGTTGAATTTGGTTGAAATTCCAAAATCGTCCACAGTGGGGGTGTGCTTTTCAAATGGAACAGCCAATTGCACTTTCACAGCTTAAAATTGCTGCCAAAAATATCAAATATATTTAGTGAAATAACAGAAATCAAATTGAGTGCATTTAAAAGCTTTTAAAAACAGAACACACATATTGTATAATGTCCCTTGATGCTAATATATCGTGTTCTCATGTGGGCTGGCATAGTGTGCTATTAATAAGCCACTTATATTTTTGGCACTATGTACAGTTGAGAGTAAATAAATATTGGCAAAATACTTACTATTGTGATTTGAATTTGTTTAGGATGTTTGAAGAGTATAGCAAATTCTAGTCACCATTTGTAGTATCACACTTGGTGGGAGAGAGACAAAAATAATCAAATCTGTTGGTTGGCAAGTAAAAATCTATCTTCTATTTTGAAACAACAATTTTCAGAGCATTATTCAAAATATGTATACCAGTACAAGCTCACATGGTATAGTTGCTAGAAACAAGAAACTACAAGAATTTACAATCAGTTCATAATATCATCAGTTGACCATTCAATTCATTTTACTCCATTGTAACAGGCAAATCCTCTAATAATACTTCTTATACAATGTACTTGGATTAGTTAAGCACTTGAAGAAATTAATATAAACCTGCTTCATATGATTCATATGGAATGTTCATAATAGCTATTGATGAAATCTCTTTTTATACAAAACCACTGCCAGGTTTAAACAATTTCTAAGGGCATCTGAGATCAAAACCACTGCCAATTTCTGAGGGCATCTGAGGACTGTATTATTGCACTTTACCTACAAATCCAAAGCACTATCACCGACTGCCATGGCCAATGCTGAATTCATTCACCATTCACTAACTTGTAACATGAGATGGTATAAATTTGAATTTCAAAAAAATACTTGACAAGGTACTGTAACTACTCTGGAACACTTTTATTTTCACATATCTTATCTTTCACAAATGGATGGAGTTTGCTTTTCTCAGCAATAATGCTTTGCAATTTTAGATTGTGAAGTTTGCTTTCGCCATTATTTATGTGCAACATTTTGGCTGTAATTTCTTTTTTTTTTTTTGGGGGAGGAAGTCCTTGTGGGATTTGTGAAATATAAACACGTGTAAACAATTTTGAGTATTGTAAGGAGTTAAGACTTGACCTACTGGGCATTGACCCACAAGCACTAAGATGTTAAAATAGGCCAGGTGACAGCATGTACCTTATAAATATGATATGTAAAGTATCATAAGTATGGTATGATTGTACTGTGTCACCTTATGTCATGCTTCTACAAAATCCTTTATCCTTGGTAAATTGTATATGTATGTGCTATAAAATAAGAAACAGATACTTTCTTAACAGAGCAAACCTATATGTACCGTACTGTTCCTAATAATCGCCCCTCCATAATTTTTCAATGAAACAGTGATCAAAATGCAGCAACTATCCATGCCATATAAAACTGCGTATTTGCTGGACATCGCAATTGTTCAGTTTCATGGACAAAACAAACAACTTCCACCCAGTTCATTGCCAAATTATAGCAGAATAGTCATTGAAAGAAAGATAGTAAATCATATTCCTTTTAGTAAATCATATTCCTGCATAAAAATGCACTTACAGGTGTAATTTTGCAGTATTCACCAGTAATACATAGTTTACATGGATGCCGCCATCTTGAATTTGAACCCAAAGTGTGGTCATATTTTGTGTTTCTCATTCTGATTTTAAGCTTCTTTTCATAATTGCACATTTGCAATTCCACCACAGAACGTTCAAAGTTGGAAGAATTTTGTCAGCTACAACATATGGGATGTAAAAAATCTATATCTTGTTTGAATTTCAGGGGATAAAAAGCAGTGAAAATAAAGCTTTCAAGCCATGATATCGCTCCTTAAGTCATTGCTCCAATATTGAGTAGTTTCCATCATACCCTAGGACACTAATCCATCATCATGTGTCTTCATGACAAGTCATTATTATGATGGATGAAATTCACAACCATGAAAAAAATTGGACAGATAACAAGAATAAACATGCATGACGTTTATTAAAATAACTTGCGATGATCATGCCAGCCAGCTATAGATAGCCTGGTATTATCGATTGCAGTGTAGAGTGTTAAGCTATGGGTAAATGGCTGTTAAGAGATATGCACACATCTATATGCCATATCGGAAAGCTACTGAAATTGATTACATGACATGTCTGGCTCCATATATTTGAAGTAATCTCCAGTGTGGTGTTTTCAGCAGAGCACTTTTCTGAATTTTGAGACTTTTTTTCTTGATGTGTCTTAACATTTTTGTTTCTGAGCGAGTGTTTTTTTTAAACTGAGTCAACTGAGTGAGTGTTGAGTATGTGAGCATGTTGGTAAAAAAAGAGCAAGTGAGTGCGTGAGTGAGTTAGTGATCAAACACTCATCATTTTCCTTTAAAATAAACCTTCCGTGCCTGAAAACATGATGTCTTTCCTTGGCATTTTTATAAAAATTTATTTATCTTTTGAATTTGTTGATGGGCTGCTCAAGATGATATCGATGAAGCTTTACTCAGACTTCTATCATAACAGATACAATCTGTGCATTCTGAGTGTGTTGTCATGTTTCAATGTATTGAAAAATATTGATATTTTTCCAACATTGACTTATCAATGTTTTCAATCTAATAACATTGACAACATTGAAATCAATGGCAATGTCATTGACATGAAAAGTGAACCAAATAGTACTTTTCTATCATTTCATACTTGCTTGATTAATAAAGTGGACAAAATTACAACCAAATCAGTGAAATCACAATTGCTGAAAGTGGCTGATACATGATTTGTATGATTTTAAAGCATTGAAGTAAAGATTTGTGCTCATTATGTTACAGCAGGTCACAAATATTTAATATATAGACGATGTTTTAAATATTTTTATTTCAATGTCAATGGCCTTTTAACTATGCAGCAGCTGTACAAATGTAAGCTATACTAGCATGCATCTTTACTTTACACAAAATAAATTGGTTTTATGTGGGATGACAAAATAAATGATTTTGATGTACAACTCCCCTTTAAAGCTCATCTCAATTTGTACAAACTGACTCCCTACTGTGTGTCTTTCCGTTTCTAGAAGTACTACCGGTTGCTCGGTTGATCAAATTAAGGAAGGTGACAGTAGTGGATTCCCCTTGCCGGCCCTCCCAAATCCTGCAATCAATCTGCCTGGTTCCCTACCATGCATCTTTCATTTCCACAGAGTTCCACTGCTTTGCCAGGTTAAAATGATAGGATGACAGCATGTCATCTCACATCGTTCATCAGTCTGTCTAAATTCTTGTATTTCATCTGTGAACTTATATGTAAAATGTGAGACATGTGATTACTGCAACCATGGTTATATGCAGGTAGTTTTTGGATTATTTTCTGCAGTGCTTTATTTTGTCAAAAAATGGATTTAAGAAACAAAATCCTTCAGCTGATATAAAAATTGTATAATTTCTGCCAATGTATAGACATAAGGTATCTAAAGACAGTCTAGTTTCTATATATTGTGACCTACGAAATGCAATTTGCACTGATAATAATAAACAATGTTTGAACACAATATTATATATTGAAAGATAGTGCTATCTACTGAAGATAGCATAGTGCTCTATACTAAAGACAATTGGCAATTCCACTGACAATAACAAACAAAGTTTGAACACAATATAATACTAGTATATTGAAAGATAGTGCTATCTACTGAAGATAGCATATACTATAGTGTATTTCTGTCAAATGTATAGACATAAGGTATCCAAAGACAGTCTAGTTTCTATATATTGTCACCTACAAAAGACAATTGGCAATTTGCACTGATAATAAATAAGTTTGAACACAATATTATTCTATTGAAAGATAGTGCTATCTACTGAAGATAACATATAGTGCTCTACACGTAAGATAATGGGCAATTCCACTGAAAATAACAAAGTTTGAACACAATATTATCTATTGAAATAAGTGCTATCTACTGACGTTAGCATATAGTGCTCTATACGTAAGATAATTGGCAATTCCACTGAAAATAACAAAGTTTGAACACAATATTATCTATTGAAATAAGTGCTATCTACTGACGTTAGCATATAGTGCTCTATACGTAAGATAATTGGCAATTCCACTGAAAATAACAAAGTTTGAACACAATATTATCTATTGAAATAAGTGCTATCTACTGGCGTTAGCATATAGTGCTCTATCACGTAAGATAATTGGCAATTCCACTGAAAATAACAAAGTTTGAACACAATATTATCTATTGAAATAAGTGCTATCTACTGACGATAGCATATAGTGCTCTATACGTAAGATAATTGGCAATTCCACTGAAAACAACAAAGTTTGAACACAATATTATCTATTGAAATAAGTGCTATCTACTGAAGATAGCATATAGTGCTCTATACGTAAAAACAATTGGCAATTCCACTGAAAATAACAAACAAAGTTTGAACACAATATAATATATTGAAAGATAGTGCTATCTACTGAAGATAGCATATAGTGCTCTACACGTAAGATAATTGGCAATTCCACTGAAAATAACAAAGTTTGAACACAATATTATCTATTGAAATAAGTGCTATCTACTGACGTTAGCATATAGTGCTCTATACGTAAGATAATTGGCAATTCCACTGAAAATAACAAAGTTTGAACACAATATTATCTATTGAAATAAGTGCTATCTACTGAAGTTAGCATATAGTGCTCTATACGTAAGATAATTGGCAATTCCACTGAAAATAACAAAGTTTGAACACAATATTATCTATTGAAATAAGTGCTATCTACTGAAGATAGCATATAGTGCTCTATACGTAAGATAATTGGCAATTCCACTGAAAACAACAAAGTTTGAACACAATATTATCTATTGAAATAAGTGCTATCTACTGAAGATAGCATATAGTGCTCTATACGTAAAAACAATTGGCAATTCCACTGAAAATAACAAACAAAGTTTGAACACAATATAATATATTGAAAGATAGTGCTATCTACTGAAGATAGCATATAGTGCTCTACACGTAAGATAATTGGCAATTCCACTGAAAATAACAAAGTTTGAACATAAAATTATCTATTGAAATAAGTGCTATCTACTGAAGATAGCATATAGTGCTCTATACGTAAGACAATTGGCAATTTGCACTGATAATAATATATAAAGTTTGAACACAATATTATTTATTGAAAGATAGTGCTATCTACTGAAGATAGCATATAGTGCTCTATACGTAAGACAATTGGCAATTTGCACTGATAATAATATATAAAGTTTGAACACAATATTATTTATTGAAAGATAGTGCTATCTACTGAAGATAACATATAGTGCTCTACACGTAAGATAATTGGCAATTTGCACTGATAATAATATATAAAGTTTGAACACAATATTGTTTATTGAAAGATAGTGCTATCTACTGAAGATAACATATAGTGCTCTATACACTGTACGTAAGACAATTGGCAATTTGCACTGATAATAATAAACAAAGTTTGAACACAACATTATATATTGAAAGATAGTGCTATCTACTGAAGATATCATATAGTGCTCTATACTAAAGACATCATATCTACTGAAGATAGCAACTTGGTCATGTAATACTATCTGCTGGAGACACCATTAGAGAAACTTGACAACCTGTTTTTCGTCACATTTTATATAATATACAAATTATACACAATTTCATAAAATTTTATCATGCCCTAGATGTAATGAAACATTTTGTCTATTTTTAGAACTAAAATTGTATGCATCAGTTTTGCATCACTTTCCCTTTCTACTGCCCAACTGATTGACCTTAACTTTCCCTGTTGTGTATTAAAAATTCATTTCAATCTCAACACCTGAATTTCTCTTGCTCTCCTTCTCTCTCTTACACACTTTCTCCCTATATATAGCTCCAACTCAACCATCCGATATTATCAATATACAGACCTTTTTGTCAGATTGCATGGCTTGCAAAACAGTAACAAATAAGAAGTGGTCACTCTCATATGTTGTATTGATTGCTGATTAGTTGCGGATGACATTTCTGCTGACCAAGCAGTTTAAATATAAGAACTACATATTCAGTCATTTTTTTTCAGCTTTTGTTTCCCACTTTTTTGGTTCAAAAAATTATCACATGCATATGATAAACAATTATACTTCTGTGGAACCATATAAAAAGGTTGTTTCAAAAGCATAACATCAGTTAAAGACCCATTCAGTGATCCAAGCGCAAGTGTAAAAAAATTAAAATTGTTTATAAATTGCTTAAAAGTGAAGGATAGGTCATTCAAATCGTCATTTGGTATTTTGGAAATGACAAATTTGGCAAAAAATGAAGAAAACAGCAGTACTGACGAAGTTGAAGCCCCATTCAATATACATGTAGCTAATTTAGATACTGTCAGTATCTAAAATTACAGATTCGTGTAAAATGTCTTGTTTTGTCTAGATACACGGCCTTCGGCTGAACCATTCGCAGGCTATGTTAGCACATCTATGACAATGACAAAGGTACCAAAATCTGAATTTTGATGAATTTTACGATCGTCCGGATGAGCAAATCACTGAATGGGCCTTTAATGCAAGTACATGTACAAGATTAATACACTAATTAAAAAAGAAAGCATGTGTTGCTTTTTACAAAACACTACAATTCGATTCCGACTTGGAAGGGAAACATCAAACAAGACGAAGCCAAGGTAACATCCTGTTATTGTCATTTGTTTACTTTATTTTATGATTGTTCACAGACTGCTTTAAGGGTACACGATGCATTGTTGGTCAAAGCAGCCAAAAAAATGATTTTCATTATCTTAATCAATATATTATTGAAAAATAACACTTTGATGTTTTGCAATAGTTAATTCTACAAATCATATACTTTGAAAACTTGATTGATTTATTGTTGTTAATGAGTTATGTACGTTTTACAAAAGTGTTGTTGTTTCAGCCCTCTTTACAACATAACTCAAGAGCCACAGGACCTACAAAAGTATACCTGTGATATTTGAATTCTTCTACACACTCGCTATGAAATGAACAATGCAATTTTGCCAAAGCTCACTACCATTCGCAAGATGCTGTGAACTACCAAATCGCAACAGTTTAAAATAGCTGCTAACCTTAATGTTGTGACTATCGCTTTATAAATAGCAATCTTATGAAGACGGAATATGAATAAAGTGTTATCTACTGAAGACACCATCTAAAATATACAATTGGCACACAAAGTTACTACTCGGTTTATAAGCCACTGTTGTTCGTAAGTTATTTAAACAAAATCCTGTAATATACATTTAGTTACGGTAGATGTCTTTTTAAATTTGACTCCTCATTTGTGAAAATTGAGCAAAGAACGTAGGAGACATCAGGACAGAAAGTAAGTTATTTTCCAAATCAAAAGTTTCACTTTTATGAGATTTCAATGGGATATCATGGCACGTAAAATAATTGCATGCATGAATAAACACTCGATGCCCAGTATTACCCACTGTCTATCTCATTAAATGCAACTTCTCATTTAGATGATAAACATACTTTCTGCTCTCATACCTGTTGTTTCTTACATAACAATATGTATATTACAGATTATTGTTTTATTGAATGACTATGAGCAATGGCAGCTTATAACACGGAGTAGTTACATGTACTTCTTGTGCTAGGTGTATATAAACTCTCTCCATGCAGGTGTAGACTGCAGAAGACAAGTTTCAGAAAAAATGTCAGAATTGTAAATTTTCATGACCATATTTGAAATCAACTTAAAAAATGCATTAAAATGAGTACAAACGAGCATTGTATTGGTTAGTGGTTCTTAAGATAGCTCTTGATATTTTGACAAAAAATATAACTTTTTTATGCAGAGCACTAAGATCGGATCTGCATAAACATGGTGTTCTCTACCGAGGGTAGCATCTGTTTGCTGCAAATTACTTGCATTATAAACAAAGATCGCTGCAAGAATATAAATGCTACTAGTCTTACATCTAGTCAAAAAGACAACTGGTCTGATTATACATGTAAGCCAGCCCTCCATCAGTCTACTAAAATGAAAACTACTTCTTAACAGACCTCACTGTGGTAAACAAAATTCAGTAACAATTACGCTGACAGAAATAGAACAACCTAAACGCTGTAAAACATTTCAAGTAATATAACGCTATAATGATATCAGGTTTTTAATAACATCTAATAAAACACCACCCTGGAGCTACGCATCGCCACAATTACAGCATACAAGAAAACATGTGGTACCATACACAGAGACAAATATAAACCGCAAGATAACAAAATACTACCCATCAATTTTGACAGACTTGGAATCCTGAAACGCATCCTGAAAATGATGCGGTAGTCATTAGTTACATATAACAAGAGGAGGGTATGGCACCTCAATTAGTGGCAAGTTGCGCTAGCGGGATCTATACTTTGATCAGACAAAAAATAAAAAGACACTTTTACTGTTTCGATAATACTTGTATTCAAATCATCTCTATAATGCATGGCAGTAGCTGCTCCACATAAAATTGCATGGATGTGAATTTGAGTCGCATGTTTCATGATTACAAAGAAGGCATGTTGTGCACCCTGCCAGCCAATTCAACTTCTTTGACTCTCCCAGTCTACTAACAACTATGGTGTATGGATAATGGCAAAATGGCCTAGATTTTCAGTTTTGTACTAAACTATGAAAAAAAAAAACTATGAAAGAAGTCTGGGTTTATCAATACATGTAAAGTCATACTAACACTCTGTATGGACCACGTCAATTGTGACAACCCTAAATAACCTACACTTGTTTGGCAGTCTGCATTGTAAGCACATCCAACAAAACATGTGACCCAATTCGAGCACAATGAGGCCAATGTCACTAAAATTGCTTTTGACTTATAACCCAATTTATCATTCAAATCATTATGTTCTTCATTGTTCAAATTACTCAATGTTTTCAACTCAAACTTGGTGGCTCATTTAGGTCACATTTTAATGGCACTCACTGATTAAAAGTTCTTTACCATGATACAAAAATCTGCAAAAATCTGAAACATTACTGTTCACACTATTTTTTTTGACTGGGTTATGATTCACATGACAATTCAACACTTGCCAAAATCAGACAATCAATTTTCTTTTTAAATACAGGGTGTCCCAAAAAAAGAGGCCCCACATTGCGCCCTCTTTTTCTCCTATTTCTGAAACGTTGATCAAATATATTTTGGTATGTAAAGAAAACCTAAATCGTTAGCTTTAATAAACCAAAACAATTCTTTCAATCGGCTCACAATTTTTGAAGATATGCCCTCTTCAAGAAATGTACCCGTTTTTCACTCTGTCCACGGATGAGGTTTGGCTACATCAAAGATTTAAACGAAACACACGGTTAATGACATGGATAGATAATAGCATTAGTCTTGGGAAAGCATTCACTATAAGCGAGGATCACCAGCTGGCCAGCTAGCTTCAAACATCTTCGCAACCCCGTATTACGGCGCACAAGGCGGTACGCAACGCAATTAATGCAATGAGAACTAGGGCTGAACCCTGTATTCGTCACGGAGGCAACCAGGTAGAGGGCAGAGCAGCACAGTAAACTCACTTCAAAAGAACCAAAGACAAACTAAACAGCCCTTTTCAGGGCTAAAAAAAAAAAAAAAAAGAGAAATGACTTATGTTGTCAATAAAAAGAAAGCAAGAAACGAGAAAAACATAAGTAATTGCAAGTATAGCAAAAGAAGTCCCATCCCACATCAATTTCGCCCAAATTAATGACACTTAACAAACAAAATCCATAACCCATAAGCCCAACCGGTAAAGCCCATTCCCTTAAATAAAGTTGTTATTTTACAAAGTTATCATCAAGGAATGTTTTATATTCATGCATGGTATATGCACTTTCCAATCTTTGAAGTAGCCAAACCTCCTCCGTGGACAGAGTGAAAAACGGATACATTTCTTTAAAAGGACATATCTTCAAAAGTTATGAGCCGATTGAAATAATTGTTTTGGTTTATTAAAGCTAACGATTGAAGGTTTCTTTACATACCAAAATATATTTGATCAACTTTTCAGAAATAGGAGAAAAGAGGCGCAATGTGGGGCCTCTTTTTTTTGGGACACCCTGTATAATGCAAGAATTGTCAGTGTGTCCATGGCACCAACATTTTCAAATATGCAAATGTGATAATTGTTATTCATAACTGTTATAATAATCTGACATTAATTTTCCCAGTGCAGTCTATGGGTTTGTACCTTAAGACTGCCCAACAGCACCTGTTGCTGGCTTTTGGTAAGATGGCAAGTGCCTATCCTCATCACATCTTCACCTTCATGGTTTAAGTGATAATTTTTTCTATGAATCTACTGCTATCTTTGAATCAAACTATATTTTATTGATTTTTTTATTTATTTATTGGAACATACACTTTTGTAACAGTGGCACACGCCTAACCAGCGGTGCGTAGAAGATGGTATAATCTGCAAACAATGCAAATTGAAGCTTGCTAGATATTGTTAAAAATGTTGAATGGACATTGGAGATGGCTAATTTTTTTGTTTGCTCATTGCTCTTTTTGACACCTTTGACATTTTTTTTGTCATTTTTATTACTTGTTTATTTGAATTTGTTAAGGTTAACAAAAAAAAATCCGAAGAATTCCTGAATCAGTATTAAAATGCATTTTAAGTAAAAACATGCCAGTCCAGGTATTGATAAATATGTTCTTACGATATCTCTCATTACTCATTGATCCTTGCAATGAATTTTGTGTTATTAAAAGTGTGATATTGCTGCCGCTTGCAAAACATCCTTTTCATGTCAAAGATAACACCCTAGTGAAATAAGATATATCGAGAACACTACAAATGTGATCAAGCAAAAGATGAGGTGAATATTATTTGACACTGTCTTTATAGCAAAGCAAAACCAATTTCTTTCATAGAGGCCTATATGCATCCTTTTGAATGGATGAAACGAAGGAGGAGGGAACGGGGAATGGAAAGAGCGTCTTAGTATTCATCAGCAACACTGCATGTCATATTATCCTGGTTTAAGGTTTATGCCCGATAGAGTATACTGTAATTGTACCACATAGGAGGGCTGAGATGGGGTATTGTTGAGCAAGACTTAGAGCTATCACCTTCTACTGTTGTACAAGTAGGCAATTTGGGACAATTTCAACGGAAATTGGTAAAATTTATGAATATTTTTGTAAACCCGAACAATACTTCAATATGTGATGTATAATATATCAGACAAGGTGTACCGTGATATATAATATGACTGAATTGTATGTACAATTAGGATCTAAACTGATTGTCACTATAGTTTTTTGCTGTATGTGCTATCTCATGTTGGCATTCATGTATCTCAGTTTGGCTCAGCATATTGGCTATCTGACAATTTAATTTGTTCAAATCCAGACAATTTTCATCTTATTTCCAAGGGCAGGCCAAGGTGAATTGTTACAGACAATACAATCAAATGGGCGTCCAGCTAGACTATGACCTGAAAGAAACATTTTATTTTTACATTTGATGTCAAATACTTTCCTCAAGTATAATTCAAGTAATAATTATCTTCTAATGAAAGTTTGTAAAAATGACTTTGAAGCAGATTGAAAAAGGTAAAAATATGGAGTAAAAAAACAATAAAATACATAAGAAAATAGACATCGAAAAACTTCATAAATTTAGAACCAAGTATGTTAGACCTTTGGTGTTTTCAGTAAATGATAGCCTATTGTATGTATTATGTAATAATTACAGTAACTCAATTTTCAAAAATGCCTCCTTTGGCCCCCATGGACCAGATTGTGTCACAAATAATGTGATAAATGTTATTCATAATTGATATAATAATTTGACATAAATGTTTCCAGTACAACTGCCCAACAGCACCTGTCGCTGGCTTTTGGTAAGATGGTAAGTGCCGATCCTCATCACATCTTCACCTTGATAGACACATTTTATTTTTACATTTGATGTCAAATACTTTCCTCAAGTATAATTCAAGTAATAATTATCTTCTAATGAAAGTTTGTAAAAATGACTTTGGAGCAGATTGAATAACGAATACCTGTTGCATCAAATATATTTGATGTTGAGTATGGAGTATAAATCCACCATAACTGTTCTCAATTAAACATCTTAGTTACATAATTATAAGATGCACATATCGTCTTTCTATCCGGAGAACAAGAACAAGGAACTGAAGCAATTTCCCATTCCATCCACATGGAAGCCACTGCCCTGTATGTCCCTCCTCCCCAGGGTAAGCAACCATTGATCTGTCAAACAGTGCTACAAATTGCAATTGTGCATGGCTAATTCCTACTGAAAGGCTCAAGTAGTAACTGTACTTCCACACATTGATTGACCAAGACTGTAATTAAACTGCTCTCAAATGGGTGATGGCATGTCCTAGTGACCGTTCATTGATCAACTGAATAGGTAATTGCAATGCAACTTATGAAAAAGTCTGAAACAGCATGTTAATTTGGGTAATAAGTCCCCCAAAAAACTAAAAGTGAGAAAATTTGGTCTTTATAAAAAGAAGGAACTCTGGTAAGAGAACGAAAAGTGGGGCATTCCTTCATGTAATTGCGGCATCTCTTAATCCCGCTCAGACTGACTGATAATTGAGAGTAAGAGAAAATACAGCACTGCTTTGAACATAAACCAGTGCATCTAATTCAGGCTTGTTCTAGAATGTAACACAGAAAGTCTATAATAGGAGACTGATGTACTGACGTTACCAATCAATCAAAAAAAACTATATTCACAATTTGCTGTGATGATTGAAATTTCAGAATACATCAGTAAAACAGTGTGCCCTATGATGGCTAATTAGATTACACCTTCGAACATTCTCAATAGTTAGGTCTTACTTAGTAATTGGAAACTTTCTTTCCTGAAAGCACCATGTCAACATTATGCCTAGAATTAGAAAAGTTGCGTTTTGCCTTGTAAAAGTACCATAATTTTTTGCCATTTTCTGTGTGATGTTTAAAAAATAGTCATAGTTGACCATATTTCTGGAACTGACTTGGGCGTGTAATGATCTAACTCAAGCAGACATAGGTACCGTATATATTTTTTATTTGTGACCACCTCCATTACTGAACATTATTACAGTCTGTTTTTGAAATAAAATATTTAAAAGCAATAATGAAATCCTTTCATAGGTCTCTCTATTGATACTGCAACAATTACTTCTTTACGGTTTAACAATCATTTGTGTTTATTTATAATTTGCTAATGTCAAATATGCTTCATCAACATAATACATAATTTATTAATATACATAATATATAGATTCCTGTCATCTGATTGGTTGAAAGTGCAGTCATTGAATTAGCTATGCCCTCAAAATGAACTATGGACCGGTCATGGAAATGAACTATTGACCGGTCACGTGCGTCCTAATCAAACTGCGCAATCGCAACATCCACATACATCCATTCGGTATATAAAACAAATATTGACTGCTTTATATTCAGGACATGATTAAAATTATAGGCTCGCAGTGATCTCAAAACCATACCCCTCATAGCAGTCAATAATATTTGTATACTAGTAAACATTGTTTTGCACATTTTATATTTCACACAACCTTAGACCGTAGAGCAACAATATTCCAGTATTCAACCTCTTACATGTACAGGTCTAGTTTTTCAGAATTTTTGTCTCAGGTCATACTAGCCTTCCTGAAAGTGACAATCTGATACCTGTTATATTAATTTGATTTGTAATGAGTAAGTACTTCATCACTATGATAAACACTAACTCTGAATTAAGAAGATACTTTGCAAAGCAGCCAATTATTGTGACAGGTAGCAGAGCCTCTGGCACAACATCCCAATTGACAACCAATGTAGAGAACGTTCAACTTCAATTTGATTCACTTCAAACTCAATCAACCTGGAATCTAAGACATTTCAATTAGGGAAACAGTTAGAGTATCATAGCACAAGACACAGAAAAACCAAAGTCTACCTTTCTTTGATTTAGAATATGCACAGCTACTCTATTAAACAAGTCAAGTTATTTTGAAATTTCAACAAGTATTTTGCCCATCAAAAGAAATTTCATTGTTTGGTTGCAAACATTTCGGCAGTCCATTGCTAAATAACGTACTTGTTATAAAAATACATCTCAGCTATTAATTCGAGAATCATAGTCTTCCCAAAATCATTTTTGGTATGAAACTTTCACTAATACAAGCTTTGCTATCACTAAAGATAGCAAGTTTGTATGTTTTATTAATACAAGTTTTGCTATCTACTGAAGATAGCAATCTAGTATGTTTCATTCATAAAAACTTTGGCATCTATTAAAGATAGCAATTTTGTGTTTTGCATTCATGCAAGCTTTGGTTCTACTGAAAATAGCAATTTGGTGCTTTCCTTCATTTACTGAAGATAGCATCTACTGAAGATGGCAATTTGGTGTGTTTGATTAATACAAGCTTTGCTATCTTATCTACTGTACTGAAGATAGCAATTGGTATGTTTCATTAAAACAAGCTTTGCTATCTACTGAAGATAGCAATTTGGTATGTTTCATTAATTAAGCTTTGCTATCTACAAAGATAGCAATTTGGTGTGTTTCATTAATACAAGCCTAGTTATATATTGAAGATAGCAATTTGGTGATTTTCATTCATGAATACAATACAAGCTTTGCTATCTACTAAAGATATCAATTTGATATGTATTGTGAATAATACAAGCTTTGCAATCTATTGAAGATAGCAATTTGGCATGTTTCATTAATACAGGCTTTGCTATGTACTGAAGATAGCAATTTGGTATGTTTCATTAATACAAGCTTTGCCATGTACTGAAGACAGCAATTTGGTATGTTTCATTAATACAAAACTTTGCTATCTACTGAAGATAGCAATTTGATGTTTCATTAAGGGATCAAATCAAAACTCGACCGCCGGTTGCCCGCCGGTTCCGGGCGGTTCCGTCCGGTTGGCAGAGGTCATTGGTATATGAATATTCAAGGATGCATGAGTAGCAACCGCCGGTTGGTTTAAGCACATAACCGGAGAGATTAACAAAATGTCGATATATGTTTATTTCGCGATCACAATAGCGCATACTTGAAATTTCACGGTCACAATAGCCCATACTTTAAAGTACTACACGATGATCGATTTTTCTTAATCGTGTGTCTATTGGCTTGTCACCAAGCAAAGCAAATTAATTTTGGAAATGATTTCTTGTTTATGGTTAAAATTACTTGAATATATCACCATTGTTTAGATCAGTTAATTTCAGTTCAGAACAGTGTTTCAATGATTTCTACAGGTGAAGTAATTTAGAAGTTGTGAATTTATTATTTTTTGAATCACATACATGTAGGCCTGTATTGTGATGGACAATATTATTATTATTTATATACGGTCATTAGTTCAAATCTGCCTCCAGAAGACAAGAAATGCCCAGTTGAAGTGATATTGATTGACTATAATTTGCTTTGTACTTCAACTGGGGATTTCTTTTGTGATTTATGCAAAAAAATTGCAACTTCAATACTAAAATGAACAAAATTCAGGACAATCATGTCCTAAAATCATGCCAAAGGAAGATGCATAGGCCTTTTAGGCCTACAACTGTTGGTTATATTTTAGTCCCGGTAGGCTTATTTTGATCCACCTAAAGAGTATTATATCAGAGGAGCTGATCTAGCACTAATATTATTTTATGATTTACATAATAGAAAGGACAGAATTATACTATCATTTTTGAGATTCGTGTTGAAGTTCGAGATTTAAAAAAAAGGGGGACTTCTTGTAGATCTACTCACAGAATGGCATTACCAAGATAGAAGCGCGCGACAATATGGCATTTTAATACTATTTCTTCGGAATAGGGGTCCCAAATTTACAAAAAGTCGGTGTCATTAAAATTGCGATTCCACCTATTTCGGCAACAACAATTTTATGATCCCACCACCGACACATCCCTAAACAGGCCGGCTAAAATTGTATTGAAATTAGTCTTTTTGAAGAAAACAAACACACTATATCCATGCTATCTGTGGTCATCTTATGACTCCCTACATTTTGGTCATCAAAGTTTTTATTTCCCCCCCCCCCAATTTTTCTTTCCAAACATATATGACCCCTCCCCCCGTATATTTGGGACACCTCCCCCCTTCCGCAGAAAATGATAGCCCAAAATGAGGTTGATTTTGGAAGATTTTGTCACAACATTTCTGACGACTGAGCAGGGGAGGGGAATGACTTGCCACCCTGCCCCCATGGCTAATCTCCATTGGTGCTGATGAACGGCGCGGTGCCGAGGAGTGATGGGATTCGCATATATTTTGTCGATCTTGCAAAACCATCTAGTTGTTCTGATCACCTCAACGAGCCTGACCGACATCATTGTAGGCCTAATAAACCGGCCTAATATGGCCTATATTACGAACTTAGTGTAGTTTTTTTTTATCCCCTCCCTCTCTCATGCGATGGGAGAGACACATCTCATACTCTCATCACTTTTCCACCTCTCCCCCATCCTCCCTCCCCCTCTCCCTCCTCCTCTTTACCCTTGCGTTTTAATACATGCAGAATTCCGTGATCGTGATTATCCCCTCGGAAATGAAACTTTAAAATAGGTCTTGTCTAACCTGTCACGATGTAAAATAATTAGAAATAATAGACCAAGTCTCTGGTTATATTTTATCAAAATAAAATGCTAAAAGTAGCTACATTGATTGAGAAGAACTCCGAGAAGGAAAATCGATTATTCCTATTGTACTAAATTTGAAAAGAAACCACTTGAAATCACTCCACTCATTCACTCGATGAAACCAACCGGTCATATGAACCAGGGTGTGACGACTGACCTCATTACTGTGTATAATTTAGAACCGGACGGAACCGCCCGGAACCGGCGGGCAACCGGCGGTCGAGTTTTGATTTGATCCCTAATACAAGATTTGCTATCTACTGAAGATAGGAATTTGATATGTTTCATTAATACAAGATTTGCTATCTACTGAAGATAGCAATTTTGTACATTGCTTTAATACAAGCTTTGCTATGTACTGAAGGTAGCAATTTGGTATGTTTCATTAATACAAGCTTTGCTATCTACTGAAGATTTCCTCCACATAAGATTTTTTTTAATTGGTGAAACAACCCTTTACACTCTACACAAGCGTGGGCATTGAATATCACTCAGAATGACACAACCAGGTTTAAAATCCTCTACAACTATCCAAATTAAAACCAAACCTCCCCAAATCAAACACAGCACACATCACCATGTCTGACTATATTGTAAAACAGGAAATTTTTGCTGGGTTTAATTTTTGCCTTTTTCACTTTAAAACAAGCAACTGTGAATTTAAAACCCTGCAAAAATATTTTTAACCCGTAAGTTTCAACACATAGCTTTTTCAAACTGTGAATAACTGTAGCCACAATACAATTCAGATCTATTAAAAAAATACACAAAACAGTGAAACATTAACCCTGCAAAAATAATCAGTTATACAGGACCACAAATATCCTGAACAGGCTGATATTTCCACATCCATGCCAAATTAAACAACCTCAGAACGTGACTAGATTCTTGGCTTATTGCACATCATTCTCTTCTCAGAGTAACAATTATCTCATCAGTAATTTTCCATATACACCCTTTCTTAGTCACACAGTGAAGCTAATGCAGGTGAGAAAATGCAATAAAACAGTAAACTTTGGATTTCTTATACCATAATTTATATCATTTGGTGAAGCTCCATTTAGATTTTGCGATATGAAGCTTTCAAAATATATTTATGAACGTGTACCACCAAAGATAACAGCAAATGTTAATAAGCTTGGATTGACCTTTGAAATCATGCACATCAATGTTATTTAAAATTACTGATGCAATACAAAATTAAAATATTGTCTTCAGTAAAATGTAATATTGGAAGAAGTCAAACATCTGCATCTAATTCTGTAACCACCTTACAAGTAACTACAAAAGGTTAAATTTGCTGTAACAATTTCTTCTTGATGCTGCTCTTCACCCATAAATCCCTTACCCTTGGCAAAGTAAACAATAGTCGGTAGCGGTATATTATCCATAGCAAAGCTATACCATTCCATGCAGAGAGCACATACCATATTGTTTTAAAAATTTAGATTTTCTCTTTTTTTGAAAAAGTTTTGAAGAAAGCCTAGAAAGGGTAACATACAAATTGCACTTCTTCATACTTACTCAAATTGAAGTTTTGTAATAAATTAAAATTACTGCTGTGAATCTATAAATTTGATTGCAAAATAGGGTAAATTTCACAACTAAACTGTGTTATGTAGTCTGCACCCAACAAATTTGCAGACGCAATCAAGAAGCAGCGAGATATTGGCCTACATTGTGTGTCAATATGCAATACTCAAAGCAACACTCTGGTGTGGTGTGTAATATGTGTGCCGCTATTACACATCACCTATTATCAACCCCTAAACTACTTCTGGCATCCCCTGAGTTCAAGACGTTACCATTCCCCAGATATATTACACAGCTTTTGTAAACGCTTTCCATAGTATTTCCGACAGGTTAAACAAAGCTGAATTGAGAAATGAATAGAGGTTTGGGAGATATAGCTGACAAAATGAATGGTTGGGCTTGATGTATAGATCATATCAGTGGAAAATCTTATTTGTTAGAGAAGAAACACATGCTTTCAGTAACAATAATATTGCAAACGGGTAACAACTTATTGTAGTATTATAACAACGAAGAAATTTTCCAATGAATAATCCACCGCAGATAAATTCAATGTAATACTTCTACTTTAGAAAAAAAAGCTTCAGTAATTTACTGCTTTATGAATCACTGATCCCTCAATGAAATTTACAAAAATATTTACATATTATGCAACTGACGACATATGTACGCAACATGTATTTTCTTTGCAGGTAGCACAAAGAGATACAAAAATGTTAAACAGAAACATCAAAATAATAAAAATACATACAGAATTTATATAAAGTTTGTGTAAAATGCATTCAAACTCCTGTGAAATAACATCAAAGAGACTGGAAAAGAACAGCAAAACATTGCATGTATACTTTGAGTGTGTTTCTACAGGCGCTCCGCTAAGTTACCGCTAAATGGATAACGGTATCTTACCGCTGGAGGCCGTTTCCACAGGAGTGATTAACGGTTCCATACCGTTTCCAAAACGGTATCTGGCTCTGTAGAAACACGCTCTTTGATAACTAAATGATAAAAGAACTAGATGAATTACAGAAGGGTCTATGCTAATAATAAATTCAGCATGTCAGGGAATGCAAATTAAATTGATGGACAAACTCAGTCTATTCATTTATTGTTCCCATCTGGAATATTAATTAAAATCTTTACTTAATTCACTGTAATTTGTGTAAATAATTTATTGTCCAAAACAAGATTCACAGTCAGCACATTGCAACACCTGTTTTTATTCAAGTTTGTTTGGAAAAAAAAACCTAGTGCAATTCTGTTTCGTCAGAAGGATAAAAACTGGGTCAATGAAAAATACTCCGATATGGCCTGACAAAATGATGTTTTCATAGTACATATCACACACGGCCAAAATCACCTCTTGACCGATTTACCTCGCAGTGGACTCATCATTGACAATGCTAGGCAACTGATAATCACCTAATGAGATTTCACAATTAAGGGAATTACTTCACATCTTGGGTTATATTTGTCCACTGGCTCCAAACAGCTAAACAATTCTGGCTCACTTGGCTGTAAAGTAAATATTAGAGTAGTTGTGCATCATCTATATGATGAAGGTCTAGTGTCTGTGCAAGAGCAGGATTTGTCACTCATGATTAGGTGAAAGTGTAAATAATGCCAGTACAAAACTGGATTTGTCAAATAGAGTTATGTCAGAGGGATTCAGAATTAATGTCAGTCAAGTTTTTTAAAAGATGTTATGTTTGCATTAATGTTCAAGACTTTCTGATATGTGACCTGTTCTGACAAAACCAGGAACAAGTTGCATTTGTGAAATTTCATGATTTGGATAAAAAGATAAGCACTATACAATAAGCTTTAAAATGATACCAAATCATAAATAGCATCAATACTTTTCAAGATATGATTAATTTTGTAAGTGATACCTTGATATTTTTGCCAAATTGCCATTTTCAGTAACGGGCTCATTAGTTTCCTGCCGTACACAGGATTGAACAGGGATTATCATAGTTCAACTGTTTATATTTATTGATTAAATAAACTTCTCTTTAATAAATGCTTTCCACGATTTTAAAAGTCCACTTAAGTCCCACAATCAAATACCATGAAACCAAGAATTACAAAATTTGATTTTTTTTATGGGAATGACATCTTTAAAGGCCTATAACTCAAAAACATGTCTGGCACCTTGTTCCATGTTTTGGTTACATATGAAATGAGCCAATAATGAACATTATAAATTGGTTTTACTTTCAATTAATTTGTGATCTATACATATTCAAACTGAAAAATATGCTTAGAATTGAAGTGTAATTGAGTTTTATAAAATTATCAAGATTTTGTTGCACATCTGTATAGTCTAAGAGCTTGGAGGTGAGTACTCATGACATTTATGGACAAGCATGTTCTTCACAAGATAGCACATTATTGGTTTAAATCTGCATGCGTATGTTCCAATTTCATAACTACATTGGCTTACTACTAGCATTTTGATAACAGCGGAATGTCTTATGAAAACCTATGAATTATGTATTGCCAAGACGAACATTAATTTTTAAGATGGAACCTTGAATGAAATCATTCTACACTTGAGTGTTTATACATGTATGGCAGAAAGCTAGTGGGCGAGCAAGTGAGAGAGTAGTGAATAAATAAGTGAGTGAGTGAGCGAGCGTCAGCTACAAAAATGTTCCTGTTTTCTGTCCTTCAGTTCATTCGTAACAAACATTCAAACGATAAACTGTATGCACTGTGCGGTTTAGCAACGGCAGTGGATGCACTGGTTTGCGAGTTTTTATTTACAACAACTTACATAAACAAATTTACTCTGGTCATGTCAGACATTGTCATGACCCCCCCCCCCCTTTCCAAGAAAATAACAGCCCGTCAGATCGCTGCTTCCGAGATTCTGTGTATAGATCCTAATTTACAAGTTTGACCTAAATAAGCAGAAGTCCTTTATTAATATTCACTTGGAGTATATAAAAACTCTGCAGTGATTATATAGGTCATAACCTATAACTCTTTCTTATAACACGCACAATGAAGATTAGGTGTGTGATATCATCAAATGTGTTGCGAGCTGACCTGTTCACCTTTTTTTCCACTGTAGGTGAGTGACATAAGAGACAACTTGAAGACAAGATTAACCCTTCCTCCATCAGCGGAAACTGAACCAAGGAGTGCAATCAAATTGCTAATAATCTTGAACAGTGAAGGAGCATGAAGTGACTTTCAGCTATACTCTGATCAGCTCGTAATTGGCGGGGCTCGTAACATCATGGATTGATATAGAATTGCGTACAAACAGCTTGGTGCAATACCTATGCGAACCACGCTTGCGTATTGCTTGACTGACGCACACTTTTGTGACTATGCAGGCATAAGACTAAGTTGGAACTTTATTGACATACACAGTAACAAAAACCAAACAATCAGCGTGTTTATACTGAGCACCTCGCATTACCGCGAATTCACCTTCACCCGCATTTCAATCCTCTCGCATTCACTGGGTCGCTTTACTGCGCTGTTAATGCAGGGTAACAATTCACTACCCACATATTTAGTAGGGAAGGCGGAAGTCCAGCAAATAGTTTTTGTGACCTTTCAAGGTCAAATTTTGAATGCTCACACTGTATTGTGATAGGCTAACTTCCGGTGTCACCCGCAAAATCGTCACCCGTACTGTTTCTACTGCGATCGTTACCGCGTCTGAACCACTATTAACCACCTCAATAGGTGGTTGACGGATTCACTCACATTACCGCGCATTAACCTTCACCCGATCTGTTTCTGCTGGGGCCGTTACGCGTATTCCTCGTGATCACCCGAATTCACTCGAATTAACCGCAACCGCCTGCTCAGTAGAAACACGCTGAATGCTAGCCTATTACGAGCTGATCATAGTATATGTCTCTACTCTACCTGCCTCTCACAAATGTTACTATCAAATGCAGCAAGTTCTGATTCTGAACCAGCAATAAAACTGAGCTAGTGCACTGAGCATTTAGAATGTAATGCAAGAAATCATGTTCAACAATGTGTGTTACACTCTCACGTGCAGGCAACATTAATCAATGAACTCAACTTGCCTAAATCCAAAACCAGCAAGCTCAAAATAAGTAGTGCAGCTTATAGGACTGAACATGCAGAATGTGCAACTGATTTATTTCCTCCTTATATATTTCCAAGTAAACCATATACCAGCCCGTATGCCTGATAACCATCTCTGACATCTTTAATTAACCTAGCTGCTTTCTTTTGGCAGGTATAAAGTGACCCAAATCTCATCAAAATCAGCCCAAGGATAATATTTTTTTTTTTCATCTGGATGGATTCATTTCCTTTTTTGCCACCCCATATCAACAATGTCATTGACTACATGTATAAAACTGAGCCTTACAACATTGAGTACCACAAAATCTTATCCTCTGCATGTAGAGATGGCAAACAAAATATGATATTTCATACCAATATGACTGCTGTTCGTAGAGTCAAAGTATTCCACATGTAGGCTATTTCTAGCCGTATTTTGAATTTTGAGCTCTTGCACTGATTTATTGTAGTACCTCATCTAGATCCTCAAGCTAAATGCGCTGACATGACACAGTTTATAGTTTTAAATCATCAACCCAGTAAGTGCTTAATAAGGATGCATAAGCATTTCCTAAAGCATCCAATGTCCACTTGAACACATCAAAGTAGAATTATTCTAACCGGATTCATTGATTTTAATTCACAACGCTAAATTGACAAATCTTTTCATAAATGCCACTGCAAACAATACAAAAGACATGCATGCACTGTACATTAAACTACACTATTAGTGTTCAAGTATTTAAGTTCTTTCATTTCTTTAATATTTGAAATTTGATATAAAAAACTAGGGCAATTTTGTTGAAGACAAAAGCATATGCTTGAAATTCAATTAATGTGATAAAAATATTAATTTGCATCCAAGATGGTACTTTAAATGTTCTGCTCTTTAGCTGCGGGTAGCAGTTCTATAAGTCACCATGTCTCTCCATTAGTCCGTCCGTTAGTCTGTTAGTAAAATCGTTTGGACATCAAAAGTGTCTGAAATCGGTTTCCGAACACCATTTTTGATTTTTTTTAGAGTGGATTGAAATACCCTTTCTGGCAAGATGAGCGCCCTCAAAGGTTAAGCTCACAGAGGGGTTACAGGTCAAAATAGGGGTCAAACTTAACCTGCTTCAAAGACACCATAACTGCAAAATTGAATTCCTTGTCCCGCAGCGACCACTACGGATCCGACGGTCCTTTTTTATATAATATGGTGGCCATCTGATATCCACTGCTTTCTGTAATCCTAAATGTGGTCTTATTTGTAAAGAAATGTAATTTTGGTTTGGTCTTATTTGCATAGAATTAGAAATGTAATTTTGGTTTTAATACTTTTTTTGGCTAATTGCAGGGGGAGTTTAATTAAGATTGAGTGCACTAGAAAATGGATAACATGTGCATTGCAAAGAAGTCATTTGTAGACCATTGTTAAGAAATGCAACCCCTCTTTTAGTACTTGTACTAGTAAAATGGGTAATTTTTTAACCTAAAGCTCAGAGGAATCAAACTAAAGTGATTGCATACTACAGAATTGCTCGATGTTCATGCTGTGCCAAGTTGTTTCAAGATTTCTGTACCGTAACCACCCGGGTATAAGCCCACCTTCGGCTATAAGCCCACCCCCTATTTTTCAAAACATTCTGGGAACAAGGGTGCACTCAGGTATAAGCCCAATACTAAATTTTGGCCAAGTTCTTAAATCAAATAAATGCTTTGCTCTCATATTTAAGAACAAATATATAAAATATCAGTTGATAATTAACATTCCACACTTATAATTTTAAGAAATTGACATAGATGATAGAAATTACTGGTACATTGGGCATATACAAATGGGGATGATTGTTCTTATTTTTAAATTCATTTTTGAAGTGAAATCTGCCATCTAGGGGTTACGGTATATGTAAAAAGAAGATTGGCGATAGCCAAAAGGATAACTGCTCAACAGAAACTTCTGTCATGTTCACTTGTCATCTCACAATCATTAGGCTATTCAAGGAAAATTCATTCACTAACCTCTTTTTCTGTATCATACATAGAACCATTATGTTCATTCAAAAGGGAGACTGCACATATCAGTTGCTTTCCTCCACCAAGCCTCTTGCCTGACACAATACCAATGCTGTCTTGTTACACTAAAAATCTATCTCCAGATTCTGCTTTGATCACAAAACCAATCTATTCATTTTCTTTCAAGAGCCAAAAAACAACCGCACTTCTGATGCATATCATAGGCCGGTAATACTGCTAGACTCGTTCACATGGTGGTCAATAAATTGCAGCCAAAATATTGCACCCAGCTAAAATCACGCCTCCCCATACAAAAACAGGAAATCAAACTTCCCAAGACCTGAAGTTACTCTTGTTTAAAGGTAAAATGCCTATGATTTTTCAACTTTAATACCAAACCTACCTCTTCTTGTGGGATTCTCTTTCACATAATTATACAATCCCCTTAACTAATTCCATGAGAGAATACCAAACACATGATTAACTGATGCATTCAAGACTGTGTACTGGCATGTTTGACTGTTATCTAAGCCGAGTCTCCAAGAAGGGGTTAGTACATTCCTTTCTTGTGGTCTGGACAAACGGAGGTTGATACGCTTAAAAAATTGATTATTTCAGGCTTTTCTGGATAAAGCTGAGACATGATGTCTCTATATGAAATTCTAGCTGGGAATGATAACGTATTAAAAGCAAATCATACACTGGACAAGAGATGATGAATGCAGGTGCAGGTATGGTTGAGTACCAGCTTACTACAGGGTATCCAAAAATTGTTTCCTTCACATCCATGAGACAATATCCATGGTATTTTAAAGGTTTACTTGAGAAGGAGACAAATTTACACTACATGCATTTAAACATTTCTGCGGTTCTTGAGACAGCTATCCAATTTGACATGCATGAAAAAGCCTTTCAGTTCCCTATCTAATGTTGTGACAAGGTAATAGGTCTAAATGTCCTCCCATCGCAACAGAGAGTGGATTGTACTCAAAACACTTGTAAACTGACTGTCTAAACCACTGTAGAAGGGTGCTACCCCTCTAGCAGCAACACACACAGTCTACAGCTGCAAACAAAATATTGACACAGACTATCACACCTTCCAACTATCATATACCTCAGTAAGAGATCTGACATTTAGAAATGTGATCTAGTTTAAATGTAGCACCTGTTACAGATTTTTCTGCATGGCTTTGGGGATGACTATGGGCATCATTGATGAACCACACCTTAATTGTATATAATGTGAATTCACAACTTGGTGGCTAAGTGACACAAAGATGTATGTCCATTGGCTGTTGTGGATTATGATCGTCTAATGCTCAAGCTCATTTATGCACTCGTGCATGGCATGTGCTATGCAAATATGCATATCACATACAATCATACACACCCCAGCCAATGGACATACGTCTTTGTGCTGCAAAAACTTTGACATATGCTTGATCTTGCATTTCACACCATATCCTGTGCTTATAGCCCTCCTAACAAGTGCACATTGACTAGATATTTTGTGACTAATATTTCGCTATTTCTACATTCAATTTAGTTTTGCAGTTACCATAACCCAAGGAGAACCTCTCTGCCACTAATAAACAGAATCTTGAACTTCAGTCTCAATCTTCACTCTACACTCACACAAGCCCTTGCAGAGCAGTCCTTGATGAGGACTAACTCACTGGCGTATTCCCACCTTCAAAGAGCATTATTCTTTATATCATCAACCTAGTAACAAGTGGCATTACTTCAAAACAGGTCTCCACTTGATCAAATTACATTCAATAGTGATGGTATTAGGTTGACAAATTTGCCTTCTATTAGATGTTTAAGGTGACAGTGCACTCACTGATGAAGTCAGTTCTTTTATTTATTGTTTTGTTTTCATTTTTCTCTCATTTACAGTACTTAAATAGTATTTTAAAAAGTGCATGTATAAAGGAACCAATGAACTAAATGAACAACCAAAAAGCATATTGGTCATCTAGCTCATGCATAATGTTACACCAAAATTATATGTTCATGCAGAACACTTTTGTCTTAAAAAGGAGAGCATCATCTAAATACCTAATGGTTTTATTGAAATGTGCTCCATTCAAGGCTCCATTCATAAAAAAAATAGCAAATTGCCTAAAGATTCACTTTAACCCTAGAACTACTGAAACATATTTTGTAACACAAACAACCCCCCCCCCCTAATTTTCAATAATAAACGTCATATACCATTATATTTGGTACTAATGTATAGCTATGGGTTTCCTCTATCCAGTGATACCAAAAGAAGTACAAACATTCCCCACATAATGTCGCTATGACATCATAATGTGAGGTGCATCCATGCAAATTTGGGAAACTCTGGCTATGTACAAAAGCATATGCAAAATTGCTTTTCGGCTAAAAATGTCTTCAGAAATTTAAAAGAAAATGACCTAAATCACCTAACTAACAAGTAAAAAGTCAATAGCTCTTGAAATAATTTTACAAGAGCGAAATGAAAATCATTGGAGCCTCACCACCCCTCCCCCCATGGTCAGCTTTGATGGCCGGTTAGGTGTTGGGGTGAAAATCTTATCACCAAAATGAGCGCAAATGATGTATCTACGATTAGCTTAGGTGGTTTGGGTGTAAACATCTATACGTTTTATTTATGACGGGTAAAATTTTTAGGGGGGTTGGACCCCCCCTTCATAGGTCTAGGATTAAATAGAGTATGCTTTTGACACTGATAAAATCCTCCACATAACCGGTTGATTCTTGCTGCTCACTATTGAGTGCAACAAATTTCAATGGAGTGTACATCATTCCTTACAAACAGTTAGTGATGTGTTGTTGTTGTGAAAAGAAACCACACATCAGACTCGCACATTAGGATTTCTACACAGATTTTCAAAAGACAGGCCGCAGGCCAAATCTAGCTGACTCTTTTGCCAATTGTGATTGGCTTTTGACCGACTCTGAAAATAAAAAAGCTAGCGCTCTGCTAGAAGAATGTTAAATTTGGCCCGCAGCATTATGTGGAGCTGATGTTTGGTCATCACTTTATCCCTACACATGCAGATATCGAATCTAGAATCAAAACCAGAGTTTAAAAAAAAAAAAAATACTCTGCATGAGAGTTTTGAATGGAATGTTATTGGTACCTACAATGTATACCTCATGAACTGTGGTGTGAGTTTAAACCAAACAGGCCTAATATAGTTCGTACCATACTTATATTTATATTATCATTTTAAGAAGCTACTTCACAGAGTAACTGTAATATACTTTCTATATTCTAAATGACTACAGTCCAGCCATAAATACAAGGTAATAAAAAAAGACGAATGAAATCTGTTCCCACAAAATGAGTGGAAAGTCGCCAGAGATGCAAATGAAGATGGCGTCCATTAAACATGCCAAAAATCAATAGAAAACAAAAGAAAAGCTCAACAAACTCAACTTTTGAACACTAAGTGAGAAATCAACACTGACATGTCCTATCATAAAAAGCTTATATGATCTGGAGAATATAAAATTGGCCATACCTCAAATGTGAAATTAAGCGACTTTTCTCTCATTTCACCGGAACAGGTTTCAAATGGCAATGCTGCAAGTCAAGTATAAGCTAATGGCCATTAGAAGTGTTAAGAATGAAATAGCGAGCTCTGCTTGCTAATTATGTCTGGACATTGTAAATCTGATCTACTTTACAGCAAAATATGACAATGGGCTATTCCAGTTGAAATTCTCACTACCCCTGTGGAAGATTTTGGAAATATCTTCCACAGGGGGAGTATGTTTTTCACATGTAATTGGTTAGAGTTAACCATTTTGCAACACATACTCCCCCTGTATTATGGCTTTACATATATCTTTCACAACTGGAGTGAGTATTTCAAATGGAAGTTACCCAACTGTCTATTCTATTTAAAACTCATACTCCCTCTGTGGAAGACTTAAGCTAAATCTTCCACAGTGGTAGTGTGGATCTTAAATGGAAAAGCACAATAAGGAAAATGATGTAAGTGTGACAGAAAGTAAAACTTTATCACTTGGTTAATTAAAACCAACACAATTAAAACCAACAAACAAAAGCAAGCAACATGCAAAGAGTTACTCTGTCTTCTCTACCTTTCCCCCATCATAACAACATAAAGAAGCAACTGGAAAACCAGGAAAGCAACCTCTTCTACTACACTTGATGTTTTAAGTAGCCCTGCCTGCACCCTTTCCAACTCAAGTTCAAATGTATTCTAAAGTTTGAGTCAAGCATTTCTTTAACACATTTTAAAGGAGAATAATTCTTTGGCCCGTAAAGAATGCTATAGAAATCATCAGCAGAATTGGCTTTCACGTTTGGTCAATCACATGGGGAGTAAAGGTACCTTTGTAGATAATTTTCTAAAGGTTCTTTAGGTGAAATGTTAGATTAAATATGACAAACTCTCTCTCTGGTCAGGTAGGCCCATCGGCGCTGCTGTGGTGTTCAGGAGAGTCCACCATGCTATCCTGTGCCACGTCAGATTTGTGGCCTGTCAAACCAAGAAATGCTCCACCACTATAATCATGATAATTAATGGAAGGAATCTTCAATCATTTTGTGGCAATACTATTTCACAAATCACCACATTCTTAGAAATTTGGTGAAATTAAAATCTCACAAATATATCATTTTACACTGCAGAATGTCAAAGAACTCAAACAGGACATGAATAAAACATGTAATTAGGGTTTCTCCTGGCTTGACACAGCATCAACAAAACATAGTGCATTGCTAAAGGGGAACTCAATTAACACATGCATCAAACAAGTGGTTTTGAGGGTCCCATCTAAAAGCTTATTACCACAATATAGTAATTCAACACTTATGCTAAAGAAACAACAACAACAACAATAACACATGCTGTCAATAGCAAAAGCAGAAACTCAAAAAGGAAAACAAAAACAGAATACAACATTGCCAGGAAAAAGAAAAAGAAAACAATTTGATACAAATGTTTGTACTCTCTGGAAATTGAGTGCATCATATGAAGCATTTTATTTTTAAATTGGGCCCAATTTTGGATCCAAAAATTCTCACTCTGACCAAGACCTGGTCCACATCATTGTGTTTTTTCCTGTCCATTACGATCGTGTCCTAATCATATTAATATTAAGGTTGAGATTATCAAAAGTCCTACAGCCAGAAACATAGAAATGTTGGTGTTAAGAGAGTTGCATTCTGATTGAGGACCAGACTTAAGTTTGGGGTAGCCTTCCTTATCAAACTTTGCTCCAACATAAAGATGTCCACAGTGTATATAGTATTAATTATATCAAATTGTCATAAGGAAAAAAATACATTTGCTAAAGAAAAAACAAAAACAAATAAAGGATATTAAATGATACTCCACATATTCGATTCATTGCCATTAGACAAATCAAACAAAATTAAAGAGTTGAAAAGTAAGGAAACAAAACTGCATGTGACAGGCTTGAGCAAAATGTGTTGTTTCTTGCAATCTTTTACTTACCATAAATGATCAATTTTCCCCCTTCATATTACTGTTTTTGGGCTGCAAGAAAAATGTTATGTGCAACTCAGAAAATACACAGCCAATCAGGATATATCAGATCTTGAAATTAAAAATGCTCTTGAAACATTTCTGACAAACTGGTCATTTTGCTAATCCCCTTTGGAAATATGTTCCACATGGGGAGTATGAATTTTAAATGGAATTAGCGCATTAGGCAGCTCCATTTTAATTCCATACACCTTATGAGAAAGATTCAACCTGAATCTTCCACAGAGGGAGGATACGTTTTAAATGGAGCTACCCAATGTGTTCATTCCATTTGAAATTCATACTCCTTCTATGGAAAATATTTTCAAAATCTTCAACAGGGGTAGTGTGGATTTTAAATGGAATAGCCCAATAAGTGCAGAAACCAAAAGCTAACCAAAAACAAACCAAACACATGCACAAACAATCACAAACTTAAAAAAATCAAACGTTTGAGTGCTCAAGCAAGCAAGCAGCCATGAAATCAATCGTGCAATCACCTTGTGATGAATAATGTCTGGGTCGATACGACAAGCTATGAATCTCTTCATTATTGGCAGGAAGAGGAGAATATTGCTGCGATCCAAAGTTGCCCAGATCCAGCTGCATCGGTCGTCGGTGCTTTCTGTGCTCTCCTTGAGCTGTTGCGATTTTTTGCAGATTAGGGTTTGGATGAAATTAAAGAAATATAAAGAGTACAAGATTATGTTATTTCAATTGCTGTAAGTTGTTGTTGAAGTGAAAACAACATGGATTAATATTTTAAAATACATTGTGATGCACATTACGTTTGACCTATTTCTGATAACGTTGTTGTAAACATACAAGTATATATATAGCAAGTGTGCAAATAATGAGTATGATTTATAACTTGATTTGATCCACATTTTCTTTAAAAATCATTTTGGCATAAAAGGAAAATGTTGATCTAGTGAAGGCAAAAAAAGTAACTTATAATATCACACACTTGTAGTACAGTGCATTTTAAAGGTGCACAACCTGATTGACAGCCTCATCACCCTACTTTACCCCATCAAAATGCAGATTTTGGTATCAGGTGAAAGCTCATATTTTTCTCATTAACATATTGAACTTAGGCATTCCAAATGAGTACATTTCCAAAGAAATCATAAAAAAAATTTCAAATTAGTCTTGACTGTGGTATACCACATTTGAGACTAATTAGACAGTTTTTTAATATCTTCGAAAATACACTGAGTTGGAACTTCTAATTTCAATGTGGAACTGAGAAATATACAATGTAGGGTCTTTCATTTGAAATCCATTATTACATGATCATGATGATTATCAAAATAAAAACATGTTACCAATATCATGCTGTCGCTGGAGAAATGTTCTTTTTGCATAAATGCTTGAGGGATGACATTTTATGTTATACATAAGTTTTCAAGAATTCAATTTTCCAAATATATCAGGTCACCTTCCTTTAAGATGTTAATTTATTATTTTTTACGAGAGTAATATTTTCGTAAATTTTGTGAACCAGCAACCACCACAAAATTAAAGACACACAAAATATTCAATAATGCACTGCATATAACAAATTCCTATTTGTTCAATTTGTGAAAAATTGAGAAATATTGTTACCTGAAAATAATGCGTATACACAGTAAATACATTTTCCCCATCAAATTGCAAAATATTTTTGCCTGAAAATAATGCATAATACACAGTAAATACATTTTTTCCCATCAAATTGAAAACTATTATTACCTGAAAATAATGCATAATACACAGCAAATACATTTTCCCCATCAAATTGCAAAATATTTTTGCCTGAAAATAATGCATAATACACAGTAAATACATTTCCCCCATCAAATTGCAAAATAGTTTTACCTGAAAATAATGCATACATGTAATACACAGTAAATTCATTTTCAAATTCACTATGGAGGACTCCTTGCCAATTACACTAAACCAGTGTACGTGCCACTCCATTTGGGAGTTCTAGCATAAATGAGTATTCTTCAGATTCAAAATTGCCGATTCAAACTGAATTCATAAGACACACAGCCCACACAACAAGAATGTTACAAGCAATTGGCTTCTAAAGTAATTGTGTTCTAGTCACGATTTTAATCTAGCAATAGTAAGCCAATTCTGTTTGATGGTAATCGTAGAATGCACCGAGTATAAATTAGTCCACATGGTCCCTTGTACTTCAATGTAATTACTTTATGGGTCGATCGTGCATTGTTATGGTTAAATCCAACATTTTACTTGTATTCAGAATCCAGGTTTGAACTTACAGTGAAACATGGTTACCTGGGAATAAAAATAGTGTATTTATAGGATAAAAAAAGTTTGTTTTCTATAGCTAACCTGAAATTAGTGAAAACCAAAATGCAATTTGGCATTCTTTAACTGAATTTAATTTTCAGGATTCAGGATTTATGGTACTAACATTATAATGCCTCAAATCACATACTTAATGTTAAATCAGTGCAGAGGAGGTTATGGAAAATTATAAGTTTTAGGAAAAGCAAAATAATAGTTTGATTTTCATAGGATTTAATGATTTCATATTGCTAGTATAAAAACAAAATGTATGAGAAAAGATCAAGGATAATAGTTTTTTCTGGCTCTCTTTCTTATATATTAAAAAACACCAAAATATGACGAAAATCACACCAAAATTAAAATGCTCTCACACACGGGAAACAAACTATATTTTTTTGCCTTATCTCCCCTCATTGCATCAAATTTTGATTTTGATTTTTTTTTGTAATTCTTAATATTAAAATGCAATTTTTGAACTATCTTGATACTTGAATATTATCAGATTCTTTTTTTTATCTGAAACTATTTCCATGGCAACTCAACTACTTTTGGTCTCATATCCTTATCCCATATCATCACATTGCTTTTTTAGTTTGTTTTATATAATGTTCATTCAATTATTATAGGTACATTCAGTTCATTGTTTGAGTTCCTGGTAAGTGCATTACAATGTATGTACATTTGTACCATATATTTCACTATAAAATGCATTGTTCTTTTAAGGGATCTAAAATGAGCGTTTATTGCGTTTCGACAGTATTTTTTGTGGGATATGAGAGCACCTCAGACCTATCGAATTGCATTCTGAATACGAAGCATGTCTTTCTGATATCAAATAATTTACATTTTTTGAAAATCACAATATAATACAAATTTCATGACAAATTATAAAATTTGATATTTTTCAAATTTTTGATATATAACAGTCCTCGAAGTAAATTATATAAATTTAATGACATATTCTTAAAGTGTATGTAGCAGGGAGAAAAAGCCGACGGTCAATTGAAAATTTTGACCTTTCATATTGAAGATATGGGTTTTTTCCCAAAAGACCTAATTTTTTTGGTGTTTTGGGAAAAAAATCCATATCTTCAATACGAAAGGTCAAAATTTTCAATTGATCGTCGGCTTTTCATCCCACCTACATACACTTTAAGTATAAATCATCAGATTTATAAAGTTTACTTCAAGTACTGTTAAATATCAAAAATATCAATTTTAATGAATTGCCATAAAATGTGTATTAAATTGCGAATTTCAAAAATCAAAATTATTTGATATCAGAATGACATTCTTCAGTATTCAGAATGCAATTCGATATGTCTGATGTGCTCTAATGTCCCACAATAAATACTGTCCAAACGCTCATACCCCAGCCCTTAAGTTGCAGTAAATTTTGTTGTACTTCCATGGTTTGTGCTGTGGGCTGAGCATACACGAGTGGGTATTAACAAAATTACTTTAGTCTATGACAATCTTGACAAATGCCGTAATTTGCGAAAGAAAGTACGTCGGTACATCACATGTACACAGCAATGGGCTATTCCAGAAAATAGATGTACACCCCCTATAGAGGAGTTCGGATATCCGGACTTTTTGTCCAGTCGTGACTGTTGGAAATCCAGACTTTTAAAGTGCCCAAAGGCAAAAAAATCCGGCAGAAAAATAGTTCAAAAACAGAAATCCTCAATTTGAGATCTCATTTTCAACATTTCCGTGATTTTTCCTTCATTTAATTGGATTTCCAAGCTTTTTCCAGTAACATTGGCAACTGGAATTCCAGTCGTTTTCAGATAGCAGACTTGGAATTCCAGACTTTTCTTTGATTGAAAATTTACTCGGCTCTATAGGGGGTGTGCACCTATTTTCTGGAATAGCCCAATGTAGACCACAAGAAAGCCGAGTTAGACTGGCAGTAATAACACATTGCCATCAAGTGCAACATCTTATTCATATTCCTAATATGATGGGTATTATTATTACCATGTACCATTTCCATAAACGGTAGCCTTATCCAGGTAATCACCTCAAGCGATGTTTCATATTAGGAAGAAGCTTATAATCTAAAAAGCCACCACTGAGTTACGACTGACTGACGGTCTTTAAATTTGTTCCTTAAATTGAGTCGAAACTAAATGTGGCACACACTTACACATTTAACATGCATATGGCCTGGAAAGCGGACGTTGTACTGTCAATAGAATGCCTGCCAACAATGTCAAGTATGATTTTAACAGTATCTTGGAAAATGAAGTACATAAAATTTCAGCAGTTTCAATTAACTCTAGTATTCGGTGGTTTTGTACATGTCAGTAAGAAATTCCTAGCAAGTGATGAAACAAAATGAGACTGGGCTATTCCAGTTGAAATCCATACCCCGTACGAAAGACATGACCTTAATCTTCCACACAGGGAGTGTGAATTTCAAATGGGGTTACCTGAATGGGTGACTCCATTTGATATCTTCACCTCTTGTGTAGGAGATTAAGGCCCGCGATTAAGGTCACATCTTCCAAAGGGGGTGTATGGATTTCCGCTGGAATAGCCAATTTTATTGCATTTTCATTTTAAATCCACATTCAAATCGCATTTTCACTGCATTACTTCCTTATATCAAAGATCATTCAAAGAATAGTGATACTAAATTAGCAACAAATCCTTATTCTTTCTTAGAATGTGCACTCTGTTTTTATACAATTTGCCCTCTTTGTTGACAACCTAATTATATGAACCTACGTACAGGCCCGTAGCCAGGATTTATTTTGGGGGGTGCTGATTTTGAAAAAATGGACTTTTTTTTCAAAATGTGGACCTTTTTGGACTGGGGGAGGCGGATTTTGACATTTTGGACCAAAAAGGCATAAAAAATCTCTATTTTTTCGCTCGCTACGATGAAGTTGTGGATCATAAATTTCCTTTTAATGCACACGTACGTATGAGAAATTAACATGAACCATGTTTTACATTTTGTGCCTTGAGCCAAAACAAAATACTTTCCCATTTTGTTTTGAAAAATTGCTAGATGTAGGAAGAGGAAGAGAAATCTTCTTTTTTTTTTTCTGATTGAAGATGGGTAGGTTTTACGTTTGCCATTCTTCTCACATGCAAATGAAACAAAATTTAACAAAATAAAATAATCTAGTATCAAATGATAACGAAATGTTCACAATTCTGCACTCAAAACTAAAAAATACATTGTAGCTATGTAAAAATTGCAATCTTTCATTTAAACAATTAATTAGCATCTCATATTAAAAAAATCTGGGGCATGCATGTATGATTAATGGGTTTGTCAGTTATAACAATACAATTCAATATCCATAACACAACCAAAATTGATAGAAACTACAGGTTAATTGCTGCAGTAAATTTCATTTAATATCCCTATAGAGCAAAATAAATTGCCAGTGCAATATTCTATGGCACATGATACGAAGTAAATTGATATTGCTAATGCACATTTTTTTTCATAAAAAATATCAAAATTAAGCTGTCACCTGAAGGGATGATGTTATCTCTGACAGAGACTGACACATATCCTAGCCTACCTTTTCCCAAATTACCTGGCAAATTACCTGTATCATACCCTAAAACCTAAATTATTTAATATGAAGTGCAATGAACCAGGGATATGAGACAACAGCAACCCTCCCCAGCCAGACAAAATGATGCAGATCAAAGCATTTGGTTCTCTATTGTGGTTGGTTCAGTTTGAACTTTAATATGGATTAATCAAGTAATAATATCTAAGAAGATGGTAAACTGAACCAAAACGGACCTGAACTGATCAATACAGATTATGCAAGCAATAAATAGGGTTATAAGAACAGATTGATTCAGATAAGTCCAGGTCAATCCACATGCACCACTGCATATTCCGATGAGAATTCCAGCCCCAAATCAAATGTCTCCTTAATCAAAATGCAGTGTTCATGTGAACTGCCCCAATGTTTATGTTCAGCCCATGGGTTGCTTTTACAACCAGCAAACCTCTAGCATTGGCTAATTCAAGAGAAAGTCAAGATACCAACGTAATAATGTCAAAAATGTTTCCTCTAAATTCAGTTGGAAGCTAAATAAAACAGAATCCAATTATTATTACATTTATGGTAACCTAACTACACAAATACTACACATGTGTAGTCTAGATAGAAGATTATTGTTGCAAACAATCAAAGAATGTTGTACTCTGCACAAATGCGGAATGCCAGAGTATGGGAATTGAAAGGGCTCCTTTTATTTTTAGGCGGGTGGGTAGAAATTAATGATTTTGAAACTGTATCATGTGATGTACAACAAATATGTTGATGAAATAACGAATGTTAATTAGAAATTAATTAAACTGATTACTTGCGATTTAAAAAATTGTAGAACTAAACTGTTTATATGGTCTGTAAAATTTACTGAAAGTGTGATTGCATCAAATCCCGATATTAAAAATTTCACAAATTCATTTGCAATATAATGGGTCATAATATATGGTGCAAGATACACAAAATTAAATCATTGTTTCATGGTAATGCACAAAAGAGCTTTTCTCTCGGCTTCCTGCATAGGTTTCAACACTATCTCTTTTTTTTTCCTTCATGTTTTTGAGGTTTGTTTTCTTTCTTTTTGAAAACTGGCAGCGATTGGCAGTGAAGCGGCCACAAAACAGAGGGGGAAAAACCCCCGGGGGAGGCACTCCCTATCTGAAATGGCAGGGATGTGCCTCGGCCATGTTAAAAGTAGGGGGCATTCAGGTCAAATGTACAATGACAAAAATATGGGGTCATTCAGTACACAACCTGAATAAAAATGGGGTCATTCGGTATGAAACTTTGAAAAAAGGATGGTCATTGGGGTAGCAAATTGTAAAATGGGAGTCATTGGGTACAGATTGCCAAAAGAGTATCATTAAGTACACATAAATAAGTGTCAAACTGCGCGCTGCGAAAAAACAACTTGGCCAAATTGGAAATTTGAGAAATCTCATTATTTCTAGAGGAGAACACAAATAAATTTGGGAATTAAAAAGGGGGGTCATTGGGTAGCAGGAAATAGAAAAAGGGTACACATGAATTTTTTTAAAGGGGGTTATTGGGTAATAGGTAGGACCATAACACAAAAAAGGGGGTCATTGGGTACAAGCCGGTTTGAAAAAGGGGGTCTATCCCGAGGCACATGATGCATATCTGTCATGGAAGTACCCCCCCGGGGAAAAAGGAAAGAAATTCAGCTTCCACATCATTTCCAGCTAAAAAAGAAGCAAACAAAAAGTAAAGAAGTACTTTGACCAAAGGAAGCTGGGAAAGAGTATGACGAACCTTCAAGGCTACAACATTGCAGTTTTTATTTGATTCAAACCAATATATATTATATCAGAAAAACAATTTAATAAAAGTGGCTTCATATTCCACACAATATACATGTAATTTCAACTTTTACACTAAAATGGAAGATTATGGACAATCGATAACATTATTAAATACAGAGACATAGTCGCCACTATATATCCTTCAATTTCAGACTTCCGAATCAGGGTATTGCATGTGCTCTTGTAAGTAATTTCAGCTTGTGCAGTTCAAAACACTTTTGCAGTACTTTAAATAAATAAATAAATAAATAAATTTAATAAACCAATGGTCATAAAAAGACAAGGATTTGCCTGGCACAGCTATAACTACATTTTGGGTCTCTAAAGGCGTGTTTCTATTGGGACCGTTTACCGGTAAAAAGACGGTAAAGGGATTATTTCTGCTCAATAGAAACTGACCTTCCCTTTATTTACCGGTAAACAGGGGCGAGTTTTTACCGTTAACGCTTTCCTTCTTGAGGAAGGAAACTAGCGGGGTCGCATACCGGTAAACGTCAATAGAAACTAACTCCGTTCCTATTGAATGCGCATACAGGGAAGAAAACGGAAGTTGTGTCGCGAAATTGACCTCTGCATCATCAATGAGCTAGCTTGTTTATGTATTATACCATTCCGTTCGCAAAAATTCTTAGGCCTAATCACATTATATTCATAATTCATTATCCCTGCATTATACATATTATGCTAAATATTCAACATGAGTTTATGATTTATGATCCTAGTAAAAGCCATGAAATAAAACAACAACAACAACATCAGCGGATGAATCCAGCTGTGCATGCGGAAAAAAAATAGAAATCAACTCGGATCCGCGGCGGTGTGTGCTTCAGAAAATTGGAAAGATTTCATGAATTTAATATTATGTTGTTGATGTTAAATTACTGTTCGCTAAAAAGAATTAACTGAAATTAAACTGTGAAAGATTAAATTCTAAGACCTATTTTTTTTTTTTCAACAATACTGAGTACTCACGTCGATATCACTGAGGGGGATTTCCCAATGGCGTAATTTGATGTACGAGAACGAATGAAAACGCTAATAAAAAAACATTATTCTTCAGTCTTCTTTTCTCATGTTTGCTACCTCATTTTTAGCCAAACAATTAAGAAAATACTACAATATTAAAATCCACAATGCTGCGATTGACCCGGGATTGACCCCAGTGCACGACCTTTCGCGGCAAACTTTAAAGGTGTGTCAATTGGCGCTGTTCATCGAGTGTTTACCGGTAAACAACGTGCAATGGAAACTGACCGTAAACCGACTTTCGCCGCTATTTGACGGCGAACAGTTTTACCGGTAAAATGCAGGGGACTCAATAGAAACACGCTATAAGTCACTAATCAAAATATTGGGAAAGTGGTTGGCATTACATGTATGAAAGGAAAGCCTACAACGTATATGGACACATGTATCCCCACATTTTGCATAATTAGCCCCATTTTAAATAGTTGAACAAAGTTTAAAGGGACTATATCGCTCATTCTACAAAATCCGGTGCCAATAGCCTTTTTTTTCATTCTTTGGTCCACAAACACTTTGTTGAGCATTTAGGGCATCAAATATGTTGATTTTCTGGTAGAACTCAACGAGATCTACACGGACATATATAGTTTTCCATACTTTAAATGCTTTCTTCAGCCTGATTAACCCTTTTAAAGCAATATTATAACATTTTCAAACAAAATAGATTAGCATTTCTTTGCCATAAAATGTTAGCTTTTACTGTCAGATATATCCCTTTTATTTTTGAGCGAACAACTACGGCAAAGCAAAGAAAATTGGAATTTACTACCAGCGCACATGTCGCCAATACGTACCACTCCTTCGGTCATGTTGTGGTACGACCCTTTGTTGTGTATATCACCGTCTCGCACGCCGTGACGTACTGTGTGTTATGAACATCGTGTGTATGCGTTCGACTAATAATTCCATCGTAATAATAAAGCGCCGGTTCGGCGTTTTATTCAAAATCTCGGATTTTGACAAAACTACAGCACCAAGAGTCTTGATTTTTGCAGGGTATATTGGTTTAATAAAGTACAATTTAATCGTGTAAAAAAAGGAATTTTAAAAATTCAGTGAGGGCGTCTTTCTCAGCAAATGTTATAATATGGCTTTAATAAAACAATGGTCATAAAAAGACAAGGATTTGCCTAGCACAGCTATAACTACATTTTGGGTCTCTAAGTCACTAATCAAAATATTGGGAAAGTGGTTGGCATTACATGTATGAAAGGAAAGGCTACAACGTACATGTATATGGACACATGTATCCCCACATTTTGCATAATTAGCCCCATTTTAAATGGTTGAACAAAGTTTAAAGAGACTATATCGCTCATTCTACAAAATCCGGTGCCAATAGCCTTTTTTTCATTCTTTGGTCCACAAACACTTTGTTGAGCATTTAGGGCATCAAATATGTTGATTTTCTGGTAGAACTCAACGAGATCTACACGGACATATATAGTTTTCCATACTTTAAATGCTTTCTTCAGCCTGATTAACCCTTGCAAAGGCTCAAAAATCGCTAAAAATGCGTTTCCACTGCTCAAGTGTCACATCTAACCCTGAATATTTTCTTTGAATAAATGCACCATCATATTGTTTATCAACATTATTTTTTAGTGATTAAAACGTCTTTGTGTAATTCTAAAATAAATTGCACTTTCCACCAAAATGCTGTGAGCTACGTTACCCCTTTTTAACACACGTTATTGGAAAGAAGTAAAACAGAGGTATCAATGTAATTTGCATTTTTTGAAAGGAAACACTCATAGGTTTTTAAAAATCACAGTAAAAATTGTGATGCTGTAGCATTTTTGGCATAGAAATGTTGTCAACATTGAAATTTCAACCGACCATGTTAAGATTGGTGAGCTACGTTACCAAGATTCTATAGTATGCACTTGTATTACATGTACTTCCTAATAATAATTATGTGAAAGCTACCAGTGGTCGAACCCCATTTATATTAGAATTAACCGACATAACGTTCTAACGTTCGCAAATCACATCAAAAACATTAAAAACCCGTGAACTATGTTACTGTGAGCTACGTTACACACTCATTTACGCATCTTTAAAACTTCTATGAAATGATGAATTCGGGTTTACATTTCACTCAAGTGATCTTTAGTTTGCTTTTTATGACCTTGGATTGAGTAAAACCAGCCCATTTTGTAGCCAGTAACGTAGCTCACATTACATTGAGTTTTAGTGTTAAAAAACATCATGACCTCCTGAAAGAAAAATATGCAAGTGGTGTTGGCAATCTTTTACATATGAAAGTAGTGATACATTTACTCTTAAAAAACACAAAAAGCAGGTCTTTTTGAACAACTTTTATTTTTTCAATTTTTACAGTGGATATGGCACCCGATTTTGTGGAATTAGCGATATGTGTGTGAACCACAACAAGTCCCACCACTCAGATAATTCAAGTGTGTCAAAGTGGGGTCAATGCTTCATGTAATTATTTTGTGTAAGCTAATCCTAACCCTAATCATAACCCTAAACTAACCCTAACCTTAATTTTGTGTAAAATTACATGAAGGAATAACCCAAAGTGGTTCAATCTACCATTTAGGTTCAACTTTGAGTATCCTATTACTTCTTTGTAATATTCTAAACCGAGGTTCAAAAAATCCTTTTAGAATCTTTTAATAGCCAGCCTAAATCAAAACAGTATTTTGAGCCAGGTGAGCCATGTCTTTAATTCTAAACTAAAACATGCAGGCTCAGCCCATCTAGCCGAGTACAGAACAAGGGCATAATCTACTGTGAAGCAGTCAGCTCAAAGGGTATCATACAGCCTGTTATAGTGCTAGAAGTCTGATATCCACATGTATGATGTGGACATCAGGCTGGCTAAACAGGTAAATCCCAGTCTCATATTATTTTTCTGCACTTTGATCTTCAGCTAGTCATATCAGCATACTTGAAATGCCATGTAACTTTAATAGTATTTACAAACTGGACTAACAGATAAATTGTTTACATTTGTTCATGGTATTCCACTGATTACCCCCAGACAGAAATAATTCGACCACAAACACCAATTGCGCATCTGTCAGGCATTCAGACAGACATTCATATATTTATTTGCATCAAATATCATATGTTACAATAAATTAGCATGCACATTAAGAAAACAGCTTCCACAATACTTTGAAAATATAGTTAGTATTATTACCAGGACCTAGATGAACCTACCTAAGATACCTCCCCAGTGAACTATCTACCTGGGAGCTGATCAAGTCATAACAAAACTAATAATAACTATATTATTGGATATACCGCCCCAGTGAACAATCTACCTGGAATCTAGTACCTCCCCAGTGAACAATCTACCTGGGAGCTGAATTGATCATGTCATAACAAAACTAATGAATATATTATTGGATATACCGTCCCAGTGAACAATCTACCTGGAATCTAGTACCTCCCCAGTGAACAATCTACCTGGGAGCTGAATTGATCATGAATCAGGACCTAGATGAACCTACCTAAGTTACCTCAACCCAGTGAACAACCTACCCGGGAGCTGATCATGTCATAACTAAACAAATGAATAATTATATTAGTGAATAGTGGGCTGAATCTTTACGATAACTGTGCATGAATACTGTTCTTCCAAGAGATTGCTTCCTGGAATCGTAGGAGAGAAATTCCTGAAAGGTTAATTTGGATATAAAATAGTATATTAATCCAATATGAAAATATATAAAGTATAGATGTACATAATTAAATACATGTTAGAAAACATTGCCTTACTTGACTGTTTTAACATTGAGTAATATCCTTGATAATATTATAGTGAAAGTTAAATCACACCCATAGAACAGTTCATTCAACATGTTAAACTAGCTCAGTGAAGAGTTACCGCCGAACTACTTTTTCTACAAGATGAAGTACCTGCAAAATTTATTCTTGGATATAGCCAAGCACAGGGTGGTCTTTTGACAGTGTTACCGAAGCGAACTTTGCTGATACCACCATCATAAATATAAAAGAGCCCAGAGCATATGAATATATGTCAAATTGCACACCCCTAACTCTTGTAAGTAATTACATATTTCATTTCATTTTATTCGCCAGAAAAACGTTATAAAATACATATATTGCCCATCTATAAGCACTACATCAAAAACAATTAGATATTTAAAATGATTATATAAGCCCCTTGAAAAATATCATCAGGACTGTTAGATAACATACCAATGGTAAACTGCTTCACAAGTCCAACAATTCGATATTAATACATCTTTGCTATAATTGCTACTGGTACCACACTTATGTAGATAATATCCTGGTGTAGGTTATTCACCCAGTAGTTTAAATGAACAAACAAAGCAAAGTGAGTTGCACATTTTTGTTACAGTATTAAATTAAATTTACAATATAATCTTCTTCAGATAATGTCACATATTTTATTAAATTTTCTTCGATTATCCAAGATTATTCTTTCTTATACATCAACATTTTTAATTAGCCATAAACTTTCGGCTTTTATTATACTATTTTCAAACCTTTAATGGCTTTAAATGCACACCTTGCAATAGGGAGTGGTGGGTGGGAGAAAAATTCACCATATGACTTGTCTGCATGAATGTTGACAGAATAATGGTGGTACATACACACACACAAGAATCAAGCCTTGTTAAAGGTGATCGCTGATTGGCCCAATGATCACTGATGGTGTCCATGATAAACAAATAGACAATACACATGTATCACCTCATATTGATCTTATATCACTTCATATTGATCTTTTAGCAATAAACTAACAGGACCAAACCATTATTTCTGCAGGGGTCAAACTGGTTTTTAACCTGGTGGTTCAAAACGTTATTATGCTGGAATCAATTGGCTGCAAGTCACATTGGTACATGTCTGCAAACATTTGCCTTGGTATTAGAATCATCTCACAATGGGACACCCTCCTCACAATAGAATCATCCAACTTTAAATTTTAAAATAAAGAAACATATAAAAATATTTCTAATGATGTACGATCCTTCCTCACACTTGTCGCATATCCCACAATGTTAAATTATTAATATTATGGAACCCTGTATACAATGTACATACAATAGGAAATAATGACACTCATACATATATAAATCCAAAAATGGGAGCTAAAATCAAGGAAAATAATGTTGGTATACTCGGGCATACATTTGTACTACATGTAGTACTACCTGTAATTGTCACCCACTCCCCCCCCCCCCAATTCAATGTTGATGAAAGTACTTTTGATATTGGTCTCTCTCCAATCTACCCAACATTGATTGAAGGGAATGGGAGAAGGGAAGTGGAAAGGGGAAGGTTTGTACTTCTCATCAAACATAAATGCTACTAGTATTTGAACTTATAGAGCGGCAATGGAGAGTTCCAACATATTCAGGGATTGCACACCTTAAATCGCATGTCCGAGTGCAATTTATAGCACATTAACTTCTTACAGAGTGCAATTTAATAGTACACCTGACAGCCCCCTTAACATTTCTAGAAGTGTGATTTGTAGCATGCCTGTTATTTTCTAGACTCAACCCCTGCATATTGTCAAAGTGTGATTGTAGATCGAACCAGACAGTTGCAGAAACCATCCTCAAAACCTCTTACTTTTATAACAATTCCCAAACATGTTTTCCATAACTCCCTACCACCTTTATACCAACCATACTTGTATGGCTGAGGATTCACCGGATAACAGACATTCAGGATGCCACTTGGGCTTCCACATCAAATGCTCAAACTTGTTTACACATGCTTATGAATGTGTCTGTGCAGAAGCCGTTTCATCAATTCATAATAGATGTCATCCTATGGGAAATGGTAACCTAAGAATTATGCTTTCCTTCCGGAGAGATAATGTAGCAAGTAAAATTAAAGGGATATTCCATGAGACTTTTGTGTTCAAACTCTCTTTGATTTGATTAGTTCCATACTATGTAATTAGAGAATAAAAGTTTTCTTTTGAGACCCAGCCTGGCATATCTTTATCGGCTGATATAACTCAGGAGGTAGTATTAGGTGGTACACTAAGTTGTTCCATGCAGATCACCTAGATAAAATTATATTTTCGTGTAATTTACATTCACTCCTTATGGTCATTTTAACAATATTCAACAGTCACTCATGTGCACAAAATTGGTGAATCAAGTCTGCCACACACGGCTGCAAAATATGGCACCTGATGCAGATGCACCGGATCACGGTGTGCATACCATGTTACGCAATACAAATGATACACATAATCGCACAGTTCAATATAGACCACTTGACATCATTGTTTATCAACAAAGGCGAGGGACTGGTCTATCGATATGCTTGAACAAACCGCTACACATGCCCTGAGTAAACTACGATGCATACACATACTGCAGGGCAAAGAACAATGGCAATTGCCATAATTTATGCGCATACTGATGTCACGTGTCAAGTGGTCTATATGCACCCAGCTGTACTCGATTGTATATGTGACCCGGCAGCACAAACGAGCCGTAAATTCCCTAAATTGTATTCTGAGTTACGGTGTAAAATGTGTACGAAGGTCGTATTCATCGGTCACTTAAGCTGGCGCGACATCTGTCTTATTTTGATAGTCACAACACCAACCAATAATCCTATTATTGAAGTGGATAATAAGCTTCTACCTTAGATGGCTATAGAACTTTTAATAGCTCTGGTCTTTGTTTGCTTTTGTTAAATCCTTTTCAAGTGGTGGGTTACCAGGCATTGTATTTTGTATAGGTATGCATAACCAACAATTAACAATGAGAGAACCTTCTTAAATCTCGTTGACTTGGGGATGATTTGAAATGACCGCCAATTATGACTGTTTGATATTTATTGCCAGCAATGTGGAAAAAGAGACACACGTAGAAACGAAAAAAGCTATAATTTTGTTGAAGGAGCAAAATTTAACAAACCATAACCCCGCTTCTGGATATCGTTTGAAGTCAAATGTTATACCATTTTTAAGTTTATGATGTTTATTTTTTAAACACGAAATAAAACAAAATTGACCGGGGGAGGAATTTACGGCTCATTCGCCGTGGACGGTCACATATATAAAACATGGGCAAGAACCATTGAAATTTAAGGAAAAACAACAACTGTTTAATAAATAACAAAGAAGCCTGTGCACCGCACAATAATTGTTTGCCACTTTTTTGGTGATTATAAAAATTCAACAGAGTTAAACTCCCTAGTCTCACCTCTTAAGTTGTTCGATCATCAAGCACAAACTGTTCCCTGTATGTATCTAAAGCTTACAAAATCAACTATTCCAATGAATTTGTAGGCCAACATGTGATACATAGCATTGCTGAGCTGCAGCATAATGGTCAATTATCGCAGGCTCAAATCCTTATGCCAAAATAGATACCTGCTCCTGATTCCTTGTCCCAGATACTGCTGTACAAGATGTGAAGACATCGCTCAAATTTTATGAAATCTAATAAAAGGCCAAACTTGTTACGCAATTAATTAAAATTACTTACGGTGAACATTGGTCTACACCTCACAGATTGGCAGCCATCGGAAAGATATCAAAGCTGCTTGAGGTGCATAAAGGCAATAGGCAAAATAGACTACCAATGACTTTTAAACTGGCCTCATCAACTTGCTGGTGAGGAAGGAAGTCACTGAGATACTATAGGCTGTTTCAAGGGCTGCAGATAAGCCTATATTTTGCAGAATTAATGTTCACGGCATGCATGTGTCGTATAAATGTATACATGTATATACATCATATGTGGAACATTCATGAGTTATCAATACCAAAATCTACAGCAGAAACATGCACCCCGCACCCCATCCCCTGTACATGTATCATGTGTTAAGTAAATCCACAAATTCACTCAAATCTGTGAAACATGAGCCTAACAAGAAATGTCTTTAAAAAGACAGTATAGAGAATTGGAAGGTCAAATTAAAGTTAAGGTCAATATTCAAATCTATTTTTAACATTTGGTCAATACAAAAGAACTTTGTGTCAAGGTCAACATAGGTTATTGACAGGCTATTACTACAGGTAAATTAAATAATTCTTGGCCAAGCTCTAACACTTGGAATGCTAGTGGCTCCAGGATAAACATACATGTACATATGCACATAGCACGGTACAGAAGAAGTATGCACGCACCTTACATTGCGTACACGCTTACAATGTAGTACGCTACATGCACGCAACAGATTAATCATCATTTTGCAACTCCCATCTCAATTAATACTCAATAAAAACATAGGGTTGAAAGCAGTTGAAAAACAGTGCTCAGAGCAGAATTGACAGCAGGTTTCCAGTTCAATCAAAACTGATCAAAAACAACCTACTCCCTGCTAAAAAGGGGACTATTTACACATGTATTTATATCACCAGCCAGGTAGAATCAGTTTTCTACATGTAGATGTACTACCCATTTCTTCTAGAGCAGGCTCAATTCCTTGGAACACAATGCCTCCAAATACTCTCAGCAGCCATGGTGCAGGCACAGAAGCATGCACAATAATTGTGATTGAGGAATCTGCTGTCATAGGCCCTTTTATACAGGTTCAAAGTGGGTTAGTCAGTCTAAACCTATCATTCACTGACAGATTGTCAAAGTATCAAAACTGTGTCCTTTCACATTGGACTACCATGTATATAGCCTGCATGACAGGTTAAAAGGTAAACTTGTCTAGGCAGTATAGGCCTACTCAGTTCACATAAAAGTTCAGAACATAAATACCAAAACATACTATGTGCTCTGGTATTCTGCCATAATTGCATGTTATTGTTCACATACATTGGTTCACCATTCACCAAAAGACCTAAAACTTTTTTAAGTGTTTGCTTCTTAAGTTCTACACATTAACATTCAAAATTCTGCATTCTGCATGCAATGCATTATAATATAAATAAAAACATTTTAAATTGGGCACTACCAGGGCAAATACTATCAAAGCTGCAAATATCTAATTTCATCTGCAACTTGTGGACCCTATAAAAACATAAGGCCACAAGCCTGGCAGGGGAGATCGCTGACCTCCATATTAAGTAAAAACTTGCAAGTGGAGTTTTTTTTTGCCTCGGCTGCAAAATATTAACCAGGGAAGAGGCTTACGCATCATACACTTGGACATAGAAACATTCAATCATTAGCGTACAAGATCACATTAATGATGCTTAATCATTATTCTTTAGGCCCCCTATGACAGCGTTCAAGCTTTGACTTACGTTTGGCGGACAAAAGTGTGAAAAAATTATTTAGGGGTGAAAACAATAAAAATTCTTGATTGTTTATATGTTTCCAAGGGTGAAATATCATGTAGTTTCAGATTGTGGCACTTAAAACTCCCTATCTTTTATAGATTTCAAGAAAAATTCCATTTTATGTCTGATTTTGGCCGAAAATAGCCGTTTTGGGGTGACAAAAAAATTGACTTGCGGATTTCCTGTGAGTGTATGAACATGAACACTATTAAATAGAGCCTAATTTTCTATGCTAATTGTGTAACAAGGGCACAATTGTGATATTAAAAGCATTGAATGGCAGGGGTGGAATTTCGTTTTAAAGTGCCACGGGAGTCCAAGAGGATTCTCGCAAGAGATTTTTGCGAGAGTCCATGGATTCCAAACGGATTCTCGTAGTACAATCTTGCGGGAGTCCAAATAAATTGGCAAATTTTGTTCACCAAAGCGTCTTAAGGTTTTATGTAAAAATGCATTCATAAATGTATTACTATAAGTAGGGTGTACAGAATGCAAATAAAATGATTGTCAAATAACACACTCTGATTGTATTTGTACCAACTTTTAATTAGCCAATGTCATTATCAGTCACCATTTTATTTAAGGTTTATAGGTACTAATGATACGCCCCACATGATTGGCTGATTATCAGGTTGTGGGTGGGTAGATATCCACTCACTGCATTGGTTAGAAATTTTTATTGATTAATCGGTTGTAAGTATTGATTTAAATTAGTTAAAAATCAGTGGAGCTGACAGCTGAACTTGAACGTAAGTTTGCTGAGTAAATGAGCTGATCAAGATGTCTGAAGGCATTTCCAGCGGGAGTCCACAAGGACTCGCGCAATAACACTTTTACGGGAGTCTCTGCGAGAGTAGACTCTCGGACTCTCGTCAAAATTCCACCCCTGGAATGGGATCAACATATTTCTTTATTTTCGTAGCAGCAGTAGAAACTTGAGCCTTCGGGTGACAATTGATTTGGAAAAAGTATGATATTCGCCTCATTTTCTATTTGAAAAGGCCATATCTCCACAATGGTATGAGCTATAGGGATGCTTTAAGTGTCTTTTTGCTCAGTATTTCAATAGCTAAATGGTAATATAATAAATAAGTAAGCTAGATTTACAGAAAAGAAAATAACTTGCAATATGCTACCCCCCACCCTAAGAATTTTGAGGCGTGAAAAAATTAATGGATTCTCTAAAAAAAATAAGTCCTTCAAAACTGGGAGGTTTAAGGCTAAACAAACACAAACTTGCTCTTACCAATACCTCCCTCTAGAGCAAATTTATGTTTATTTAGCCCTAATTATCCCCATTTTGAAGGACTTATTTTTTTTAGAGCAAATTTTCACTCATATTTGAGGATTTCAGGCAGAAATATGCCTGTACAGTGCTATGGGGAAAATTTTCAAGTTGATAATTATGCATTTTTTATGTCAGATTCAGCTTCTACACAAAATTTCACCCTAGAAAATGTTCCTTTAAGTAAGGATATCTTTCACTTTATGCTTTCACCATTCTGGCCACAAAAAGTAAGTCAAAGCAAAGTATTCTAGCCAAACTAGAATACTTTGCTTGAACGCTGTCCTATAATATACATGGGAAAGAAGAATCACATATCATAAACCATTGTTGACTTCCTTATTTTTTGGTATGGGAAAAAGTTATGGAAGAAAAAAGCCTTTTACTCACTGGAAAACATGTCAAATTTAACATCTCTTGAAAATATAAATATGGAAAAAAAATAACCCTTTCTGTAAAAATATATCCCAGTAAATTGTCAGACTGGAAGTTGAAGCTAGCTGTCAAACACTTGTTGAAGTGATAACTTTACCTAATCCATTGCTGGGTTGATGCCCTGGTTATCATAACAAGTAGATACAGTAATTCATACACCACACTACATGTTTGTACACTACTTCAGGACCTATGATGAATGCTATTTCCTAGCTCTATGCTCTAGAGCCCTGGTCATACATGTATGACATAAGTCCCCGGGCATAAGTCCAGTCTACATGTAGTGACTAGGGCACAAGTCCAGTCTCCTGACTAAGGCACAAAAACCTGGCCTCTGCTCACTAAATTCCTGAGACTGCCCCTCCCCTCTGATCGTGAAATATTCAGTGACCGCTGCCACCCAAAGATGAATATACGACAGCGTTCAAGCTTTGACTTACGTTTGGCGGACAAACCGTGAAAAAAGTATTTAGGGGTGAAAACAGTCAAAATTCTTGATTACTTAAATGTCATTAGGGGTAAAATGTCACATATTTTCAGATTTTGGCACTTAAAACCCCTTATTTTTCAGTGATTTTGAGAAAAATTCATTTTTGGTCCAATTTTGGCCGAAAATGGCCGTTTTGGGGTGACAAAAATTTTGACTTGCTAATTTCCTGTGAGTGTATGAACATGAAATCTATCAAATAGTGCCTAATTTTCTATGCTAATTGTGTAACAAGGGTACAATTGTGATATTAAAAGCATTGGATGGGATCCATATATTTCTTAATTTTCGTAGCAGGGGTAGAAACTCAAAGGTTCGGGTGACAATTGATTTGGAAAAAAGTATAATATTTGCCTCATTTTCGATTTGAAAATGCCATATCTCCACAATGGTATGAGCTATAGGGATGTTTTAAGTGTCTTTTTGCTCAGTATTTCAATAGCTAAATGATGATATAACAAATAAGTAAGCTAGATTTACAGAAAAGAAAATAACTTGCAATATGCTACCCCCACCCCTAAGAATTTTGAGGGCGTGAAAAAAGTAATGGATTTTGTTAAAAAAATAAGTCCTTCAAAACTGGGAGGTTTAAGGCTAAACAAAGAACATGTTGCTCTTACCAATACCTTTCTCTAGAGCAACATGTTTTTTGTTTAGCCCTAAGCATCTCCATTTTGAAGGACTTATTTTTTTAACAAAATTTTTTGCTCAAATTTGACGATTTGGGGCACAAATATGCCTGTACAGTGCTATGGGGAAAATTTTCAAGTTGATAATTATGCATTTTTTATGTCGGATTCAGTTTCTACACAAAATTTCACCCTAGAAAAAGTTCTTTTAAGTAGGATATCTTTCACTTTAAGTTTCCACCATTTTGTCCGCCAAATGTAAGTCAAAGCTTGAACGCTGTCATACATGGATGTATCTGCACTCATCAAACATCCTTCCCTCTCATACATTTACCCTCATCAAGAACAACAGAGTTGACATTTTCAGACTCTAATCATAATACCATTCTGTGTTTTGACACCACTTTAACACCAAGGATGTGATGATACTCAGGAGGAAGTCAAAGCCACTTAGTGATGAAATTTCAGTCACTTGAACTTACATGATCCTGTTCTCATGGCAATCCACCTTGAGTAGATATGTGTTAAAAATAGGTGAAAAACTTCATTCATCAGATTTAATTTGTTTCAATGTTTAAATGCATGTCACAACTTCACAAGAATGCTCAATACCGGTACTAATAAATGGCAGGCATTATTCGCCCAAAATGAAAAAGCACCTTCTACACAGGGCATAGGAAAAATATTTCCTGTCTGGGAACTTAAACTATGTTGCTTTAAATTTTCTGTGAAATTCGCGAGCGCCTGGGGTCCAGGGGCTCAAAAAGCCTAAAAAAGCTCATGGATTTTTAGACTTTTTAAAGTAAGAAATCACCATTCTGAGGCTCTAATTCAGACATGAGAGTGCATGGGCTTTGACAAAAAAAAACACTTAAAATATTATCCATGTGGGTCGAGGAGGCAGAGCTCCTGCGGGGGTCGAGGGGGCAGAGCCCCCCCGCAGGGCTCGAGCCCAGGCGATTTTAGCAGATTTAGTACCCAAAAGAGGCCATTTGTGACATTAAAAAATGCATATAATTTTTGGCCTGTTTCAGACGTTTTTGAAAAAAAATGCTTCCTTCATCCTAAAAAAGTGGTTTTAAATGTTCAGTTTCCTATACTTTTGTACATGAGAGGCATTCTTCAAAGATTTTTCTTTGCCTAATAACATGGCCTACATGGCTGAATTGATATATATAATGCACAATATAAAAACGATGATTCATAAAATTTTTGACACCCCCTCTCTTTGGGTATGTGGGAGCCTAGTATTATTAAATGCCTGAATATATAAAGTTTCAATTACTTTATTTAGCCTCATCCTCAAAATAGCTATTTTTATGGCTTATTATAGAAAGGAGAAAACTTTCACATAATTTTGGAAATTTAAAAATAAAACTAAAATTATGAAAATACAAAAAAAATACATTTAAGTGCATAAGCTTTTTTCTTCTGGTAAGAATTTTTTCTTGCATGCAACAGTTTTTTTCTTGCAGGTTAGAAATTTGATAAATAGGTCCATGCATGCATGTTGTATATGATGACCTATTTATCGAATTTCTACCCTGCAATAAAAAAGCTGTTGCATATAAGAAAAAAGATCTTACCCAGAAGAAAAAAGCTTTTGCACTTAAATGTATTTTTTTTTGTATTTCCAGGATTTTAGAATTTTTTTCAAATTTCCAAAATTATGTGAAAGGTTTGTCTTTTATTTTGTTAGCACTAAAAATAACAATTTCCATGAAAATTGAAATGAGGCAAATTTAAAGTAATTAAAACATTATAAACACATTCATGCAATGCATTTAAAAACATTAAATAATAGGTCAGATTTTCTGTCATTTTCAGGTGAAATTAATTTCTACACTAACTCCCTTTTGGGGGTAAGGGCAAGGGTTTTGGGTTATGTTAAAGGTTAGTTGGGCTTGGGTGTTTTTCTGGGAACGGCGGGCCGCGTTACCGCGGATTTCGAGGGCCTGCTTCTAAATGTAGATGTATAATTATATGTGTATCAAATACCAAACATACTTTTTCTACAAGATACATCAAGTCTCTAACAGACCAAGTACTGTATACATACATTTCACTACCTTGGACATGAATCTTCCTGACCTGACGGTCAAGCTATACTTCTTGAGTACAAGCTCTCTTTATTATGATAGAGCCTGCACTGCAACAAGTTTTCACAAAACCATTGACTACTCCCTATTCCAGAAAAATACAGAACTAATTTTCTGAAATAAAAAAAATATTATCCTGTTTTGCCAAATAAAACATAGCTAAATCCTAATCTTTTAGTTAGTCCTAACTGGCAATAAAAGTCAAATTTTAATATTTGGCCAATTTTTGGAAATAAGGGCCAAAAACATGTGTTTTGAATTGTAATAAGAAATATTGCATTGTTGCTACCTTTGTGGGATATCTTCCTCCTTGAAAAGTGTGTGGGATGTCATTCTCCATGTAAAATGTGCTGAGGCTTGTGGATCAATGTCCAGGCGTTGTGCATGTGCGTAGCGCACTATAAATCATTGCGTTTCTCTTCTTTTTTTCCCCTTTTTTTTAAAGTCTCCAGGCGGGGACCACCAGCTGATGGCATACATTGTATGACAAGGTAGTATGCAAATAAAAGTACTGCTTCTGGAAATGAAATCTAGCCAATTCTAAACACCACAGTATACACAGGCATATGCATTTAGGGACCTACAGAATACCAAAGTTTTTTACCCATTTTGATAATGTGGGCCCTATAGTGACTGTAGATTCCACATCACCAAATAATGTCCCTAAAGCGCACCATCTCCGTTGACGGTGTTTCTACATTCTGAACACTGTGACACATCTTGGGGCAAATGTTGTGAAGAAGTATGAAGTACAGGCATAGAGGCCTGTATCTATAGGCACCTGCCCAGATTCTGTACTAGGCTTTTATTCAGATTTTTAAGGGTACACAAGGTATTGTTGGTCGAAGCAGCAAAAAAAAACCTGATTTTCATTTATATCTAAATCAATATATCATTGAAAAATAACACTTTGATGTTTTGCAAAATTTCATTCTACAAATCATATACTTTGAAAATTTGCTTGATTTATTGTTGTTTAAATGAGTTATGTAGCCTACATTTTAGAAAAGTGTTGTTGTTTCAGTCCTCTTTACAACATCACTCAAGAACCACAGCACCTACAAAAGTATACCTGTGATATTTGAATTCTTCTACACACTCACTATGAAATGATCAATGCAATTTTTGCCAAAGCTCACTACCATTCGCAAGATGCTGTGCACTACCAAATCACAACAGTTTAAAATGGCCAAAACCTATTTTTATAGAAAAATGATTACAGTTTTTTGCAATTTTGTGACCCAGCCAGAAAATCCTAAAATGCACATTACCCCCCCCCCCCTCTCTCTCTTTATACTAAGAACCCTCTCCCACAGGCATATGAAGCCTTTTGACACTGCAGATCTAAAGAGATACCCTCTTTCAAAGAACCCCTCCCACAGGCATAATAAGCCTTTTGACACTGCAGATCTAAAGAGATCTATGTGATAGCCATCAACAAACATATCAGACAGACATGAAAATCAATCATGACACACACCTCACCTCACCTATAAACCAGCCAAAACCTATTTTTATACACAAACATCTACAACTCACATACAGAACAGGTGAAATCGACCTAGATCAGGCTAGGGAGACATACCTAAACATACACTTTAGCTTAAAGGTTAAAGGTGGATTTCCCGCTGATATTTACAAAGTTGTTCAACTATTACTTGCTAAAATGGGGTATTCCAGTTGAAATCCATACACCCATTGGAACACTATGAACTTATTCTTCCACATGGGGAGTGTGAAAATCAAATGGGGTTACCTGAATGGGTGACACCTTTTGAAATCTACACACCCTGTGTGGGAGATTCAGGTCATGTCTTCCATTGGGGGTGTGGAAAGTGCATGCTATTTTAAGACTGGTGCCCCACAGGGCTGCATACACCTTGGAAGATGTGCTCCCATCAAAGACACTTTCTTGATTCATAAACCCTAAAGATTTTTGTTGCCCGATCTGCCATTTTCCAATTTTGATGCTCTCATTTTGTAGGCACCCCAGAGGTCGCACAATTCCCGGGGGTAGTACCAAGGGAAATCTTTGTTCATCTTCTCTCCTTTTTTGCTCCTACTCTGCCTTCCGATCTAGCAAAAAACATGGTCAGTGTACATCAAGGGTGAAAATAAGAAATGATGAACCAGGGGCTCCTTTTTACACAAAATGGCCCCTGGTACACTTCATTCAACATGGAACCAGGGGCCCCTTCTAATCAACAAGGGGCCAATATTTGTTCTGGATAAGTTCATCATGCATTTTAAATGGCTATAGAATTTAATTTTTGGGTGCAGTGACCAGGGGCCAGTTTCTGAAGAAAAGTGTCCCCTGGTCAGCTTAAATTTAGATAGAACTAGGGGCCATTTCAGGGTTTCTGGGGGCTAAATGTCTCCCGTCTCCCACTTATTTTCACCCTTGGTGTACATGTACGTTCTAGGGAGGGTTATACCAGATGTTTTATCTTTGTTTTGACCCCGGGTTTTGACCAAAACCAAAATCCTTAAAAAACGTTTATTTTAATATTTTGTGTTTTCTAACTCATATAAATATTCCTGTCATCTGATTGGCCAATTACTATTGATTATTTTTGATATTTTTAGCAAAAAGACTCCATATACCATGCAACGCTGACAAACACAAGCATATAGTGCTAACACCTCTACTCATCAATTATGTGTGTGGGTGTTGCTTCTATAAAATAAAAAGATTTTGTTTTCCTGGTGATTTATGAAATTAAGTGGAATAAAAGGAATTTTTATGAGTTTTAAAAATATAAAACAAATATTGAATGTTTTTATTCATATTTTTTCTGTTGAAATAAGAACTATGGCATTCAACTTCGGAAAGCCTCGTTGAATGGAACAGTCCATATTTCACCTCATGAAAATATTCTTACCATTGCACTCATAAACATTCAATATTTGTATACTAAATTGTAAATATGCACCAGATTCAAATTATTAACAGTATAGTGTTCAACCTATGATTCATGTCATCAGCACTATTATTATTTCTGAAACATCTGTTGCCTAACTCTGTAACCATGAAATGCATATTGTGTACATGCATTTAATTCAGTGTCTGCAATAAACAAGTCTTGCTATTTCTCTCTGGAACAGAATGATAAAATGATCAATAAGTTGTTTTTATTTTAAACTTTGATTAGGAATTAATACAGTTTATTCAATCTGTTTTGAATTGTCAAATGACTGTAATGTTTGCTTTTTTTGTTTTGTTTTTTGGGGGTTTTTTTCATACAAAATGGACAGATCAATATTATACATGTATGTGATTCAGATAAATTGTTTTGTTTCAATTTTTGTTTTGTTCATTGCACAATATGTGGTAATTTGGTCAAGTCCTTTACATAGTTCCATGTGTTTTCTTTTTAAATCCATATCATTGTTTTACAACTTGTGCTCTCTATTTCTGCCTCTTTCTCAATTTCACAATTCCAGACTTTGGCCAGGGCAGAACTGATGTCACATTTAAAATGTTGATTCTTCTATCAAGAATAGCGCACCACTCTATTGAAAGAATTTATCATGAAGTAGCTTGAGGTTGTGGGTTAGAATCCCTGCAGCATCAACGTGTAAATGCACTTAGGTAAGGCTCTTCACCCCTATTGCCTCTCCCCACCCAGGTATACAAATAGGTACCAGCTTAATTCATAGCTAGGAAGGTAACGGACTTACTGTACGAGGAGGTATCTAGCGATTCCCCCCGCAGTAACATTATGAGTCGTTGTACATGTAGCTTGATCAAATTAAAACCAAGCTGAAATCTGAAGTGATTCTCAAAATGGAAATGCTATAGAATTTTCCTACCAGCTCCATCAAAAAATTCATGTGCATCTACAACTTGCACTCACCCAAAACTTCTTCATTAAAACTTCCTACCGCAGCCAACATTTCCCTTTCTCAAATTTGCTCTATGATAAAACATATGCTTTCAAATTTACTGACAACAACATACCATTTCCTGGTTATATTCCTTGAAGCTACTGCTGCTGTACTCCCCAAATTTGCTATCACTTAATTTCCTTTTCGTTTTCATCCTCCATCCCAATGCATTTGATCAATGTTAAGGCAGATCAGAATGGAGCATGTTGTTTGCACTTAAATATTGAAGACAAATTAATAAAGCTGACACACAAGACAATGCTATGGGTTCTATTTATGTTCCTAAGGCATAGGGATGTCATTTTTGCCCTATATGCCTAATTTTTCTCAGGAGGGGAAAAACACCCAAAGCTTTCGTTTTTATATTTATTAGCAGTAACTCAAGAACCACAAGACCTTGATGGAAACAGAAATTATTGGCTTCCTTGACTATGTGCTATCAGATCAATGTATTATTAAAATATTAACTGCAGTTTTTTAGATAAATGGCTCAAACTGGAAAAATATGGCTTCTGACATCCCACATACCCAAAAAATTTGTAAGCTTTATCATTATTATAGTTTTACAGGTATGCCACTGATCTCACATCCTGGAAAGTTTGTAACATTTTCCCCAATATGTCCAAGATTTTATGGCTTTTGTTAAAGCGCTTACTTGTCATGGTAAGTACTCTTTTAAAAACCATCATTTTTATTTTTACATTTTAAATTGTCACAAATTTACTTTTCTGATTTTTTTGTTTCAACAATACTAACCTGTCCCATAATGTTCAATTTAGATGTACCGCCGCATGGAAATGTTTAAAACCACAGCAGCTGAAGGGAGTATCCCATTATGCTTTGTGGTACCATAAAAGAACTGAGTGTGCCATAGAAAATGTACACAAAATCCCTCACTTCAACTTTAAATAACTTGTTTAAATCAGGGAAGCTTAGACTTTTGTTTGCAAAAATATGACCCCTTGAAAGTATTGTGAAAGTATCCATAGCTCTCAATATCTAAGCGGCTCTTGTTTATTTTTTGCATACATTTGCTATGGGGCATGCAGATATACTGCAATGCATGATGGGATACTCCCTTCAGCTGCTGTGGTTTAAAACACCGCCTCAACTATTCAATATCTTTTATCTACCATTAGACAACAGGTCTTAAAACACTACCTACTATTCACTAATCTTTTTATCTATCTTTGCCCCAAAGCTTGTTATTATTCAGTCGTTATCTACTATATCTTTCGTTTGTTGTTACGCAAGGGAACTCCCGTGCACCCAACATGTCTGCTACCAATTTTTTTTGCCGACAAATTTAGTCTATATGTTTGGTATTCGACGCTCACGTTCCCTATACTTAGAAGCCTCTAGCACTACAGGTTGGGTTTCAGCTAATATAAATACACACAGAAAAATATAAGACGGTGGTGTACATGGCTTTGTGTCAGAGACACATACATGTATGTATTGCGCTTCCTTCAAATTTGTCAATATTAGCAGGAATAATGAGCAATTATGTCACTTTTTGTCAGGTAAAATTACATTTTGTCTAAAAATGAAGAGAAACAAGAATATTGAGTAAAAAATTGAGCAAAAAATATTTGCCAATTTGCAACATCCTTAAGTGAAATGTTTCCAGGGGAGGAACAATAATTGTGATACATAATTCGAAATCTTTACTCAAGTGAGCTGGTGACAACTGAAATTGTTTCAAGTTGAAAATGAAACCACTCAAAAAAAAAAAAAAATTTTCAGCACAATTTTTTTGTTTAGATCATGCATTTTTGATCAACAAATTGTTAATTCTCAAGGAGAGGGGGGTGACAGGAGCCATATTTTCCCATTTTAGCCAATTCAATTCAAACACTAATACTAACAGAGCACATGTAATATTAATACATCAATTGATCTTAGGCCTAAAAAAGAAATTGTTTGATTGGCGTTACATAAAGAAAAAAATTAGAGTAGGTAGGTCGGGATCTCTTCTCTCTCTTTTTTTGTACTTTTAAAGCTGTTGCATTTGATAAAGGCCTTGGGAACTTTTTTTCTTCCCTTTTTAATATTTAATTTTTATTTTTTAATTTTTGGGCAAAAAAACTATTATAAAAAACTCTAGGGTCGGGTCTAATTTTAGGGGCGGGGGTTACGCCAATGAAACAATTTTTTGTTTGAGGCCTTATTGAAATGAGTCAAGAGAGATAATTAATAATCATATTTGTATTTCAATAATATAACAAAATGAAAAGTTTGAGTGTTTTCTCACTACCCAGAAAAGTCATGCACATGGGGCAGAGATGACACAACTTGTGCCTTGGGATCTCCTATCATTCCTCTTGTGTGTCAGCTTAATTTGTCTGAAATATTTGAGTACCAATGGCTAGGTCATGCTCACCATCCACCATTCCACCTTATGCCAATGTTAATTTAGTGAAAGAACCTCAGTTGTAAATTAGCATGAAGAACAAGAATTGGTCTGAAATGTACGCTACACTGACTTATCGGATTTCAAATTGGGAATTTGCTGAACGTTTACCACTTTGTTATTGGTAGGTCAGATTTCCTCACTGACAAATTGGATTTGCCAGGAAAAAACACAACATAGAATTTACTTGTCTGGTAATTGGGTGATATGCCGCTAACATCAACATAAAATCTCAACACACAAGATTGTCTCGAAAAAGGCAATGCCTGAACCATAGTTCATAGATTATCAAAAAAGCGGGCCTTTTGAAGTCAACTGGTGTACTTCATACATGTAATTCTGTTGCTACCCTAAGAGATTACAAAGGGTTAGAGCCCAAGATTAGAACTAGGGGCCTATTACTTTATGGTTTGGTTAGATTGTAGGGGTTAGGTTCAGGCCTCAGATAATGACCACATACAATTGTTCTTTACAGGTACCACATGTACGAGGGGGTATAAAAAAGTCTTAGAAATCGCCCAGAAGTGAAAGAGCTATATCAATGAAATTTTGTCAGTGCAATCACTGGTCCTTATGTACACTATGATGCAAAAATGGTCTCATAAGTATGTTTACTTTTTTTACAGGCGCTAGATGTCAGTACCTGCCTATGTAACCGCATAACCAGCAAAATGGAGAAAATTGAGGCATGTAGCATGATTAAGTTCCATTTTAAGGGTTACAGTGCCCAAAAAATCTGTGATGAAATAAAATTCATTTTCCAAAAAGCAACAGTGACAATATCACAATCACCACCGAAGATAACTTTCATTTCATCATCGATTTTCTAGGCCCCTCAACCCTTCAAATGCAGGATCTTAATAACGCTGCTTGCCTCAATTTTCTCAATCTTGCAGTTTATGCGCAGTAACTGGGACAGCAGGTTATTAGCATCTAGCGTCGCCTGTAAAAAAAGTAAACATACTTATGAGACCATTTTTGCATCATAGTGTACATACATGTAAGGACCAGTGATTGCACTGACAAAATTTCATTGATATAGCTCTTTGACTTCTGGGCGATTTCTAAAACTTTTTGATACCCCCTCGTATGTATTGTATGGCCTAATTTAGAGCTCCGGGTGCATAAGTCAGTCATCTATTTTTTTAGGGGTGCTATTAAATGCGTAAATGTGTTGTGTATCGGCCGATGATGTGCTAATTATGTTGAAGGTATTTGGAATTTCTAATCTAATCCAACAGCTCTGATAGTAGTTCATAACATTAATGCGCTACACTTGACTAGAGATATGATACGACTTATTTCAAATTTTCAAGATTCTAAGCCGATAAAGGTCAGTGACTTTCCTTCGCTTCTTTTCTCAAGAAAACAAACAGGATATCTAATATGAGCCAACTTGATTAAAATTCCTAAAATATCCGACTGCAAAAAAGGCAACGATCTTCAAAGGACAAGTCTCTAACCAGCACAAAACATCTTGAAGCATGACTCCCAAGTATTTTCATTAGGTATGTTGAATTCTGATTGGTACGTTAAGTGACATTTCAAAACATAAGCCATGATAAAGATGGCTACAAGCTATTATCCTTTCTGCTCTGCTGACCACGCTCTTTTAAAAGACCATATCAAATTTGCGCAATTTTTTCCCTGTGATATCTTTTGCAATAAATCACCACCTGTATCTGGATACCATCTCTCCAAGCAAGTTGATAATATTCAGATTTTATCATTTTAAACTTTCATTTTAGATGCGAGGTTGTTCACCGATTATTATATCCATGGATGAAACTAATAATAAGCAAGGAATATTTTAACAAGAATTTGTCTTTAAAAAAGACAAGTTCACGGATCAGGTGTATAGTAGGGGAGATTGGGGTTAGTTGAAACATTTTTCACAAAATCGTCTTTTTAACGCAAACCGATTACTTTCAAGAAACACTAACCATATCAGTATAAACATATACATACATGCTACAAATACAGCCTTAAACTTTATTGGACCTGCTTATGATTATTCATATAATCCAATTTGAAAATTTGAAAAAAAGTGTTTGCCTGACCCCACCCCTGGGGTAAGTTGAAACATAGGGTGGGGTTAGTTGAAACACGGCTTGTAAAAATTTCAAAATAATTATTATTGTGTTGTTAGGGTTATACTTCCCTTGAAGGCACCCTTTAACATACAATCAGTGTGAAAAAATGAATTTAAATATATATGTGGGAGTGCTGGTCAATACTTTGGACACAAGGTGACGAGTGTCACCATGGACCAAAATATGAGAAGCCTAAAATATTATAAAATGTACTTTCTGTGTGCACTTTTTGCTTGTATTCTTGCTTTTTAACCATATTAAAGCAATATTGAAGAAATGGTAAACATGTTACAAATTTTTAAAAAGTCAAATTTTTAACCATATTTTTCTATGCGATTTTCATGTTTCAACTAACCCCACCTCAAAAGTTTCAACTAACCCGATGCCTATTTTTACATTTCAAAGTTCATTACACAAAAGAAAAAATACAATAAAACTTTTATTTAACATTATTCTGGGACTTACTACTAGTGCTTATGAGACTTAAAAAATAATCCCCTGAATCTTCAAACAACATGGAGATAACGATCTTTTCTGAGGGGTATAAAATTAGTAAGTTAAAAACAGATATTCTTTTCCCAAGCCAACACTGGTGGGGTATCAGTGCTGTTGCTAATTTGGTGGATGACCCTTACTAATACCTATTACTAGGTGCCAGTATTTTACCAAATTAATTTTTTGTGTCAGAAAAAAATACAATATTTCAACTTACCCCGCATTCCAACTAACCCCAATCTCCCCTACATGTACTTTGAGCTACTTTGATCTAACAAGTAACATTTAATATTCATATCTAACCTACTCTGCACTTATTTGACAATAAATAAGTGATATGAGGCTTAATAATGATACCTGCGTCTTGACTCTGGAAAACAATATTTTTTTAAAACCTCATTTTGCATTTAGTTTTTTAAGCCACCTACAGGATCTCATTTTGCATTTAGGTTTTTATTGCGTTGCAAAGTAGCCAAACTTTCTTTATATATGGCCCAATTCGTGCCTGGAAAAGGCTATCCCCTCTTACAACCTATCGACAGGTCTAAAATCTATAATGAGGTGTCACCGGGTTTGCAAGAGATAATAATACCAAATCTAAACACCATGAAATTCACCACATCACGACCAAGCTCACATTGGGCGCCCATTCCTTTTTAAAGGAATTTTTATTAACTCTTGCTAGATTTTGTCAGGGTCAGTGATATTTGTCTTTGTCAATATTATACAGGTTTATACACATGGGTTATTACAAGAGTCAATAAACATTTAATTAACTATAGATAATGGACTTAGTTTTGTGCAATGTAGTTATATTGAACTTTATCTGAAGTAAATCACCTGCTACACAGTTTTCTATACAGAATGATTTGTTTACTTTGTGATGAGGCCTGACCTAACTCCTGCTAGTTTTGATTAACCAATCAGTTATGTGTATTGTCAGCATGTGATGGCCATAAGCCAATTGAAAACATGTTTCTAAAAAAGGCTAAAAAAATCCTACGCTGGACAGACTCTTGGGCAGGTTAAGTGTTAAATAGTAAGTTGTCAGTGGGGCAAGATTAGATAAAGGCATACAAACTAGGGTATGAGATATTAGGAATTATTTCCTAGCCTCTTATAACCACAAGGTAGTGTACTATGTAGCTATTCAAGACACAGGATATGTAAGGGATAAACTGTGCATATGAGATATGGGTGCAAGTGGCATCATTTCACTGCCGTGAAAAAAGAAAATAATATGAGGTGTGTGAAGAATATCATGCTATTAGTGCTTATTCCCTGGTGAACCATATGACAGGTATTTAAATTTGGCGTGTTATCACTGTTTATATGTAGTGATATTGAGCACATTAGAGATTGCAGGGATAGCTGACATAATGATCACAAAAGCTGCCACTTTTTGGTGTGGGCCCGATATGATGTTTAAGCTAATAACATTGTACAATGCTGAAAGCAGTAAAATTATAAAATTAAAAAAGAGCACTTCTTTTGGTTAAATTTCAAAAAAAAATTTTTGTACAAACTTGTAACTCATTTTGCCTGATCATACATGCCATACAAAGAATGTATGCAGGATATAAATGTATACAAACTATACCTGTAACAGACATTTTTAAGTGTTTAGAAACATGATTGTAGGTTGAAATATATTGATCATCACTCTACAATCGCCAGCATCCGATGCTCTTTAGTCCAGGCTTCAGGCATCAGTTGAGACAAGTTTAAAACCGCATCAGCAAAATGTACGTGAGAAATCCTGAAGATAAGCGCATGCATACCATGAACTTGAAGAAAAATGTCATGGCTGGGCAACATGATGAAGTGATGACCCGGTCAGTAATACCTTAAGGCATTCGTGGTTGATCAAACCAAAAAATTTTAATACATTTGTACACTGTACTAGATCAGTTAATGTTACACTAGTAATGTTTGCAGGTTGCAAAATGAATTTCCAATGATTGTACAACTTACAAGGCTGGTGGGGAGTGGAGGGCATGCCTGAAAAAAGAATGTGGACATTTTGGCATTTGGATGGAATGGATATTTTACTTCCCCAAATAGATAAAGAAATAAATTGTGTGAAATATTCCTACTTTAGTGCTCATTCCCATCACATTCCCCTAGTAATGGTAGGTATCCCTATGACCTCATCATGCAAACCTTTGACGAGAGCGTATTTTAAGCATACATCGCGTATTACTGCTTTGGACGCACTTGTCTCTGATTGGCTGCAGAGGCGATCTGCTGTTGCAGAGTGAAAATTTATGAATGAACTGTGCGCGCAACGTACGTGTTGTTAGCTCCAAATTTGCAAAATCATGGTAGTCGCGCTCGGTTTACTGCAAAATAGTATCTCATACATACATACATACATACATATACAATTTATACCGCGCATATTATCTAATTAAAGGTCAAAGCGCCTTTACAATACATAAGGAAATAATTACAAATTACATTTACATAAAAAGATGTGTTTTTAAAAGTTTCTTGAAAACAATGAGGGAAACAGCTTCTCTGATGGAGAGAGGAAGCATGTTCCATTTGCAAATTGTGAGTGCGTAGCATGAGCAACAAGCTTGTCTGAGCAAAGGAGATTCTGCGCTGTCTATTGCTACTTGACTGGCAGTGTTGCAGCATGCTTTGATTAATTATAGGGGCTGTGCAATAATTATATACAATGTATACCTCGGGGTGGTGAATTCTCATCAATGGTCTACCATTGAAAAACCAGGTTGCCCCTTCCCCTTTGACTGTGCCAAAAAATCATTGCCCCTCTGCTAGTTTTTGTGGAACCCAAATTTTAAAACCTTAAATGTCTAATCATGTGATTCCACCTTTTCAGGGTGTAATAATGAAATGGTTCCAAAATATCTGTGGCAAAAATTGCTTCCCCCTTGCTTGCTTCCCCTATAAATACCCACCCATGGGTACACATAATTATTGTACCAACCCTGATAATATTGCACACACAAAGATGAGGCAGCAATGGGCTCTATCCCATACCATGCAAGTCTCTCTCTTTGCAAACTGCACACTCAATGCTATCGCACGAAGAAGGGAAATGATAGACAGGAAATTAAACTGTCAGTCACAGAGTGACCCATTACCATCAACTTGGTACACATTGTTTTCATGCGGATGAATCTACCATCCTTTGTGGTGCCTATCTCCAAGCTATCATGCTCTACTACCTGTTCAAACCATTAAAGCAGATTCTTTTGAATTCTAAATTTTCGAAGTAGTAGAGATGTGTTATTGGCACAGGAAAAAAATATGACAATCGACACTTGTCCATACTCGTAATGAGATCTAAAACGCTGAAAAAAGTCGATCATAAGCTTAAAATCACGCCAATACATAACATATGTATGAGTTACAATTGCTGACTTCCGGTGCAAACATACTTCCTGGTTTGTTCTACTTCCGGGTTCGGGTCAACTTTGGGAGGTAATTTTTGACTTTCCGATGAAAACATGATCATACAAGCGTATTTGGACAAAATAGAATGGAAATTTCATTTTCTTTCTTTGTGATAGTTTATTATAAAGATATGACCCATGAATATCAAAAGGAACATAAGGGTCCATTTGACAAATCTGAATATATTTTTAGACTGAGAGCAAATTCCAAGTTTCAAAATGATACCTTTTTTTGTGCTAAAATAACATACACACAAGTTTAATTTGAAGATCACAAAAGTGCAACTTTTGTTCTATTCTTATTATTTTTAACATATTTTCATTTTATTTTCATTTTATTTTGCAAGGCTTTTGGTTGTAACTTTTGATATGATAGGTCAGGTCATATCCATACGTAACTTTCAGATAAGAAAACTACCAAATTGTTCAATTGTTATTAATTGGCTCCTTTCAAAATTATTTTCACTCATGATCAATTCAAGCAGGATTGGTTGAATGTTGTTGATTAAACCCATTCATGACATGTAGGCCTATACCTAGGCACCGGAGTTTCGCGCGATTTAAAACGGCAAAATGCGTGGCCGGTTTTTTATAAAGCGCGAAAATGCGCGAAAATTCAAGTCAAAAAGCGAAAATGCGTTTTCCAGTATTTAAATTCACGATTATGACGATACACACGTACCCCGGGTCTACACCTCATCAAATGTTGATTGTTAAAAAAAATAAAAGTGCATTTTCGCTGTGATATTCCATCTCCGTTCGCTATGATAATTTTTCTCATTTCTGTGTCAGTTTTGGTCCGAAACGTGGTCAAAAACAGGTGCAAAAACATGAGCAAAGTCTGTCAATCTTGAGCAATTTTCGTTCGTACTTCCACTTCCGCATTTCTTTTTTAAAATTAACGTGTAGTTGATGCTACAAAAACTAAAACACACGCTACCACAAATAATATGAAAAAGGAGTTATCATTTGGATTTTGTCTTTAAAATTGCTTTTATTCATCGTAACAATAATACTAATAAAGGAAACCTAGATTATTTATGAGAAAATAAACTTAAAATATTAAAAATTGAATATTGTCAGGTTGTGATAAATAATTAAATAAACATTAACGGCACGTGCTTGGTTGTAAACAAATCAATCGGGACTTCCCCACCATCAGGCCAGCGATCGTTCGGAAAGCATGCAAAAAGTGCACGATTTCCTGACGTTGCATTTACAAACATTGCAGTCTTTTTTGCAGAATTTACTTCAATTCTCAGCAGGTGGGTCAAAATTTTGGGGCTTTTATTATCTGGACGCAATGACGCACACTAACGGGAAGCCTGTTATGTTGTAAAAAGGTTATTATTGGTGAATTTACATTGAAAAGTAGTGTGTTTGGCAAAATTCTCAAAATTCACGATGGACCACCAAAATCGCGATGGACCCCTAAAATACTATTAACTTTGAGATCAGAAAATAGCCTATATTGTGGAATGCATAAAAAAAATTAAAACAGGGAGAAAACAAAACACAAAACAAAATGAAAAACAACCAAAACAAACAATCAAACAAACAAACAAAATCATTTCAGTGGCGAATACTTCCAGTTCCTAAAACAGCGAAAAGAGGAACATGTACAATAATTAAATTCCATCATGTTTTTTGCAGGGATGCACAAGTTCAACTGTGTGATTGAATTATAATTTATTTATTATGAATGTGAACCAAATCACATTGCTGGATAAATCAAATTATGCACAGGTGACCAAACATGTATGTGATATAATGCAAAGCAAGTCTACAGTTCGTACCTTATTTCTGGAGCTGAACAGTATTCAGCATAACCTGCATCAGGGGTAGCCCTAGGTTTTCAAACAACGGGTCAAAATTTTGAAATTCTGTGAAACAATGGATCCAAAACAATAGAAATAAAGGGTTCAAATGACCCCTTAGCACCTCTGAATGATAATTTTGTGCGCCAAAAGCTACAAGAATGCGGCTATGACCCCATGGCGCAAGTTAGCGCTACCCCTGCATAATTGAATACAGAAGGTCTCAAAACATGCTTGTCTACTGTGAAAAAAATGCAGACTTTGCTTAATTTGTAGCATCTACAATGTAGGCTTAAATATGGATACCACAAATAGAATAACAATAAATCACTACATATGGACACCCATAAAATCACAGTCGCTGACAAAATTGATCTTTTATTTGTATGAATGTTAAGATCATGTTTGAAATGTCACATAGCCAGATTTGTATATTGAACATATTGTTTACTTTTTGAACAGCGCCCTCACAAAGTCGGAAAAACTCAGAATTTATCCTTTTTGGGGGGTAAGTAATCCAATGAAGAAGAAGAGTTTATTGACAATCACCAAACATTATGGTATAATCAACAATTAAGACAATAACACAAACTTGTACAATAGACCTATATACTTGTAGCCATATTTACATTGTAGATTTTCATTTCTATGATTTAGTTAATTTGTAAAGTAAACCACTTTTGCATTGAATTTGAATGCATTTTGATACAAAATTTCATACAAAATATCAATTTTCTTATTAAAAACACAAAACATCACGCATCGTGCAAAATTCTTTCTTTTCTTTTTTAGGTCAACCATGAATGATCCTAGCATTTAGGTCTCGGTCCAGGGACAACCGAAAAAATAAATAACTTTTTTTATTTCGGGTACCCGGGCAGGGAATTTCATGCCCGGTAATAGGATTCTCGGCGGGACTCGAATTCCCAGGACTCACTCACACCCTTAGTCCGGACTCCGGAATAGAGTTTGGTGAGTCCGAGTTGCACAAATGCAGCATAAATAGGTCGGTATGTACACGTATGTAGACCTGCAATAGCGATATATTGAAAAACTGAGGGTCTGCAGGGACCCCTGAACTTGCAGAAAATTTAAAAACAGGGGGTCCAAACTCTAGATATTAGGTGGGTCTGGGACCCCAAAAAGCTAGCGCTACCCCTGGTTGCAATGTTAATGAGTACGGTATGTATGTTTTACAAATTAAGTGTTGTTGTTTCAGCCCTATAACTCAAGACAGGTGAATTCAAATTTGCCATCAAACTGCATCATTTTATATATCAAATTAAAGCCCTTGAGTAAACAAAGCCAAAACTGAAAACCTTTTTTCATAGCACTTTCCGTAGCAAAGTTACATCTTGTCAGACAATGATTGACTTTCATCAAAAAGATTCAGCTAGCAAAATTCCCCAAAACAGCATTTCGGGGGTGTTTCTAGATGTTATAGTCTCATTAATATGATACATGTAACAGCATTTTTTAACGGAACTGCTATCAAAATCCCTCTAAAATTCCATGTGCGATTGTCTTATCACCATAAAAAATCATATATTTGGGTCAAGTGAAGTATAGAAAACATATTTATGTAGGTTTCCTTCTTCGGCCAGTTTTAAATTTCTATGTATAAAATATGCATTGACATTGTCGGCGAATTTGGCTGACTAGCAAATGTGTTAACTAAGGTTTGCCTGGCATACCTACAGCAGTGATGCCAACGCCGCGCAGGCGCACAATTGGGCTACTTGGCGATCACTTGCCGCTACTCAAAAAAGCATGCCGCTACTTGTCTAAAATTGGGCTACTTTTGCCAGTCTCAGGCCGCGGCATTTATTTGATGTATTTTTCTTTCAATTTAGCTGATTTATAAAGGTTTTGAGGCTCTCCAAATTGAAATTACAATGGGTTTTGTGACCATTTATTGATCGGTCAGTAATTTCCCAATAAGTACCGGAAGTTTCAAAGTCAAGTGCTTTTCCGCCCAATTGGGTGTTTTGGGGTCTAAATTCGGGTAAATCCGCCCAAATATCCGGTATTGGGCGCTTTTTTTTGAAGCTTAAAAATTGGGCTACCGACTTGAGAATCCTTTACGCATGCCTGGCGAAAGTCAATGCGCCACGCCTTGACGCTGAAAAGTTTTGGCAACACTGACCTACAGTAGTCATGTCATGCATGTTGGTAGTGTAGACATTCATTGGCCCGACACTGTCACTGGCTTTCAGAGAAAGGACAGTTTGAGTTTCTTGAAAGTCAGAAAGACATGTAGCCACTGTAACTGTCATGACAGTGATGACTGTAAACTAGGAAGCATGTATACATGTAGTCAAAATCCACCAGCAATGAAGTAGGTATCCTAGGTGAATTTAAATTTGCCATCAAACTGCATCATTTTATATATCAAATTAAAGCCCTTGAGTAAACAAAGCCAAAACTGAAAACCTTTTTTTCATAGCACTTTCCGTAGCAAAGTTACATCTTGTCAAAGACTGACTTTCATCAAAAAGATTCATCTAGCAAAATTCCCCAAAACGGCATTTCGGAGGTGTTTCTAGATCTTAGTCTCATGGCGATAGCAGCTTTTTTTAATGGAACTGCTATCAAAATCCCTCTAAAATTCCATGTGCGGGTGACTTATCACCATAAAAAATCATATATTTGGGTCAAGTGAAGTATAGAAAACATATTTATGTAGGTTTCTTTCTTCGGGCACAAGTTTTAAATTTCTATGTAAAAATTAGGTATCCTAGGTGAATTCAAATTTGCCATCAAATTGCATCGTTTTATATATCAAATTAAAGCCCTTGAGTAAACTAAGCCAAAACTGAAAACCTTTTTTCATAGCACTTTCCGTAGCAAAGTTACATCTTGTCAAAGATTGACTTTCATCAAAAAGATTCAGCTAGCAAAATTCCCCAAAACGGCATTTCGGGGTGTTTCTAGATCTTAGTCTCATGGCGATGGCAGCTTTTTTTAATGGAACTGCTATCAAAATCCTCTAAAATTCCATGTGCGACTTGATTATCACCATAAAAATCATATATTTGGGTCAAGTGAAGTATAGAAAACATATTTATGTAGGTTTCCTTCACCCACCTATTCTCTAAAAAAAAAAAAATTCAAATTTCTATGTAAATATGCATTGTGTTGGGGCCCCGGTCTCGGCGAATTCGCTGACTAGTAAATGTGTTAAGGAGGCACACAGGATCACTAATTATCCATTATTATTCACCTCATAACTCGAAAACTATTTATGTAAAGTATATAAAAGTATACATTTTTTGAAAGGAAATGAGCTCATAAATCCATTTAAAATGTCAGTTTTGGGTCAAAAAGTACAATTTTCGAGAAAATACCAAAAAACGGCTTTTTTGACCAAAAATTTTTGGTCCGCCATAAAAAAATTATTTGAAAATCAAAAACTGTAAAACATGAATTTTATTAATTTAGACTAATAAATCTAGAAAGTGTTTTTTTATTTTTTCGAAATTTTGCTTAGTTTTTAAAATATAGGCAAAAAATCAGTAAAAGCGTGTGACCCGTGTTCAAATTTTTGAATCATGGGTGATAAAAAAGTTCTAGGCCCTAATTTAAAAAATGAAAAAACACTATCTAGATTTTGGCCATATCTAAACGCTTGACTTAAAAACTTACCTCAGTGATGCTTCATTTAGACGCTACCGCGGACCAAAAATGGTTAAAAGTGGTCAAAAGTGAACTTGCCGAAAATCGCGATTTAGAAAAATACAGCTTAATTTTAGGTCCATTTTTGAAGATTATTCCATAAATATATAATCCGGTGACTTGTGACGTTTGGTCAAGTTAGAAAATGAGAAGGGCGCCCAACTGCAGCAGATTGGCATTTTTGTGGTGATTTAGAAGGTAAAATATACAATATGACAAAATTATCCGTGCACATTCGGCAGATGTTTATCCACATGGAGTAGCCATTTTATTTACTTTAGTCTTGTTTCCATGGTGCAGCAGAGCGTCCGGCAAGGTCGCGTCGGCGCTTGAGGAGCGACTGGGCGCATGGACAGACAGACAGGTTACGCTGAATACGTTGCACAGTGCATGGTCGTTGCCGCAAACGAAACCATGATTATTTAAGCACAATTTTGTCCTGTTCCGTATAAAAAAAAGATCATGCTCTGTATTAAAATTTGCGGACATCGGAACATTAAAAGTAGCATATAGAATAACTGACAAGCAATTATTTTAGCAGATAAGCAGGAAGTGTTATGAAATGAAGAATAAATTGAGACATAATCAATCATGATAATTGCGATTTCTGTTTTGTGCTAATTTTCATAATTTTGCTTTAAAAAATGCATGCAATGTTTTTAATTTATCGCTTTTGGTGATTTTCCTTTCTTTTTTTTTGTGTGTTGACAAATATTGCATTTTTATGTTCATTGTCCTTTTCTGAACCATAAACATGATGTTGTTACTACTCGCTGCTTTTTCTTGAGAGGCACCACCGCTGCCCGTCTGCGCATAAAGATAGGGGCCTAGGCATTTTAACGCCTGTTATATAGCTAGGCCTACCTACATCACAGGAATCCCAAGAACAATTTTAAAAGATTCTGATGTGTCGCATTACTCAATATTCCGGTTTTTGTTATTGTAATTGTTTGTTGTTATCATATTTTATTTTTAACTTTTTACGGAATATCAAACACGCATAAAAGTCATAGGCCTATTATAGGCCTAAAGCCACAATAAAGTTGTAAAATATTTTGTACCGCATAAAAAGTGAATAAAATACAACAACAAAAATTTTAAAAAAGTGAGTCTGTTGTTGTATTCAATCAAATAAACGTGTAAAAAGTGGGGTAAAAGTTGTAATATGTCTTGAATAAACTTCTTGTAAAACGGACAAAAAGTAGGCCTATATACCCGGTATATGTTAAACGGGCAATCGGGCAAAACACGGAGAGGTCACAAGAAAACTGAAAAAACACGGAAATTTACATAGCCTAACAAAACCGAATTTCAAAAGTAGAAAACGGAACACTTATGGCTTTAAATTAGATTGTGGTTTATGCAGTAGGCCTACCGTATATAGGCATCATGCTATAAAGAGCGTTTTAAAACACTGCATGAAAACATTCACGAAAAATGCTTTAAAGCAGTTTACTTTTTAAAGTAGGGCCTATACAGAAAACAGTATCTAGGCCTAAACGTGAAAGTTGAAAGCCAGACAAACATTGCAAATAAAAAGGCATTCGGCCAAAACATTCGCAAAAAGTGTTGTAAAACCAAAAGCCTTTATCGTAATCATGGCATATGGTAGACCTAATAGGCCTACTAATGGAAATGTAGTTAAAATGGGTTATGAAAAAAGCACGCAATTTATGTTTTCGATTATACTTCTCGTTTGAAATTATTATTTAGCATTAAAACATTCATGAAAATGCTTTCACACGCTGTTTCGCTATGCCGATTTCAAATATCGACATTTTTGACATAGAGTTGTAGGCATATGCCTAGATATGATGTATTGAAACATGTGAAATGTCAACGTTTTAGACATTGCGTTAATGGTCAATCAGAGAACGTTTGAAAACGAATCTTAAATCCGTGTTTTAATAACACTTTGAAACATTATTCAGGGCCTTAGGTATCTAATATAGGCCTACCGGTAGTATAAACTGCTTGCCTATTTTTTATGGTCTTCAAAATTAAGACGAGACTGAACGACCGCAGAGGCCCCCGAAACAAGGCTGGGACTGCATAAAATATAAGCTATATGCCTATATTCTTGTCCAACTACACCAACATGGTAAATCAAATAATAACAATGAAATGAAGTGAATGAATGAACGAACGAACTAACGAACGAAAGTGAATGAATGAATGAATGAATGAATGAATGAATGAAAACAAATTTTAAACATAAAATAATAAGCCTAATGATGTACTATACGGGCTAAGTCTAGCCTACTAGCAAAATATTTAGGGCCTACGCTTTTCTATCTATCTGGGTGAGATTGCGTCATCAGTACAGGGCTTCTTACGGGTAACTACTTCTTACAGATAAATTTCATCTTTTCAAGTTCAGAATGAAACTTGAAAAACAAAACAAAAACAAACAAAAAATTCACTATTATGTTCATATAAAAAAAAAACACTTTATACCACTATATCAGCACTTTTTTGGCGAAATTTATCGAGTAGGCCTAGTGATTCTGGGACGGGACGGTGATGATCTGTCGGCCCGCAGTTTCACAATGCAATGGTGCAAGCTTTACCTACCTTGGAAGAGATCAATACCGTCACGATAAACGGTAGTGATCGCGATTAGCGACTCCAGTGCCTCAATCAGCAATCACCTCGCCCATCCAGTTTACCATGTGTGCGTGTCTTTGTTAGCTGTATCGCCGCAGCACGTTGCATTTGAGAACGCGATCTATTATGGGAAAACAATGATTTATTTGCTTTTGCATTTTGACTAATTTTTAATGAAAAAGGGTCTTTAAAATAGCTTTTCTTATGGTTCAAATTTTAAGATTTCTTTAAAATCAATTAATGACAAGATAAAATACGGTTTGAAGATGACATTAGTGATGAAAACTCAATTTTGGCCATGTAACACTTCAGTGATCCTGTGTGCATCCTTAACTAAGGTTTGCCTAGGTTACCTATAAAAATGCATTGACATTGTCGGCGAATTTGGCTGACCAGCAAATGTGTTAACTAAGGTTTGCCTGGGTTACCTAAATGAAGGACCAGAAGTTTACACTACTTCAAACATTGTCAAAACAATTGAAAACAGTACTACTACTGGAGCTGAGCTGCACTATCCATGTACATTTTTGTACGGTAGCTGCATCTCAAGATACACACATATGCACACACGTCCACATATCATCCAAATCTTTCATTCACTGATTCAGTATCATCATCATCTCGTTCAATGGCAATGCGTACAACACACCATGAACAACGATTTCACATGATAAATCAAATGCAAGCTTACCATTCTCGACGAATACATGCTCACCCAAATCAGGAATATTATCTTCAGCCATGATGTTTAGCGATCAATCAGTAGAATTCCTTACTCAAACAAGAAAAGATAGGTTGATTTTATTCATGAACATGTGAATACCAGTGCCGTAGTTTACATCCACATCAACACCAATGTGGCACCAAAATAAACTACGAAAGTCAGTCTAGTTGTACTGCTAGACATTACGCTGGAATTTTGGCTCTATATCGTTTGTCGTAATTATGTGGTGGCGCGTTGAATTAGTCTATATTGTGACTTTTTTTCCAAGTAAAAATTGTTTCTATTACAAGCTATACTTAAAAAGTGTTTATTTATTTTTTGTACTTTTTTGCATTCACAATATGTGACGTGTCATGTCAAAAGGAGACACTTTTGGGCAGGATCGTAAATGGAGAAATAGCCAAAAATCTGCCTGGGGTGATTTTTCCACAATTTGGGTTTGTTGCGAATTTGTGATCTAATTAATGTTTAAAATATTGTCTAGTAGTTTCAGACCGGAATATAACTGGCATCTTGTATTTTTTGAGACATTTTCAAGGTAATTCCTACTCTCCACATTGTCAATAATATTTTTGAAGGCAGATATCTCAATTTTCAATTTTATAATACCATAACTTACGAGCTCGATATCTTCGCTTAGGAATGTCCGATTGCATTGGGGAAAACGGCGTTGTGGAGCAAAATATCTCTATATTTAAGATGTGTAAAAACCTCAAAATTGATAACCTGCCCAAAAGTGTCTCCTTTTGACATGACACGTCACATATAATGTCGATGCAGCAACTGACGTAATGAATTCATGCACCTTCAAATTTCAAGCAGTTTTATTAGTAATTGTCCAGTTTGCTCATCATTTTACTGAATCGAATTTTCGACAATAAAAACGCTGTATATAAAGTCGTAAATCAAGTATACATGTATTAGCGGCACACTTCGGGTTCTTATTTTCATCCAGATAGTGTAGTACACGATACTTATTTTTTAAATGAAAGTTACTTGAAGCAATTTCCGGGAGCAATTTGAATCATAGGACTAGGAGCCCGCAAAATGAATGACCGGAGGGGGATCCCGGGATCATAGAAATTTTAGACCAAAATAGAGGCGGTTAGAATTACTAAGGGCTGGTGACTCAAAATTTTCACGCGCTGCGCGTGCATTATAATGTGCCGCGAACAATACTACCGTATGATGGGGGTAACTTTGGGCACTCATACTGCAGTTAGTACTGTCCGTTTTCCTATACACAATACACAGTGCTCTCACCATTGACGTGTGACCTCAACAAATGATGTATGTTGGGAGAATGGACACTTGCCTAGTTAACATCACTGTGTGAAAAATAACCAGCCAATATTTTATTTATTCTCCAAAACTTCTAGCAAATATATTTCTCTAACATGACCTAAAATTACAGCTAGGTTAGATGTTCAGAAATGGTCGCACTTTTGTAAAATATGAGTGAGGGCAAGGCATAGCTAGCCAACTCCCCGTGTTAATTGAATGGAGATTTGACCGAAAATATTGGTATCGGACCGCTCACTTCTGAAGGATGCCACAAAAAAACGGTAAAAGCTACATCATAATTATTCTAAATAGGTTCTAGAAAATAAAGTTTTGTAACATGTCCTAAATTTTTAGCTAATTTAGATGTTTGGAGAGGGTCGCACTTTTGTGTTTTAGGAAGGATATGTAAACGACAGATAACACCAAAAATATGAAGAAATTATTTCCAAACAGTGTTAAGTCAACAATCATTATGTTGCTCATTTTGAAGAATGCTGGTTAACAAAAAGCAGGTCTTTGTGTCATTTCGTGAACAATGGTACACATACCATTGTTTCCTTTCGTTTCCTTTATAATCGGTTGCCCAACTGAAGCTGTAATACCAGCTTTATTGCGATGTCGCACATTGAAAACAGACACTTGTACACAACCAGAGAAGATCTGATTTAATCAGTTGAGCTGCTTCAATGAGTGTTATCTTGGTTTAATAGCTTGTAATGGGGTATAAGTCCTGCAAAGGTCGAGATGAATTCTACTGTAGACATGACTGCATCATGTTCAGAGTTTTTAAACCACTGCTTCCAAACAAAACCAATTCTATTTCTAATTATCTCTTAGATATTAGGGCTCCCTTCTACACCTTGAAGTTGAAAAAGATTTTTTTAATAATTTTGTAAGGGTGCCAGGCATGCGCGGATTTAGATGGGGGCACAGCTGGCCCGTTCCCCCGTTTTGGCGGATCCAAAAAAATTTAAAAAAGAAGAAAAGAAAGAGAAGGGAAGGAGGGAAAGAAAAGAGGGGAAAAAAAGAAAGCGAAAAAAGAAAAGAAAAAAGAAAACGGAAAAAAATTGCAACGTAAAGAAAGAAAATCTTCGGGTCTATAGCCTAATAAATAAATCTGTATATTGAGTAGGCCTATCATACACCGGGGTGACACTCTCCAGACGGGGATTCAGGGGGCGACGCCCTTCCCCCAAAAAAAAGAGGAAAAGAGAGAAGAGAAGAGAAAGAGGAAAAATGAAAAAAAGAGAAGAGAAAAGGGGAAAAGTTAAATTGCACGTAATTAGTAGGCCCATGCCAAACTAACAGTGGCGTAACTCCTATGGGCTCTGGGGGGGGGGCGAACCCCCGGGCACCCGGGCTAAGGGGCACCCATCAGACCTGGATACCCTTTCAACACGATAATACTTTGTTATAGGAAAGAAGTGGAAACCTTAACCCACCATGCATAAAATTATACTCTTCATTTGGGTGCCCACTTCAACACAAAATTTTCGCGCGCTTCGCGCGTATTGCACATAAATTGTCATTTGAAAGACCAAACCTCAACTTGATTATAGCAAGTTTGAATGCACATTTTTGCGCGCCCACACCACTGGTATTGTGTATTCTTTCCTCTGAAAAAAGAAATTCGGGCAGCGCGGTACGGTGACTGGACTTTCGCGATTCGTCTTTCTTGCACCATGTGAGATAGTGATCATATTCTGAGCTGAGCATAGTCTGGTAACTAAGAAAATATGTCCTACACCAGTGGCGTAGCGACGGGGGACAGAGAAGGGCACGTGCCCTGGGCGCCACCCTTAGGGGGCGCCAAATTAACCAATTCAGTATTGATTCTGCAGCCTCTCCAGCGATGAAAGTCAAACGTTTTACGCGCTTCGCGCGCATTTCAGCACAAGATCATTTGAAAGATTAATTTAAGACCATATTCAACTTCATTATGACCAAAATTAATGCGTGATTGGCCATATTTGCGCAAATGTTTGCGCGTTCCGCGCGCTCTTGTTTCAAGAATTGGGGAGGGCGTCATTATGTATCCTTAGCCCTGGGCGCCACAACCACTAGCTACGCCTGTCCTACACATCGGACTATGCACACCCTTAGTCAGGGGCACCCGATCTACTTTCGCCCCCGGGCACCCTGGCCCAAAGTTACGCCACTGCAAACTAAACCGTACAGTATAGCTCACAGTCAGAAGTAGACCCTATAATACTAGAGTAGGCCTATTTTAGGCCTGATTCTTTTAGGCAGTGCTTGTTGATTACTGCTGGCCCGTCGATGATGCATGCAGGGCCCGTCACATTTTGTCACTATGCTTTAAATTACGAATCTCCGAGTCTTAGGCCTATAAAGTGTCAGTGTACTGAACATTTTGCAAATTGAGTTCGGGCCCTGTTCAGGGCCGGATTTACCATAGGGCCTGATGGGCCCGGGCCCAGGGCCCCCAAATTTTTGGGGCCCCCAAGTTGTCATGTGCAGTGTGCATCTTCCATTTTAGCCGAAAAACACGAAAAATAGCCGAAAAATGTTTTGGGCCAAAATAGCCTACAAAAATTGCAAAATTTTGTGCGCTTCGCGCGCACTAGCATTTTATATAGCAAAATTCAGTTTCAATTTGGGCTAAATAGCCTAAAATTTATTTTCTTCTCGCGCTTCGCTCGCAAATGTCCTAGTAAAATCTAAAAACTTGACCAGGCACTTAAGTGAACATGCTTTCCTCACGGTGCGTTTGGGGCCTCCAAATTTTGGCCTGGCCCAGGGCCCCCAAAAAGGTAAATCCGGCCCTGGCCCTGTTTTGTTTTAAAAAGCAATGATACATGTACGAGGTTTTAGAAATCGCCCAGAAGTGAAAGAGCTATATCAATGAAATTTTGTCAGTACAATCACTGGTCCTTATGTACACTATGGTGCAAAAATGGTCTCATAAGTATTTTTACTTTTTTTTACAGGAGCTAGATGTCACTACCTGCCTATGTAACCGCATAACCAGCAAAATGGAGAAAATTGAGTTATGCAGCATGATTAAGTTCCATTTTAAGGGTTACAGTGCCCAGCAAATCTGTGATGAAATAGAAATTCCTTTTCCAAAAAGCAACAGTGACATATCACAATCACCACCGAAGATAACTTTCATTTCGTCATCAATATTCTAGGCACTGCAACCCTTCAAAAGCAGGATCTTAATAATGCTGCTTGCCTCAATTTTCTCAATCTTGCAGTTTATACGCAGTAACTGGGGCAGCAGGTTATTGGCATCTAGTGCCACCTGTAAATAAAAATTCCTTTAAAAAAGGAATGTGGCGCCCAATGTGAACTTGGACGTGATATGGTGAATTCCATGGTGTGTAGATTTGGTATTATAATGATTTTTCTAGGGAAGAGTAGAAGATGATCAAATGCAAGAGAAATGTGTTTGATTGGGGAAGGTGTTCTGACAATCCAAATATAAACATAGTCCACCTCAAATGACCTGTAACAATTTGTGATTGACATTACTTAATTCACCTCGGATGACTTTGATCTGACATTCAACATTTTCGCGCTTACACCAATCATATCCATAACAATTTAACTCTTACAACTTCCTGTCAACTCTCTAATTTAAAACTCTAAATTTCTGTCTGTTTGCCTTTTCTGTCTTGAACCATTTTACACTACAGTTTATTAAGATAAGCAAACATTGCTGGGTAGATAACAGGATTTAGTTATTTACTTAATCCAATCATGGAGGTATAGTAGCTAGTACTACCTCCATGATCCAATCATGGCATTAACGTACATTTTGGTCGTCAGTGTTTTAAAATACAACAATGTAGAACATGTATAATTAATATGTCGTGTTGTTTGCATGCAGTTTGCCGCCCAATTGTGCCACCATATTGTAACTTTGGCAATAACCGCTATATAGATTCTATGGTAATTAGCAAACAAAAGCCATCAGTTTAATAGGCCTCGTTAATTGATCTTATCACTATGGACCACAAGAGTCTCATCCCAATGGCATAGTCCAATAACCTCAATTACATAATCATAGTGCAAAATTTGACCTCAAGTTGCAGAGTATGAGTTTGTGTACAAAGGATGAATGTACAAATGTATTAGGGTTTAAGAACTGTTCCCATGATAGATGAGCATGTTGTGGATCCTAGTGTATGGTCAAATGTCACCGTCTATCGGGTTCTAAGGCACACGGTAAACTGGTTGAACTCATACAAAGGTCAGGATTTATTTGGTGTTTTTATAAATCCTAATTTTGTATTTTAAACAAAGAATATACGCTCACCATTTTATCCCGTGCATATCAGAAAACAATAATAAAATAAAATCCAAGCAAATTGTGGTTTTATTTCTGAGCTGGGCATAATTTTAGCAAAACAATTGCGAAGTCAATCTAGCAAGAGTGAAATTAGAAGCTTTTCACAAAGTCATGCATATATATTGTGGCGCCTCCGTAGAGGGCGCCACAAAAAAGTAAACATACCCCTGAACATACCTTTGAGACCATTTTTGGACCATAATGTACATAAGGACCAGTGATTGCACTGACAAAATTTGATTGATATAGCTCTTTCACTTCTGGGCGATTTCTAAAACTTTTTGATACCCCCTCGTATACTCTCGTATAGTGTAAAACTGATGCACCAAATGGCTTCAATTTGACCTTCATTTTGCAAAATTTCCAAATTTCGGAGGGGGTACATCAGACACCCCCTGCCTATATAATAACATCTGCCCGTTTTCGGTTCTGTATTTCACACCTAGCACTCTGAATTTATACAATAACAGTGAAAAAAGGTATATATAGCTTCAATTGGCCTGTATTTCGCAAAATACTTTTTTTGGCTTTTTCAAACTCAATTTTACACCATAATAGTGCCAAAATGGTCCACCAAATGGCTTCAATTAGGTCTTTATTTTGCAAAAGTTTCTCATTTCTGACGGGGCATCCCCCTCAGACACCCCCATGTCGCGCAACGTTATGGGTCCATAATTTATACAAAGAGGTCAAAACTTGTCCACGAATGGCTTCAATTGGGCCGTCTTTTTGCCAATTTTAGGCTTTTTCAAACTAAAATTTTACACAATAATAGGCCTAGTGGCAAAATGGTCCACCAAATGGCTTCAATTGGGTCTTCATTTTCCAAAAGTTTCTCACTTCTGAATCCCCCCTCAGACACCCCCTGCGTCGCGCAAGCGCTCCGTGATGGCCGCTTTGCGGCCATTTCTTACATTCTTTAATTTTCAGGAGTGCCCCCCCTTTTTATTGAAATCCTGGATCCGCCCCTGCCCTAGGGGTTAAAAATAGCTTGACCAAAGTTACCCCGCATTGGGGGCAACTTTGGTCGGAGTACCGTAAAATGGGGTAACTTCGGTCAGCGGGGTAACTTTGGTCGGTCAAATATATTTTTTTAAATGGTCATATTTTCGTACAGCAATATTGTTTTAGTCATATTTGGTGTCAATTTGTTAAGAAATATATTTGGAAGAAATAATAGTCGCTTATGTCAAATTTCCTCGAAATTTACGAAAAATTCGTGATTTTTGACCAAATTCATTTGACCGACCAAAGTTACCCCGCTGTCACTTACCCCATTTTACGGTAATGCAAAATAGGGCTACGATCGAAATTTGAATGCACTTCGCGCACTTTATAAATCTAAATTGTTGGTGCACTCCGCGCCTTTGTTCCGGCAATAAATAATTTGTCGTGAGTCTGTGTAGGCGGAAGGGGGGTCATAAAAATTTCGACCCAAGATAAGGGTGTCATAAAATAATTTAGCCCATCCACGACGGGGGTCATAAAAAATTGACCCCGGTCACCGACATACAGGACTCGCCCCCCCCCCCTTCCGAAGAAAATGACATTTTGCATTTTTCCAGGGCTTAGTCCGTGGTGATTGAGCTACATGGGGGGGGGGCATTGTAATGGGTCTGATCATTTTACTAAGGGGGGGGCTAAAACTTTTATTATGACCTATTATTTGTCATAACTCAATAACTGCAATACATGTGACCTGTGGCTTCCTCTATTTCCTATATAAGATATTGTACTGCAGAAATGATTACTTTAAAAGCAAACTACAAATGTGCACAGGCTATTATATGTTCACATGATATAAGTTTGCTATATCTTTACAGTGTTTGTACTAAATTTCGGTTTTTGCATCTCATATTATTTGAAAGAACCAATGTTTATAGCAATACGGTATTTCGAAACCACAAACCAAACTAAAAACTGGGTGCTATGATGTACGATTTTGGGCTACGAGTATACATTTTTATCAAGTTGACAATAGGAATTTGCTTCATTTTGCATGCATGACTTTCTTGTGATGACCTTCAAGATGTTTCTATTTTAATGAAAATGTGCTGGATATATTTTTTGTTTTAGTGTCAATTTATTTTACAATGCAAATACATGATACATAATAATTTTATAATTTAATGATTTAAATACATGGGCAAATCACAGAGCAAGTGCTCGACTTAAATGGTCACCCAAATAAAATATAAATGATGTTATTACTAATAATAATATTAAATGTAGTATAGTACAAAGACAAGAACACGGAAAAAGACCAGACTATGATGCATGTGAAGACAAGACAAAACGAGAAAAATGAATGGCATGCATGTTGCCAACATAGGCAGAATGAATTCAAAATGCATGTACAGACTTGACATTTAATATGGAATACTTTTTCGCAAAATCTAAAGACTAGTAGAGGTCTGCATAAACGGCACGTAAAGATTAATTGGGATGTGTCGGGAGATGGTGTAAAATAAGTGTATGACAGAAAACGTGCTTTCCATGAGTCACATGACGCTCATAATGTAGTGAATGGCGGATTTAAGGACTAAGACTGAATTTGATTTTTGTGGGGGTAAAATTTCTGAATTTTAGCAACATTATTCTGATATTTTCAAATTCATTGAGGTTTGAGGCGATTTTACTGAACCTGAATACTAATAAGTGTTCGTCTGAACTGAAATCAAACTGGTGAAATGCACATGTAATCTATCAGTTTTGAAAGTGGGAGGAGCTTTAAAAAAACTATGGCTCTTAAAAGTGATACGCACTCAGAAAGTTTGAATGGTCCCCCTGGGGCCAAATGTTATGAACTTACTGTTCACTTGTACCACCAGGAATCCACACAGTTGCTTTTGTACCGGAAGTTTATAACATTTGACCCCAGGGGGGCCATTCAAACTGTCTGAGAACATACAGCTTCTAAGAGCCCCATTTTAAGCTCCTCCCCTGTTCAAAAACTTGGTACATTGTAATTGTGTTTCAGCTGTGATTAGTGCCAGTTGCAGACGAAGGTTAAGAAATATCACCTCAAATCCCAATAAATTTGATAATAACAGAATCATGTTGCATAAAGTCTGAAATTGTGTCCCCCACAAAGCTCAAATTCAGCCTCCCTAAATCCGCCATTTTAGGCAAATTTGCTACATTGTGAGCACCATAATCACTGATAATGTTAATGTAAACATATCGAAAGCACATTTTCTATAAAACAATTATTTTACACCATCCCCGACACATCCCAATTAATATTTAGCCCGTGCGGTCTATGCATACTCCGTCCAAACAAGTTTTGGAATTTTGCGAAAAATATTCCATATTAAATGTCAAGTCTGTATATACAATTCAAATACATTTTGTAATCAAGACATTAATCATGATGAATTACATGGTATGCAATAAAAGGTGCATGGAGGAAGTTATTTATAGAGTGAAATAAAGTGAGCTTTATAATCATGATAATGGGGTTTGAAGGAACTGGTTGATGTTGAATCACGGATATGTTCCCATAATCATAGAAAGTATTTGATTTGACAAAGTAGTAAGAAACTATATCGGACAGAAAGTGTTTGTGATATTTGCACATAAAGTAAAATGTGTGTATAATCTTGAACAGTTAGGTTGTTATAAGACTGGCAAATAGGGGAGAGGTATGACACGAAAAGTGGAATTAGGCTAGTGCATATAATGCGAACAAGTTTCTTTTGTGTGATGTGAATATCATTTAAATTTGAGTTATTTTGGTCCCCCCAATTAACTATACAATACATGATAATTATGGGGTAATGCAAGGCCATTATAAAGTTAAATAAGGTGTACGTAGGTAAAATGTGTCTGAAAAATTCTTTCAGAGTATACTTTGAAACAAGATTGGCAAGTAGATTTATGATTATCAAAAACTGTAATTTAATTGAGTTCTATAGCTTTTAAACCACTCGAAGACACTACGCCATAATAGAAAAGTTTCGATGAATGTCGTGATTTATGGTGTCGAATGCATTCGGGAAGTCCAAAAAGATACCAATATCCCAGCAAACACAAAAACGTTTTAAAAACGTTTTAAATAAGTTATATTTTGGCTTTTGGTTTAGGTAAAAACGTTTTAATAACATAAAAATGTCGGGTTATATAAAGGTCATGATGACGTTTTAAAACGTTTTGTATGAAAACACACTACAACAATATTTTTAAATGTTTTCAAAAATTGTTATTGTAAACTATTTTTGCAAACATTTTTGCCAAATATTGTGTCAATACTTAAATAACATTATGTTAAAATATTTGAACCCAGCAAACACAGAAATGTTCTTAAAATGTTTTTTTCAAAACCTTTTAAATGTCGGGTTATATGAAGGTCATGAAAATGTTTTTAAAACGTTATTGAAAATATTTTGGGCAAACATTTTTCACAAAATATTTTTTCAACCCCAAAATAACATTTTGTTTAGAATGTTTTGTATCAAGTTTTCAAGAATGTTTTTGGAATGTTATTAAAACGTTTTTATACCCTTTATATAACCCGACTTTCAAACGTTTTCTGTAAAACATTTTTGTTTGCTGAGCAGTAGATTATCAAAAATGTTTTTTAAGGTTATGAAAACGTTTTATACTCTTAATATACCCTTTATATAACCCGACATTTCAACGTTTTCTGACAACCTTTTATAATCTTTTGCGAATGATGTCGAAAACGTTTTGTGTTTGCTGGGTAGTGCAAATTTTTTTATCATATTTTATTGAAAGAAAAATGTTAAAAAAGTAATTTTAGGTCATTGTTTTTCAAAAAGGAATAAAGAAAGGCTCTCTATTAGGTCCTTTGCTATCTCAAGAAATACATTCAGTCCAAATTTGGTGGCAATAGCATGCATCGTTTTCAACAGATTACCAGCTTTACCATGATTACACTTATTATTTTATTTAGTATGCAAATATGCAGAAATGGTATTTCAGTCATGATATTGTAATCAAAATATTTAACATAATTTGGTAGTATCTTGCTGTAGATTATTTATCCAGTAGCTCAAAACATTATTTTGTAAATTATATCTAATAAAACTGAAATTTGCAACTCACTTTGCTACGTTGCGTCCGAAAACATCATCAATCAGATGCCTGTTGTTCCAGTTGTTTACTCTGTTCACGGATAGGAAACATAGTTGTTGAGATTGATCATTGAACGTATTACTGCTGCATTCGCAATTATCCGACGCACAAGGATTTTACGCAACGCAATTGATGCAATGAGGACCGAAAACATCATCAATCAGATGCCAGATGTTTTCGGACGCAACGTAGCAAAGTGAGTCGCAAAGTTTAGTTCCAGTATTAAATTTGATTTACAAAATAATAATTTGGTAGTATTTTTATGCTTACAATGTTATTTTTGCACCTGTTATGAATCGATATTAATCAAAAGTATAAAACAAAAAAAACCATAATAAAACAAGGACTGTCATTTAAAAAAAGACAGCGCCACAGATGAATTCGTTGATGTTAAAATGCTTGGAATACTGGTAATTTGTTTTATGTGGGGAACAATTAGCCATGTATACACTTCTAGTGCCCGTTTCTATTCATCGTTATGTATTCTTCTCCCGTGCATTATTTTCGCGAACTATCCTTCACAGCCCAAATTATATAAACCTGCACGCTAAACAATGCATTATCGTAATACGTGCACGCTCAAATACTAGAAATACTACTTTCACATAACCATAAAGTAGAGTTAGGTGGCGCTTTAGACACAGAGATCACATAACTATATAATTGTCTGTTCGATATATATACCAACAAAAAGTACGAATATACATTCTGTGGTGTTAAAATGGTATAGTTACAAACGGTGTTCTATAATAGTGTACAATTACCGAATAAGGTGCAACTCGCTAGACTTGAGTCCAGTCCTCGTTTACGGAGTTTAGGATTAGGGTTTAGGGTTGGGATAGGGCAGTCTTGTAATAAGACTAGTAGAGTTGCACCCTTGCAAATATCATTGTCATAAATTATGATTAATGACCTCAAATAAATCAAACATCAAATGAGAATAATCGAGCTTCAATTAATTAAAAAGGGCCAAAAACAGGTGGATCATAATTATACAAGATGACACCATTGCAAAATATTCAGCATTTTACAAATGAAATACATGTAGGCCTATATCTAAAATAACATAGCCGGGCCCGGGAAACACATACTAGCGCATAATATCATGATCATGCTTTTATATACCATAGGCCTTCAAACACATGTGTTTGAAGGCCTATGATAATACTGAACAAATTGTTAAATCCCAATGTCGTGTGTTTTAATATAAGTAGTTCAAATTATAGAGCTATAAAGTCCAGTTGATATTCACCGTAGTACTAGTCTGACATCTAAATCGATCGTTTCCAACTGGTTCAGTGCTCTCTGTGTTCGAAACCACGATATTAAATGATCACAACATAAAGTCAAGTCAATTAAACCATGCGTGAATAAGTTACCTAAGTATGACGTATGGCGCAATCGATACCATTGATTACAGGGATTGATTTTCTTTACCAGTTAAATGCTACGTAGCTGGTCAATGTCCTGACGGTGTTTTTAAAATGTAAGATATTTTCCTAATATTAAAACTAATATAATGAATGCAGCAATTAATATTGCCTATTGTTTTAATAGGTCTACACTCAGTGTATGACGGATAATGTACTCGTGCAAATGCATTCGTCAAGATAATTGCACTTGCCATGGAGTTATTGCATTTAGCTTTCGAGCCTATCGGCTCTCAAGCTAAATGCAATAACTCCACGGCGCGTGCGATTATCTTGACGAATGCATTGCACTCAGTTCATTATCCTTATCGTAATATACCGGTATTTCGTGGTAAATACCAGTTATAATTTTCATGTTAAAAGATGAAATTATTTTCAAAATTATGTGGCCTTTGAGATGGGTATTTTGTGCGAAGAATTTTCCATAATAATGACACTGGTAGTATTTCTCCTCTTTTCTCGCGGTGGCGTGAGCTAGGATGTGATGTTTACTGAAGTATGGCGAGTGTGGCCTTCAGCACGTAAAATTGGGAAAGCTATTTAACATAACAAAGGGTTAAGTTCCCATTACACTTTGGAGCAAGGAAAGTGGTTATTTGCACAGTAAATACATTATTAAATCACGGCGAGATGTAAATTTGGTGATGATGTCATAGTTCATTAACGTTTGTCACTGGGTGCATTGCAACTTGTTGTAATGGAATAGCTAACACCCTGGCTGGGGGTGTCCCCCTGAGAAGCCCAAATGAAGCCCTTTGATGCCCCATTTTTAAACTATTATTGATTATTTTTCAGACAGGCGATGCGGTAATAAATATATTAAAGCACGTCACGTACGAGTATGCCCTAAATGAAAAATCCGCGCCTATGCTAAACTTCTAGCTACTTATTATAGGCCTAATAACTTTTGAGTGGATTTGAGTGAGCGTATAGGACTATGATAGTGCCCCTGGCGCCCCCGGATGTGTAATTGGACCCTTTTGACTTTTTTGTCACTCCAATAAAATTGATTCATTATGCGGAGGCGCCCTATATATAGGATATATAAGCTATAGCTTTGGATATTTAATTATTTTATTTTCCACCCGACCGACTTACCCGGGTGTGAAATATCAATAAAATGATAAAATGTCCAAAGCTAACATTAATTGTTGGTCAATTTCCTCATTTATATTTTGCAACCAAGATACACACAAATCAGCATAATATACACAGAGTCTTATTAGGGGCTGTGTAATAATTATGAGCTCCCGGGGGGGGGGGGTAAAATTTCCGAACATCCCGCCAAAAATCGCTTGCAACCCTCTTGTCATGCCAAAAATCGCTTGCTCCTCCTCTTGTCCTGCCAAAAAAAAAAAAAAATACCACCCCCTTGCACATGCTAATTTATTTGGATCCCAATTCGCAAACCGTAATACATATATATATGTTGCGAGCGCAGCAAGCAGATAAATTTCCATATTAAAGCGTTTCCGTACTGTTTTTCTAAGACTTTTATTTAAAAGGCGCCCCATGAACGTGTGCCGAAAATTGCTTGCCCCCTCCCATCTCGGCCTGTCAAAATTGCTTGCCCCCTTTCGGCTCGCCAACCCCCCCCACCCCCCCCAATTTTACCCTCCAACCAGGGCTCATAATTATTGCACCGCCCTTAATTACCCAATTTGACGACACTGTGACAGGTTTCGCAGAATAATCGTTTCTCCCCTTCTCCGAGCGTCTTTTACAAAGATGTGGGGCGTTTTCTCGTGTATATTTCGTTTGGTTTAGATCAAAATAGAAACTTCATACAAATAGATTTATTATAGACTTATTATAATAAGACTCACGGGCTTTCACAAATTCTGTCATTAAACAGATGCCATCAACGGAGATGGGTTATTCTAGTTGAAATCTACACACCCCTTAATTCCCATACAGGGAGTATGAATGTCAAATGGGTTATTCTGAAATCTATACACCCCATGTGTGAGAGATTAAGGCGGCCATAGGGGTGTATGGATCTCATCTGGAATAGCCCGATGCATAAATAGCATTATTAATACATCACACTATTCTGTTGGTGCATTAGGTTTTCTATGATAATCAACTAATGTATACAATTATAACTATAGCGTGAAGCTGATAATCACACCATCGAATTCGTCGCCGCCAGAACAGGTAGATTTCTTGCATATTTCACTAAGAATTGTCTAAACATTAATTTTTATATAGTTCTAAGATATTTAATGTTTTTTTTTATGAATGTGTAATTTTTTTTATCTTTAGAGCCACGACATAGTGAATTGTCGGAATAATTACTTACCTATGCATTTGTGTTCTCTAAAGCTTGGCCTTTGGAACTTTTGTTATAATTACTATTATCTATTATTATATTGTTTGGGGATGTGTGTGTGTGCGTGATTTTCCATAGCTAGGTTGGGTCGTATATAGCCACACCTTTGTTCTTTGTTTTTATGTTTCATTTATGTAATTTTGAAATTTTGTACCAGACAAACAAAGATGGAAATACTGGATTTAATCAACCATGTTGTACTTGGTAGTCTCGTCGTGCTTAGTCAGATAGGTAAGTGTTGAGAAAAGTGTAGTATAACACAAATCAATCTGCAGAATATAAGATATACTTTATAAATTAGTTCAGTCAATAAAAATATTGGGCATAATTGCTACAGAAAGTTTTGGTTGCAAGACAGTATCCAGTATCTCCAAAGACTCTGCCGAACTATCTATCACAGGTTAAAGAAAATTGAAAAGTTTTACTTATAAAAATTATACTTAAATCGAATAAGAATGAGAATAAAATAATAGGATTTTGTCTTTTGCCTATCCAATATCGTGTCATAATGGATGAGCTGGCCAATATTTTTGATCGTAGTGGATACCCTCTGCGCTGGCATCCAATACTCATTGGCAATATGTCTTTTGCCTATCTTCTATTTAGAGAATAAAAGATACAATTTTGTCTTTTGCCTATCCAATATATTAGATAGGCAACAGACAAAACCTTATCTTTTATTTAGAGAATAAAAGATGGGATTTTGTCTTTTGCTTATCCAAAATCATGTCATATGGATGGGCTGGCCAATATTTTTATCGTAGTGGATACCGGCTTGTATTCTCTAAATAATCGGAAGGATGCGCCACGCCGCACTCGTCCTTCTGGACATGAGTACCAAGGCCGTTAGAATCGGGTACCGGTAAGATCTAATAGATCTTACTTCCTTTATTGTTTTTGCCAATGCGGTTAATAAGTCTAATTATATACTTCATTAATATATTCTTGTTCATTGATTGGTTAAAAGTGGATCACATGACCAAAAATAGTTCTACCATAAGTACTCCTATCCGTAAATAGTACCTCTAAGCCGTAAATAGTACTTTTAATGTCCCGGATGAGCCGTAAATAGTACCTCCAAGCCGTAAATAGTACTTTTGACTATGCCTTCCGCGTGCGCGCATTCGATGCGACGGAACAGTTCACGCACGCGAAACTGCCATATCGTGATTTCGCGATGCTGTAATTGGTTAGCACGATTTTAGCCTATTCGATTTTTTTGAAGGGCAAAATATAGGTTGTGCTTAAATTGGTCGTGCTGTTCACTCAGGATAGAAGCTGGATGAGAGTCAAAACATCAAATAATTTTCTTTTAACCAATCAATGAACAAAGAGCATATTAATGAAGTATATAAAACAAATATATACTGCCTTTATTCGAAGTTCTGGTTAAATGAAGTATATATTATATTAATGAAGTATATAATTCGAAGTTCTGGTTAAAACTATGGTCCCTCGTTGAGATCAATTAATAACATTAATAGTACTATTGATCTCACCTCGGGCCCATAGTTTTAACCAGAACCTCTCATGGCAGTATATATTTGTATATTATTGTCATTGTTCTCCCAAAGTTTCAGAGACTATATCTGACTGCGTCGGACCTACTGAGTTCATGTGTCAAAATGGCACATGTCTACTGGATGCCCAGGGATGTTGTGGAAGTTTCTATCACTGCGATGGAATTAATGATTGTGCTGACGGGTCGGATGAACTGAACTGTGATATTGCTAGTAACTACTAATCGATTAAGAAACTAGGAAACTGAAATAACCGAAGATTTAAAAAATGCTATTATTTTGAAACAATTATAGAATTTGTATATCAAGTGTGTCGAGGCTTGTGTTTTTATGCTTATGCGTAACGTACTATAAATCACTGGGATTACTCTCTTTCTAATGTACAACACGTGTGACATGGAATCGTTTTATATACAGAAGAAACTAAAACATAATGAAGAATATAAAAGAAATTTATTAGTTCGAAACTAAAATACGCGCACGTATTTCTACAAACGATTTTGATTGCAGTTGATTTTGGGATGTTATGCTTTTAAGAATTAAGGAAATAAAACAACCTTTTCATAGCGTTGGTAAATGACCAGATATTATGATTTTGTTAATTTTCAAATGGCAAATATCAAAGCACTTGCACTTTTTCACCACAATGCACTCTGTATAAAACCGGTACGCACATTGATATTTTGTCATTATTTTGTGCTACATGCATCAAAGTCAGAGTTACCTGTCTCTAAAATTGTTTCTTTTCATATTTTACCATGTTGAACAGAAATGTGCGTGAATGACCCATTGGATATGCTTACAATAGAGTTGAAACTGAATGAGTCTGTACACATTTCGTCCAATAATTACCCAAAGGAATACCCAACGCTACCACTCTGGTTTAACTTATGTCAAAGAAAATTATCTGCAAAAGAAGGAATATTTAGAATCAAATTTATTGATTCGAAAATTTCACACGAAGACGCAATTGCAGTTGGTTCTGGAACACACGCATCATTTGACACAGTGGTATATGCGACATCAGCCGCCGTCAAAATGCCTATTCGAGATAACCATCCGCGAGATATTTATGTCAAATCTACTGTATTTGGTGCTAGAATGTGGGTTGGTTTTGCAGTCGCAGATTCTGCAAACTATCCGAGCCTGTATCAATTCTCTACAACGAACACTGGATTTCTCTTGGAAATTTCACTAGTGAACGAAATCGGTATGAAAATCTTTAATTGGCCGCTTGTTCTAGTCATGTTATTAAACGTATTGCTAGTTTTTTTCTCCATTGTCTGTGCATTTCAACCATGACTAAAACTGGACGCAAAATACGTAACACCTCAAATTAATTGGAGTAACGTTATTTAATTAAAAGCTCTGTCGGTAATTCACTAAATCAGGAAATTTATCACCAGAAATCAGATTTTTGTATTGTATAATAAGTGTAAGATAAAAGTGATGAGCCCGAAAGCTACCTAATGCATAAAGGTAAAATGTCTGTGAGGAGTCTGTGAGCACGGACACTTGGAGTGCACACAATTGAACGGAGCTTGAGTAGCACTTCTTGTCAATTTTACATAATGAACCAATACATAATGCGGATTTTTTAGACTCATCCTTCACTTTTAATCAATTGCTATAAATATCAAAGATATTTACGATTTTGCTGGAAACACTGACAGTGCCTTTAAGATGTTACTGATAAGGCCAAGAATGCTAGGATCTTTGGGTGAGAGTTTTGGCACCAGCATGGGGTATGGGGTCATTCTGAGAGAGTTGCAAAATGGGGGTTAATGTGGCCGCACATCCCCGTCCTCTATATTTTAAAGTCATAATCTTTCAGTCTAATCAAATTAAAGGCAAATTTAAACCTTACAATCAGGGCTGCTGTATGTCTCCGTGTCTTGCATAGTTATTTTATAACCACTATAAGATCAGTATCTCTTTTTTCATTTACGACAGTAACAGAATCATGTTCAGATGGATTTGTGTGCGACTCCATTTATATTGGAATAGTTTGTCTTTATCATAGTCAAGTTTGCGATAGTTTTTTACATTGCATTGATGGGTCAGACGAGAAAGAATGTGGTAGGTAATTGAATGTTGCACATACTTTTATAGACATGGTTCTATTTTGGAAAAATCGTGTTCCTAGCGGGAAGTTTGCGTAAAAGTTGGCAACCAGCTTATTGTTGTTAAATTGGGTTGAGCTCCAATCTGGTGTCTGCCAAGCAATTTGAGACCATGACCCTCAAAAAGACCCCCAAATGTCCCCATAGGATCATATAGATTTAGTCCAATAACACTTTCAAACATGTCGAATTGTGCGTCTGACCCCGCGAATCCCAGAAATGTGCGTATACGACATATCATTGAGAAGTTATGGGGCACAAAAGGTCACAGGTCGATTTCCTTGTTGTGTATGGGTCAGAAGTCAAAGTTGCTCCAATTTTCGTAAAAGTTGACGCAAATTGTTCGCCTAGCTTAGAGGTTTCAGAAAAAAGAATAGTTTGCACTATCTGCAATATCTAGTTTGCGTTGCCGACCGAATAGACCGGCACTGGTTAGACTTCAATATGAACTTCAACGGTAACCAGAGAAGATCATCTTCTCTGACGTAACTAGAACTAAAATATAATTAAAGCCCCATTAACTATATGTATTAAATGTTTATCAACAGAATATTTGTACGTGAAAAACGTCACATTATCTAAAGGAGGTTTTGTTGAATTGTCATCTCTTAAGTACCCAAGACTAACATACGCTGATATCAAGTGGATCGTGATATCCAACCATAACAGATCATTCGTACTCACATTTCTAGATTTCAACATTACGTTTGGTGAATCACTTACAATCGGTTCAGGAAGTGACTTTAAGGATGATAGCAAATTAGTGAAAGTAGGAACTTCTGACATACAGATAGATGTTGATGATACAATGATATTAATGGAATCAGTGATATGGATCTGGTTGCAAACTAACGATCCACAAACAGGATTAAAAGAAGAGGACCAAACAATAATTACATTACGTAATGGATTATTTCAGCGGTTGGACACTGTCCCAATCGTGAATGGCATTAAACTACGGATAGAAGATGTTGACAAAGGTAGTGTGTAGTACTGGAACAACATACTTTAGATAAATGATCGTGGCACGAAAGAAAGTGTCATTCAAAATGTTCATACAAGTGCTAAGCTAACTCCGAACTGCAGCTACGCTCTTCTTATGGATAATCGGAAATAAACACATCACATCACGTGATCCAAAAAAACCCAAAACAAAACGTTTTCATTCTCTATAATTAAGGGAAGGGGTATGGACGTTTGGACAGTATTTATTGTGGGACATTAGAGCACATCAGACATATCGAATCGCATTCTGAATACGAAGAATGTCCTTCTGATATCAAATAATTTTGATGTTTTGAAATTCGCAATGTAATACACATTTTATGGCAAATCATTAAAATTGATATTTTTGATATTTAACAGTACTCGAAGTAAACTTTATAAATCTGATGATTTATTTAATGTATGTAGGTGGGATGAAATGCCGACGATGATTGAAAATTTTGACCTTTCGTATTGAAGATATGGATTTTTCCCCCAAAACACCAAAAAAAAATTAGGTCTTTTTGGGAAAAAAATCCATATCTTCAATATTAAAGGTCAAAATTTTCAATTGATCGTCGGCTTTTCCTCCCAGCTACATACACTTTAAGAATATATCATTAGATTTATAAAATTTACTTCGAGGACTGTTATATATCAAAATTTGAAAAATATCAAATTTTTATAATTTGTCATAAAATTTGTATTATATCGTGATTTTCAAAAAATGAAAATTATTTGATATCAGAAAGACATTATTCGTATTCAGAATGCAATTCGATAAGTTTGTAGTGCTCTCATGTCCCATAAAAATACTGTCGAAACGCCATAAACGCTCATTCCAGATCCCTTAAGGGATTAATGACAGTTACACCTTGAAGATTTGAATGGGTACGTAATGCAAAAGAAAATTGCTAGTTGTGGTTCTTGAGATATGTTTCGTTTTATGAAGATGTTTCGTTTCGACACTCATAACTCAACAACCACAAAACCTACAAAAGTGTAACTGTAATATTTGAATTTTTCGCCAAACCTGTTTCAAAATAACCACAACAATTTTCGCCAGAGGTCATCACTATTCAAAGGATATCACGATTCTTCCAATTCACAATAGCTAACTACTCCAAAACGCCTTAAACACACTTTCGCCTTCTGATTAAGCTGATCTTAAAATATCTGTCCGCTTTAATTAAAAGTGCTTCTTTATTGTTCATGCAAGAGATATAAAAGTATACTTTTTTGAATGGAAATTTGTCACGGAATCTAAATACAAACACAGATTTGGTCAAAACACTAATTGTGGAAAAATGGTAAAAACAAATGCTTCAAATTTTTGTAAACACCATTATAAAAAGAATGATCCAATATATGGCTATGGTGCGTTTTTTGTAATCTAAACACTCATACTACAGGGACGCTTTAAAAAAAAAATTATTTTTGGATATTAGACCTATTTGTTGCATTATTGATCAAATAAGGCCAATTTTAGACTAAAATAACTTTTTCAGTTATTTGTTAAATTTTCCTTTCCAAAATGTGTATTTTTATATAAATAAGATGTTACAGCACTTTTGAAAGTGCACAGTTTCTTGTTTTATAATCACGTTGGTATCAAAATGGACTCAATAACCCGCGTGGTTCATGTTTAACGTTTTTGTTTGCCAAAACCTCTATTTCATGTACTGTATATTGAAAACTGTATTATGTTATTTGAAAACTTTTAAACAAAAGGAAATATTCCTTTCATAATGTTTATTTTTTGCGGCATTGTTATTGTGCGGATCCACGTTTTTACCGGATTTCAAAATTATTTGTTCCTGAAACTACTTTTTAAAATGTTGTTTTTGTCCATTCCAATTGCCAGTGACGGCATGTGAGCATGGTGATACCCATGAATGTGATTATGTTTGTTTGGACTTGAAGTTGGTATGTGATGGGTATGTTTCGTGTGCTGATGGCTCCGATGAGAAGCAAAGTTGTGAAAAAGGTAGGCACCAGGTTTGTTAATAGTGTCATCGGCATAGAGAGCATAGGAAATAAAAAAGGACCGTTACGTTGACATAGCTTAGGGGTCAAAATTGTTAGGAAAAGGCTAACTTTCATGCCTTTTTGGTCTTCCAGCCTTTTCCTCCACATGTATCGTGTTTCTATGTTTTTATGATGTAATGTAATGTTCTTGAATGAATTATCTAATTGTTTTAATAATTGCAGTGACTTGCAAAGTAAGGGAGGAACAGCTACAGACCTTCGATGTTTTTGTCATCAATTCTCCCCACTTCATCCTATCTTACCCAAACAACGTTAGCTGTACTTGGACGTTTATTACTAAAGACGACGGGCTGTTTGTAATTCAAACTGGTCGTAGTTTAAGCATTGAAGAGTATGATGTTTTGATAGTGGGTAACGACACAACTATATCAAAGCAAACCGGCTTATACCAATATCCGAGGTATCGTTGGTTTGCGCCAGAAAGACTCTTTATAGAGGGTCCTTCGATGTGGGTACTCTTTACAGCAGATCATTTCGGCACTGATTCTGGATTTTACCTTACGATTGAAAGAAACGTTGAAAGAAGTGAGGCGTTTCATCTTTAACATGGTTAAAATCTCAATAATTTAATTTTTATTACGCTGTTGGAACAGTAGGGAGCATACCTAATTTGCATCAATCCAATGTGGCCGCAAGGGCGAAAATAACAAAGTAAAATGTCAAAGTTTGTCAAATCTGGTTAAAAACCATTCCTCTCGTTATAAGGTTTCAGAAAAAAAGTCAAATGTCAACTTTTTAGTTCTACAGTGGAGATGATAGTCAACGGAGCCCTGTTGATCTTAACCTATTTTGTGATGTGATGTTAACTATGCCAAAGGAATATAAATTTGATTTAAATCGGAAAGAACGCGGTAGAAACAACGCTGTGCATAATTGTTTCTACCGCGTTCTTTCTTTCTGTCAATCGTAACGAGCACCGTATCCACATGCTTTGAACCATACTTGGTCACCAGCTACAGATGTCACATGATCAACTTCCGGTCAATGGTCAAAAACGTGATTTTCAATAAAAATGCTATTCCTTCCACATTTTACATAGTACCGTGACGTCACTTGCACACAGCCAGTGTCTAGTTGTTGTACACTGAATTGAGGTCAAAGGTCATTAAGGGATCACTTCCGGTCGAAAACCAAATACGTTCAACATTTTTATTAGCCAGAAAAAACATAGCACAGTAACGGTATAATCACATATGACTTTTTAGTTGGAGTTTAAGGTCAATAAAGGTTATAATGGCTGTGTTTTCAGTATGCCCTTATACAGGTTCATATGTAGAAAAAGGAAAAGTTCTATACTGTGACAATGGCATGGTATGCTATCGCAAAATTCATGAGTGTGATGGATACAATACATGTCTTGATAAGGAAGATGAAATTGACTGCCCCTTCATTTGTAAGTATGATAATTCGTATTATGCAAAGGTGTATGGAGCTTATCACTTTCTTTCTTATGTTTTTTCTTTGCCGAATGTGTATGGCAAGTATATTGCACAATAGAACAGAAAACCTACTTTTTCGTCGATAAACCTGGTTTTTGACAATCAAATTCGGAAAACCAGCTTTCCAAGTTTATCAATTCGATTGTCAGACTTGTTTTTTCGGCTGATAAACTAGGTTTATCAAAAACTATGACAATCGAATGGATAAACTTGGTTTTTCGATTTGATAAAGCTGGTTTTTCGAATTTGATTGTCATAGTTTTTTTTTTGTATTTGATAAACCTGGTTTTTCAATCAAAAAACAGATTTTTTGAATTTGATTGTCATAGTTTTTGATCAACTAAGTTTATCGACCGAGAAGTCGCCTATAAACTAGTCAATCGAAAATTCGATTTTCATACTCGTAGTTCTTGAAAAACCAAGTTCATCGACAGAGAAACCTGTTTTTCGCCGATAAACCTTTCCGGTTTTTCAGTCGAAAACTACGTTTTTCCGATTCGATTGTCATAGTTTTTGATAAACCAGGTTTCTCGACCGAGAAACCTGGGTTTTCAAAAAACTATGACAATCGACTTCAAAAATAAATTGTGTCCTTACTTTGGTATCCCTGGATATAGATAGAGAAGAGACTCATAGGCATTAAAAATGATCGGTACCACAGACGGGTATTCTAGGTATCAAAATAAGCCATAAAGGAAAGGCCCAAAATTCCAAGATGGCCGGGATTATTATGCATGAATTTACTAAATAAATAAATATCGATACTGTATTGTCCAGTTGCAGTGAACGAGACGTATATTTTGAGCAGTGTAAATAGCCCGATTGCATCTGAGGATTTTTTGGGTGGATGTTCCGATTTAGAAGACAACTGGTTAATAGAATGTGTTGATATTTCGTCGTCTTGGAATCCTGGTTTAGATTCAGGAACCGGTCACTGGCGTAAGTGCATTGTTCTATGCTAGAATTTTTAAGATAGTACTGGCATAAAGCCATGGTTCAAGTTCAAGTTAATTTGTTCACTTGATGTGGATAAAAGTGATCGCTGAATCAGTCGGATAAAGGGTTTCAATAGCGCAGGAGGGGCTTTGAGATGAACACTGATTGTGAAACAGTCGCGGCGCTTAAGGCCCGGTCACACTATGACGAATAGGGGTGAACGGCAAGCGACGTTAAGCTGCGAATTGCAATTTTGAATTTACCGTCACTCCATACTGCAGTTACTGTCCGTTTTCCTATACACAATACACAGTGCTCTCACCATTGACGCGCGACCTCTACAAACAGTGTATGTTATAGGTATATGGGCAACTATTCTCCAAACTTCTAGCAAATATATTTCTCTAACATGACCTAAAATTACAGCTAGGTTAGATGTTCAGAAGGGGTCGCACGTCGTAGAATATGAGTGAGGGCAAAGCATAGCTAGCTCATAGCTAGCCAACTCCCCGTGTTAATTGAATGCCGATTTGACCGAAAATATTGAGCTATATTGGTAACGGACCGCTCCGTTCTGAAGGATGCCACAAAAAAACGGTACAAGCTACATTTAAACTATTCTATGAAATTCTAGAAAATATAGTTTTGTAACATGTCCTAAATTTTTAGCTAATTTAGGTGTTTGGAGAGGGTCGCACTTTTGTGTTTTAGGAAGGATATGTAAACGACAGATAACACCAAAAATATGAAGAAATTATTTCCAAACCGTGTTAAGTCAACAATCATTATGTTGCTCATTTTCAAGAATGCTGGTTTACAAAAAGCAGGCCATTGTCTCATTTCGTGAACAAAGGTACACATACCATTGTTTCCTTTCGTTTCCTTTATAATCGGTTACCCAACTGAAGCTATAATACCAGCTTTATTGCGATATCGCACATGAAAACAGACACATGTGCACAACCAGAGAAGATCCGATTTAATCAGTTGAGCTGTTTCAATGAGTGTTATCTTGGTTTAATAGCTTTTAATGGGGTTTAAGTCCTGCAAAGGTCGAGATGAATTCTACTGTAGACATGACTGCATCATGCATCGTGGGTTGCCGTTAGTTGTCGCTGACGAATCCGTCAGCGACCGCAGACGGCCGAAATTATTCGTCGGGAAATTTTCAACATGTTGTAAATTTTGTGACGACAAAAAAGTAGTTGTGATTCCGTTCAAATTTCGTTGGAGACCGCAACCCTCATTTCTTTGACGTTTCCATACCGTGCGAAGCCGTCTCTAGTCGTATGGAGGTCGTCACAATTTGACGAATAAACAACGGCAAGCGACGTCACATCTCGAACCCTGACGACACGTTGCGGCAAGCAACGAAATCGTAACGATTTTGGTGCGACAGTGATTTGCGAATTTTGTGCGGAGGGTGACGGATGTTGACTGTTGATGGCGGGTCGTTTGCGAGTACCCGCGCCATGGAAACGGTGGTCTGCGATGGGTTAAGATTTTTAAACGATGGTCCACGATTTTAAACTTTTTGTGCGATTTTTGACATTTTTTGACGTCAGTTCGATTTCAAAAGACTGTCCGGCACGATGCAATTTTGAAGTTCATATAGAAAGAAATATCAATAATAATCAAAAATATAATATTTTTGATTGTTATTGATATTGATATGTTATTATTATTGATACTGATATTAATATTTTGATTATTATTGATATTGATGATAATAGTTTTGATCATTATTGATATATTGATGTTAATATATTTGATTATTTTTGATATTGATATAATAGTTTGGATTATCATTGATATTGATTTTGATATTTTGATTATTATTGATATTTATATTAATTTTTTTTATTATTGATATGTGTACTATTTTTTGATATTAATATCTTTGATTATAATAATTGATATTTATGTTAATATTTTTGATTGTTATTGATAAGAATAGTTTTGATTATTATTGATATTGATTTTACTATTTTTGATTATTGGTCCTGTGTCAGAACCTTTGTGTTACATAGTAAACAAATGAAATGTTTCAAGCATTTTACCTACACGTCTCATTTGAAGTGGTTCATCCTCCTGAGCATTTTGACACCGTTTTTATGGAAATCGGTTAAAGAAATGAGAGAGTGCGGGCAAAAACAATCACAAAGTAGGTGGGATTTAACCCCACCTCTTTTTGTCACATTTACAATCATTCTGAATAAGTATTAGTCTTCTAAATGACCTTCTGTATTTATTTACTTGGTATAGATGTCTGGGAGTTCATTTAGACATTTTTTTACTAGATTGAAATTTTAATGGGGGGTTTTAGATCAAATTTACGATACGAATCCCTCCTCCTCCTCCTCCTCCTAATCCTCAACCACCCTTGGCATATTTGATGCCAAACGTCGTAAGAAAATATTAAAAATTATTTTAAAACAAGTTAAAAACATGAGTAATATAGAATAAATTAGTCTCAATTTAAGACCTGATTGAATCTTCTAAGTGATGGAATACTCAAGCAACAGTGTTTGAAATCCAAGCTGCACATAAAAATGTAACAAAACCACCTTTTTGGGTACCCCAGTATAATTATGATACAGGATCTATTACTGATATTTATGTTAATTTAAAAAAAATCATTATTGATATGTGTAATATTTTTGATTATTATTGATATTGATGTTAATATTTTTGATTATTATTGATATTGATGTTAATATTTTTGATTATTATTGATATAGATATTAATAGTTTGGATTGTTATTGATATTGATTTTAATATTTTTGATTATTGTTGATATTGATGTTAATATTGATATTTTGATTATTATTGATATTGATATTTTTGAGTGGATGACCAGAACGTTGTATCAAAGCGCTTTACATTTATTCCGCTGTCATTAGAACATATCAGCTGCTATACAATGCCCAAGGCATGCTCATACCTTTGGGCGGCGCTTAATGGACACTATTCCTAACAGCTCCCCATTTCGCCATTGGGTAGAGAGAGGCAAGTGAGGTAAAGCGCCTTGCCCAAGTGCACAACACGATGGCACCGCCGGGGCTCGTACTCGCAACACTCCGATTGCGAGGTAGAGCATGTACCGCTTCGCCATCGTGCCCGCATCATCATCGCCGCAATCCACCGTCAGCTGCCGTTCCTTGCCGCAAGCAAATCCGCTGCCAGCCGTCTGACCTCGTTGCTTGTTGTCAGGCTCCGTCTGGACACCGTCACTCGCCGCGCAGACAACGTCCGGTTTTGGTCGTTAGTCTCCGTTTCCTGCAGCAGCCTTTCGTCCCTTGCCGTCGTGTTGTCGCTGAAGGTCGTTCCCACTCGTCAGCGAATCTTGTTTTTCCTCTTTTTGTCGTCGCTTTGCCGTCAACATTTTGTGATTTTCACGTTCGTCACCTTTCGTTGGTTATCGTCCGTCATAGTGTGACCGGGCCTTTAGCAAGACCAGACTGCACACCACACTCCTCAAAAGAATTAACTGATCAGATAAATATATCAGCATTTTTCAAAACATAGAATATAATAATAATATTATTGGTAATTGTGCTTGATCTTTCATTACATCACTTGTTCCCTAAGCTGCAGACAAAATTCACTCATTACAAATATCCGCCAGGTGTGTGAAGAGATGCGGAGAGGTAGCTGGAGCACAGAGCATGAGACAACCAAGCTTAACGTTTGGCCATGTGGGTCAATCCTGGGGGCGTGGTGTTGCAGGTGGATGTGCCCCCCCCCCACCTTTCAGCAAAATGACACAATTCAGGCCGAATGGCCCCACTTAAACATTTGAAGCCGGATTGACGCTAATGACGTTGGCAATATTGTTAACTTTTATATCTTATTTCCAACAGAGTCGAGTGTATACACAGAAATATCTTTAACATATAAAGATGAAAGAGGTTTAGAATATCCTTCTCAGATTAATCCTGGAATTAAAATTAACGGCACATGTGTTCGGATTAATGTGACCAAGATTGAGGAAAGATATTATGGCGAGATTATACAAATTAATCGTGATTCATTGGTGTATCTTGAGAAACATCCTCTGACTGGAGTACAAACAAATATCACATGCGAAATGCCGATCGTTAACAAAACGAAACCAAGAAGTAAGTGTCAATTATTGACTAATATATCTCAAACATGGAAGTAAATCTTCCAGATTAACTAGGTGCACACCCAGTAAATTATTTTGCCCAACCAGTAAATTCAACTTGCCCATTGCTCCAAAATGCCCATCCAATAAATTATTATGGTCATAAAAAATTGGGCACCATATAATTATCATAAAACTAGTACCATGATGATATGCCTTGAAATCATCTTTAGCTATTTCAAAAATGTACATAGAGCTTCAGACCAGGAATATATATTAGAAAGGCAACATCCGAAATTCGGCGTGATACATCCCCGCACAGTGTCATCGCCCCGATATCTTCATGGCAGAAATCGCCATGATGGTAGGCCGAATCCACTTGTTCTTCAAAAGCCACGCATTTTGTTCCGACCTGTTTAATAGTTTAATAATAATAATGGGCCGAGGGATATCCGACTATTAAGGCTATTGATAATAGCCCGGTGACTGACCTCTGTAGATCTCAGTGAGCCTGGTACGTCATCTGCATTAGGCTGCCTCCACCAGTGGTCCACATTGCGCTTGTAACGTGATATGTTTCGTTACCCCGATTGTTTACGAATGAGTGCAGCTGTCATTTTTTCTGTTCTGCACATATAAAATCTAAATTTTTGTCAGTTTTTTTGTTCAAAACGCACGGTTCTTTGTCAATACGCTCGCTAACGACTATCATGTTCTTTCAACATATATATTCAAGTGCAAGCCTTAAAATCGCCTTATAAATTACGGGAGATATTCATCATTTTCTACCCCGGCATCCAATGATTTATCGTCTGAATATCAAATCGTACATAGCACATACACGTGTATCGATCCCGGGTATTGATTTTAGTTTCTCTGCTGTACAATGTAATTATTTTCCAGGCGATGTCGGTGTGCCCAGTACTAGACTATGACATAGTCGATTTTTGATAAATAAAACATGTTATTAATCATGATGAAAGCATTCAGTTGAACTCGAAATTATACTGATATGATATTTATTAAGTCAAAATACTAGTATAAAATTGTTATGAAAAAGTTTATATAATTATATTAGTGACAGTAAAAGTAAAGTATACGTAGGCTTCTATTATTGAATGCAACATATCATAATGTTATAATTATATTAACACTTCAATCGTGAACAATTCTGATTTTAGAATCTACCAGTTTATTAATCGCGAAAGTCCGAGTTAAAACTCTCACTTGGGAAGCTAACAAACAGAGGGAGTACGGTGACTGAAAAATCAGTTGTGAAAATCTATCAATTGTGCACACATTAATTAAATCAGAGTTTTAAGCTTAAATACAATATCCAGAGTATGTGGGCAAGTGGACTACGGAGTAGTCTAGCCCAGTACAAGATCTTTCGAAGACAGGGTCTTGAGGCTGCTTTGATTATTGCGAAACACTGTAAGTATATGGTAAACATAAGAAAAGGTACATGAAACAATAATACTTTAAATTTTCCTTGAACAGTGTGTACAGGTGAAACGAATCATATTCGCATTGTTCCTAATGATGTAGTCTCCTTTGCTGCGGGGGATGATGGGATTACTATGAACCAAAAGTATCAAAAATGCATCTGGATAATTCGCTCCGACAATTCAGTAATGAACTTAACCATTCAAATCGTTTCCGTCCTTTGTGTATCATGTGCACAATTTAGCATGGGGTACGGTGATGCTCCTCATAGAGGCTTGAGTAGAGTGTTTGATGCTTCATTAGCAAAGCAATTTCATTGGTTCATATTACAAACAAATGAGATATGGATAACATATGAGCAATATGATGAAAGCATTGGCATTCCCGTCGAATTCGAAATTGGCGCCAATATAAATGGTAAGTGGAGTTTGTGCTAAATCGTCAGAGCCGCTTCATTATTCAGAACGTCCATGAGTATATTACACTCGAGCGGGATCAGTGGCTACACATAGCCATGCCGAACCGTTGGCGGTAAATATCACATGAGTAACCTAGGTAACATATCCTGTAAGATTTACCCCAAATATTCCAAACGGTGGTCGAATTTTAAAGAAAATTATGAAAATTAAAATTTAACAGGGTATAGTTTAGAAACATGCTTCGCTCGCTTTCGCAAAAACCCCGGCACTCAAAATCCTGTATAACCTTTCAAAAGGGTTCAGACCATATTAAAATGAGGGCACTATTCCCCATGTTTATCAATTCAAAACCCAGAGAAAATATCTTACCCTTTCCAGAATCCTTTGCAACATAATACATCCCCTCGTACAGGTTTCCTTTTTTCATAGAATAGACTGGCTGAACATGGGTCGCTAGTCAAGAAATAAACATATTCTGCAAGATCTGGATGTGCTCTGTTCACTGAGGAATATTTTGTCACTATCGACCCATGTGACACAACATAGCAAATCAGTACAGAAAATTGAAATGGAAGGAATGCATTATGGGAAGTGTAAGATACGTTCTCTGCTCCAAGCCACAACTTATTAAAGTTGTTCCTTGTGATGCAAATGAGACATTTTACACTCGGTAGCTTTTTAACACAGATGCGTCCTCCCCTAAGACGTCATAATCTCGAATAACGAAATGTACGTCGACTTCATGTTATTGTTGAAATCGAGTATTCAGAAAGTTGCTTCAAAAGCCAACTCTACCCGTGCATTCCTGCAAAGAAACATCAATCAGTGCCCTAGGGAGACCAAAGTCCTCTGCTACAAGACACTTCTGCGCCCTGTAATGGAATATGCCGGTGTTGTCTGGGATTCGCACTCCACTACTTACATCAGGAAACTGGAAATGGTACAACGTAGATATGCCCGCTTCGTCTTCCACGACTACAGAACTACAAGTAGTGTCTCAGCCATGCTTTACCAACTGCAATGGCCAACCCTACACGAAAGGCGTGCCCAGGCTAAAGTGGAAATGATGTACCGCATTGCTTACGGACTTGTTGATATTCCACAGTCCTACCTTGTTCCAACTGTGATGCTACGTGGGCACTCAATGAAATATCATGTGCCATTTGCCAGGACAACCGTTTACCAACATTCATTCTTCCCAGATGGAATCAGGCTCTGGAATGCACTTCCCCAGCAGCTTGTTGACAGCACCTCCCTGGAATGCTTCAGAGGGCAGGTGCAGTCCGTCCAGCTCCGCTAGACGACTTCCAGTTTTTATCGCACCTTAGATGTAGTCAGCACTGTAAATTTCCTGCACCCACCTTGCAAAAAGTACGAATATACGCTATGTGCGGACTGTACTATATTGGAAGAAGAAGAAGAAGGAGTAATTCGTTTTAATATTTTCTCTCAGATATGGAAAGATCTTGTGGTGAGCGTTCATTTCGTTGTGGTATTGGGTGTTTTGATATCGACCTAGTTTGTGACGGCGGTCGACAATGTGTCCCCACTTCAGATGAAGAGTGTGGTAAGTTCGTGTAAGTAGGAGTTGGTTATCGTACTTGCATGAAGTTGAAATAAAATGAGGGTTGGCAAGAAGTTTTTGTTTTTGTTTTACTTGATATTATAGCTACTGGGCTACAAAAACCCTGTTATGGTTATCATGTATAGAAATGGGAACCCTTTATAAGAAACGTAAAGAAATAATCCTCACAAGATAGCCAAATAAAGGGGCTCAATGTATGTTTGTGAATGGGTCTGCGAAGTTCTTGTGTAGCTTATTATCGACTAGATCAGCTTGAATCGTACTGATTGCCGATGACATTTTAGAGTCACTAACATTAAATGAAGGCGCAATATTGGTCAATTTTACCATATATTTTGGCCCAAAACGCGGAGCTCAATTATTTCGCAAAAAGGAATGGAAGATGCATAGTGCAAATTTTGCTTTATTTTTTAGTCAATGAAATTTATTAGGGATAGTCGTCATAGGTTAAGTGAAGACGTGATTGAAGTATAAGAGTTTAAATGAACAATCAGTGGGTGGAATTTAGAGATGGTTGAACCCAGGACCTCTGATTGCAGTTGGAAGTGTTATTGACCGTCTATTCAGAAAGGGCAGGATAAAAGATAGCACTTTATGAAATGAGATATCCCAGCAAACACAAATAGTTTTACTGAAAACCTTTTATTGTTGGGTTATATTATAAAGGATATAAAAACGTTTTAATAACGTTCAAAATATTTGTGAAAACTTGATATTTTGCATAATGTTCGCCCAAAATATTTTCAATAACATTTTGACAACGTTTTTAAAATGTTGTTATAGTGTTTTTTCATACAAAACGTTTTAAAAACATTTGCATGACTTTGATACAACCCGAACTTTTTATTGTTATTAAAACGTTTGTTAATAACACAAACACGTGTTTATAAAACATTAAAAACATTTTTGTATTTGCTGGGATGGGTCTATATTTTAATTAGTATTGGTTTAGATCATATTTACTGTTTTTGGCAATGTGGTTTTATTTTTCATTGTTACAGATTTTTGTTCCGAAGATAAAACGCTTGTATTATCAAACTCAACAAACACATCATCCCAGATAACATCGCCACTCTTCCCCGTGATATATCCAAACGATATGACGTGTTTATGGACAATATCAAACCTAGATACCGGGTTTATTTTGTTAACCTTTATGGAAGTTCACCTGGATCGAGGAGATAAACTGCATATTGGAGTCGGCATTTATACCAATACTGATCACAGTGTCATGATTATGCATAACAGTAATGGATACCCAAATTCAATAACAGTTAACTCAACATCAGTTTGGATTTTATTCAAATCAGACCATCAAGATCATTATGGAATGGGATTTTCATTGAATGTTGAAATTGCTGATCTGAAAACTGGTGATTATTGTTCATGTTATTTAGCATGTCTAGTGTGCATAACATAGATTGATGTAAGTACTCTAATGGTTTTATAATGGTAGGTTGCACACATATTATTGTTATTTTTAACCTTAATGTGAAAATGAGCATCCCAACCTGGTATTTCAGTACAGTATAGTTTGATCAGCTCGTAATCGGCGGGCTTTATAACACCAGCGAAAGTGCAAAAAAGTCAAAAAATATCCAAAGCAAAGCGTGACTTCTACCGTGACCGGGTACAGGGACTAAAATCAGCGAATCCGGCAAAGTGGTATCAGCAGATTCGTGTTATGGCTAATATGACAAAAACTGAATCAAACATTGCTCCACCCCAGGGGTCAACCCAAGTGACTTTGTCGCTGTGGCAAATAGTATCAATGAACATTTCGCATCAGTTGCTAATGACCAGCCACCTCTTAATGTGGATGATCTTCCATCTTTTGAATCGTCTGACAATTCAGCATTTGTGGTGCAGCAGCATGAGGTGTACAGAAAACTGAATAAAATAAAGAGCGGTAAAGCTGGAGGTCCTGACGGAATACCAAGTAGGATTATCCGCGAATTCTCGTATGAACTGAGCTTACCACTCTCCAACATCCTTAACAGATCTTACGCAGAGGGTGTTGTGCCACCCCAGTGGAGAAAGGCCACGGTGGTCCCTATCCCCAAGAGTAAGCCTGCAACATATAACAGTCTCCGCCCAATATCTTTAACGGACCATTTTGCTAAGGTAGCCGAATCATTCATGAATCAGTGGCTCATGGACGATATTCAAGAACATATTGATCCCAACCAGTTTGGAAACCGGAAAGGAGTAGCGACTACGCACTACCTTGTCAAACTGTTGCATACGCTACACAAAAATGCAGACAAACCAGGAAGCCACAGTACGCTGGTGGTCACTGACTTCAGCAAAGCGTTTGACCGCATAAACCACAATGTACTCATTCGCAAATTAATCAATCTTGGAGTCCGCCCCCCTGTGGTTGCGTGGCTTTGCAGCTTCCTTACGCAAAGAGCACAATGTGTTCGGTACAAAGGCGCCATTTCATCGTGGATAACGCTGAAGGGAAGCTTACCCCAAGGCACCTTATTCGGTCCCAATGGATTTCTTGTCATGATTAATTCTGCACTTGTTGACACACCGTCGCCTATCTGTGTTCTCAAATATGTTGACGACATGACCATCATAGAATCAGCCAAAGCAACGCAGCCTACCACCATGCAAGATCAGTTGAACACTTTCGCAGACTGGTCAAATGAGAACAACATGAAGCTCAATCCTGAGAAGTGCGTATATATGTCAATCTCGTTCTTAAAGCGACCGCTAAATCACGTGCTGAAACTCTGTAACACTGATCTTAATCAGGTGGATGTCACCAAAATCCTTGGCGTCCAAATCTCAGCTGACTTGACATGGTCAACTCACATTGATCAAATGCTGAAGAAAGCCAACGGTAGGCTTCATATGCTTAAGCTGCTGAAAAGGTTTGACTTGCCGATTGAAGATCTTGTGACAATATACGTTGGCTACGTCAGACCACTTACAGAATACGTTGCTCCGGTTTGGCATTCAAGCATCGCCGCCAAACAACAATCCGCCATTGAACGTGTGCAAAAGCGGGCTTGCAAGATCATCCTGGGCAACAAATACTTCACCTATGATGAAGCTTTGACCACATGCAACCTTACTGTGTTGACTGAGAGAAGGAAACATATCTGTGTAACATTCGTCAATGCAATGATGAGTTCTCATCAATTCCGCGAATGGCTACCTCCCCTGCGCGGCAGCAGCACAAGTCGGCTACTTCGTAATTCAGATCATCTGACCACTGTCCGTTGCAGAACTAAACGCTACCAAGAAAGCCCAATACCCTATCTCACTAAACTGTACAATGACCAGCTAATGTGATCTTTTATCATTATTATCATGTGCAATATTATGAACAATTTTGATGCAAATGTGGTCTCATCAATTTGAGGTACTCTTTTGAAATATGTATTTTGATGTTTTTCATCTTGAATTTATGGAGTAAATGGTTTAAGTGTGGGTGTGTGAGTGGGTGTGTGATTGGGTGAGTTTGGTGATTGTGCGTTTAGTGTCGCGGGTGTGGATCGGGGTGTTGGCGATGGTGTGTGGGTGTGTGAGTGTTTGTAAAGGGGGTGCGTTTGTAAATGCCGTCTAACGAGGACCTACATATGGATACACACCGTCAAACGAGGACACACCTCCAAACGAGGACGTCCTCGTTTTGAAACTATGCCCAGGATGACGTAAATGATGCAAATATGCATATAAGATAGCATATAAGATAGGTCCCCCATAGCGGGTATAGGACGGGTCTCAGTTGGATAGTAAGTTGCCTGGTGTGTTTGCGTGAGGTCCACGGTGTGTCGATTAAAAACGGGTGTGTAAGTCCTCGGTTAGATCCTTCTAAAGTCGAGGTCCTCGTTTGAACGTATTTACAAACAGGGGTGTGTTGGGTGTGTGTGAAGACGGGCGCTGTGAATGTGTTAGGAGTCTGAGTGGTAGTAGTGTGGTGAGTTTACTGTTCGAAGCGTGAGTACATGAGTGTTGATAAAATGCTATCTTTTTTGTCAATTTTAATGAATAATGTGTTAATATGTTTATTATATTTTGTAAATATGTGGCAATTCAGTTTTTACTGCGAGTGCATATTAATAAACCATTTATCTATCTATCTATCTAAAAAAAATATTTTCGGTTGAGCGACCGTAGCAAATTAGAAGATATTTATTTTCACGGTACGTGATTTTCTAAAGGTTTTAGAAATCGTTGGGGTTACGTAATGATGTGGTACGGTTAGGCAGGGCGTTGGCTCACTTCACGCCAGTTCGGCAGCAGCAGAGCATCTATTTTTTTTTCATGTTTGGATGCCGCAATAATACTGGCCTAGACCGCATGAATACTGTGTGTGACGTTTTTCTTTGTTGTGTATGTTGGGTGTGCAGGGGCCTTGAGAAAAGGTAGTTTAGGGAAGAAGGATAAGTCATTAAAATTGTCATTATGTACTTATGAAAAACAAATTGGCAAAATATGAGGAAACAGCAGTATTGACTGATGAGCAAATCACTGAATGGGCCTTTAATTAATTTTGTTTCAATTTTATCAGTTCTAACTGCTAGTTTCACTCAGTTGCTTTTCATGTATTGATCTTTCTGTTCAATATGTGATTGAAAATTCATTCATATAGACGAATCCAACGAGCCAAGTGGTGGTCAGAATTCAGTCGGCCATTACTGGGTCCCGTCTGCACCAAACTGGTGTTGTTACTGCCCAATTGGGTGGATTAAATCCGCTTAAAATCGATGTTGAATTGTATTGTGTTGTAAACTTTCATCATTCTGTTGTCATGGTTGTCTACGTGTATAAACACGGGTGATGCAATGCAGTTTAATATCCCCGCCAAGGCCACATCATTTCACATTTTAGGTGAAATAGACCAAAGGAGGGACCCAGTAATGGCTGCCATTGAGGTGTAGGAATGCGTGAAAATGGTTTCGTCTATAGACGAGTCAATTTACGTTTGAGCTGGTCAAACTTGGAGCATCAATGGTTTTTGCTAGTGGCTCTACACACCCTCCAAAAGGCCTTTAGGGGGATTGGTAATTTGCATAATTTAAAATGGGAGCTGATGCATGGCTCAAATGTCAGAATTGGGTGAATATGGTCAGAAAAAGTATATCTTGACGATGTATTCCGATGCATACTTCCTGAGATATAGGCATAAAGGTCAAATGTCAATTGTGAACTCCACCATTGTCCACTGCTCCGATTTTGATCAAAGTGGTCTCAAATTGCTAGGCTTCAAAAAATTTTTAACAAAAAATAGTTTGCTACATCTCAGGTGTTTTGTTACCTGGTTAACATCACAAAATATGTCAAGGTTACAATGAATCGATGGGCTTGACTTTTTGACCTATTACCCAGGTAACGAAATACCTGAGATATGCCAAAGTATTCTTTGGTTAAAATGGTTTCCTAGCGGAATAGTTTGAGACCACTTTGATGAAAATCTGAGCATTTTATATTTTTTTACCCTGTGGACAACGGTGGAAACTCAAGAACTGTACATCGGATATGTTTTTAAATCCATATTCGTCCAATTTTAAAATTTATATATGCAAATTACCACCCTAGCAAGCAAAAACATTGGTGTTCCCATTTTGTCTAGGTGCACCCATTATTTTACTTAAATTGACTCGTCTAATAGTCATTTGCGCAACTCATTTTGTGCAAAACAAATCTGGGCGTTTATTACGAAATACGCAATTGTTACCAGTCTGTAACTTTAGCATATATTTTTGACTAGTAAGCATATTATTTTTTGACTAGTAAGCATATAGTTTATAACCCATTTTTCTTACTATTTTAACACGTATATTCTTGCGGTTAGTTGATTGCAAGTCAGACGAATTCCAATGCCATTCAGGATATGGATGTCTAAATTATAAACTTGTTTGTGATGGTGATCAGTTGTGCCTTGATGGCTCCGATGAAGGATGTGGTATGCAGCTTATACAACACGTTAAATATTGCGATATTATAAAATCGTTTTCATCACCATTAGTCGGCATGTATGAATCGCGTGACGCAATACGGTACCCGGCGCAATACAATAGTGTCAATTTCAACGTCATCCGTGCGTTAGACGTGGACGTAAAGACGCAATCTCTTTTTATACGGCCGATCTCACAGGCATTTCAATTAATAATCTGCACGTATATTGAAGTGTGAAAAAATATGCGTGCTGTCCATTGGACAGCACGTATATTTGTTCACACTTCACTGTTGCTTTATAATGATTTCTTACAAAGTGGATCATATTGATATCAAGACTTTACTTCGTTTGTTCAATATCTTTGACCGTCTTTAATATAATTTATTGTAAAATGGATAAATTTTATGCATTTGATACGCTGTCAGTAGGACATTTATTTCGTACGTGCATAATGTTAAATACGGCTAAACAAGCGTCCCATCACAAGAGAGTGATTTTGAATAGTTAGACCGGCGTACGATCGAACAAGCCAGTAGTAAGAGGGCAAAGAAAAAAAAGCCCAGCTGGTGAGCATTAGTTCGGCCCAACACCGGGATGTCTGGGCGGGTATCGCGCGAAAATGTTCAATTTCATACTATTTGAAGTGTAAGTTGATACACATTGGGTTTATTTTGCGTGAAACGCTCGAAAGTTTGCAATCTTATTCTATTTCAGTTTTATCAATTGTTTGTTTGATTTTAGTGCCAGTTACGTCATGTCCAGGTGGCGTTATTGATCTGAATGAAGTTCATACAACTAATATTACGAGTCCTATGTATCCCAATACTCCTCGGTCGATTTACGCCTTCTATTGTGTTTGGCATATTCAAGTTCCAGATGATATGGCATGTTTAATCGACATAATTCACTATGAAGGCTCTAGTTGGTTAAACACACAAATAAATACGCCATACACAGAGGCTGGAGAAGGAATTTATTTATTATTTAACAGCTGGGATGCACCAAGCTCAATAACAATCGGAAATATTTCACTGATTACATTCGAGCTACGTGAAGAAGTGCTACAACCGGAGAGGTCTAAACAAGAAGTATTTCTTGCACACATAACTGTGCTACCTCTTGCAGATAACAGTAATTCTATTTTTTCTAAATTATGCTTTTATAGTCGCGAAAATGGCCGTATAGCCGTGAATTGTATTTTTGTTCGCAAGTGCGACAGTGCAGTGATATTGGGTATCAAACAGTATTATTGTGTCGAAAATTACTACTTGAGTTAATGATTCTGCTAGTATCTGCACAAGTTGGCGAAACTTGTGATTGGATTCAAACCAAAAACGCTCGAAATATCTGGTAAATTACGATTTATATAATTGGAAATGGACATTTTTCAGTGTATTATGATACTTACGTCTTTCCGGGCTCTCTCTGAGCGCAGCTTCAAGCTAGCAATGTACTGGTAGAGGTGCTCAATGATATCAGACAGGGTCCAACGATATTTGTTGTGCAAAAATGATTTGGTGAAGCCCAGGAGTCTAGTTGCAAAGCGTTAGTTTTCAACTGAGGTCGTGCATTTTTTTGTGACTTAGACTTGGAACTGAGTTATTAGACTTGGAGCTGCATGAAGACCTTGAAATACAATGCCTCATTTCAAATGTTAAGTTTTAGTTTTGGTTTTGGTTTTGGTCACGTGGTTTCCTATTGTCCTGCCTAACCACTTGAATCATAAGATATCGAACTCGTTGTTTCTACCTTTTGTTTAAAACCGAACATTTGTGTCAGTCAGTTTCGGTTTTGGTTTCAGTTTCTTATAAGTGTTGTGAATCGTTAAATTATTTGATTTGAAGTTACCTACTCTAAGTATACAAAAGAAATGTTTAAATTTCGCAGTGCAATATTCACGAGGAGAGAAATCGAGCATGGTAATCTACATTGAAAGACGTGGTTTACAAAACCGAATAAGCCTAGGCTAATTCACCTGTGAAAAAATATAGACCATCGAAATATTTGCATTCGACATTACAAAAGGGGCCTCTATTGTAATTATATAGGTGCTATAAACAAAATCGATTCATGTCCTTAATCCCATGTACCAGAATCGATGGAAGGCCATTATATGACTTCTAATAACCTAATGACTTTTACTGAAGCAATTTTACTGCAAAAGTAGAAGATAGAGGGAGAAGAGATTGTGTGGTGTGGGTGTGGGGGTGGGGGTGGGGGTGTGTGGGGTGTGTGTGTGTGTGTGTGTGGGGGGGTTGGAGGGCAAGGGGATATGGGCCGGGTGAGAGAGAAACAGATGAGAGAGAGCATTGGAAGTGAAAGAGAAGGGGAGGAGAGCTCGAGATGAAGATATCGAATGTAGGGGAGGAGGAGGGGAAAGGGGTAATTTAGGGAAGAGGTGGTTATATAGGGAGGGGAGCCCCCTCTTAAAGAGGTATGGGTTGTGCTTCCCGGGAATAATAAACTAATTCATAATCAAATCATCTCCATGTTTATACAAACAAACAAATCCCCCACCCCGCCCCATCCTTCAATATACGCGCATGTATATGATTTCTAGGCCTAGAACTCGTGAGTGTTTTAAATATGCCACCTACCTTCAACAGAGAGCATCAACTGTCGTCCGCGGGATAGATTTCCGATATCAATTATGATAATAATTATGTTAGCACAATAGGCTATTGTATACTTCTGGTTATATACCCTATACTGTGACCTCCCAGCATAATAGTGTTATGATTGCAGACCAGATCAGCTCTACTTTTTAATCCCTTGATTTTTGGTTTCTGAACAAAAGAGAAACCAAAACTAAAGATTTGAAATGAGGGAGTGCACCTTGCTCCAAAAAGAGTTATAGTCTTAAAGGGCATTTGGGCTCCATGGGGTTCAAAACCTAAAAAATGCTCCTACTTTAACCCAAAATATAGGTAAATATGTAAGAGTACAATAACAATTCTTGACACGTATGTCTCTCTCAGGTACATGGAGGTGCAGGTTCAATCAATTCAAATGTGTGTTAGTATACTGGTATGTATTGGTCTGCCTAGATAGCCACCGTGTTTGTGATCTGAGAGAACAATGCAATAAATACAAACAAGGAAATGAAGTCGTTGATCTTAAAATACGTAACGAAGAACACAACTGTTGTAAGTTTTAAACCACCGATCACCACATTGAAAACACTGGGTTTTTTCTATCCAACATGATTAATAAATGAAAAATACTGTTGAATAAATTAACAAAAATATATTTTATTAATGCGTTATTGCAGAATCCAGTGCACCCAAAAAAATCAGGTTATGATTAGGATATAGTTTTAGGGTTAGGCGTGGACTGCATTCTGCTATAACATCAAAATAACATAACAGATATTAGGCACGGGAAAACCCCTATTTTACGGGCGGACGGACTTTTCAAGTAGGGTCGGTCGGTTGGGATTTATTATTATTATTGTTTTTTTCCATTTTTCTAAATATCACTGATAGCTTGAAAAATTTGATGATGTTTTTTGCAAACATATTTCGAAAATGTTCTGAATTAAAAAAAAAAAAGGCAATATCAATCAATTTGGTCAAAACGTGGCTGATTTTACACGATTTTAGCAACATGATGATAATAATAATAATAATAATAATAATAATAATAATAATAATAATAATAATAATAATAATTAAGAACAAAACAAATGTTCTCTCAAAATGCAATTACATCGCAATGACGTCATAATTGGCCCAAACCTCGAAAATCGCAGATTTCAACCATGTTAGTCAAAATTTGCCAAAAATCATAGAAACTTTGAATTTGTTGCAGTATTTATTAGTTGTACAAATGATACGAATCCATTATTTTTATGTGATGCGATCAAGTAAAATCAGTCGGAACTCGCAAATATTGATTTTGAGATATAGCCAAACAAAGGAAATGTTCCTTTTTGTTTCCTCTTGCTTTGGAAACTCTTTAATCGCTCATATCGTCGGCTGTATTCCATAGTGGCGTATAGTGATTTTTGGTCATTTTTTTGAAAATTGGCACATATGTCTTTAATGATGTTCTCTTTCATTTTTTCTAAGTCTCATCAGTCATAATTAGCTAATTAATTAGTAATTAATTAATTAAATGTGGCGTATAGTTACAAAGTGACATTTTTCGTATTCCATAGTGGCGTATCGACCATACGCCACTTTTTATATACATTTTATAATTATGAAATCTCGGACAAAAATGAAAAACATCGTATGTCATAGTGGCGTACGCGTATCGGACCTATACGCCACTATGGAATACGATGTTTTTCATTTTGCCGATATTTCATAATTATAAAATGTATAAAAAGTGGCGTATGAGTCGATACGCCACTATGGAATACGAAAAGGGTTAGGTATTGCGTTTTGTTCGTTTTCCATAGTGACGTATAGTTTTATTGTCAGTTTGCCAGCAATAGTATGTATTTATTTCTTTTGAAAAATATATAACAATAAAATCTATTTAGTTTACTACAGAAATTTCACATCATTTACAAAATATAATGAATGTCTGATTTACACAACTCGATTTTAAATTAGCATTTCTTCAAACCCGATTTTCTCGAAAAGTTGTTTATTCGCGGCGCCCCACTATACGCCACTATGGAATACGGACGACGATATCTTTGGAACTGGTTGTTCAATTTCAATTCAAAATGCAGCTTTGTAAATGCTTTTTACCATACAATAAGAAAATTTAATATTTCCGAGTTCCGACTGATTTTGCTTGATCGCATCACATATACGAAGTTTCTTGACCATAATTGTAAAAAAACACCTCCACCCCCGAAGTTGGACGGTCTACTCTTCCCCGGCTAGGGTGGTAAGGTCACAAAAGGGTTGGCATGCATATGTTGCAGTATTGCTGTGTTGCAGTGGCGTAGCCAGTGGGGGCGAAGGGGGCAGCTTCTCCCTGTGAAGTCTTTCCCCCTCTTGCCCCCCCCCCCCATGAGATAGTGGCCGTCCCGATATTTAAGATTTGTAAGCCTTTTTTGTACTTTTTAGCCCGATTTTGACCATTTTCGTCAATGTTTGTTATTTCAGCATGTGGAGTGAGGAATTATTACATGCAGGCTAATGCCACATATAGCACAACAGCTACACTAGTTTCACCCTCCATCGTAAGCGACCAGGGTAAACAAGTATACGAAAACAATATATTATGTGTATATTATATTTCTTCGTCCGATCCTGGTGGAATATTATTACGAATCAATCACTTCGATGTTGAGTTAGGTTATGACTTTCTGATCGTCGGCTATGGAGAGGACCCATCTGACTATAATACTGAATTGATCAAGTTAACAGGGCAGCCCAAGCTTCGAACAATAGTTGTTTCGGATAATAATGTTTGGCTAACTTTCGTGACAGATTCGTCTGGTGATGCGACAGGTTACGAAATTGATTTAACAATCATCCAGGGAGAATCTTTTGATGGTGTGTAACTAAGTGATTTAAGCCCTTATTAAGAGATACTTTTTGGTTTGCTTAATCATGGCAATTTCTATAAAGCCAAAATCTGACTACATTTTAACAAGAAACAATAAGTTTATATAGCATTACAATAATGGAAGTTAATTGTAAGTTATCCTTCTAAAAATATTCCCTCAAAAGGTCTGCCCTTTTTAAAGTGTATTGTTCTTGTAACATTTTTAATTGTGGCTTATAAACGGCATCATGTTTATTAGAACATCGAAACAATGGAGAATCAGCAAAACAAATGTAATACCAAACGGTACTGTAAGCTGAACCGAAAAACCTGCAACTTGAAATTACTTTATAATATAATAGTCACTAATTAGTTGTACCTATTCAGCCGCTGATCCATGGGGCAGATAGAGCGGGCGCGTATCACCAAATTACCCCTATGGAAGAGAAACATGACGGGAGCAAAATGAGAAAAGAGGATAAGTAGAAGATGGAAGAAGGAACAGAATAAAATGAAGAATCAGCAATAGTAAAGGAAGAATACTAAGGAGCAGAAGAATTAGGTGAAGCAAAATGAGAAAAAAAATCAATTAATAATCACGTGAAGACGACGCAGATGAGGAAGAAGTCGAAGATGAAGAAGCTGAAGAGTAAGCAGTATAACTTGAAAATTAAGATAGCAGTGGCGTCATTAGCTTGAAAATTGCAAATGTTCACGCACCTATGAACACTACTTTGATTGCAAGTTCCAGAAAAGTTATTAGGCCTGTAGGAGCGTTGCTCCGATTGCGCCTCCTTACAGATTATTGCCAACCTCCCTCCCATAAGGGGCTGTGCAATAATGTTGACCCCCTCAGGTAAAATGTTCATATGGCATGCCAAAAATAGCTTTCCCTCCTTTCTCTTGCCAAACATCGCTTCCCCCCTCGGCCTGCCAAAAAATCTTTGCCCCCTTTCGGCTCGCCAAAAATTTCGTGCACCTCCCACCAGGCCTCACACAACCCCTAATGTAAAACGTTACATTCTGTTCACAACAATATAAGACCTTGGTCTATTTCTTAATCTTTATTGGTCAAGGTTTAAAACATTAGTTATTTATAGTGTGTATTCACGATGGCTAGTCCTCCAAGAATGCTGGAGTACATTCATCCGGACATTCTGAGGTAAATACCATTGTAGGGCTATTATAGTTATCTCTCCCATGACTACCGGGAGCAGTGAAACTAATGATCACTTGTGCAAAAACCCTATTTCTTGCATCGCTGACCTGAATCATGTTTTTTTTCCTCATCATTTCATTGCAGGCATTTGTCAACAAGACGAGTATTCATGTGGCTCGACTGGGTTTTGTATTGAAGAGTCCGGTGAATGTGATGGTTTTAATGATTGCTATATTAACAATGCTGATGAAGATATTTGTGGTATAACATAACAAATAGGCTACTTGGTCTATTTTATAACACTATTTTGCTCGCGTCCGTAACATCAAAATCCATCTTTTATCATGAGCAAAAATTCTAAAATAATTTGCCCGGCCTAGTACTTTGGGTCAGTTGGAAGACTTAAGTCCCTCAAAAATGTTGCCCTATATAATTACGTACTTGATTTTGGATTGGATAGGGATGAGAGGTTAATAAAACCTGACCCCCAAATTTTGCAAAATTAAATAAATAATAAAATAACAGAGACCCAAAAATACACTTATGTTCTGCATGGATTTGAAATACTAGAAAGCTCAGTAAACCAAACAGCTTCAAAATGCCACCGAATCTACCAGGCATCCCCATAGCCTGGTAATCCCGATAATTCACACTGAGGAATTGACAATTGACTTGTGATATACCCTGATTGTTAATAGAGATTTCTTTTAAGTGTTCCTCGAACTGTTTCTGCATACGTTAATTGCGACCGTGCTTTTGATGCATCGGCTCCGAGACTTTGGAATGATTTCCATTTGAACTTCGCAGTGCAGTTCCATCAATGTTTTAGGCATTAAACACGTCCACTTTAAACAATATCATGACCAGATATCAGTGGCATCTAACATTATTAATAAGTTTATGTCCTGTTTTATATATATCGAAGCATACATTATTTGTCCAGGACACTACTTATGCAAAAAAGGAACGCTCAACACGGCAAATAGTCCATTTTGTATTACTATGGAAGACGTTTGTGACGGAGTGCAACATTGCTTCACGGACGAGGATGAAACAGAATGTGGTAAATATTATTATTATTATTATCATTATCATTATCATTATCATTATCATTATCATTATCATTATCATTATTATTATTATTATTATTATTATTATTATTATTATTATTATTATTATTATTATTATTATCATCATTATTATTATTTCAGAGACAAAGCGTTGTCCCGCTGAGTGTTGGTGCACTTACAATGAAGGAAAGTTTCACACTAATTGTCGAGGATGGACTTTTGAAACACTTCCCAACGTTGCCCGGATAACTAAGATTTTGTAAGAGTGCTTGAATTCATATGAACCATTATAATCATTTTTGTGCGATTTTAACTTGAATTATATCTGCAATGTTTTAAAACGTTTTGTTATATTCACTTTAAAACAGAACACTAGCTGACAAAACTTCACCAACAGTTATTGATGATGATATGTTCAAATTGCTCACCAATCTACAAGAAATGTAAGTGGACGTAGGCTCACTACCGATGCCATAAAAATACAGCACTAATTTATTGGGGTTAAAAAATAATATGTGACTGGACACTACGAATCAGCCGTAAAGTCGGCCCCCGGTCAATAGAGAGATTGCGAAATTTACTTGAAACGTGACACGGGAACGCCGACGGCAAGCTACATTAGTCGAAAATCGGTTATTATGCCCTCTAGAGGGTGAAATCTATTGTGAACTGGTCAATCGTGGAATTACCGTAAGGCGATTACGTTGCGGTTGGTAGCAAAAAATGACGTTCCAAAATGACAAAAAAAACGCATTATAAAATGCAGAAAAATGTTATGTTTATCATGTTATGAAGCGAATCAAAGTATCCTAATAGAACGAGTAGAGTCCGACATGCAATAAAATCTATTTTGGGGGTTAAAATTTGATCTCGTATAGACAAGAAGAAGTGAACAAATTTCGATTTTTTTCGACGCGAATTCGAACGGGCAGATTGCCTATTCATTTGTGTGTGGAAAATGCCGTCCAAAAATCAGCTTGCGAAGAGGCGTTTTAGGCCAGATTGTGTCGTGTTACGGCATAAATGCGGTATAATTGTCTGTTTGGGACGGGGAACAGAAGTTCGTGCAACGCTATTTTTCGCCTTGCTTTTTCGTTGTGCATTAAACAGCTGTCAAAGTGTTTTGCTTATGGATACTATTCAGCAAACTCCAAAATGTTTTTAAAACATGATAATGCATGTGTTTTTGGTTTTAGTTGAAACATTTTGATAACATATCGATGTATGTTTATATAAAAATCATGAAAACTTGTGTTATACTGAAAAATAATACAACAACATTTTAAGCCAAAATTCGAAATGCTATAGTAAAATATCATTTGGCAAACATATTTAAGTGTCTATTGTGTTAGAACGTTTATCAGCAAGTTTTTAACAAAAGGTTTTTTGAATGTTATTAAAACTTTTAATGAAAGTAAACAGGGTATTATTTATATGATAATGGAGTTTGTTTCTTGTTATTCGAATAATATACACCAAGACTTCCTAGGCATCCAACACCAAACTCTGTTTAGATTATTTAGACAAATAGCATACACGTGTGAACATAGGCCTATACTCATTTTCCAATAGCCCGCAAAACTCAAATATCGCTAATCTGGACTGAATGCTTAGAGCATTATAGATACAGCCAGTCGTATTTGCATATCAATACCGAGGAAAGTAGTTCGATGAAAGAAGATAATCTTCTCTGGTTCGATGCACCCAAGGTGAATCAATGGGTGCTTCCTATTACCTTTAGATTATTTGTCTCAGCATAGCGCCATCATGATTGCAATTGCGTTTACACGTAGTCTTAGTTCAGACTCTATGCGGCTATCACGAACATACTAGGAACGACGAGCGTTAGGACCGACACAAACTGGCTGTGTAGGAGGCTAGTTTGGATGTGAACGGGACTATGACGTTCTACCGCAAAATGCAGAATTCCGTAACCCGTATGGCGTTTGCAGTGAACGCCTCTTCGCAATCTCTCTAATGATATCCAGAAGCGGGGTTATGGTTTGTTGAACTCTGCTCTTTCAACAAAATTGTACCTTCTTTCGGTTCTACGTGTGTCTCTTTTTCCACATTGCTGGTAATTAAGTCATAATGGGCGGTCATTTCAAATCTCAAGTCAACAAGGATCAGGAATGTCCTCTCATTGTTATTGTTGGTTATACATACCTAAACAAAATACAATGCAATTGTAACCCACCACTTGAACAGGATTTAGCCAAAGCGAACAAAGACTATAGCTATTTAATGAGTCTACATGTAGAATATTATTATCCTCTTCAGCAATTATGATTATTGATTGGTTTAAACGCTATCAAATGAGAAACATGTCACGCCTAATTGAGACACCTATGAATACGACCTTCGCACACATTTTGCACTGTATCTCAGAATACAATTTGCCGAGTTTACGGCTCATTCGCAGTGTCCACTCACATATTATGTTTTGCCAAATGAAACATATCATAATGCTGATCCTTTCTTCTTCTGCAGCCTATTTCGCTCCACTGCAAGAGGAAGGCCTCTCTTCACCATTTTCCACCTCACTGTTCTATGCCAAGCAATACCGCTATGTCCTGTTAACTCACCCCTCCATTCCTCCATCTACTAGTAATTATGTTCCCCCTTTTCTTCTGGTTAGATTTCTTCTTGGGGTCCAATCTCTTATTTGCGTGTCCACATACCTCCTGGATAATGTTCTACCCACCTCCATTTCTTTGGATTTAATGGCTGTAATAATATCTTGATTTCCTTCTCAGATCACTATTTGTCAGTCTGTCTTTCTTTGTAATTCCTATTATTATCCTCTCCTTCGCCCACTCTGTCCCCCATATGGAAGTCGTCCACGTTTCATCCCCGTACGAGAGGACAGGTATCGTATGATACATTGGTCGAATATCTGCCTCTTCGGGAAGATAGAAGGAGTAGTGTCACGGAAGATAAACTCAATGTTCCAAACTTCACCCAACCTAGCTCCCCGATTTCCTTGTTGAGGGTTATTTTCTACCCTATACTCTCGATGCTTTGCGTCACACACGAACACGGCGCGACGCGTCAAGACCGTGGTGCGCTCGCAAGTACAAATCACGCAGCAGTTGGCGCGTCAAAGAAGCATTGCACTGAAATAATTATTCTCATACCTCCAGTTTCCGAGGTCTATTTACTTTGTACTTCTATGTGGACAGGCTATAGATATAATATGTAGTGGTCTACTGTTTCCAAGTCTTTTTACACAGTTACTTTGAAGTTTTGACTACTGTTACTCATGACTTTGGTTTTCTTTATGCGTATGTATAAATACGCACGTGACCACCTCCGCGCTGCCATAACAGCTTGCAGACAGTGAGTCTCGAAGTGGCATTCTACATAGCGGGTGGTCTTCCTTTACATTTGAATGCAAGGCAGTAAACAACGCGAGACTACTGCGCAGCAAACTTGTCTATTTTGTTCAACTTTGTGATTACATTGTAAATATTTATTCCGTCAGCAAATGCTTTCAAAATGTTGTTTTTGATAACATATTACAAATTCGGAATCTCCCCATGTTTAATAATTTTGCTATTCAATTAATACTTAAATTTGATGATAATCTAAAGAGTTCATATCCTTTACAATGGCACGAGAATTTGGTCACTCTTGCTGGTCTTGGTATGTCGTGCCCATGGGTCACGTGCGTATTATAAGTACTGACATGTTTATAAAATATGGTCGAAGGTAGCTGTTATATTTAATGGTCCATGTAGTTTGAATTTCAGTTAAAATTAGAAAATAAACATGAACTTCCATACACTAATAAGCCATTTTAAAATGATACTTTCCCCACTCATCTGGTTGTCAGATCCAAAGGGGTGCCAAAATCTGAAGTATAATATTAATGTGGTTGCATTCTAATAGATCTCTTGAACACAACATGATAACTGAGGTACTCGAGAAAGCATTCCGTGGACTCCACCATCTAACGCTGTTGTAAGTTAGCTGTGAAGCATGTTATGTTGCTGCACCGATTTCTATTTATTTATTTATATTTTATTCGGTTGAATTGACAATGTTTGGAAACTCAATGAAGTTCTTCGTAACTCCGTTTTTCCGCAAGTCTTTCACAGTTGACAGGGGTCTCTCATGCAAATCCGCGTTCAAACAGGGGCTGTAAATGAATTTCGTTAGACGTAACTCACCAAGTTTTTCACGATTGAGTTGTCAAGTAATTTTAAGCTGTTCAATGGAGCAGCAATTTTGGATCTCAAAATAAGAGTTACAACATTCGTTAAACCCTATATCGTCAGCCTGCTACGCTAATTGTCAAAGTCATTTTTTGTAATTTTAGAACAAAGTACAAAATACGGTTCAAGCATGCATCAGTTACGTAATCACACTAAATATTTCTGATTATTCCCTTTAATTTGACTCATAATCATGTGTTCTTGTCCAAAGATTGATGAATAAATAAGTTTAAATGCATATTTGAACCACATTTTGTACTTGTTCTCTAAATTACAGCCTTAATGTACGATCTTTTTAAATTTTTAGATTTTTTTCTTTTTTTCTTCCAAAATGATAATATGCAATCATTACGAAAGTTCCAAATACATTTGGACGCGAAAAACATTGGGAATTTGCAAAGAAACAACATCATAAACTTCACATCTATCACTCGAAATATCTCGCACTTTTCGGATTAGGACGGCGAGTGCGGCCTCAGAGTTAGTCTCCCACACAGCCAGTTTGGTAATGCTCCACATGTGCAGGGAGCGTAACCAAACTGGCTTCGTAGGAGACTACGATTTGCGATCATTCCGACATATTATCATAATCTAAAAATTATGATAATATGTCGGACCAACAGAAAATCATCCCGTTTTACTACAAATAGGGCGAATTTGACAGTTTGCTCATAGATTTAAGTTGGAACATGTGTAAGTATTACAAATATGCCAAAAAATCGGTTTTGAAAAAAATAAAGGTATATTCTGAACATTAAGGGAAGGGGTATGAACGTTTGGACAGTATTTATTGTGGGACATTAGAGCACATCAGACATATCGAATTGCATTCTGAATACGAAGAATGGCCTTCTGATATCAAATAATTTTGATTTTTTGTAATTCGCAATTTATGGCAAATCGTTAAAAATTGATATTTTTGATATTTAACAGTACTCGAAGTAAACTTTATTAATTTGATGATTTCTACCTAAAGTGTATGTAGGTGGGATGAAAAGCCGACGATCAATTGAAAATTTTGACCTTTCGTATTGAAGATATGGATTTTTCCCCCCCAAAACACCAAAAAAGATTATGTCTTTTTGGGAAAAAAATCCATATCTTCAATATGAAAGGTCAAAATTTTCAATTGATCGTCGGCTTTTCCTCCCAGCTACATACACTTTAAGACTATATCATTAATTTTATAAAATTTACTTCGAGGACTGTTATATCTCAAAATGTGAAAAATATCAAATTTTAATAATTTGTCATAAAATTTGTATTATATCGTGAATTTCATAAAATGAAAATTATTTGATATCAGAAAGACATTCTTCGTATTTAGAATGCAATTCGATAGGTCTGATGTGCTCTCATGTCCCACAAAAAATGCTGTCGAAACGCTCAAAACGCTCATTCCAGTTCCCTTAAGGCTTTAAGCAATTAGCGTAGCAGGCTGACGATATGCAATATGAATGATAGGAGCACACCGAGCCAAGACCTGCAATCTTGTGCAAAAATCGTTGGGACAGATGATGTTTTATAGATCAAATTCCTGTGAATTGAACCTAAGGCTGAAAATACATGATACGTTTCATAGCTCACGTTATGTACTTGCTTACTCCCCCTCCCCTCCCCCCTGGAAACAATGTTGGAGCAGACATTGAGCGCAACCACTTTTTACTATTTTTCAGCATTCAACATTGAATAAGGGGAGCGGGGATGCATAAAATAAACAAACTGTCCCAAGCGGGATTGTGGGTCTGAATTTGAGGGACAGATCCCTATTGTGAATCCTGATCTGTAGTTGGACATGAAAACAAAATGACGATATGCCTTATTTAAATGAGCTATATGAATATGAAGAAAATATTGCATATAGAAAAACTTTTAGTTCGTAAATCACGAAATGGCTAATATTAATACAGGGAAAAGACACTGACAGAAGAAAAAGAGGACGAGTATTTCAGTATAGAATGACTTTCATTTTGCAATTAAAAAAAAAAAAAAACCAACAACAAAAAAACATGTGAATAAAAAACACAATTAATGCTTTTAATTTTAAGTAGTTGCATATTCTCGTAATTATAAACACAGAGATCTATCGAGGAATGCAATCAACGACACCAGCAACAAGTATTTGGGAGAAGTACCCGCACTTTTACTATTGTAAGTAGAAAACGTGGCAGCTGTAAAATACACGTTGTTTAATATTGAAAAAAAAATAGCATAACAAGGAATTATTATTTGCCAATATCTTTAATACAATATAATTATTATCAAACACGAATATTATTAGTTTTAATAAAAACTCGAAAAACGGAAGCACCCCGAATAAGCCCAATCGGCATTGGAAGTTTGCAATGCATTGTGGGACAGTTTTTGCAGTTTTAGGACACTTTGTCCTTTGACCTATCGGAAAAATTGCTGTAATTATTAATAATTTATTTATTATTGTCATAATGTTATCATTAAAAATATTTAAATAATTCATTTATTTAATAATAATGTTTTTTAAGTTTGTTTTTATTCTAGTAACACGTTTTAAATTATATTTTGTACGCACAAAACCCGAATTTTTCTGAATTTTCCAGATAGGTCAAAGGGCAAAGTGTCCTAAAAAAACCGGAAGTTACAATAGCGATTTGGCTTATTAAGGTGTTAAACTTAGGTGTGAAATTTAGTCGTCTAATCATGACGGTAGTAGAGAAGGAGTGAGCTCGAGTTAAGCTCATTACGCAAATCCTATTGTAAACACAATAGAGACAGATGTACCTTTGATCTAATGATCATCGCCGATAATTTCTGGAATGACTCCGTCTCATGGGGGGTTCATATTTAGTAACAAGTAAATCACGTATGCGCAAAACATGTATTATGGATGCGCATACATTTACTTAGCTGTTGAACTTGAATATTCATATTTCATTTAATATATGATGTTTTTTAGGGTTTTTTTACGATTAATATGTTGAAACATGTTGTTCCAGAATGTTTCTAAACAGTTTATTATGGATTTGTACACAGTTCACACACATTTTAAGGACGGGTAAAATTGTTTTAACAACTGTTTTAAAATACGAAGATCTTATTAAAACAAATTGCGTATTGTTAAGTTGAGGAATTCTCCCATCAAACGAGATGTATCTCAGTGTTGCCCGGTACTGCCCGGGTTGGTACGATTTTATTTGTTTACCCAAAACTTTAACAATTGTTCCTCCCCCGAGGTTTCAAAATAAACCGCGTCCTGAGCCCTCTTTTAATCTAGGCAATGAAAGAGATGTAAAGCATAATGTGCATCAGTTAGAATGACTTATGCTGTTTCAGCATATTTATAGGGCACACAAGTGTGCGACGATGCATGTATACAACACAAAAGATTATAAGTGATCAAAACGTTGATCTCGAAACCTCAAAGGGCGGCAATTATGATTGTACAATAGAATGCGTGCGAGCTTTCTCCTTCTCTACTACCTCCATGGTCTAATGTAAGATTTTCAATTTCGACAAGCCTGAAAAGCCCACGAGCAAAAAAAAGAAGCCGACCGACCGACCCTACTTTAAAGTATCGTCCGCCCGTAGAACAGGGTTTCTTTTTTTCGTCGCCTAATGACAAACATTTCCTACATATCATAGTTTTGTCAGAATTTCGGTTTTGATTGCACCATTTTCAGTTCCGACTGCCAATTTTTTTCAAAATCAACACGTTAATATACCCATGGATGGATGATTTTGTATGCAACAATCAAAAATCTTCATGCCTAATTTAACACCAGGATTTTGCTAAAAACGGTATATATCCAAGTAGTGCTGCAGAAAGGTGAAACCATTGTTAAAGTTTTGTGAAAAGTGTGAAATTTGGCTCATATATGTGACTCCTCGCCACAACTGAGCCCGGATGTCGCCAGTGCCACTATTGAGATATGCTCCATCGAACTTAACAATAAACAATAGGAAAGAAAGGATTTATTGACTGTTTTATTGATTTTTCACTACTTAAATGTCAAGTACTATAGACATGATATACATCATTTTAAAGCTAATTTCAAGCAGAATATTTTGGTTGAATATCTCAAAAATGATGATTGGCGACATCCGGGCTCAGTTGTGGCGAGGAGTCACATATTGTATTCAGTCTGGTGAACAATTCTAGGGGAGGGCTAAAATATTTTGTCCAATATGGCCGCCATAGAGGTCATCGAACTTTATACAGGGAAAAAATTCAAAGTTGTTCAAATTGAGTTATATATGGTCACAAGGATCCAGAAAAAGTATAGTTTGACCTATCTGTGATGTATGGTTCTCAAGTTATAAGCAAAAAGGTTAAATGTCAAGGTTAGACATCTACAGGGGCCAAATTTGAAACCTTGCTCCGATTGTTGTCAAAATGGTCTCAAATTCTTCCTCTCGTCATAATAATTGTCACAGCTTTTGATGTTTTTATGCCGCGGTGTGCTCGACTGCTCGATATGCTGTTTTTGGGTTGTATTCTATTTTAAACTCTGTGTATATTTACAATTATAATTGCTTATGTGCTTATTGATATTATGAAATATGATGTTCTAAACTCACTCTCCTCGTCGCTTCAGATGTGACTTTTGTCGTGCCTCCTCGTTTCTTTTGTTTAGCTCATGGGGAGCGGCGTGGATTATGATTTTTCATTTTGTTTATATTGTACTTGTATAAAATTTTGTTTATTATTTTTAAAAAAATGTATTTGTTAGGCCCTTAAATTTTCTTTGCAGTTTAAGATATTTTAATCTGTTTCTGGTTGTGTAAAGCGACTAGAGGCATTTGCATTAGGCGCTATATTAAATCTGTCTTTATTATTAATATTAATTTGAAAAAATTTGAATTTTTTCCTTGTATAAAGTTCGATGACCTCTACCCGCCATCTTGGAATGAGTTTAATTTGGCCCTCGATCCAAATTTGTTAAGCATATCAAGAGCTACATCTGTGGCAATTTGGAGGCTTTTCACAAAAAACTAACATTGTTTGCTATGATTCACCATTCTTCAGCACTAAAGCACTTTATCTGATATAACTGAGTTTTTATCTGACATAACTGAAATTATTATTATTTGACGGAGAACATTAATTTTAAAGTAAAAAGGTTATAAATATCTTTGTTGATTTTAACATGTATCCATCGACTTTTAGCACGACTTTGCATAACAATAGAGGATGGTCAGTAGTCAGTAGCGTTTTAAGTGATTGCGGTAATTAGAATTTCGCTAAGATTGTAACATTTTGTTATCTGTAGAATATTTTTCAACGTCTCATTGTCGTTCATTACAAATGGCAGTTTTGATGAAATGACTAAGCTGAAAACATTGTAGGTGAAGTATAATTATTTTATTTTATTTTATTTTATTAGTTCTTATTTTGCCTGGGGAAACCCCATCAGTGCAAGCACTGTTTTTCAGGGTTCCCAGGGGTAAGACAAAATACATCAAAATCTTTTAAAAACACATACATTAAAATGGAATACAGATAATAAGATAGAATTGCACATGTATACAACATACTTAATAAAACACTATGTAAACATACATTTAAATACCCATGCCAGCTGGGATTACATTAGATATACATAATTATAGTGAAGGAGCATTTTTAATATCAAAATTGCACGAAGAAAAGTAATGAATAAAAATGGTGTTATGAATATAAAATATGCTTGAATGCTCCGAGACTTACGGGAAGGGCATTTTTTGCTATTTGAGGTAATTCATTAAAAGACCCCACCCCTCTTGAAATAAATTTGCGTTTGTCAGAATTATTTTTGCATGAAGGGGGACCAGATTTCCCTGAGAGCATGCTCTCGTCATGTGGTTATGGGTTTTATGAGCATGATTAAAAATATTGCACAGGTTGGAAGGAAGACTGCATGTAAGACTTTTGAAAACCATGATATTCAAATGAATGGAGCGACGATCATGAAGCTTTTGCCACCCAAGGGTGCGAAGCAAAACGTTGGTAGGATACCTACGAGGAAGACCGAGAATTATCTTACTAGCTGCATTTTGAAGTTTGTCAAATTTAGAAAGATAAGAGGAGGATATTGCGGACACGCCTAAGCAAACCGATACGTTTGTTTATTTTCGAGACCAATTTATCGGTGTTAACACTCCAAGTGAGAGAGGGGTCTAACCAAATGCCAAGATATTTAAAACAATTTACATTTTCGATATAAATAATGCTTGATAATAATATTTGCAATCTTCGTAAAAATAAAGTGGTCGAGAGGAGAGGTAATGGAACCTAAACTATTACTTTGTTGTGATTTGATGTGTTGGTAGTCATAGTGGTAATAAGCAATTCCAAGTTAATCGTATTCAAAATCTGATTTCCATTTAATCCGTCATTTTTATACTTTAAGGGTTCTTGTGACTGAAAGTGTTCAGATTGATGTTCAGACCGGTGCTCTGCATGGACTTGAAAATTTGTCAGAATTGTAAGAATACATTAAATGCCTATCACTATGTTGTATTATGGTATCGAATTATCATTAAAACGTTCATTCTTTTGTTTGCTTCCTTACTGGTATCAAATTATCAATAAAATGTTAAATGTTGTTTGCTTGCTTAAGGCCAGTTAGAAAATGGCGAAAATGATTGGGGTTACTAGTATTTTGGAGCGGGCTTGACGAAGAATTCAAATACCACAGTCACACTATTGTAGGTCATGTGGTCTTTGAGTTATGATGTAAAGAGTGTTGAAATGAAACATCTTCATAAAACGACACATATCTCAAGAACCACAATACATTAAGCAATTTTTGAAAGTGCATGTCTTGTATTTCGTACCCATTCAAATCTTCAAGGCGTAACCTTTCATTAATCCACTAATCGCAGACCCACTGGCCAAAAAACAAAACAAAAAACTATCACAACGCCGCTACATTACATTATGGCTAGGAATTAAAGTGTCGCGGTCATTTCAAAGCATCTCATTGCAACTATGTGGTCTAATACGCTGGCGAAGTTACGCAATAATCGGATTAACTACCATAGCAATAGGTACAAACAATTTTTGATTATATCGCGCTGCACTACCTCGTTCATGCGGTACCTCTGCATTGAACCATAAATGTCAAAGAAATGCTAATCACTTGCACCTGTAAGATTAGTCTCTTTGAAAAGAGCGGTATTGTATTCAATCTATTATATGATTGAAGACAGGTGATGAGTGCAACCTGCTTGTAGTGCAGCGCGGTATATTCAAAATTGTTTGTACCTATTGCTATGGTAGTTAATCCGATTAATTACGTAACTTCGCCAGCGTATAGGAATGTGCTCTTATTGTATTGTCACTGCGGCTGTCAATTCTATAGACTTACAAGCTTGTTTTTTTTATAGCCAATGAGATAGAACGCCGGGAAAAGCGAGCTACACAATTAATCGCTCAGCAGCGCTGACGGTGCATTTTGCAAATCCACGTGATTCGCTGCAGGGCGTATTTCTATTGGTTCGTTTACTGCCTGTACAAAAATAATTATTTACCTGGTGTAGTCAGTGTGTATGGATTATTTAAATCAAAAACTGAATCAAAATTGCAGCATGTGTTGATTGTTTGTTTGTAGGTATACCAGCGATCATAGATTGTGTTGTTACTTCAAGCAACTGGAGTCTTGCGTGGTATTGGAGGAGCAACCTGTTTTATTCCAATGTGGAAGTCTGATGCAGAACATTATTCTTCGAGTTTTCATGTGGCTACTTGGACTCAGCGCAGTTTTCGGCAATGTTGTAGTGCTAATATGGAGACTGAAGGCAAAAACAAAGAATGATAATCAACTAGTGCAAGCAATTTGTGCTGGAAATTTGGCAGTGTCCGATCTCTTCATGGGTATTTACATGTTGATTTTGGCCATAGCTGATGCTTACTATGGAGATGAATTCTACCAATTCTCTGATGATTGGCGAGCAAGCATTCTGTGTAGAGTTGCCAGCGTTCTAACACTTCTCTCAAATGAAACATCACTGTTTTTGTTGGCTTTTATAACAATAGATAGATTCATGCGTCTTGTTTTTCCATTTAGTCCGAACCATGTCGGCCAATTCTCTTCAACAGTCGTTGTAGTTGTGATTTGGTGTGTTACCGTACCTATGAGTTTATTGGCTTCTATATTTGCTGATCCTGACTCTGATTTCTACGAACTCTCAGACGTTTGCATTGGTTTACCGTTGATAACAAGACCAGAAAGCTACGAAAAAAAGTCCGACCAAGTTAGAAATGATATCAACACATTTACATTTGAAATACCTACGCCTTCACATTCTAAGAACTCGTGGTATTTTTCTCTGGTCATTTTTCTGGGCATCAACCTTCTGCTGACTGTTTTAATAGTTATTTTGTACATTATCATATTTCTCAGCGTACAAAAATCTCGTCGAGCTGCCCAGAATTCACCAAAAGTTAAGGAAGAAGTGATCATGGGACTGCGCATGTCTGCAGTGGCTTTAACCAATGGCATGTGCTGGTTACCAGTGATATTTTTGGGTATTATGTCTCAAGCCGAGTATATTTCTGTTCCTCTGGATATGTACATATGGACTGTAATTTTTATTTTACCTATTAATGCATCGTTTGACCCATTTGTGTATACTATTTCTATATTGCTCAGTGCCGGCCTGAATTGTAAAATTAAGAACAATATGAGTAATAAATCAAACCCTACATCGTTTATTTCAGTGTAGTGCAAACTTGTTATGCTAAAAAAAATAATGCTAGGTCATTGCTTTTCAAAATGGAATAAAGAAGGGCTCTGATAGGTCCTCAAGAAATACATTCAGTCCAAATTTGGTGGCAATAGCATGCATCGTTTTCAAACGTTTACCAGCTATTAACATGATTACACAAGTTTGTTGTTTTATTTAAATATGTAGAAATTGCCAACTTCAATCATGAGATTGTAATCAGAATATTCAGAATATTTAGCCTAATTTGGTAGTATTTTTACACTTACAATGTTATTATTGCACCTGTTTATGAATCTTTATTATTGGAAAGTATTAAATATGTGCCTAGAAGTTGAAAACTATATAAAACAAGGAATGCTTTTAAACTAGAGCGGCTACCGCACCATAGCTGAACCATGATGCTTCGGCAGTATGTTGTGGAATATCACTGTCACGGGTGGGGGTGTGGCTCATACCTTCTTAGGATTTCTAGATATTGACCCGGTTCTTATGAGCAGTGTCATCCCCGGTGGAGAAATTATTATATATTATTTACTTCTGATCTCTTTCACTTGACACCACTCAAGGGGTCAAACCTTCTTGGGATTTCGAGATATGAAAGGACCCAAAATAGGAATATTGACACAGGTGTTATGAGGAGAAATGTATCTTTTGCTTCTTTCTCTTTCATTTCACCACTCAGGGTCATTCTTTCTTAGCATTTCGAGATACAATAGGACCTAAAATAGGAATATTTACCCGGGTCTTACGAGGATTGTAACCCCCAGTGAGGAAATGGTTTTAATACATTCTTTGCTTCTTTCTCTTTCATTTGACACCATTCAGTGGGTAATACCTTCTTGGCATTTCGAGATATGAAAAGGACTCAAAATATGAATATTGACCGGGGTCTTATTAGGAGTGTCACCCCCGGTGGGGAAAATAATTTTAATACATTCTTTACGTCTTTCTCTTTCATTTGACACCACTCAGAGGGTCATACCTTCTTGGTATTTCGAGATATGAAAAGGACCTAAAATATGTATATTGACCCCGGTCTTTTGAGGAGTGTTACCCCGATAGTTTGCTCCCTTTCATTTGACACCAATGGGGGGTCGTACCTTCTTGGCATTTCGAGATATGAAAAGGATCCATATGAATATTGACCCGGGTTTCATGATGAGTGGCACCCCCGGGTGGGTAAATAGTTTGTATTTCTTGGCATTTGGAGATACACCGACAGGGCCGCCGCTAGAGGGGTTATGGGTGTGTGACACCCCCAATACACAATTTTGTCGGCAAAAATTGACTGTTGTCGTCAAAACCATGTGATTGTCGGCAAATGTAGTCAAAGCTATTTGATTGTCGGCAAATTGCAAGAGTCATATAAAAGATTAATGTGTTACGAAATTGTGCTGTAGTTAAAATACACCTATTGTTAATGGTATATTAGTTACTAATTAAAAAATATTCACAACAATTCACAAAATATTTCCGTCGGCAAAACATGCTGTACACCCCCCGAATCATATTGGTCTAACGACGCCCCTGATTAACGATTACATAATGCACGCATCAATGCAGTTCATTCCAAGTTTGACCAACAGGCGATTTTTTCATATTCGCTCACCGCTTCCTAAAGTTTGTGTATCTCATTAAATTAAGTCTATATCTATTTTATAATCCGACGGTGTTATATTATTTATGCTTTCACTGAAGATGAATAACAGTTTATCCGAGAAAACTTTGATTTCTGCAATTGGAAGCTTTCCAACTTTAATTTTTTGGTTGTGCAAATGTGTTATAATTTAACTTTCCAAAGAAAATTTGAGCCAAGAGTGACAATGATCAAGTGCTTACAGCTTTACGTGTGATTTTCGATACCATGCAACATTAATGTTGAAGTTTTAAAAGATTTACACTTTTGCATTACAATTTCCTGGAAATATTCCAAAAACATTAATGTGTGTGAGAAATTTTTTATGCCGGCTGGAATTCTTTATGCAATAATTTTTTTATGCAACATTTATATCAACATTAACGAAAAAGATATTTACAAGTACCGAGCATCGTCTTACATGCAAGCTTTTATTTTCAATATCGTGCAGATTTTCAAATTTGAACACAACCTAATTAAATGTTTTGCAAGAAACAGAATGTTTAAAAAGAACGAAAAGGATTTCACCGAATAAAATATGAAGCCCATTGACAGTGAACCACTAGTGCGCAATGTGTGGAATGATCTTTCTTTCAAACATGGAATGAAGTGAATTTACGCATGCGTTATGTAATCGCTCATTTCTTCGCAATCAGTCAACTGGATCCAATAAAATTAGCGTATAAGATGCAGAATGATATGGGCTAGATTTTTGGATTCTGATGTCTATTTCTCGACTTACGTCCAATTTATTTGCCCGGTAATTTTTTATGGGACACCCTTTATGTCCATAATAATACTTCCTTACTCAGCAACCTTTTGGTCTTAAATTTTAAGACCAAACAGTTGCTGAGTAAGGAAGTAAGTAAGGAAGTTACAAAGACTAATACAGGCTGAGTACATTTCATGGTTCAGCAAAAAAGACAGCGCCACAGATGAAGATCATGTTTCATAATTCGTTGATATTAAAATGCTTGGAATACTGGTAATTTGTTTTATGTGGGGAAAAATTAACCATGTGTAATATACCGATATTTCTTGGTAAATACCATTTATAATTTTTATGTTGAAAGCTGAATTTACTTTCAAAAATTATGTGGCCTTTGAGATGAGTATTTTGTGCGAAGCATTTCCCACAATAATGACACTGGTAGGGTTTCTTCTCTTTTTTTTTCGCGGTGGCGTGAGCTAGGATGTGTGTTTTGAGATTACATTTTGTTGCAAAACATTCCTGACAATATTTGACACTGATGTGGTTTCTCTTTGTTGTGAGTTCGGATGTGTACGTTGAGATGGCCATTTTGAGCAAAATATTTCTGGCAATGCACATACTGATAGATTCCCCTTTTGGTGTGCCTTCTCTCCTGTAAAGAACTTCTAACCAGGCTTTCAGATTAAAAAATCAGATCACTCATAATCAATACCCTATGGGCCAACTGAACAAACGGTAGGTCTCAACTCCTTGTCGTTTCTGAGTAACAGCTTGCTGAAGTTTGGAATTTTTAACACAATTTGCCAACTTCCTATTGAAATACAATTGTCAAAAATAACAAATTTTGTTAAACACAGTAAAATTCATGCTAGCTGAATATGCCTAGAGTATAAACTTCCCAGACACCAGTCATTTTAGTGGTGTCAAGCCATCGCATGGTTTTTAAAATTAGTATTTGAATCCCTCATTGAAATTGAAATACATGCACGTGCTATCCCTTGCCTCCCCTCCCGTCGCTACGCCAATGACTGTGAGGAGTGGTGGGTCCTCAGGGGCGTGCCCAGAAACTGAGACCCCACCGGGGGCTGTATTTACATACAAAATATTTCGAAAGGTTGAATATTAGCGCGGAAGCGCCGCCGTCGCGCTTGCGCGACGCAGGGAGGTATCCGAGATGCCCTCTCAGAAGAAGACATTTTTTTCAAGGGGAAAGCAGCAATTGAACCATTTGGTGGAATATTTTGTACACTTTATTGGGTTTTTTCGGAAGATATATTTTTAACATATTTCCAAATGAAAGGCACAATAAAGCCCTTTGGTGTAACATTTTAACGCTTATTATTGGTAATATTTTGGGTGCATTATAGGTTTTCAACAGACCCGACGTCTGGACAGTAAATGTTGGGTGTATATGGACGGAACCCTGCTCAATCGCAATTAGCCTTTTCTCTTTTCCAAGGGAGTGTTCCTCGAAATGAAAGGCATCAGGTGCAACATTTTGCATTAGGTCCCTATTATCATGATTATTAACTTATTTGTCCTATCATATTCACGGCCATATTAAGCATAGGCCCTATACTACATAATGTATGCATTTTATACCACATTTCTAATGGACGACCCGACTTGCGAACAGCGTGTCACAAATTTCAGACTTGGACATAATGCTCAGTGACTCACAACGTACTCTTCCTCTTCTTGTTTTCTTTCCACTGTTCTCCCATTCTTTTGCCTAAAAATGCCCGGACATTGAAATGTTGTTCTATATAAGGTAGGCCTATTTGCACTCCCGATCATGTTTGCCGTATATGATGGCTAGGAACATTACAACATAAATTATGATTTATGATTTTAAACTTTTTAGATTAGATGATTAGATAATAGACATACCTCAAATTGTCGGTCGTAACTTCGACCGGGAGACTGGCAACCCAAGTTTGGGATCAATGACCTTTTGGACACTTGACCCCAGCACTTGGTCGTAGACTCTTGGTAGCTGGTATCGGCCACGTCACGGTTAAGTGAAGGTTGGTTGACTCTAATATGTAGATGGCCTCCTTGACACCCCTTTAGAAATACTTAGGTTCCCGGTCGAGGATCTTAACTCGCTCTAAGTCAACTTGGTGCCCTGGGGATTCGATGTGGATGTGTTTGGAGATTTCTAACGAGCTGGAACTTGGACGATGGTGCTCAAGGAATCTGGCTTTCAAGGATCGAAATATACACAAGAAAACTCCCCACATCTTTGCCAAAGACGCTCGGAGAAATCTGAGAAACGAGTATTCTGCGAAACCTGTCACGGTGTCGTCAAATGAGATGACTAATAAAACTCTGTGTATTGTTGCTGAGGGAGTGTTCTCCTGAGAAGGTAAAAAATGAAGCCATTTGATGCCCCCATTTTGAACTATTAGCTACTATTATTGATTATTTTTCAGACAGGCGATGCGTCACGTACGAATAGGCCCTAAATGAAGAAATCCGCGCCGTGGCTGAACATGATGAGAGCATCTACGTACTTCTTATATAATAGGCCTAATATCGTTAAGGGGGTACTACACCCATTGCATTTTTTTTTCATTTTTTTGCATTTTGTGAAGAAATGAGAAAAAGAAATTGGACAAAGTGGTATGCAAAATGAAGGGGCAAATCTTCTCGTTCAATTGGTGGCATCAGTATCAATGACGCGTACTAATGGTATAAGCCAAAAAGTGGTACATCACTGATGTTTTAAATTCATTTCATTTTGGAAAGCTTACTATCAACGGATTTCGTTAAAATTTTGGATATGTGTTGCTAACACATTAGGGAAATAATGTTGAGTTTTCCGTAAGCTTCATTTTTGTGATTTTGGTAACTATTTTATATTTGTTTGCCCAATCCATCTCAACTAGGCAATCTAAATTGTACTCACCATTTACATCCCAAGGTATTTTAGTATATCCACCTCACACATTTCCATTATATATCCAGTAACAGACAAAATATCAAAATTGATGCCTCATTATGACATGTATGATATCACAGACTATCACATGTATTCAAAATTGACGCCTGAATTTGACCTGAACCAATTGACCTATAACCTGACCTTTGATGACCTTATAGCCTTTTTTAATCTCTTTTCCTAACAACACATTATAGAAGATACATACATGGTGTAGTATTAAATTGTCTATGTGGAAGAGATTAGGCGTATTTAATTTATTCAGTGTTATAATCAGTGAGTACATTTCTATAGATAGTATAACAAAGGATTTAATGTATTCTATTCATGTATTCTACTTGGACATGTTCAATAGAATAAATTATGGTTTGTTATGAAAGACACATCTCAGTTACTAGGATACAGTAAACAAAAAATATATAGGGCTAAAATGACTTACTAAAATGGTTTAAAAACACTTTGTATGTAGATATATTTTATAAGTTCATGACATGAGGTGATGAACATATTTATGTACTTTATAAATTTGCAAGAAAAAAAAGAAGAGGGGTACTGATGAAAATCAGGGTATTATTCCCCCTTAAGAGCGGATTTGAGCGAGCGTATAGGGCTATGATAGGGCCATTGGCGCCACTGGATGCGGAATTGTCACTTCAAGGAGACCTCTGCTTAATTGGTCAATGTCCTCATTTATATTTGCCACAAAGATACACACAACTAAGCAACAATACACATGATCTTCCAATATTAGTCACCCCATTTGCAGACACCGTGACAGGGTTCGCAGAATAATCATTTCTCGGGTTTCTTCGAGCGTCATTGAGTTTTCTCGTGTATTTCGTTTTGTTTAGATCAAAATAGAAACTTCATATAAGTGAAGATTTATTATAATAAGACTCACGGGCTTTCATCAATTCTGTCATTAAACAGATGACACCAACACCCCCTATGGGATGACTCATCGAAATCCGGCTCTCTGATTGGTTAGTTAAAGACTAAAGGGGTGTGGTCAGGGATAGGGCAGGAAATCAGGGGCATGGGCTAGAAACCAGGGGCAGTAGCAGGGTATCTATAGGATGAAATCTACACCAAATATGTGAAAGATTAAGGCCATAAGGGTTGTATGAATCCCAACTGGAATAGCCCGATGCATTAGTAAGATTAATACATCACACTATTCTGTCGGTGCATTAGGGTTTTTATAATCATAATCAACTGATGTATAACTATAGTGTGAAGGTGACAATCACACCATCTAATTTTTCATCGTCAGAACAGGTAGGTTGATTGCATATTTCACTTAAAATTGTTTAAATATTCATGTTTATTCAGTTATTCATGATTATTTAATGGGGTTATTTTGTGAATGTGTGAAATCGATATAACCTTTATCTTTTTAGCCACGACTTATAGGCGTATGCATTTGTATTCTCTAAAGCTTTCATCAATGCTATATCTATATCTATATTATCTATGTCTATATCTATATCTATATCCATATCTATATTTATATATAATATAAAAATTAGGTTTATTTCGCAACCATCGGTTTCACGCACGCTTTTACACGGCGATCAAGACAAAATGACCTGTTTTTGCACGGAAAAGTGGAATTAGCTTTGCGCGGTCGCATATTGTCCGTGGGATGTGTGTGCGTGATTTTCCGTAGCTAAGTTGGAACGTATTTAGCCAAACCTTTGTCATTTGTTTTTATGTTTCATTTATGTTATTTTGAAACATTTTACCAGACGAAAAAAGATGGAAATGCTGGATTTAATCAACCATATTGTACTTGGTAGTCTCGTCGTGCTTAGTCAGATAGGTAAGTGCTGAGAAAAGTGTAGTATAACACAAATCAATCTGCAGAATATAAGATATACTTTATAAATTAGTTCAGTCAATAAAGGAAAAATATTGGGCATAATTGCTGCAGAAAATATAAAATGGGAAAAAATGTTTTGCTCTTTTTGGATTTGTTGTTGGGAGTAAGAATGTATTCAACAACAATACATTTATGTTGCCAATTTTATTTACGTTTGCTTGTGACACGGCATTAACAAATAACCTCTTGTGTTCTCGGCAAATATTACGGTCTAATTTGTAAGATGTACCTCAGACAGGTGACGTATGCAAATTTTGTCTGTGATAAGTAATTCAAGAAGGTACAATGAAACTGATGTCGTGATTTAGTTAAGAACATGTCATCCAAGTCATGCCCCTTATATCCGATTCCTACATAAATTGTGTTTGGACAGAAATTGTTAATACTTGTCTGTAATCTGGCGCTTTCCAAGATAGTTGAAGTATATAATTCCCTTGATCAAGGAGGGTACACTTGACCCCGAATCGTTTCAAAGCTACGGACCGAAGTATCACTTATTGGGAATTCCTGTTAAAGGTGAAAAGCCGCCACTCGGAATGGGACTTGAGTGCCGCCGTTAGGATTGGGTACCGGTAAGATCTTACTTCATTCATTGTTTTTGACAATGCGGTTATTAACATTTATACTTTATAATTGTTGTCATTGTTCTCCCAAAGTTTCAGAGCCTATATCTGACTGCGTCGGACCTACTGAGTTCATGTGCCAAAATGGCACATGTCTACTGAAATTGGATGCCCAGGGATCGGAAGCAAACTGTTGTGGAAGTTTCTTTCACTGCGATGGAACTAATGATTGCGCTGACGGGTCGGATGAACTGAACTGTGATATTGCTAGTAACTACTAAGTTAAACTAAAATAGCCGAAGATAGCCGAAGATTAATAAATGTGGCCGTACACTACGAATGAGCCGTAAAGTCGGCAAATTGTATTCTGAGTTACAGTGTCAAATGTGCGTGAAGGTCGTATTCATAAGTACCTCAATTTGTTGCGACATGTTTCTCATTTGATAGTGCGAGTCAAACACCGTTTAAACCAATCAATAATCCTACCTATTTCTATAGAATCCTTAAATAGCTCTAGTCTATTTGCTTGTTTTGGCTAAATCCTGTCCAAGTGGTGGGTTACAAAGCATTGTACTTTGTCTAAGTATTTATAACCAACAATTAACAATGAGAGGACATTCCTGAACCTCGGAACCTCGTTGACTTGGGGATGATTTGAAATGACCGCCAATTATGACTGTTTGATATTTATTACCAGCAATGTGGAAAAAGATGCACATGTAGAACCGAAAACAGGTACCATTTTGTTGAAGGAGCAGAGTTCAACAAACAATAATCCCGCTTCTGGATATCCTTTGAAGTCAATGATATACCATTTTAAAGCTTATTATATACATTTTCTATACACGTAATAAAACAAAATTGATCAGGGCCGACTTTACGGCTGATTCATGGTGTACGGTCACAAATGCTATTAGTTTGAAACAATTAGGCTTGTGGGGTTTATGCTTCACTGGGATTACTCTCTGTCTAACGTACAATAAGCGAAATAATTAAGGTACCAGTTATGTTCACCCCTGTGTATCCTAAACAAAGACAAATATGCCACACTTAAAACAAGCAGCCACTACCTGTACTTTTAGCTCTGATTTAAGACCTTATTTGTTGGAATTGGTTGAGAATTAAAGAAACGGTGATCTAAAACCTAAGGAAGAAGCGAAATCAAAAGTTGCAATTTTGTTGGCAGATATCAAAGCACTTTTTCATCACAATGCACTCCGGTACTCGCATTGATATTTTGTCATTATTTTGAACTACATACATCAAAGTCAGAGTTACCTGTCTCTATACATTGTTTTCATATTATTTTTACCATGAACAGAAATGTGCGTGAATGACCCATTGGATATGCTTACAATAGAGTTGAAACTGAATGAGTCTGTACAAATTTCGTCCAATAATTACCCAAAGGAATACCCAACGCTACCACTCTGGTTTAACTTATGTCAAAGAAAATTATTTGCAAAAGAAGGAATATTTAGAATCAAATTTATTGATGCGAAAATTTCACACGAAGATGTAATTGCAGTTGGTACTGGAACACTCGCATCTTTTGACACAGTGGTATATGCGACATCAGCCGCCCTCAAAATGCCTATTCGAGATAATCATCCACGAGATATTTATATCAAATCCACCGTATTTGGTGCTAGAATGTGGGTTGCTTTTGGAGTCGCAGATTCTGCCAACTATCCGAGTCTGTATCAATTCTCCACAATGAACATTGGATTTCTCTTGGAAATTTCATTAGTGAAAGAATTCGGTATGAAAAACTTTAAATGTTCGTGTTTCCTTTCATGTTATCTTATTGTTAGGAGTATTTTGGTGACATTAAAAATGCAAAATGGGGGGATAATGTGGCCGCACATCCCCGTGCTCTATATTTGTAAGCCACAATATATCAACCCAATCAAATATATCGATTACAAAAAGGGTTGCTGTATATGTCTCTACAGCTGTGATCGCTATACGCAAAAGTTTCTAGAATGCTGCTAAAAAATGCTTTTTGAAATCGCCGAGTGGGAGGGGTTTCAATGAAATATTTTTGTGTTAAAACTGAAGCATCATATGTATAAAAGAATATATGAATATTAACTGCACATCATATATAACGATTCGTAATACCCAATTGTGCTAAAATGTATGTGGTTAAGGAGCCAGAGAATTTTATTTCAATTATATACGCCAAAATATTTTCTGAATTTAGTCCAAATTAACACTCAATTGATGGTGAAAATTTTATGTAAATTTTACGTAGGTCCCGTCTAAAGATTACTTTTTCGTCTTTATGGCAATCTAATCTTTTAATATCTGAAAGAAACTATTGGGACCTACATGGACTTTTCCTATAAATTGCACAAATTCAGACCGTCTTACCAGCAGAAAAATGGTAGGCTGACTGGGCTCCATACCTCGCAACCGACGCGATGTCCTGCAGAGCACGTGGCCGAAATCAAAACCGATTTATGTATTGTGTATGTATCATAGAACCCTCGTATTAATTGTCTGTATGCGCTTGAGAATTCAATGGTAGCTCTATTATAATACACATTAATGTTTTAAGCAGATAAAATTCCAAAATATGGTACGTTTTCTGTCTTTGCTTGTCACGTGGTATGTTGAAGTAATGAAGTTGCGATTATATGTTTAAATTTTCACGATGACACTAACAAGTCTTGTGGCCGAGCGGTCTAAGGCGCTGGTGATAAGTCGGTACTCTATACATGATAACGGCGCAGTGCATCGTGGGTTCGAGCCCCACCTCTGTCGAACTAAATTTCTCTTTTTTTAAATTTCATATTATGTTAGGGAAATGTGGCTGGGAGAATGTATGTATGACGAAGAGTGGTGTGATATATGTCTCCATGTCTTGCATGATTATTTTATAACCATAATACGACAATACGATTAATGTCTCTTTATTTACGACAGTAATAGGATCTTGTTCAGATGGATTTGTGTGCGACTCCATTTATATTGGAATAGTTTGTCTTTATCATAGTCAAGTTTGTGATAGTTTTTTACATTGCATTGATGGGTCAGATGAGAAAGAATGTGGTAGGTAATTGAATGTTGCACATACTTTTAGACTAGTGCATATCTTTGTATACCTGTTGTATACATTTCAATGCACACCAATCAGTTTTGGAGTTACAATCAACAAAATTGGATTATATTCTCCTTGTTGGTCACTTATTAGGAAAAATACGTTAGCCATCATTTGCCATGTGTGTAATCCAAAAAGCCAGGTCAAAGTTTATACAGGAGTCAAATTGCAAAGTACTGTTGCTCAAATTTTATTAAAACCAATTCCAAAGTATATCTTTAGTCATAAGGATTCAGCAAAATATAGTTAACTGGAATCAGTTAGTCCTTTCTGGTTACCAAAAAGGCTGGAGCAAAATATTGTACAGTCCAAAAAGGATTGTCAAGATGCAAGTCTTACAAAATGGCATTTCCTGAAAGACGTAAATATAATATTTGTAGAAATTGGCCTAGTTGGTCCAGCTTGGCGTAGACCGGGGATTCGGGTAGTGCGCTTCGTAATCCCCCCTGTTTGGTTCGTTGTCGAGTTCCTACGGGAAGTCAATTTAAAACAAACAAACAAACAAACAAACAAACAAACAAACAAAGCTATCTACGACTTATTGTTCCGGAGTTATAAGCAAAAAGGTCGTAGGTCAACATTTGGGCTCCACGTGGGTCTAAACAACGTTTAGAGACAATATTGTCAATCAATTTTAAGGATATTTTCTGTTTAGACCCATGTGAAGCCCAAATGTTTATATTTGACCTTTTTGGTCATAAGTCCTGAACGATAAATGGTAAGTAGGTCAAACTATATATAACTTTTGACCAACAAGTGTAGTGACCCACAAGAAGAGCATAATTTATATAAAATGATGTCGATTTTGTTGCTTGTATCACCTTGGGCTCAATTGATTCGCTAATCTCCAGTACTATGCGTATAACAATAAATCCTAATTTTACCCTTGCAAAGTGTCATTCCCATATCAAATTAGTAGATTTTCTTCAATTTCTTCAAACAACAAATAATGCCTGATATTTTATTGGGTAGGGGAGCAGCTTTGCACTCTTATTGAACAGGCAAAGATCGCTAAACTACCCGCCGGTTATAATATGGCATTAAATAAAATTGAAGACCCATTAACTATATGCATTGTTGATATCAACAGAATATTTGTACGTAAAAAAAGTTGCATTATCCAAAGGAGGTTTTGTTGAATTATCATCTCATAAGTACCCAAGACAAACATACGCTGATATCAAGTGGGTCTTGACATCCAACCATATGGGATCATTCGTACTCACATTTCTAGATTTCAACATCACGTTTGGTGTATCACTTACAATCGGTTCAGGGAGTGCCTTTGAGGATGACAGCAAATTAGTGAAAGTGGGAACTTCTGACATACACATAGATGTTGATGATACAATGATATTAATGGAATCAGTGGTATGGATCTGGTTTCAGACTAATGATCCACAAACAGGATTAAAAGAAGAGGACCAAACAATAATTACATTAGGTAATGGATTAGTTCAGCGGCTGGACACAGTCCCAATCGTGAATGGCATTAAACTACGGATAGAAGATGTTGACACAGGTTTGTTGTTATTTTGTGCAGTATTGTTTATAATATTATATATACTATAAAGAAACAGATCATGGCACTGAAGAACGTATCATTCAGAATTTTTTGTCAAGTGCTAAGCCAACTCGGGACTGCAGCCTGCAGTCCGGAGTTGCAGCTGCACCCTTCTTAAGGATAATGTGAGCTAATCACATCCAAGCTTATGATAGCGTTAACCACACTTCCGCTCTCTGACCATGCTCTAACTAAGCTGATCTGAAGATGACTGTGCGCTCTCAGAAATGCTTTAATTAAAAGTGCAGTAACTTCGTGCAAGAGATTTAAAGGTATAGTACATATTTTGAATGGAAATTTGTCAAGGAATCTAAATATAAACACAGATTTGGTGAAAAAGCACTATGGAAAATGATAAAAACAAGACCAAAAACCAACCCATTTATTGCCTCGAATTTGTGTAAACACCCTATGAAAAGAATGATCAAATATTTGGCATTTGTGCGTTGTTTTGAAATCTAAACACTCCATATTAGGAACTCCTTTTTCATTTTTGAATATTGGCCTTGTTTATTGAATTATTAACCAATTAAAAATATATAATTTTCAGCCAAAAATGGAAAAAGTCATATTTTTTGCCTTATATGGTAAATGTTCCTATCCAGAAATGTATACTTACTTTTATACATCTTGCTCTTGCATGAATAATTAAGAAGTACACAGTTTAATGCTTAAAAATTTATTTTGTAATTTGGACTTAATGACCCGCTTGGTTAATTGATTCTTTTACCAAAACCTCTATTTCGTGTATTATGTTGCAATCCCAGGTGCGATACTTTTAAAAATATTAACAGTGTATTTATTTTGACATTTCAAAGCCAATGGCCCTTTTAAAATGTATTTTGCGGAATTGCCGGATTTTCCGGATTTCAACATTATTTGTCCCTGTTGTTTTTGTACATTCCAATGGCAGTGACGGCGTGTGAACATGGTGATACCCATGAATGTAATTCTGTTTGTTTGGACTTGAAATTGGTCTGTGATGGGTACGGTTCGTGTTCTGATGGTTCCGATGAGAAGGAAAGTTGTGGAAAAGGTAGGCACCAGATTGGTTGATAATGTCGTAGCCTAGCCGGACTCGGCATAGAGAGCATCGGGAAAATTCCGTAGCCGCAGCAAGGACCATTACTTTATCATATAGCCTAGGGGTCAAAATTGGTCAAATTCAAAACCATTCCAGAACATCCCCTGGTCATAAGAATTCTTATTCATGAACTATAAATGTTGACCTACCTGGGACCTGCTATATGAAAATCATATCCAGGAGACACAAGACGTGAAAATGCCCCCCCCTCCGACGAAAAATGAAAGAGAAAAATGCCCTCTGACTAAAAATGATAGAGAAAATTGGGAAGGCAAAGGAAAACAAAAGGGGCAGGAACCCGTTTCCCACCAGAATTTACCCCGAGCATGGGCCTAAATAGTGTAAAATACCGTTTGTCCTAACATGATGCAGTCATGTCTACAGTAGAATTCATCCTTTGCAGGACTTAAACCCCATTAAAAGCTATTAAACCAAGATAACACTCATTGAAGCAGCTCAACTGATTAAATCAGATCTTCTCTGGTTGTGCACAAGTGTCTGTTTTACATGTGCGACATCGCAATAAAGCTGGTATTATAGCTTCAGTTGGGTAACCGATTATAAAGGAAATGAAAGGTATGTTTACCTTTGTTCACGAAATGAGACAATGACCTGCTTTTTGTTAACCAGCATTCTTCAAAATGAGCAACATAATGATTGTTGACTTAACACGGTTTGGAAATAATTTCTTCATATTTTTGGTGTTATCTATCGTTTACATATCCTTCCTAAAACACAAAAGTGCGACCCTCTCCAAACATCTAAATTAGCTAAAGATTTAGGACATGTTACAAAACTATATTTTCTAGAACCTATTTAGAATAGTTTAAATGTAGCTTACCAATATAGCTCAATATTTTCGGTCAAATCTCCATTCAATTAACACGGGGAGTTGGCTAGCTATGAGCTAGCTATGCTTTGCCCTCACTCATATTCTACGAAAGTGCGACCCCTTCTGAACATCTAACCTAGCTGTAATTTTAGGTCATGTTAGAGAAATATATTTGCTAGAAGTTTGGAGAATAGTTAAAATATTGGCCGGTTATTTTTCACACAGAGATGTTAACTAGGCAATGCCCATATACCTATAACATACACTGTTTGTAGAGGTCACGCGTCAATGGTGAGAGCACTGTGTATTGTGTATAGGAAAACGGACAGTAACTGCAGTATGACAAAGTCCTTTTTGGTTAACTCAAAGACTTTACATGTATACTCGCTCTAAAAAATCCGCTTCAAGTATATATATATCCCACCGATATTACCGGGTCAGGATGATGCAATTTTTTTTCGTCTTTTCCCCTGAAATTTTTTATTTTGCCCCACCCTACCAAGAACATGAAGAAATTTGGGTACGCCCTGTGTTAATAGAATTATAGACGTGATATTATCTGTTTAGTTCTTATTAATTTTAAGTAAGTCTTTGTTTTACAGTTACTTGTAAAATCAAGAAGGAACATCTACAGACCTTCGATGTTTTTGTCATCAATTCTCCACACTTCGTTCTATCTTACCCAAACAACGTTAGCTGTACTTGGACGTTTATCGCTAAAGACGACGGACTGTTTGTAATTCAAACTGGTCGTAGTTTAAGCATTGAAGATTATGATGTTTTGATAGTGGGTAACGACACAACTATATCAAAGCAAACGGGCTTATACCAATATCCGAGGTATCGTTGGTTTGCGCCAGAAAGACTCTTTATAGAGGGTACTTCGATGTGGGTACTCTTTACATCAGATCATTTCGGCACTGATTCTGGATTTTACCTTACGATTGAAAGAAACGTTGAAAAAAGTGAGGAGTTTCACTTTAAAGTCTTCCAGACATAATTTCTTACTTATTTGAGTAGTATTATGGTCTATTTATTTAATAATGTCGATGACATCATTTTACAAATATATTCATTGTTCAATATCAAGGAAGGAAAATTTGTCAATTTCAAGCTAAAGTGATCAAATATGAACATTGAAGAGGCCAAATATGCACGCTAAGGGCGCGACAATTTGCCAATGTTGTCCGCTAATGGTTAAATATTGCTATTTTACGGGCCTTCTAAGGTCTTCTTTTTTGCCTTAACGGGCTTATTAAGGTCTGTTTTCGTTACTTATTTACGGCCCCCTAAAGCTCCCTAAGACTTCCTAGGCTCCGAGATAATTAATGCATCCCCTTGCCCTGTCTGCGGTACTAATATTGGACACATGTTTGTAAACTTTCTGATTTGCTATTGTGGCTGCAAGCTTCATTAGTCGTACATACTACCTTAAAGAGATTTTTTCATTAATTTTCATAATAATTGTGTTTTCAGTATGCCCTTATGCAGGTTCATATGTAGCCAAAGGAGATATTCAATACTGTGACAATGGCATGGTATGCTATCGCAAAGTTCACGAGTGTGATGGATACAATACATGTCTTGATAAGGAAGATGAAATTGACTGCCCCTTCATTTGTATGTATGATATTTCGTATTATGCAATATGAACTTATTGATTTCTTTAATACTTTGTCTTTGGCGAATGCCTGTACTTATTTACTAACTAACTAACTAAATAACTAACTAAATAACTAACTAACTAACTAAATATCAATACTGTGTGGTTCAGTTTCAGTGAACGAGACGTATATTTTGAGTAGTGTAAACAGCCCGATTGCACCTGAGGATTTTTGGCGTGGATGCTCCGATTTAGAAGACAATGGATTAATAGAATGTATTGATATTTCGTCGTCCTGGAATCCTGGTTTAGATTCAGGAACCGGTTACTGGCGTAAGTTTAATTGTTGTATGCTTGAATTTTAAAGATATAATTGGCACCAAGCCATGGTACAAGTTCAAGTTTTTTTTCAAATCTCAATTCACTGGATGTGAATAAAGGAGCTCTGAGTCAGCTGGTAATAGGGTTTCAATAGTGCAGGAGGTGCTTGGAGATGAACACACATTGTGAAACAAACTCGAATAGTCGCGGCGTTTAGAAAGAGTATAAGACCAGACTGAATGAAAGTAGAAGATTATCGTGAGGTAAATTCCATAGCAGCAGAATGAGTGGCACGGATGTTTCTGCGTGGACACAAGAATGAGTCAGTTTTGTTGAGGGACGCGCGCCATGAACATCCTTACATGTACTTAGGAATTGTGTGCACCAATGCCAGGTATGTAAAGAGACGCGGGGTAGCTTAAACGCGGAGCATTAGGCAAACAATCTTGACGTTGGCCCATGGTCGTCAATCCTGGGGTGGGGAAGCGTCCTCCCACCTTTTGCAACTTTTGCAAAAAGCCATTTTAAGAATACCCCCCCCCCCCCCCCACGCTAATGACTATTGTTAACTTTTATATCTTATTTCCGACAGAGTCGAGTGTATACACAGAAATGTCTTCATATAAACGTGAAAGGGGACTGGAATATCCTTCTCAAATTGACCATGGCATTACAATTAACGGCACATATGTTCGATTTAATGTCACCAAAATTGACGGAAAATATTATGGCGACATTGTGCAGATTAATCGTGATTCATTGACGTATCTCGAGACTCATCCTCAGGATGGAACGCCATTACAAACAAATATTACATGCGAAATGCCGGTCGTCAACAAAACAAAACCAAGAAGTAAGTGTCAATCATTGACAATAATAATACATGAAATAAAGGTCGTCTCGTGTGATTTTTATTATCATTGCTTTATTTCATAATGTTATCTGGTAATGCTTCTTTCTTTTTTGAATGGACATAGGATTGTAATAGTGTGATAATGTCTTTAAAGTAATATATAAAGTTAATATTACAGGGTCTTTTAAATGGAGTCTCCTATTATAGGTTGCACTTTAGGTTTGAACACAAGGCGGAATCTGGGTCTTGAAGCGGGTGGGGGGGGGGTAGGGGAGTTCTCATTGGTTGAAGGTATACGGGGATGATTTGTGAAAAATTGGTATACTGGTAAGTTGCAAAAACAGCAACAAACAGGTAGAGAAAGGTAGCATCCGTAATTCTGCGTGGCACATCCCCGTACTAAATTTTCCGAAGACAGGGTCTTGAGGCTGCTTTGATTATTGCGAAACACTGTAAACATGGTAAACATGAAACAATAATAGTTTATATTTCCTTTGAACAGTTTGTACAGGTGAAACTAATCATATTCGCATTGTTCCTGGTGATGTAGTCTCCTTTGCTGCGGGGATGATGGGATTACTGTGAACCAACAGTATCAAAAATGCATCTGGATAATTCACTCCGATAATTCAGTGATGAACTTAACCATTCAAATCGTTTCTGTCCTTTGTGTACCATGTACACAATTTATCATGGGGTATGGTGATGCTCCTCATAGAGGCTTGAGTAGAGTGTTTGATGCTTCGTTGGCAAAGCAATTTCATTGGTTTATCTTACACACAAATGAGATATGGATAACATATGCGCAATATTATGAAACTATTGGCACGGTTCCGGTCGAATTCGAAATTGACGCCAATGTAAATGGTAAGAAGCTGAGTTTATGCAGTATTCGCTACTTGCACGGTTCCGCCATTATGCACTATGTGCGGGAGAGCCTCGAACTGGCAGCATACATGAAAGGAAGAATTATGTAACCTTACACAGAACGTTATGACTAGTTCAATTCCCATTCATGTATGCTGCCAGTTCGAGGCTCTCCCCGCACATCGTGCATAATGGCGGAACCGTGCAATAAGCGAATTGGCGCAATTGTGAGCAATTTTGACAACTTTTGAGGGTGTTTTCAGCAATTTTAGGCAATTTTGAGAAAATGTTATGCAATGTAGAATTTTGAGAAATGTTATGCAACTTTGTGAAACTTTTAGTAAGTTTATAATATTTTGACAATTCTTGACAACTGTGGGTAATTCCCCTGTGACATGGGGCTTATTTGGATAACCCTTTATATAACCCGACATTTAAACGTTTACTGTAAAACGTTGTGTGTTTACTGAGTAATCGCTTCACTCAGATCATTTGCTCTCTCAATAATGATTATGTTGGTAGATTGCCAACTTTGATTCGTGTAGTAATACTGTCCCGGGAGTCCGGACTCGACCTTTCTTTACTATATTATTTATTGCGGCTCCTTTTTTAACAGCATTTCTAAGATTGAAGGACATTTAGCGTTTTCGAAAACTTGCAAATGAAACGTACAACCACGCTTCCGTGATATCTACAACAAACATAGCCTTCATTCTGAGCGTATCTAAGTCCGTTCATTGGTTTAAACCTATAAGCTCATGGAATCATCCATGATCAGGGGGGGTCGCAAGACCAATATGATTCGGAGGGTGTAGGGCATGTTTTGCCGACGGAAATATTGTGTGAATTGTAGACACAATTTATTTTGTCCAGGGCGGCGCTGAAGAATATAAAAAGTCAAAGTCCAGGATACATCTCATCCCTTTAACAGGTTCAACACCTCTCACACAGTGTCATCGCCCCGATATCTTCATGGCAGAAATCGCCATGGTAGGTTGAATCCACCGCCACGCATGGCCATTTTGTATCGACCTGTTTATTAGTTTTGAGTCGCATAATGGGCCGAAGGACATCTGACTAAGGCTACTGACAATAGCCCCGATTAGCTCGGTGACATGACCTCGCTGTGTGTCAGTCGAGTATGGTACGCCATAGGTCATATTCTTTTAGACTACTACCACGATTGGCCTATACACTGCGCTATATAATTCGGCACATATAAATCAGAATTATTGTCAGTTTTTGACTCAAGACGCAAGCTACTGTCTCAAGACGCAAGCTAACGACTATCATATCTGTTCAAAATATATATTCAAGTGCAGAACCACATCTGGTTTCTTTATACGAAATCATTTACGGGAGATATTCATCATTTTCTATCCCGGTATCCAAAGATTTTCTTCTCATATCAAACTCGTGCATAGCAAATTCACGTGTATCGATCCCGGGTATTTATTTAGTTCTCTGCCACGTCTATTTTGTCCCGTAATAAACTTTTTAGGCTGCGTCTTAAATGCAGCGCCTCAAGCGGTGACCTGTTTTTAATTTAAAATCGTAGCGGCTCTGTCATTGGTTATTATCAAACAAAGCTATCACCTCAATTCTATACAAACCACGATTAGGGGCACACTTAGAAACTTGCTTGACAAAACTTCGAAATTCTTTTGATATGGTAATCTACAGAAGATCTTATCTGATAACACATAGGCCTACATGATTCTACTATACTATGTTAAATTTTATAAGACGGATTCAATTATTATTTCTTCTTCACGAAAGAAAAAGAAAATTATCTGAATTAAAATTCTGACGGGGTTCGAACCCACAACCTCCGGTTTCACAGTCGAGCGCTTACACAACTGCGCTAGCAGTTCTGTCAGAAATGATTTTGTTCATTAGCTCTTATTGATTACGAAATTAAGCGCGTATACACTTGAAATGCTATTACCGCACTTGTCTCTTTATAGCCTACTGAATCTCCAATCAATAATGAACCTTGCCTCTGACTATGCGGTTCCTATGCTTATCAGTAAAAAAATTTCGGAAGTGGCAAATGCATTATACTCACGGGGGGAAGGGCACTTAACACAAATGACCATACGGGTATGCTCCCCGGAGAGACCCCCCTTTTGGATTTCGCAGCTCCGAAAGACCCCCTATATTTGACCAAAATAGAACTCCGAAAGACCCTTGATTTTGATAAATAAATATTTAGCTCTAAAAGACCCCCAAATTGTTCATTCCTCATATTTCTGGGATTTTCAAGCAACAAGCCAAGAAAGACCCTTGATTTTGACGTCCCCATATTTTACTTGTTCGCAGCTCCAAAAGACCTCCTTTTACTGGTACGCCCGCATCTCCCAAAGAACCACCACCTAAACATTCCGGGGGAACATACCCACCAAATATTGTTGATGTGCCTAGGCTACTGCTGACATTTTAATTAACATTGAATTATAACAATATAGGCCTACTATTGACTTGGTGATAGTAATACTAGTAAATTCAGTACTTATAATATATCAACAAAAATAATAGTCAATCTTTCTAATAATTGTTAACTCTCTTATCACGTCTCGCCTTGATTTCTGTAATTCCACTTTGGCTGGTATCACTTCTGATCAAATTCTCCGCCTCCAGAGGATCCAAAACTCTGCCGCCCGGCTCATTGTTAAAAAACGTAAATATGATCACATCACCCCCATACTTTATGAGCTTCATTGGCTACCCATAAAATTCCGGATTCAGTTTAAATTATGTGTGTTTGCATACCGGCACTTTGAGGGTACCCTTCCGTCTTACCTCTCCGCGGTTCTCTGTACTTATGTTCCTCAACGCTCCCTCCGTTCATCATCTGAAAAGCTACTCAGGACCCCGCGTGTTAATTTATCATCTGCCGGTATGCGTTCCTTTCGTTATGCTGCCCCTGTAGCTTGGAATTCCCTTCCCAACAACATCCGCAAATGGGGGCCGCAATATCACTTCTCTTGCTCAATTCAAATGTAGTCTAAAAACTCATTTTTTCCAACATGCTTTCCCTGATTCCTAAGGTTTTTTGTGTTTCACTGTGTGTCCTTTGGTTCTTTTTTGTTTTCGCGCCCTGAGATCTTTTAGATGATGTTTGCGCGTTATAAATACGCTCCATTATTATTTATTATTATTATTATATTAATAATACAGATGATATTAATATATAAAGAGTTTTGTTGCAAAAGCCCTTTATACATCTACTTTTTGACTTTTTGAGAAAAACAGCTTTTTCAAAAATTGTTCAATTATTACTAGTTCGATTTGATTCATTTTGGTTTTGAATAAAGTGTTGATAAATAGAAACTAAAAGAATAGGTTTTGTACAATTTTCAAGCCTTCCTATTTATTTTATTATTTCGTTTATATCGTGCCTTTTGTGGATGTAAGGGCTTTTGCAACAAAATTAATTTACCCTTTTCTAGAAACCATCTTTGCAATCAAATTCGAACCCATATTTTGCACTACTTTATGTAACTTGACTAATGTTTTCAAGAGAAAAATTGACATATCTCATTTACTTTTATTAAATTCGGCAAAATGGCATTTTTTTAGTATTTCCGAAGCTACAACTTTTGTTAATCAAAACAATTTTTTTCAAACATAGTGACCCAAAGACAGTTTCTTTTTGGTTTTAATACTAAGTAAAGATTATCATGGCTAGGCCTATACATCAAAATATTTTGACATGCCAAAAATATTCCCCTTTATAGGCCTACCATTTGAATTTAGGCCTATCCTGACATGTTTCTACATCACATTCGCAATATCGAAACGGTGCAAATACCTATACCTGTGCCAATATTGGCTCCCCCCTTGTCCCGCCAAAAAGCTTCCCCCTATAATTCAACACCCTGGGATAAGTATTGAATCACATCACCCCCTCCCCTGCACCTCATCTTGGTGCGGCACTCTTTTGGCCCGGGTCTTTTGGTGACAGATCGAATGGAACAATAGGGTGTCTTCGGGTGACAGAGCATGTGCTCGTAAAAAATATAGGGTCTGTGGGTGACAGCGACGCTGAAAAGGGGGGGTCTTAACAGCCCTACATACTAGTACGCGTCACCTCCAAAGTGGGAGTGTCCCCCCCCTCGAATCAGTCTGACTAAACTTCTTTGATTGATGCAACGACCGGCCGTGACCCAAGTTATGTAATCACTTCGATGTCGAATAAACAAAATACAACACTGTATTGTATATGTATAAACCTATATAAGGGACGCACCATTAGATATCAAGGTGGGGGGGCTTGGTAGTATTTTGGAAAAGAAGTTGTCACGCCATCTGATAAAAAAATTTGCTTCACCTCAGAGCCCCCCAAAAAAAAAAAACCCAACAACAACATTGCACCACCTCGGACCTGAAAAAAAATTTGGTGGCAAGGGTGCTCCAGTTTTCATCAAGTATATTAATTTTATTTTAGCTTCAAACTGGCAAGTATTTTGTTCGCATTTGTTTGTGAAAGGTTATTCTGTGAGTGAATACACTTGATTCACTCCACTTCAAAGATTTTCCCCAGAGTCCATGCCACGTGATGATGGGAGCCATATGTGGGGTCAGTGGATGGATCAGAGTATGGTTTTGGTGAGATATCCTCACATGAACCTATATTTTGAAGAAAATAATCACAAGACATGGATCTCCTTTGAAAACATTCATGAAAAAAACATGCTAAAACTCACCATTTGAACCAGAAGCGTGTACCGGTACTAACCAGCGGGGGCAGAGTGCTCCCTGAAAAGAGTGCCCGCATAACAAAAAATGAAAGAAATCGGGAAGGCATAGGAAAAGAAAGGGGCAAGGAGCCTGTTTCCCACCAAAATTACCCTGATCATGCACCAAAATGAATGTAAAATACCAAATTTTTAAAGACATTTTGGCCCGGTTTTTGGAGGCTCGAAAACTTAACAGTTTATATGTAGGCCCAGTGTATGTACATATCGCATTAATAATACCGGTCCAAATTGATGATTATTTTTGTATTTTCCCCCAAAACCTTTATTTTTCCCCTCTGATCACGAAAGCTGACTACGCTCCTGATATGAACTCATTTTAACATAAGAAGAACGTTTTTCGTGCTACGCGAAATTTAGGTGCTACAAAATGTAAACTGTTTGCTTCATCGAGACGCTAAAATTGCTTCACCGAGGAGGCCTACTAAAAATTGTCACGACTCAGCCCCCCACCTTGATATCAAATGGTGCGTCCCTATATTGTACCATACCTGCCATGTATGCATGCATGCAGGGACCGTCTTTAAAATAAATTATATCAAGTTGGCAAGTTACTATTTTTGGTGAATATTTTGTATTGAACCATGATCTTTCTGACATAAACATTCAGAGAACACCTCAAGGAAATATGAAATGTCCCATATATATCTTTAATACTTTAAAGTCGAAGCTGCAAGATAGCCTGAATAAAATTTAAATTTGCCGGCCAAAAATGTGATATTTTTGAACTTTTTCTTGACCACTTTCATGGAAACAAAAACTTACAAGAAACCTCGGTAAAACTGACGATTTACAAGGAATTTGAAGTCTCAAAAGAAAATCTATCCGTGTTATTTTGCACACAAAATAGTTCTTGTCTCAAAAATCCAAAAGAAGAATGTGTTTTATCTGTACTTTTTATAATAAAGCTTCGGGACTTTAGGTCTCGAATTTCGTACCACGACAAAAGAAGTACAGTACATACATCTGACACAAAGCATACATCCTTTTGGCCTGATATGGAAACGTAATTAGAAGGTAGCTATTGTATTCTAACAATAAGATCGGGGTCAAATAGCTTACAAAAGGCTCCTCCGATTTATAGTGATCTACAATCAATCGGCAAGCTGCGAGTTATTGATTTTTAATCAATCACGTATTGCACTCCCCAACGGTAACAGAAGGGTTTAGCCCAGGTTGAAATCTCATCTCCTCCCAGTCGTCATAAGCGAATTATAAGTATGAATTGAAACCCTCTAGAAGTGACCAAAGTATACCGCACATGGCGCTATTTATAAACCTGAAAGATTTCTAGCACAGGTCGAATGCGAAAAAGACGGATGTGCTGCTGACAAAGTAATTATTAGCCAGGCGATGTCGGTGTGTCTCATCCATGTCAAGCAATTATCTTGTGCCCTGTGCTCCATTGTCTACCATACTAGCTGCATACGACTACCATGCTGGTCTTTGATTGGTATTATTCAGCTGATTCTTGCCAGGGAAATTGATGCTTCCTCCCCAAAGACGTCATAACGAAATGTAGACTTCATGTTATTGTTGAAATCGAGTAATTCGTTTAAATATTTTCTCTTAGATGTGGAAAGATCTTGTGGTGAGCGTTCATTTCGTTGTGGTATTGGATGTTTTGATATCGACCTAGTTTGTGACGGCGATCGGCAATGTGTCCCTACTTCAGATGAAGATTGTGGTAAGGGGCTGTAAGTTCGTGGAAGTAGGAGTTGGTGATCGTACTATCTTGCCGGGGTTGCTTTGCAAGAAATGTTAGTCAATAAAAGTAATTGATTTGAGTTTAGTGATGGAAGTATAAGAGTTTTAATGAACAATCAGTTGGTGGAATTTAGTGATGGCTGTGAACAGCGTTCGTTCTGACCGCATGTGCAGAAAGGGTAGGGTAAAAGGTAGTACTTCAAGAAGTGGGATCAGGTATAGCATTGGGTTAGATCTTTGATCTTGTACTTATTGTTTTGGGCAATGTGTTTATTATTATTATTATTATTATTATTGTTACAGGTTTTTGTTCCGAAGATGAAACGCTGGTGTTATCAAACACAACAAACACATCATCCCAGATAACATCACCACTCTTCCCCGTGATATATCCAAACGATATGAAGTGCATATGGACAATATCAAACTTAGATACCGAGTTTATTCTGCTAACCTTTATGGAAGTTCACCTGGATCGAGGGGATAAACTGCATATTGGAGTCGGCATTTATACCAATACTCATCACAGTGTCATGATTATGCATAACAGTAATGGATACCCAAATTCAATGACAGTTAACTCAACATCAGTATGGATTTTATTCACATCAGACCATCAAGATCATAATGCAAAGGGGTTTTCACTGAAAGTTGAAATTGCTCATCTAAGAGATGGTGATTATTGTTTTTAGCATGGCTAGTGTACTTAATGCGTAAAATAGATTGATAAGTGGTTTCATAATGGTAGGGTGGACATTCAAAAAGTGGCTATTGGTGAAACCCAATTATTGTCATTTTTAATCTCAACATCCCAACCTGGTATTTCAGTAGATTAAAATTGTACATTTTTTAATTTCAGGGGATACGCGAGATTTTTGAAAAAAAAGAAAAAAAACTGTCGTCCAGTGAGACCAAAAAAAACCCCGTCCCAATGATGAGTAGTCAATCCACCCAACTCCCCATTTCGCCCGCCGCCTTCAACGGCAAAAACTAAAATAACGCCCGACCCAAACTCTTGCTGAAAATCATATGGTGCGCCCCTAAACAGACATTTCTTGCAAAAAGTAAAGTACAGTAATAATCACCATGTAAGTTCTATACCACGGGCATTGATATTCGTGTTGGCTTAGTTAAAGGAAGTCTCTGGCAATCACAACATTATGCCTTACAGAAAAATAATTATCAAGCACGAATCTAGACTGCGCTGCATTCCCTTTTTTTTTTTTTTTTGATAAACAATTCGTACGTTTCCATGCATGAAACCATTTAAAATCTATGACGAAACACATCACATCTCCAGTGACTGCCCTGCCCAGAGAAAAAAGCTGCATTCCTTTTTTTTTTTTGATAAACAATTCGTACGTTTCCATGCATGAAACCATTTAAAATCTATGACGAAACACATCACATCTCCAGTGACTGCCCTGCCCAGAGAAAAAAGCTGAATTCCTTTTTTTTTTTTTTTTTGATAAACAATTCGTACGTTTCCATGCATGAAACCATTTAAAATCTATGACGAAACACATCACATCTCCAGTGACTGCCCTGCCCAGAGAAAAAAGCTGAATTCCTTTTTTTTTTTTTTTGATAAACAATTCGTACGTTTCCATGCATGAAACCATTTAAAATCTATGACGAAACACATCACATCTCCAGTGACTGCCCTGCCCAGAGAAAAAAGGACTGCGGTAGTTGGATATGACCTGTGTGACCCACCATATCTTAACACATAGACTCAACCTCTTTCATCTCGAATCTGAGATGAATGTTAATGAAGTAAAAATCAATGTGGGTGGTAAATCTTAACCAATAACAGATAGGCAAGCATACATGTTTATGCATTAGCCCAACCCACTGTGTTCACTGAACCCAACCCACGTGGGGTTTTATTCAGATTTCATTTGACAGCTTAACCATCGCGTATACGTGCGCGACGTCAAGCGTATACATTGGACCTTGTGCAAATAATACGCGCTGGACGGCTATTCAAACGGCTTGATTTGTAAAACCACAGGATATGTGCATAAACAGCCAAGACTGCATTTTTAATGAGGTAACATCATACCCACTATAGAGTGCATAGTTCATTGTATATTCGAAATACAGTAGACCAGTTTTCTCATGGATATCTGAGCTGTTGAATCAGAACAGGAATGATGAGTTTTCCATGGTCAGGTCAGAGAGATTAATTTAGGGAATGATAAATTAAACTGGTCTACTACAGTAGACTAGCACGAATCATGCATATGGCTTTATTTAAAAATAACTCATATTGACCATATAAAGCTAATAAAAACAGCCGTCTCGTAACACGCGATATTCAAAATTCCCGGGCGCTGACCGTCCAGTGCAATGTTGTCATGGTTATTTGTGCTCAATTGTCGTCATCCTTCATTATACTGCGATGTCATTGCACAAGACAATATCGGAGGCCGGGAATGTTGAATATCGCGTGTTGAGAGATAGATGCTTTTATGCGTTTTTATGGTCAATATGAGTTTGTTTTAAATAAAACCACCGTGATTCGTGCTTGATAATTATTTTTCTTATATACAAGGCATAATGTTGTGAATGCCGGAGATGTCCTTTATTTTTTTTTCAATTATTCAGTTATGCTTTTCATTTATTGATCTTGCTGTTCAATATGTGATTCGAAATTCAGTCAAAGTCGATACCGCAACTTATTTTATGCAAAACAAATCTTGGCGTTTATTACGTAATACATAATAATTGTTACCTGTATCTTTAGCATATTATAATACTTTTGACTAGACTGATCTGAGCATATTAGTTTATAACATATTTTAATATTCCCCTTCCTTACCATATTGACACGTATATTCTTGCCGTTAGTTGATTGCAAGTCAGACGAATTCCAATGCCACTCGGGATATGGATGTCTAAATTATAAACTTGTTTGTGACGGTGAGCAGTTGTGCCTTGATTGGTCCGATGAAGGATGTGGTATGTAGCTTTATATAACATGTATAACAACACTTTCAATATAGCCATATCATCACATCGTTGTCATCACCATCATCATCATCATCATCATCATCATCATCATCATCATCATCATCGTTGTCATCATCATCACTGTCATAATCATCATCATCGTCATCGTCATCGTCATCGTCATCATCATCATCATCATCATCGTCGTCGCCATCGTCGTCATTAATCATCTATAAATCATCATTAATATGGTTTTTCATAAAATTCTTGTGCCAAATGCTTCAGCACTAATTTGTCCAAACTCTTGCCCCAGACCTGTGCACACTGTTAATAAAAAGTATCCGTACACTTGGAAAAATAATCACAATTTATAAACTGAACAATATTGGGGTAAATTTGTTTTTTAATAGATGCACTATCTAATCCGGCACATTATGACACCCCATTGAATCCAATGTGACTTCAAAAAGCAAAGTTACAAGAATTTGATTAGACGAAGGTCCAGTTTTAAAAGTAACAAACTGGCCTATTCAAAACTCCACGAACTAGAAATCTGGTTTGAGAGTGATAAACGGCTATTTTGGGTGCCTTTAATTTAAAACAAAACGGAACAAAAAAAAACTGAAACAAAAGAGCTGACAAAATAAAAAGTTATGAAAAGTACAGAGAAATAAAAATTGAAATAAATACTGCTTTATATAAAGCTTCATTCAAGAAACTGTGTTGTTTCTTTGTTGCGCTTGTTGGAATCTTTGTGCGCCTTGTATAGGCAAGTTTGTCACTTGATAGTGCATCTATTAAAAACAACAAATTTACCCCAATATGGTTCAGTTTTCACGAATTTCCAAACAACGGTTCCTAAGCTCACGATGATTAAACGTTTGATATCAAATTTGGTATCAACCTTCGCAGGAAAGTGTATAGAAAATTATTATATGAATTATTTTGCCATAAACTCATCAGACTCTGATTAAATGGGGATGGAACTAGTGGAGACTTTTTATTGTAAAACGGACAAATTTTGTGCATTTTATACGCGCTGTCCGCACATTTGTGATTGGACATCACGAATCAGCCGTAAACTCGGCCCCCAGTCAATTTTGTTTTATTTCGTGTTTAGAAAATATAAATCATAAGCTTTAAAATGGTATATCATTTGACTTCAATCGATATCCAGAAGCGGGGTTATGGTTTATTGAACTCTGTTCCTTCAACAAAATTGTATATTTTTTTTTTCGGTTCTACGTGTGTCTCTTTTTCCACCTTTCTGGTAATAAATATCAAACAGTCATAATTGGCGGTCATTTCAAATCATCCCCAAGTCAACGAGGTTCAGGAATGTCCTCTCATTGTTAATTGTTGGTTATACATACCTAGACAAAATACAAAGCTTTGTTATCCACCACTTGAACAGGATTTAGCTAAAGCAAACAAAGACAAGATCTATTTTTATAGTGTTTGATGAGATACTTGTCGCCCCGAATTGAGATACCTATGAATACGACCTACACGCATATTTTACACCGTAACTCAGAATACAATTTGCCGTGTTTACGGCTCATTCGTAGTGTCCAATCACATTTATTTCGTACGTATACAGAATATTCAATACGGCTAAATAAGCGACCTCGTTCCATTACAAGAGAGTGATTTTTAATAGTTAGACCGGCGTACGATCGAACAAGCCAGTAGTAAGAGGGCAAAGAAAAAAAAGCCTAGCTAGTGAGCATTAGTTTGGCCCAACACCGGGATATCTGCGCAGGGGCATCGCGCGAAAATGTTCAATTTCATACTATTTGAAGTGTAAGTTGATACACATTGGGTTTATTTTGCGCGAAGCGCTCGAAAGTTTGCAATCTTATTCTATTTCAGTTTTATTGTTTGTTTGATTTTAGAGCCAGTTACGTCATGTCCAGGTGGCGTTATTGATCTGAATGAAGTTCATACAACTAATGTTACGAGTCCCATGTATCCCAATACTCCTCGGTCGATTTACGCCTTCTATTGTGTTTGGCATATTCAAGTTCCAGATGATATGGCATGTTTAATCGACATAATTCACTATGAAGGCTCAAGTTGGTTAAACACACAAATAAATACGCCATACACAGAGGCTGGAGAAAGAATTTATTTATTATTTAATAGCAACATGGCACCAAGCTCAATAACAATCGGAAACAATTCACTGATTTTCGTCGAGCTACGTGAAGAAGAGCTACAACCGGAGAGATCTAAACAAGAAGTATTTCTTGCACATATATCTGTGCTACCTCTTACAGATAACAGTAATTATATTATCTCTAAATTTTGCTTTTACAGTGGAGAAAATGTCTGTATGTCCGTGAAGAGTATTTTTGTTACTTTAAGGGGTGGGGTATGAACGTTTGGGCAGTATTTTTGTGGGACATGGGAGCACATCAGTCATATCGAATTGCATTCTGAATACGAAGAATGTCATTCTGATATCAAATAATTTTGATTTTTTTAAATTCGCGATATTATACATAATTTTATGGCGAATGATTAAAAATTGATGTTTTTGATATTTAACAGTCTTCGAAGTAAAATTTATAAATCTAATGATATGAACTTAGAGTGTATGTAGCTGGGATAAAAAGCCGACGATCAATTGAAAATTTTGACCTTTCGTATTGAAGATATGGATTTTTTCCCCAAAACACCAACAAAATTGAGGTCTTTGGGGGAAAAAACCTATATCTTCAAAATGAAAGGTCAACATTTTCAATTGATCGTCGGCTTTTCATCCCAGCTACTTACACTTTAAGTACATATCATTAGATTTATTAAGTTTACTTCGATGACTGTTAAATATCAAAAATTTAGAAAATATCAAATTTTAATAATTTGTCATAAAATTTGTATTACGTCGCGAAATTAAAAAAAAAAATCAAAATTATTTGATTCAAGCAATTTTGAAATTTGACCCCATGATTGATTTAGTTGGGCACCCGGAAGTTATTGCCCATGAGCCATAGAAAACCCCTATATAGGCCAACTTTCTATATTACTCACTTGCTTCCAAAATATGGGATTTGGCTCCCTAAGTATGTTTAATAGGGTGATTCAAAAATACAAAAGTTTTGATTTTTCAACGGGCCAACCCCTAATATTGTTCATTTTGGTGTAAAAATACATCATGCAAAATTTCACGAAATTCAAATAATTTTTAGAGGGTGCGCCCGGGCTTTGAAGTTTTGTGTGTGAAGTCTATGAGGATTTTGAGTGATTTTCACTCAACCACCAGAAAGTAATAATTAACTTATCCAACTATGCTATAAAACTCTTAGTATGTAGTCTTAGGTATTCATGAAATAAATATGTAAGAAAAATTAAATGAAAATATTGACAAGCGGAGAAAATTCAAAAATTAACTCAATTGTTTCAATTGCGGGAAAGCAGAAGACAGAACAGCTAAAACATTTGGCCAGTCCTCTGACCAAAGGAAAATATTATAATTAGGATAGCCTATAATAGAATGAATGAAGGGTATAAATATTCTCTATTGTATTTTCAGCTTCAGTGACCTGTCATCCACTTGGAAATGTAGAGAATACAAAATGTCCATCTCTCCTCTTCCCATGGTGCATTGTATCTATTGAGTTTAATGATCAAATGGCTCTATTCATAACTCATAATGGCTAGAAATCCTAGCATTATGCAGGAAGCATTATGGGAGCCTGCAATATCAACTTGATGTCTGATGGTGGGAGGTCTTCTTCTTTCATACTGCTAGATAATTATGTAACAATCAATTACAACCTGTAATAGATAGTGCATATACCTTTGTTAATATTCAGGAGTTTATTCATTTGCCTGTTACAACTATCAGCAGTGCTACTGAGAGGATTCACTCCCTCTACGTTGAATGTACTTTTTTCATTATTATAGACAATCTTGAACTTGGTGATTTAAATTTCCGATGGGTTTACATAGGAAACATGTGTATCTAACACACCTGAGAAATTCACCCACATAAGATGAGTCTTTGTGTGAAAAACCCGTTGGAGAAAAGTTTTGCACCAAAACCCTATTGACTTTGCATACAAAACTTCAAAGCCCGGGCGCACCCTCCAAAGTTGATCTAAATTTTATGAAATTTTGCATGATGCATTTTTACACCAGAATGAACAAAATTAGATGTTGGCCCATCAAAAATAAAAACTTTTGTATTTCTGAATCACCCTAATGTTTAATCATACTCGCTACATTTGGGTTCTGTCTGATGGCAGCTTCACGATAGCCATGCACTGGTGGTGATGATCAGACAGGGTCCCACGATTTTTGTTGCGCGAAAATGATTAGGTGAAACCCAGTAGCCCAGTTACAAATTGTTGGTTTCTAACTAACATGCCTAAGGTCGTGCATTGTTTTATGACTTAGGCTTGATGGAACTACATGTAAACTATAACTCTGCGGAACACCTTGAAATCCAATACATCTTGCTCCAAAAAAGTTATTATTTTAAAAGGACATACAGAAGTCAACTTTCAATATTGATCAAATGTTGTTCAAAACCGTATTCAAAACCACATCAAGGTATTCATCTGGTCAAAACGATTCAGAAAAAAGTATGGTCTACCTGTGGCGTATGATTCTCGAGTTATATGCAAATCGCATTTTGGGCTCTACGGGGCGCGGCGGGGGTCAAAACCTAAAAAATGCTCCTATTTTAACCAAACATTTGGGTTAAATACCGTTTGTGATACAACAAAAGTGTGTTCTATCTATTAACCAACCAATTATACAAGGAATACACAAGTAGATGAAGACGTGTTAGATCATATAACTTAGATGAACATTGTGCTTCAAATATGTCGCCATATAGGCTAAAAGCAAAACAATAATAATATTTAACACGTATGTCTCTCCCAGGTACATGGAGGTGCAGGTTCAACGAATACAAATGTGTGTTGATATACTGGTATGTATTGGTCTGCCTAGATAGCCATCGTGTTTGTGACTCTACGGAACACTGCAAAAATTACAAACAAGGAAATGAAGTAGTTGATCTTGAAATACGTAACGAAGAACACAACTGTTGTAAGTTTTAAACAACCACAAAATGAAAACACTGGGCAATTTCTGTCCAACATGATTCAAATACGAAAAATACGAATGAAGAGGTTTATACGTGTCTGTTGGGAATAGGTATCAAAGGTAGATTTTAAATCTGGTCAACAACATTATGTCCGATGTCCTTGCTGTGCTCTCTGCTAATGCCGATTGATTTAAGGTTGGCTTGGCAGTGTGTTCTTTCAGCCTAGGGTTCGCTTTGTTTCACCCACGTACACTTTTTTCACAGCCTTCACAAAGTACGCGGTACACAACTCCTGTCATTAGGGGCAACAAGTAATTGACGAATCGGCTTTAGGGTTTAAATGCCGTAGATACAATGTAACTGCCAAAGATTGTTTTTGGTCTTTTCTGATAGGCCCTGGTCGTACGGGACTACAACAAATGTCTTATTTTTGGAGGAGGATTCCTAGTCGCAATGTTTTTAACCTGTTGTTTTTGGACCCCACACCACTTAGCCGCAGATTCAAAGCGCAGGTTCTGATTAATACATTGAGTTGTTTTTCAAGTGGATGGTGGGAATCAAAGGCCAAATACTGGTCAGTATGTGTATGTTTTCGGTAACTACTGCCCTTAACCGTGCCGTCCGCTTGTATTTTCACCAAAGTGCCAAATTATTTGGGGTTCAGCGGTGGATGTTAGCCTCCAAACATTCCATGTATACGTTAGCGATGATCGGCCTATAGGGAGGCCCATATTACATCCAGGATCTTATTGGTCTAATTGTCCTCTAAACTTGAAATAAGTAGTAGTTAAGCAAAATTCAAGGAGCTTGATTATGTGAGATATGTTCTTTTTGTCCAGCTCTTGTCTTTATCGAGCAATTCTTTTACCTATTTCCAAAGCACCATTGACCGGAACACTAGTGAACAGAGCGGTCACATTGTAAGGTCTTAAAAGATTTCCACTTTATCAAGTTCACGATTTTGTAACTTGGAAACAAAGTTCTGGGACAGCATATTAACAGAACACAGCAAGACACACCCGAGAAAATGAAAAATTCTCTTCATCTGCTTTTTTCCTTCCTTCCCCTCCGGCAAAAATTCTAAGCGGAGTTTGAGATAAACAACCACTTGTTTCCCCTCGTCGGGGCGTTCACTAATCCTAACCATACCAAAAGCCACTAAAAGCTGCAACAGCACAAAACTGCGAGCGCAAGTATTCCACGTTTACTTTTTGTGAGAATAGCATATTTGCTCTGATACATTATGGGTGTTTTCAAAAGCCTAGTGGAACAATACGTTTTTCGTGTACTTTTACTTTGTGTGTATCTTCATATCAAATTGCGTGATCATGTTCAGCGGTCAACTCATTTCATTCTAAAAAGTGACGCTTGTCATTTCAGCATGTGGAGTGAGGAATTATAACATGCAGGCTAATATCACAACAGCTGCGTTAGTTTCACCCTTCGTTGTAAATGACCAGGGTCTACAAGTATACGAAAACAATATATTATGTGTATATTATATTTCTTCGTCCAAAGCTGGTGGAATATTATTACGAATCAATCACTTTGATGTTGAGTTAGGTTATGACTTTCTGATCGTCGGATATGGAGAGGACCCATCTGACTATAATACTGAATTGATCAAGTTAACAGGCCAGCCCAAGCTTCGTACAATGGTAGTTTCAGATAATAATGCTTGGCTAACTTTCGTGACTGATTCATCTGGTGATGCGACAGGATACGAAATTGATGTAAAATTCATCCAGGGAGAATCTGTTGACATGTTTGATGGTGTGTGATTGAAATATTGATTGATCTTTATTTGATTTGGTTGGTTTGCTTAATAGCCATAAAGCCAAAATTCTGATTACATTTTAACCAAAAACAGTTAATTTATAGCATTATAATAAATGGACGTTTATTGTAAGTTATGCTCCTAGAAATACTTTCATGCAAATTTCCTTGCGTCTAGTAGCTCCCGCAAAAGTAGTGGACCTTTCAAAAGTGAATGTGCGTGTAACGGTATCAATTGGGGCTTATAAACTTTGACACATCGACACAATGTATAACCTGTATAGCAAATATAATGGCAAACGGTACTGTAAGCTGAAACGAAATACCTATAACATCTAATATAATAAACTGGGTTCAAAAAGAAACTTTAATGACTTGCCAATATCCAAACGATTACCTTACTGACACAACTGAAAAAATGAACTGAGATGAAACCGTCTGCTGTATCACAATCATGTAACAGCATGGCCGGGAAATTTCGGCAAAACAGAGTTTAAGGCACGTGATGAAGTCAAAACAAATGAAGATGAGAGAAACAAGTGAGAGAATGTTGGGGCGCATGGGGCGTATGATGTGTTCGTTTTTAGCCGGGGTCGGGGTGTGTTTATGTTCGATGAATACGAGTATTATTTTTGTGAGCCAATTCTGAGACAGGAAAGTCCACATACAAAAAGAAAGAATCGGTGTTTTTATTATGTTTTGTGTTGTAAAATCGAGCATGGAATCGTGATAAACCAAGTCCACGTGTGTCCTTGGGTCGCGCCGGGGCTTGAACCCGGGACCTCAGTGATGCAAAGCGAGGGAACAACCGCTGCGCCAATTAGCCCTCCCAAAAATTATAATTACTTATTCACGATGGCTAGACCTCCAAGAACGCTGGAGTATAATACATTTACTTGGACATGCATCCTGTGTTATTTGTTCAGGTGATTATAGGGTACAGTTCTACAGGAGGCAGTTAATCTAATGATCTCTTCATTCTCTTGATCTATTGTGCAAGAACCTTTTTTATGGAACTTGAATCATGTTTCTTTTCCTCATCATTTCATTTCAGGCATTTGTCAACTAGACGAGTATTCATGTGGCTCGACTGGTTTTTGTATTGAAGAGTCCGGTGAATGTGATGGTTTTAATGATTGCTATATTAACAATGCTGATGAAGATATTTGTGGTATAATATGAATAACATAGCAAATTATTTGGTCTACCTTGTAACACTATTTCGCCCGCGTCCGGAACGTCAAAATTAACCTTTTATATTATGGGCTGAAATTCTAAAATGATTGCACGTTCCGCAAACAATTAGCCCAGCCAGTTAAGTCACTTAAGTCACAACAACAACAACTTCCATTTCAAACAATATCATGACCAGATACCAGTGGCATCTAACATTGTTAAAAATGTTATTTTCCGTTTTATATATTTCGAAGCATACATTATTTGTCCAGGACACTACTTATGTAAAAAAGGAACGTTCAACACGGCAAATAGTCCATTTTGTATTACTATGGAAGACGTTTGTGACGGAGTGCAACATTGCTTCACGGACGAGGATGAAACAGAATGTGGTTATTATTATTTATATTATCATTATTATTATTATTATTATTATTATTATTATTATTATTATTATTATTATTATTATTATTACTATTATTATTATTATTATTATTATTATTATTATTATTATTATTATTATTATTATTATTGTTATTTTTATTTCAGAGACAAAACGTTGTCCCGCTGAGTGTTGGTGTACTTACAATGAAGGGAAGTTTCACACAAATTGTCGAGGATGGACTTTTGAAACACTTCCCAACGTTGCGCGGATAACTAAGCTTTTGTAAGAGTGTTTGTATTCATATAAACCATAATATTTGCTTTTTTGTGCGATTTCAATTTATATCTGCAATGTTTTAAAACTTATTTTGTTATATATATTCACTTTAAAACAGAACACTCGCTGACAAAATTTCACCAACAGTCATTGATGATGATATGTTCAAATTGCTCACCAATCTACAAGAAATGTAAGTGGACGTAGGCTTACTCCCGATGCCATAAAAATACAGCACTAATTTATTGGATTAAAAATAATGTTATGTTTTGCCCAACATAGCCCAACCCTATATCCTCTCTTCTTCTTTAGCCTCTTTCTTCTAGTTAGGTTTTTGAGGTCAATCTGTTATCTTCTGTGCCTTTTCTCCGGTTCATACCTCCTAGGTGTCCAGCACACCTCCATTTCTTTGATTTAATTGTCGTAATAATATACTAGTATTACACTCTTTTCCTTTCTCAGATCAGTATTTGAAGAGCTTAGTTGCAAAAGCCCTTTACATCCACCTCTGGCTGAAATTGAGTTATTGGCATGATATTATAGTGTCGGTAAAAATACACATTTTGGTGATTGTTTGACCTTTATAAAAAAACCCTTCCCTTCTGATATCGTACCGTTTGGGAAATCTTGCAGAAATCTGAATTTAAGATGAATATAAAATAATTTTGTTTTTAATTTTTGATGTAGTAGCCTTGAATGTTCTTTAACTATTAGAACCAAAAGGAACTGCTTTTTAATTTTAATTTTAAAAAGTTGTAGCTTCGGAAATACTAAGAAAATGGCATTTTGCCGAATCTAATTAAAAATCTTTTTGATTTTGAAAGCATTAGTCAAGTTACATAAAGTAGTGCAAAAATGGGCTAATATTTGATTGCAAAGGTTGTTTCTAGAAAAGGTTAAATTTATTTAGTTGCAAAAGGCCTTACATCCACAAAAGGCGCGATATGAAATAAATAATAAAATAAATAGGTAGACTTGAAAATTGTACCAAACTTATTCTTTCTTTTTATCAACACTTTATCCAAAACCAAAATGAATCAAATCGAGCCAGCAATAATTACACAATTTTTTTTTCTCAAAAAGTCAAAAAGTGGATGTAAGGGCTTTTGTAACAAAGCTCTTCATTTGTCACTTAGTTTACACGAACATGACAAAATATATGTGACCCGGCAACACAAATGAGCCGTAAATTCCCTAAATTGTATTCTGAGTTACGGTATAAAATGTATACGAAGGTCGTATTCATCGGTAACTTAATCTGGCGCGACATCTGACTCATTTTGATAGTCACAACACCAATCAATAATCCTATTATTGAAGTGGATAATAAGCTTCTACCTTAGATGGCTATAGAACTTTTAATAGCTCTGGTCTCTGTTTGCTTTTGCTAAATCCTTTTCAAGTGGTGGGTTATTTGTATAGGTATGCATAACCAACAATTAACAATGAGAGAACCTTCTTAAACCTCGTTGACTTGGGGATGATTTGAAATGACCGCCAATTATGACTGTTTGATATTTATTGCCAGCAATGTGGAAAAAGAGACGCATGTAAAAATGAAAAAAGCTATAATTTTGTTGAAGGAGCAAAGTTTAACAAACCATAACCCCGGTTTGAAATCAAATGATATACCATTTTTAAGTTTATGATGTTTATTTTTTAAACACGAAATAAAACAAAATTGACCGGGGGAGGAATTTACGGCTCATTCGCCGTGGACGGTCACATATATGGAAAATAACAACAATAAATTACACATCAGGAAAAAGGTATGTCTTCAGAAGCCGCGTAAAAGCAGCCGCAGATTCCGCTTCTCTAACATAAACAGGGAGCTTGTTCCAGAGCTTGGGCCCGAAAACGGTGAAACAGCAATCCTCGGCTCTTTTATTGGAGCGAACTGTACAGAGCCTTGTTTTGTCTGATGATGAGCGAAGCCTGCGACTGCTTCTAGATGAATCTGGGTGAATATAAAATGTGACAAGATCTTGTATATAAGCCGGAGCAGTACCTGATATACTGTTGTATATGTGTAACATGATTTTGAAATTCATTCTTTCTTTCACCGGGAGCCAATGGAGGGTATTCAACAATTCGGCAGAGCACATGATGCAGTCATGTCTACAGTAGAATTCACCTCGACCTTTGCAGGACTTAAACCCCATTAAAAGCTATTAAACCAAGATAACACTCATTGAAACAGCTCAACTGATTAAATCGGATCTTCTCTGGCTGTGCACATGTGTCTGTTTTATATGTGCGATATAGCAATGAGCTGCTATAATACAGCTTCAGTTGGGTAACCGATTATAAAGGAAACGCAAGGAAACAATGGTAGTGGACCTTTGTTCACGAAATGAGACAATGGCCTGCTTTTTGTTAACCAGCATTCTTGAAAATGAGCAACATAATGATTGTTGAGATAACACATTTTGGAACTAAGTTCTTCATATTTTTGGTGTTATCGTTTACATATCCTTCCTAAAACACAAAAGTGCGACCCTTTGTCAATCACCTACAGTACCCAATTTCGGCATACTATATAAGAAACTCATCATGATGATTGCCAGAGAATAGTTTAAATGTAGCTTGTACCGTTTTTTGTGGCATCCTTCAGAAGTGAGCGGTCCGATACCAATAGTTTCGGTCAAATCTCCATTCAATTAACACGGGGAGTTGGCTAGCTATGCCTTGCCCTCACTCATATTTTACAAAAGTGCGACTATTTCTGAACATCTAACCTAGCTGTAATTTTAGGTCATGTTAGAGAAATATATTTGCTAGAAGTGTGGAGAATAAGTTAAATATTGGCTGGTTATTTTTCACACAGTGATGTTAACTAGGCAAGTGCCCATTCTTCCAACATACATCATTTGTAGAGGTCACGCGTCAATGGTGAGAGCACTGTGTATTGTGTATAGGAAAACGGACAGTAACTGCAGTATGACCTGTCTCGTCCACATGCAAAGATCAGTCTGGCTGCCTTAGTCTTTCTCTGTGTAATTCTTATCGTTATCCTCTCCATCGACCACTCGCAGTATTTTCTCCAGACGTGCAGCCCCGTACGAGAGGACATATTTGACGAATTGGCCGAATACCTGCTTATTCATGGAGATAGGAAGATTGATGTCACGAAATTTATAACTCCAAAATTCACCTAACCTACAACCATGGCCAAAATGTGTTGGGACACTTATGGAAAACGTACACTACATTATGGCCTTATTTCCGTTATTATTAAGGGCTGGGGTATGAACGTTTGAACAGTATTTATTTTGGGACATCAGAGCACATCAGACATATCGAATTGCATTCTGAATACGAAGAATGTCATTCTGATATCAAATAATTTTGATTTTTGAAATTCGCAATTTAATACACATTTTATGGCAAATCATTAAAATTGATATTTGTGATATTTAACAGTACTTGAAGTAAACTTTATAAATCTGATGATTTATACTTAAAGTGTATGTAGGTGGGATGAAAAGCCGACGATCAATTGAAAATTTTGACCTTTCGTATTGAAGATATGGATTTTTTTCCCAAAACACCAAAAAAAAAATAGGTCTTTTGGGAAAAAAAATCTATATCTTCAATATGAAAGGTCAAAATTTTCAATTGACCGTCGGCTTTTCCTCCCTGCTACATACACTTTAAGAATATATCATTAGATTTATATAATTTACTTCGAGGACTGTTATATATCAAAATTTGAAAAATATCAAATTTTTATAATTTGTCATAAAATTTGTATTATATTGTGATTTTCAAAAATGAAAATTATTTGATATCAGAAAGACATGCTTCGTATTCAGAATGCAATTCGATAGGTCTGAGGTGCTCTCATGTCCTACAAAAAATACTGTCGAAACGCAATAAACGCTAATTTTAGATCCCTTAACGTGATAAAGTGGAGGTTTCTTTGGTGTCAAGCTTAAACCCTTTCCTAACACCCCAAACCTCCCCCTTCCCCACCAATCAATGTTGGGTGCCACTAGGCGCGTGTGACCAAAAAATTCAACATTGATCGGGGGGAGTGGGGGGGCTTATTTACATTACCCAATCAAACCGTCCCAACACTTATGGCCAGCATTGTAGCTAGATTCCTCTTCATTCCTCCTTGGTACGTTATTTATGATAAGATAAGAGGTACCGGTAGAATGTACCTCATTTCTAACGATATACAGGGTGTCCCCAAAAAAAGAGGCCCCTCATTGCGCCCTCTTATTCTCCTATTTCTGAAAACTTAATCAAATATATTTTGGTATGTAAAAAAACCTTGAGTCGTTAGCTTTAATAAACCAAAACAATTTTATCAATCGGCTCACAACTTTTGAAGATATGTCCACGGAGAAGGTTTGGCTACTTCAAAGATTGAAAAGGAGTACACATACCATGCATGAATATCAAACATTCCTCGATGATAACTTTATAAAAAAAACTTTATTTATGGAATGGGCTTTACCGATGGGTTTATGGGCAATGGATTTTGTTAATAGTGTCATTAATTTGTGGGTAAAATGGATGCCGAATGGGACTTCTTTTGCTTTACTTGCAATTACCTAATTTTTCTTGGTTATTTATGCCTTTTGTTTTATTATGTTTCTTACTTTCTTACTTTGTTGTTTCTTGATTTTTTTTTAATTTCCAACATAAGTCATTTCTCTTTTAATGATAAAATGTAGCCCTAAAAGGCTGTTTGGTTTGTCTTTGGTTCTTCTGAACTGAGTTTACTGTGCTGCTCTGCCCTCTGCCTGGTTGCCTCCTTGGCGAATACAGGTTTCAGCCCCGATCCTCATTGCATCAATTGCATTGCGTACCATCCTTTTGCGCCGGATACTTGCAAATGCATTCAGTAATACGTCTACGAAGATCTTAGATTTTGCCACAAAGGGAAAAAAAGTGGTGTGAGGTCTGGTGATCGTGCAGGCCACTCCACAGCATGAGCCATCCCAACCACTCTGTTTGCTATCCGTGGACAGAGTGAAAAACGGGTACTTTTATTCAAAAGGGCATATCTTCAAAAGTTGTGAGCCGATAGAAATAATTGTTTTGGTTTATTAAAGCTAACGATTTAAGGTTTCTTTACATAGCAAAATATATTTAATCAACTTTTCAGAAATAGGAGAAAAAAATGGCGCAATGAGGGGCCTCTGTTTTTTGGGACACCCTGTATAATGAACCACTTGTCTTGAATCACTGAAATTTCAGTGAAGTAATTGATATACATAATTTTTGTTACCAGTGTGTAGTTATTTTTTGAGAAAAAAAATGTGCAGAATAATATAATCCTGTTGTAGATATCAATTTATTATTTAGTGTACAAAGTTATGGGCTCACTTAGTATATAGTATAAGATACCTTTTGTGTTTTATAATATTAATGTCTTTAGCTTTGAACGTTTACTCCCGCGTTGTTTTGTGCTTAAATGGACATGCTCCAGGTTATAGCTTCTTGTTTCACACCTTACCATCAATCACGTACCGGACTTCGCTCTGCTTCCGATACAACCCTCCGGCTTACTGTACATAAATTAAATACCAAATCTCTCCACTCTGCCGCAAATGAAGCTTTTTCTCTGGCTGCACCTGGACTGTGGAACAATTTACCCATCACTATTCGTACTGCAAAACTCATTACCAGTCTTCGAGAAATTACTGAAGTCATATCTCTTCCCCAAACGTTAACTGTTTTTATTGCTCACTTTGTTTTGTTATATTGTGTTTATGCTTTGAATTTGTTTATGCGCTGTGGTCTAGATGTAACGGCGCTTTATAAAAGAATTGTGTATGTATGTATTTTTTCGCTTGTTGTTATAATAGATCTCTTGAACACAACATGATAACTGAGATACAGAAAAATGCATTCCGTGGACTCCACGACGTAACGCTGTTGTAAGTTAGCTGTGAAGCATGTGTTTTTGTTACTGGACCGGTTCGAATGTTAGGAAACTCAGCTCTGTAAATAATGAAGATTTTCATTACGTCTTCCACAATTACGTGTTTCATGCAAATGCGCACTCAAACAGATGCATGTCAATGAAATTTGTTAGGCGTAAACAGTGTTAGGAAATTCGTTAAACCCTATGCAATACGAAGGATATAAAGATCAAACCCAGCCAAAAATCTGCCTGATATAGACCTGTAGTTGGACAAAAAACTAAACGACGAAATGCTTATTTGATAAGTTTAGCTGTATAATTGGAACTGGAATACTGGATAAGAAAAAAAGTAAAAAACATAGAAAGAATTTCGGTTTGTTAATCAATTAAATAGCCATGATAGCGAAATGACCATACTAGTAGTAAGTACGGGACTCGGTAGTAAAGAAACTGATAGAGAAGAAAAACAAGTGAATAAATTACATAATAATGATTTTTAATTGCATGTTCTCGTAATTACAGGGATCTATCGAGGAATCCAATCAACGACACTGGCAACAAGTTTTTGCGAGAAGTACCTACACTTTTACTATTGTGAGTATGAAGGCATGGTTATTGAAAAAAAAATAGTATAACAATGAATTCTTATTTGCCAATATCTTTAATAAATTATAATCAAATTATTGTCATAGAAAAATTTTTTTTAGTTTTATATCACGAAAAACGGGTGGGATTGCCACTTAATATCGAGAAAAAAACACTAGAACTAAGTTAAAATGAGCTACAATCTCAGAACAAAATAACTGTTTGAAGCTACTTGAAAGGCCTAATTGAAATCCCCCCCTCATTCAGTGGCGTAGCTTCTGGGGAATTGCCCCGGCAAAATTGCCTATTTGGGCCCCCGCCCCCTAGTGCAAGGAAACAATAGGAAAAAGGGGGGGGGAGAGAGAGAGAGAGAGAGAGAGGAAAAAGAGAGGAGAGAGAGGGAGAGGAGGGGCAGAGAGATGGGGAATCCATACGATATGCAATACCATACGATTATTATCTGGCAAAAATTGTCTATTTGGGCACCCCCCGTGGGAATTTGGGCCCCCACCCCATACAGTCTTGCCCTCTCCCCCCCCCCTGGAAAAAGCCCAGCTACGCTGCTTCCCTCATCATCATGTTCTTCAAACATTGATTGGTGGGGAAAGGGAAGGGGTGCGTGGAAGAGGAATATACCGTTACAGGCATTCAAGTGACTTGCTTAATAGTACGTGCAGTGGGTGTGGCAATTAGAATTTCGCTCAAAGGTTTATAAAATTTTGTTATCTGTAGATTATTTTTCAACGTCTCATTGTCGTCTATTACAAATGGCACTTTTGACGAAATGACTAAGCTGAAAACATTGTAGGTGAAGTATAAATAATGCTTTTAACCTTAAATTTACGCGCAGTGTAAATTTTTTTACATTTGATTTTTTACATTCTTCGTACAAAATCTGAGTAAAAATAAAATGGTCGAGAGCAAATGTAATGGAACCTAAATTATTAGTTTTCCATGTTATTTTGTTAAAGCGTTGTATAGTCATGGTGGTAGTGTACAAGCAAAATAATCTTATTCAAGATCAGATGTCCATTTAATCCGTAACTTGTATATTTTAAGGGTTCTTGTGACTGAAAATGTTCAGATTGATGTTCAGAACGGTGCGCTACATGGACTTGAAAATTTGTCAGAATTGTAAGAATACATTATAAGCCTATTATTATCTTGTATTATGGTATCGTATTATCATTAAAATGTTAATACTTTTGTTTGATTGCTTTTGTTTGTATCAAATTATCATTCAAACGATCGGGTGAAATGTTATGGAATCATCATTAAAACGTTTTAACCCTTTTGTTCGCTTGATTGAATGCTCGTACACCATGTACACGTTGTCCCAAAAATATCTGTACCATTTTGAACCACCATATCTTTCACAAGGATTAGCCGTATGGAATTAAACCCAGTAGAAAATATAATTTGGAGTTAATACTTCTGTATGATGTAAGCATGTATAGATCATATTGTTTTCTATATCTCAAATTACAGCATGTGTTGATTACTTGTCTGCAGGTATACCAGCGATCATAGATTGTGTTGTTACTTCAAGAAACTGGAGTCCTGTGTGGTATTGGAGAAGCAACCTGTTTTATTCCAATGTGGAAGTCTGATGCAGAACAGTATTTTGCGAGTTTTCATGTGGCTGCTTGGACTCAGCGCCGTTTTCGGTAATGTTGTAGTGCTAATATGGAGACTAAAGGCAAAAACAAAGAATGATAACCAACTAGTGCAAGCAATTTGTGCCGGAAATTTGGCAGTCTCCGATCTCTTCATGGGTAGTTACATGTTAATTTTGGCCATAGCTGATGCTTACTATGGAGATGAATTCTACCAATTCTCTGATGATTGGCGAGCAAGCATTCTGTGTAGAGTTGCTAGCGTTCTAACACTTCTCTCAAATGAAACATCACTGTTTTTGTTGGCTTTTATAACAATAGATAGATTCATGCGTCTTGTTTTTCCATTTAGTCCGAACCATTTCAGTCAATTCTCTTCAACAATCGTTGTAGTTGTGATTTGGTGTGTTACCGTACCTATGAGTATATTGGCTTCTATATTTGCTGATCCTGACTCTGATTTCTACGAACTCTCAGACGTTTGCATTGGTTTACCGTTGATAACAAGACCAGAAAGCTACGAAATAAAGTCTGACCAAATTAGAAATGATATCAAGACATTTACATTTGAAATACCTACGCCTTCAAATTCTAAGAACTCGTGGTATTTTTCTCTGGTCATTTTTCTGGGCATCAATCTTTTGCTGACAGTTTTAATAGTTCTTATGTACATCATAATATTTTTCAGAGTACGAAAATCTCGCCGAGCCGCCCAGAATTCACCGAAAGTGAAGGAAGAAGTGATCATGGGACTGCGCATGTCTGCAGTCGCTTTAACCAATGGCATGTGCTGGTTACCAGTGATATTTTTGGGTATTATGTCTCAAGCCGGGTATATTTCTGTTTCTCTTGATATGTACATATGGACTGTAATTTTTATTTTACCTATTAATGCATCGTTTGACCCACTTTTGTATACTGTTTCTATATTGCTCAGTTACTGAATCGTAAATTTATGAACATTATTTGAGCTTGGTTCCATCGAGAGAGGCACTCGACTTTTGCAGTGCAACTATAGTGGTGAGAGACTGAATTCCAACAAAAAGGGTCATTTGGTGAGAAGGCCCAAGAAAGGAGGCCTTTACGTGAGACGGGGAAAAATTTAACCGACAAAGGCGCGGTGTTTCCGTTAGATTGGGGAACATTGTACAAAATAATGGAGTCTTTCCGTGAGACTAGGAAAACTTTTAAACGATATAAAAGTTGGCAAATATTTGATATAAAATTGCCAAAAGTCATAAAATTTTGAAAAAAAAAAATTAATTGAGTGAATATTAGAGAGAGAAAAAGGGTCATTCGGTGAGAGGAGTTGAAAATGAGTTTGTGGTAGCACTTCACCGTCACCCATTTTAGTGAGTTCCATTAATATGTTAATAGAGACATTGCGATTTCCAAACGCAGACATCGGACGTACGTTGATCTATTCAAAACCACTCTCCTGTATCGAAGCGAGGTCACGTATTTAGCTATTTTTGAAGATATTCCACGTGCGAAATCGACGTAGATACATCGTTGAAAATGCACAAAATTTGTCCATTTCACAATATATGTTAAAGACAGTTAAAGATAATGAACATACGAAGGAAAGTCTAATTATTATTATGATCCTTTTTGTTTGTAACAAATCGTTATAATAAAGGTACAGCGCTAGCGATGTGTTAAAAATGCACTAAATTTAAACGCAATATTCATACGCAGAGATTGCCCATTGAAATGTGTGTGATACTTTGCGTTAAAAAAATGACATTGCGATATACCATTTTGGATTCCAACGTAGAATAAAACGCAGATGCTACGTTGAAATATGCTGATTTTACCTCATGTCTAAGTCCATGCAACGCGCCCAATTTTCAGGACGAAAAGTCTCATTTTGAAAGTAAAGTCATGATGTATGGATGTAGTGATCTTTAATCTACCAAAATATATGTTTTTGGGCAACTATAATATTAGGGGAGCACAAAAAACCCCCAATTAAGTTTAATCGGCATGTAGGTCAAAATTTTAGTCAAAATCAAAAGCGGCCTGTTTGAATTAAGCAGAGACGCAGCTTACTATTATTTTTTCAATCACTATGCCCTCTATCGACCTAGATTAGATTAGATCAAATATCATAGTCTTTCATTCCACCTGACTCGTTCTCCTTCGTGACGAATGAGCACAATCCAGTTTGTTTGGAACCGAGACTAGCAATATTTAACACCGTATTAACGTACGTTCCACGTGCTGCGTTTGGAACATCGCAATATCTCTAATATCAGCAGTAGACGTACTTCCACCAATACTATAAATATCAAATATATAAACACAAAAACAGCACGTATGTCAAAATGTATACACGTTCTTTATAAATTCTCGAGCTGTATTTTTGTTCTTAAAACCGTAATGATAATTTGCAAAGGAGATCCAAAATGTAGGTCTTACTAATTACTAAAAGAGGTAACAAAGTTGGCCAAAAACGGGGGTTTCAAAGAAAATTCATGGTAAACATATGTACCACGTAACTGCAAGACAAATTAATTTAAAGAGCATGTTTTATATTTGATACCAAATTTGCCACTTGTAGTTTTAAAGTTCAGAGCATTCTTTATGTTTTGGGCCGTGTCCACTTTTGCTTGTTGCCTCAAAGTAGAAGTGGCTGGATATGTAAACAATCAGAGAATAGTAAATATATTTTATAAATTCTTTATTTGCCCGAGAGCCATATTGAGGGTTAAAGCACACAAGTGCCTGGTGACCATGGATGTACCTCAAAGTCAGTTGCATTTATTATGGAGGGGAATTAATCGTCCATTTGTTGCCGAAATGAGTAAAATGTACTTAGACTGGTTCTATTTTGGAAAAATCGTGTTCCTAGCGGCAAGTTTGCGTAAAATTGGGTTTTGTTAATTAGGGTATGCTGAATTCGAATCTGTTGTCTGCCAAGCAATATTAAGCTCGTGACCCACTAAAAGACCCCCAATTAATGACCCCATATGATCATATAGGGGCAAAAATTAATTTTTATTCCAATAACACTTTAACATATCAAATTATACGTCTGACCCCACGGATCCCAGAAATGTAATGCTTGTGCGTGTACGACCCATCGTTAAGAAGTTATGGGGCACAGAAGGTCACAGGTTGATTTGCTTGTTGTGTATGGGTCAAAAGTCAAAGTTGCCGCGATTTCGTTAAAGGTTTCAGAAAAAGAAAAAGAAGCACTATCTGCGATGTCTAATTAGCATGTAACACAGCAAAGAGTCAAAATATATGTAGGATTCCATAGGATTCAATGAAATTTGTATTTATTTATTTATCACCTATCTTCTAAATTAGACATCACAGATAGTAAAAACTATTCTTTTCCTGAATCCCTTGAACTTGAGGAACAGTTTGCGCCCATTTCCAAAATCGGAGGAACTTTAATTTTTCACCCTTGTATAACATGCAAATTGACCTTGGACCTGTTGAGCCTCAATATAGAGGGTATGCAATACGACGTCACTCATGACAGAGTCATCCTCATTTAAATAAAATTCTGTCCTCCATAAGGTGCCACGGGGCAAATCGCATGATAATACATTAAAACAGGTGATAGGTATGAATGGATGTGGAATCGATCTAGAGACCTGTCCCTCTGTCATCTTAAGCTATTTTAGAACTGTCCTCCAACATGGCTGCCATCTCAATTGTTATATCGTTCCGGTTGGTTTATTGCATACACTCTATATGTCATACGTGCAAATGTGTTTACATTCTTATAGACCCAGACATACTTAGTAATTTGAGATGTTTTTCAGTGAATTTGGAGCATTTTAAAATGTTACCCCCTGTATGATCATGTAGGCAGTTTGGGGGAGGGGTCTTTTTTAGGGTCACGTGGTTCCAATATAGGATGGGAGACAAAAGTTTTGAATTCAGCATACCCGAATCACGGGTTCGCCAAAAATCGCTTGCCCCCCCCCTCTCGCACATGCCAAATTTTTGGGAACCCAATTTACAAACCTTAAATGGTCTTGATACATGTTTATGTTGCGAGCGCATCGAGCAGGAAATTTTGCATATTTAAGCGTTTCCGTTCCGTAAGCTTTTTTAGCGCATTTTATTTAAAAGGCGCCCCATGATTGTGTGCCAAAAATCGCTTGCCCCCATCTCGGCTTGCCAAAAATTGCTTGCCCCCCTTTCGGCTCGCCAAAATGTCTCCCCCCAATTTTACCCTCCCCAGGGCTCATAATTCAGGCATGAGACTGCACTTTCCTAAAAAAACCTGAAAAAACTGAAAATGCGCGTGAAATTGGGCAAAAAGTACCAAAAACAGGCTGAAATTAAATAAAGTTGCGGAAATTTTGACTATAAAAAACTGAATTCAGTTTTTAAACTGAAAATTCTCATGCCTGATAATTATTGCACAGCCCCTAACCAAAATAATTTGGTTGCCAGCTTTAACGCGAACTTGCCGCTAGATCATTAAAGGGCAGGTCTATTGCAATAACAAGTTTATTTCTATTCGAAGAGAATAATTTTTACATTACAAGTTGACACTCGTTGCAACTTTTTTATGCGTATATCTCCTGAAAAAAGAGAAATTGTGTGGGTAAAGTTCGGGCTCGTACGTGTTCTTCCACCGTTTGAAGCGAAATTATTTTTTCTGATGACGTAAATGAAGCGGACACTATATCATGTTCTCATTTACTTGTGTTACAATCACAATCACTTTGACAAGTTTGACATTAGCAACAATGAGTTGTACTATTATTTACAATAACAATATGCAGACTATTGTTCTCATTTGGGAAACAAAGCCTCACACAGTATTGTTACTATGCCTTTGCTTTGTAATATTTCATCCAACTGAAACTATAATAACTATAGCTCGTGATCATGTAAATGGGATTGTGCCTAGTGGATCGATAATATTGTACTCATTAACATTTTGCCATGTTTTATGTTTGTTGATTTATTGTGTTTTCTTGTTTTACTTTGTAATTTTGTGAACGCACCGTCGGGTAGACGTGTGCCGCTGATATAAAAGCGTATGTTCTAATAATAAAATAAATAAATAAATATATGCTTGTCTCAGATTGATCACGGCGCGGCGCTGAAATTCTAAGCTCAAATTATTTTTTAGTCTTTCTCATGATATTGATATACATATGAATTGTAATATAACAATTTACTAATATATAAAACAAAAAAGAAGCGGTTGATTTTATCCATATGTGACCGTACAGCACGAATGAGCCGTAAATGTCCTCAATTGTATTCTGAGTTACAGTGTAAAATGGGCATGAAGGTCGTATTCATAGGTACCTCAATTTGGTGCTACGTGTACCTCATTTAATGAGATACACGTAGCACCAAATTGAAATACCTATGAATATGACCTTCATGCCCATTTTACACTGTAAGTCAGAATACAATTGAGGACATTTACGGCTCATTCGTGCTGTACGGTCACATATGTTTAAAAACCATTAAAGTATTTTTTCTGCGAACAACAACAGTATACGTTCTGTGCATTGAGAATGTTTATAGTCCCTTCTCGCAAAGAAGAGATGACGTCAACTTTTTTCTAGGTCAAATCTGTCTCGTTCGAATGAACTCATCGCTTAAGTTGGTTTTTGCGGAATATCAATTTTGAACGTCTTATTTTCTAAAAAAAAAAAGAGTCATTTTCATTGTCTTGATAATATTAGTTTGCCAATGATATGTTGTCCGAGCAATATACCTGCCCTTTAAATAAGCACATATTTCCAAAATAGAACCAGTTTACTTTTTGAAATTTGACATAATTAGTAGATGGCCCCGATATGACCTATTCAAATAACTTGTGAAGAAAATAACAGGTCTATCCATAGGCCTACTAATTGAGTCTGTGGACCCTAGAGCTACAATCTTCGAAAAAAGTACTTAGCAGTGGATCCGGAACCGGGGGGGGGGGGGGCGGGGGCGGGGCCGCCCCCTCAATTTTTGTGTTGATTTCTGGCACACATTCATGGGCGCCTTTTAAATAAAACGCTCCAAAAAGGCTTAAGAAAATTCAGCACGGAAACGCTTAAATATGCACATATTCCGGCTCGCTGCGCTCAAAACATAGGCTATGTATCTAGACTATTATAGGTTTGCAAATTGGGATCACAAAAATTTGGCACGCACAAAGCCGTGGTGCAAAGGGTGGGGTGAAGGGGGGGGGGGGGGGGCAAACATTATTGCACAGCCCCTAACAACAGGTGGATGGATCTGTGTGAACATAACATAGGCCTATGCCCTCTGGTAAGTTCCTAGGGTCTGACCCTTGTCTGGGTGTAGTGAAATAAGTGCCCCCTCAGAAGTGAGAAACCTTTGCAAAATGAAGACCTAAGCCATTTGGTGGACCATTTTGGCACTATTATATTATTGTGTTGAATTTTAATTTGAGTAAACCGAAAATATGTTAAATCAAGGCCCAATTGAAGCAATTTGGTGCATCATTTTTACACTATTAGCATTGCTTTAAAAAAAGGGGCCCCGAAATCAATTTGCAAAATTTTAAAAAGTACATTGGTTCCGACTGACACTCGCAATTAGGGTCTACTAAAGCATGCATGGGTTATTTTAAAGTCGGCATTTAGTCCTGACTTTGATGACAAAATGTAACGGGCTCTGCGTATCGCGTATCGGCGGACCCGCACAGGCTTTTGGACCGATGACCCGCCTTGAAGCAATACCTAAAACAATCAGATAAGTAGGCTTGGGCCGACTCCATTACGTGCAATTTAAATTTCAAAACAGAAGCTAAAAGTTGGTTTTTGCGGAATATCAATTTTAAACGTCTTATTTTCTCAAAAAAGAGTCATTTTCATTGTCTTGATAACATTAGTTTGCCAATGATATGTTGTCCGAGCAATAGACCTGCCCTTTAAATAAGCACATATTTCCAAAATAGAACCAGTTTCTTCGAAAAAAGTACTTAGCATGCAGTGGCTCCGGAACCGGGGGGGTGCTGGAGCAGCCCCCTCAATTTTTGTCTTGATTTCTGGCACTGATTCATGGCCGCCTTTTAAATAAAACGCTCCAAAAAGGCTTAAGAAAATTCAGCACGGAAACGCTTAAATATGAAAATTTTCCGCCTCGCTGCGCTCAAAACATAGGCTATGTATCTAGACTATTAGGTTTGCAAATTGGGATCACAAAAATTTGGCACGTACAAAGCCGTGGTGCAAAGGGGGGGCAAACATTTTGGCAGGCCGAGAGAGGGGGGGCTAGCGATTTTGGTGGGCCGAGGGGGGGGGGCAAGCGATTTTTGGCGAGCTGTTTGGAATTTTTTTTATTGCACAGCCCCTAACAACAGGTGGATGGATATGTGTGAACATAACATAGGCCTATGCCCTCTGGTAAGTTCCTAGGGTCTGACCCTTGTCTGGGTGTAGTGAAATAAGTGCCCCCTCAGAAGTGAGACACCTTTGCAAAATGAAGACCTAAGCCATTTGGTGGATCATTTTGGCACTATTATTGTGTTGAATTTTAATTTGAGAAAACCGAAAATATGTTAAATCAAGGCCCAATTGAAGCCATTTGGTGCATCATTTTTACACTATTAGCATTGCTTTAAAAAAAGAGGGCCCAAAATCAATTTGCAAAATTTAAAAAAAAACATTGGTTCCGACTGACATTCGCAATTAGGGGCTATTAAAGCATGCATGGGTGGGTTAGCATTTAGTCCCGACTTTGATGACAAAATGTGACGGGCTCTGCGTATCGCGTATCGGCGGGCCCGCAGTAATTTCACAGGCTTTTGGACCGAACCCGTCTTCAAGCAATACCTAAAACAATCAGATAAGTAAGCTTGGCATTACGTGCAATTTAAATTTCAAAACAGAAGCTAAAATGGGCACTTCTTATAATCATATACGCGGAGGGAGGGTGTCTGAGGGAGGATGCATCCCCTCAGTATTTTGGGGAAAAAATGTAGGCCGAATTGAAGCCATTTCGGAGACTATTTTTACACTATTATTAGGCCTACGCGATGTGAATGTGCAGTGCACGCCCGGTCCCCGCACTCCGTGCATCCGCAGGTATTCATGCTTGTCGGTGAACTTTAAAAACACCCCCTTTTGCATCTCATTTCGCGAAGTTTTTAGGGGAAAAACACCCCTTTTTTTAGCGATTTCGTGAATTATTTGCCCTTCGACAATACCCCTATTTTCGCTAAAACGCGAACGATATTTCTAATGATACCCTTTTCTGACAGAAACGTGTAGGCTGCTCCATGAAAATACCCTTTTTTTCAATTTCGCGAACACGTGGTTTGAAAAACACCCCTTTTTTGTGTGTTTCGCGAATCGCATTTCTTCATCTGAAAACACCCCCTATTTCGCGAAATTTTCGACGAGCATGAATACCCATGGATGCACGGAGTGCGGGGACCGGGAGTGCACGTCACAGTTTATTTCCTATTTTCTTTTTCACATTTAAGGGGTTTTTTTTAAACACGAAAGGGGCGCGGACCCTGCCTGGATCCGCCACTGGCATGGGAAGTCGTCCCGGGGAGGTCGTTGATCATGATCAAAATGCGATATAATTTATATCTTCCACAAAAATGAACATGACCCAAAACATGAAAAATGCTCAGAACTTTCAAACTACAAGCGCTCCAATAGCAAGTTTGGTATCAAATGAAAGGGGTTAATATACACTTTAAATTAACTTGTGTTGCAGTTACGTTGTTGCATGTTTACCATGAATTATCTTTAAAAAATGTGTTCTTGGCCAATTTTTTTACTTTTTTGAGTGGAGAAAGACCTACATTTTGGATCTCATTTGCACATCTTCATTACGGTTTTATTTCATGTTTTTTGTTTTAAATTGCTCAAGGAATATTGAAATTTACATATTCTATGATGTTGTTTATGGTTTTTTTTTATAGTGTATGGTATAATGAATTATTACGTACTTCGTTTTCATCTTTTCGGGCAGACAAACTGTAGCACAAGTTTAATACCGTAGCACGAGTTCCCATGTTTTTTGTAAGCAAAAGTAAAATATGAAGTCCACATCGTTTTTATGTATATCAATATAAACCTTAACATAGTAGTTACTTATCATGTGATGCGATCAAGCAAAATCAGTCGGAACTCGGAAATATTGATTTTGACATATAGCCAATCAAAGGAAGTAGGCCCCCTATTTCCCTTTGTTTCCTCTTGTTTTGGAAACTCTTTAATTGCTCATATCTTTTGGACGTGTTGTTCAATTTCAATACGTTTTTTTTTGCAAAATCCAGCTTTGTAAATGCTTTTTACTATCCTATAAGAAACTGAAAATTTTGTATTTCGATTTTGCTTGATCGCATCATACATAAAAAGTAGCTTTATGGCGCGTTTTGTTTTACGACACCAATAATTAATAACTAATTGTACCTAATGTACATGAGCAGTCCGATTAGACTGGCGCGACCTTTAAAATGACCTCGCTTGGGTCACTCGCCGCCACAGATAAATACAAACTTGACAGGATGGACAAAGTTGTGCTTCAAACTATACATATTAATAAACATGGCATAACATGGTGTATTATTTCCTTAATTCATAATTGCAATTGGCTAAAAATCATTACGTAGGCGTCAATAATAATATGAAGAGCTTTGTTGCAAAACCCCTCCCATAGGGGGAGACTGGGTTTTCCAAAAATCAGTATCCCAGAAGTCTCCAGCTCCAGCAGTCCCCGACTTTTTTCACATCATACAAATTAGGTATCCCACAGGTATCCCAGTTCGGGAGCTAGTGCCCAGAAGTGTCCCAGAAACTAGGTGGTTATGGGAGACTTTTGGGAGCTAGTGCCCAGAAGTATCCCAGAAAGCGGCTTCTGGGAGATCTCCAGGAGACCTCCCAGAAATGCTTACTGAGTATCCCAGAACATATCGTCGGCTGTATTCCATAGTGGCGTATAGTGATTTTTGGTAATTTTTTTGAAAATTGGCACATATGCTTTTAATGATGTTTTCTTTCATTTTTCTAAGTCTCATCAGTCAAAACTAGCTAATTAATTAGTAATTAATTAATTAAATGTGGCGTATAGTTACAAAGTGAAATTTTTTGTTTTCCATAGTGGCGTATCGACCATACGCCACTTTTTATACACATTTTATAATTATGAAATATCGGCAAAAATGAAAAACACTGTATGTCATAGTGGCGTACACGTCTTAGTGACGTATCAGACCTATACGCCACTATGGAATACACACGACGAAGGATTACACGGCGACCGAGGTGGCGTAAGGTTAACGTTAGGTTAGGGTATTGCGTTTTGCTTGTTTTCCATATAGTGACGTATAGCTTTGTGCTTTTTGTTTTCAGTTTGCCAGCAATAGTATGTATCTATTTCTTTTGAAAAATATATAACAATAAAATATATTTAGTTTACTACAGAAATTTCACATCATTTACAAAATGAATGTCTGATTTACACAACTCGATTTTAAATTGGCATTTCTTCAAACCCGATTTTCTCGAAAAGTTGTTTATTCGCGGTGCCACACTATACGCCACTATGGAATACAGACGACGATATGGTTTGGGGAAAACCTAATTTGTATGTGAAAAAGTCGGAGACCTCCCGGAGACAATTCTGGAGGTCTCCGGCTTACCTGCTATATTTTGCTATGGGATCCACTTGAGCAATTTTGAGAACACATCAAAAAATCATCAAAAGAATCGCTGATATAAGGGGGTTTAGATATGTCAACTCTACTTTGTTTAATTGTTATATATATATATACAGCGGCATGCATATCATATACACGTGCATTGATTTAGTGTCCCTGTCTATACAATATAATTATTTACCTGGTGTTGTCGCTGTGAGGCGTTCTCTTTGGTCAATTCTGATATGGCCTTTGAGATTAGCCCAAACGGTTCCTGACAATATTCACGTTGCTGTGATTTCTTTTCTGGTGTGAGTTGTTAAGTGTCTGTTGAGGTGAGAACTTTGTGTGTAAGTTTTCTGGCAATACTCACATTGATAGGGTTTCTCTTTTGTGTGTGTTCTAATGTGTTCGTTTAGATGGCCTTTTTGTGAAAAGCATTTCGAACAAAATTCACATAGATAGGACTTCTCTTTGGTGTGAGTTTTGGTGTGGGTTTTGATGTGTGTGTTAAGTTGAACACGTTGTCCAAAACCTTTCTGACAATACTCACACTGATAGAGTTTCTCTTGGAGGTGAGTTGTTCTGATATGTTTTTTGAGATGGCTATTTTGTGTGAAGCATCTTTCACAATATTGACACTGATAGGGTTTCTCTTTGGTGTGAATTCTAATGTGGTCTTTGAGATGGGTACTATTTCCAAAGCATTTCTGACAAAAGTCACACTGATAGGATTCCGCTCTGCCGTGGTTTTTGATGAGGCTACTTTGTGCAAAGGGTTTAGTTTTAGTGTGAGCTTTGATGTGTCTGTTTAGGTGGGCACTTTGTACAAAACATTTCTGACAATACTTACACTGATAGGGTTTCTCTTTGGTGTGAGTTCTGATGTGTACTTTGAGCTGTCCACTATGTGCAACACATTTCTGACAATACTCACACTGATAGGGTTTCTCTTTGGTGTGAGTTCTGATGTGTTCATTGAGCTGGCTACTATATGCAAAGCATTTCCCACAATAGTGACACTGATATGGTTTAGTCTCATTTTTGGCCGTGGTGTGAGTTATGATGTGTGCTTCGAGATTACCTTTTCTTACAAAATATTTCTGACAATATTGACATTGATATGGTTCCTCTTTACAATGAGTTTTGGTATGTTTTTCGAGATTGTCACTTTTGGCGAAGCATCTCACACAATATTGACACTGAAATGGTTTTTCTTTGTGAATTTTGATGTGTATTTGAATGTGTTTGTTGAGAGCACCATTTTGTGCAAAACATTTCTGACAATGGTTACACTGAAATGGTTTCTCATTGGTGTGAGTTCGGATGTGTTCTCTAAGATGGCTGCTTTGTGCAAAGCATTTCTGGCAATGCTCACACTCATAAGTTCTTTTGGTGTGAGTTCTGATGTGTTCTTTGAGATGGCTGATTTGTGCAAAGCATTTCTGACAATGCTTACACTGATAGGTTTTTTTGGTGTGAGTTCGGATGTGTTTGTTGAGATAACCACATTGTGCAAAACGTTTCTGACAATGATGACACTGATAGGGTTTCTCTTTGGTGTGAGTTCTGATGTGTTCTTTGAGATGGCTACTTTGTGCGAAGCATTTCCCACAATAGTGACATTGATATTGTTTCGTCTCATTTTTTGCTGTTGTGTGAGCTAAGATGTGTGCTTTGAGATGGCTATTTTGTGCGAAGCGTCTTTCACAATACTGACACTGATAGGGTTTCTCTTTGGTGTGAATTCTGATGTGGTCTTTCAGATGGGTCATTTGTGTAAAACATTTCTGACAATATTGACATTGATATGGTTTCTCTTCAGTGTGAGTTCTGGTATGTATTTTGAGATTGTCACTTTTGGCGAAGCATTTCACACAATATTGACACTGAAAGGGTTTTTCTTCTTGACTTCTGATATGTATTTGAATGTGTTTGTTGAGAGCACCACTTTGTGCAAAACATCTTTGACAATGATTGCACTGATACGGTTTCTCTTTGGTGTGAGTTCGGATGTGTTCTTTAAGATGGCTACTTTGTCCAAAGCATTTCTGGCAATGCTCACATTGATAGGTTCTTCTTTTGGTGTGCGTTCTGATGTGTCGTTGTAGAGCGTTCATTCTTGTAAAGCCCTCCTGACAAAGCGTACATTGATACAGTTTCTCTTTGCTTTGAGTTAGAATGTGTGTTTTAATGTGTTTGTTGAGAGAACCACTTTGTGTAAAACATTTCTGACAATGACCACACTGATATGGTTTCTCTTTGGTGTGCGTTCGGATGTGTTCTTTAAGGTGGCTACTTTGTCCAAAGCATTTCTGGCAATGCTCACACTGATAGGTTCTTTTGGTGTGATTTCGGGCGTGTTCTTTGAGATGGCTTTTTTGTTCAAAGCATTTCTGGCAATGCTCACACTGATAAGTTCTTTTGGTGTGAGTTCGGATGTGTTCTTTGAGATGGCTATTTTGTTCAAAGCATTTCTGGCAATGCTTACACTGATAAGTACTTTTGGTGTGATTTCGGGCGTGTTCTTTGAGATGGCTTTTTTGTTCAAAGCATTTCTGGCAATGCTCACACTGATAAGTTCTTTTGGTGTGAGTTTGGGTGTGTTCTTTGAGATGGCTATTTTGTTCAAAGCATTTCTGGCAATGCTTACACTGATAAGTTCTCCTTTTGGTGTGCGTTCTGCGTGTGTCGTTGTAGTTCGTTCTTTTTGTAAAGCACTTCTGACAAAGCGTACATTGATACGGTTTCTCTTTGCTTTGAGTTCCATTGTGTGTTTTAATGTGTTTGTAAAGATGACCACTTTGTGCAAAACATTTCTGACAATGATGACACTGGTACGGTTTCTCTTTGGTATGAGTTCTGATGTGTTCTTTGAGATGGCTACTTTGTGTGAAGCGTTTATAACAATACTGACATTTATGGGGTTTCTCCTTGGTACGAATTCCAATAAGCTGTTTAGTATTACTACTATAATCAAAGGGTTTCCCCACATCCTGCATTAAGTGTCTTGGCAAACCATCAGTGGTGCGATAGTGCTGCTGACAATTTGTATCTAACCATGATATCTCATTGATCGATGTTTTTAAGTCATGTATGCGATTAAAATATTTCGTATTCATGCATAGTTTACTGTACTTCATCCTGTGCCTTCGTGTATGCCGTGTCCAATTGTCAAAACAGTAAAAACTGGTTCTGCAGCTTATACATCTGAATGGTTGCAAATGAATTTTGGACATCTTGTTGGTATCCTTTATCTTCATGCCCTTATCACTCTAATAATGTTTGCTGCTAGGAAAACATGAAAAACAAACAGAAAAAATGGAAAATTAATAAGGGCTCTGTTAATACTTAGTGTCAGAAAAAATGCCCTTATAACTTCTGAACTACTCAAGTACGACATAGAAAAGGTTTACGGATTTTAAAATAATAAGTTTTTGCCCATAAACAATGCTTTTAATGATAAATGTGCAAATAATAATTAATATGACACAAACTATAAGAAGTGATCATACTGCATCACTCTACCAAGATAAAAGTTCATTGGATTTGTGCAAGCTGCAGCGTGGATTAATGGAATTCAAGCTTTCAAGTACCTTTCAAATTTTGTATTGGTTTCTCACTTCTCAGGCATTTCCTACCACTTCAAAAATGCAAAAAGCTATTTTTTCACATCACTCTCACACTGACGTCACATTAATTAAAATTCAGCAGTATAAAGCAAAGCCGACCACAACGGATATGGCACCCAAAATATGTTAGTCTCTTAAAAATGAGCAAAATTTGCTTTTTAAAAAAGTGGATCGCGACACGATATGAGATAGCGGACACTGACAGTTCTATCCTCATCAACGGTTTAGTTAGTTTCGCTCAAGGATTATGTGCTGGACGGGATGCACCGCTCAGTCCAACACGCCGCTAGTGGTGCGTCAGTCCGAAAATGAAAAGCATGGCGCTAGTCCGAAAAAAAAGCACACGCTAGTCCGAAAATGAAAACAACCGCAACAGTCCGACATGCCGCTAGTCCGAATCTGAATAACAGTTTTCAATCTGACACGCCGCTAGTCCGAATCCGAAATATACTGTGCTGGTCCGAAGTTCTGAAAACATATCAGTCCGACACTGTGGACACTGCGCCAGTTCGAAACTGAAAAGCATGGCGCTAGTCCGAAACTGAAAACTACAGTGCTAGTCCGAATCTGAAAAACACTGCGCTAGTCCGAATATCAGAGTCAGACTAACGCAGTGTTTCCCCCAATTCAAATTCGGACCAATATCACAATTTTCAAGTCTAGCCCTTTCATACCAACAGGCGCAGCTATCACGGACGTATACACATCTGAGCCTATATTTTATAGCCAGTTTTAACTTTGATTATCTTTTCTTTATCAGACGTTCAGCTAGGGCGCCATAGGTAGAAACCCCAGGGATTTTCATTTCTATTCATAAATGTCCATTGAACTTTGAAGTGAGAGCGCAATGAATACGCGGGGTACGTCACATAGAAATTAGCATCTTCATGAATGCGCAACTAATCTTTAGAAATAATTCTGCACCCGCTTTTAGAGGTAGGCTAAATGATCAGCTCGTAGCTGATTGCATGCATCGTCCCAACATCAACATTGCTGCATGCCTTGGCCTTGGGCTGGCCTTACAGTTACTGCTCGTACTCATGCTACTTCTCGAGCAACATGATAATCACATAGTCATAGACTTACCAGCTCAGACTCCGCTGCACTCGCCACATTGAAATGTACACTCGTTCACCTTTCGCAGAAAAGATAAGACTATAAATTCATATATGAAATAAAAATTATGATTGTATACATTAATTTAAAAAGTTGTAAAAAGCACCGTGAAAGTGGTAGGCTATTCTGTTGACGTTGTCATATCACACAGCTGCATGGGCGCACACCACAAATTAAAGTCCCATTGTAATACACGTAAATATACATTAAAAGGGGCATTTCGTGATCCACAGCCTCATCCCCCCACTTTTCTCAAAAAAAGTTGAGATTTTTATATCACTATTCACTGGAAACCTCTGGCTACATAATGTTTATGTACAAAATATTTCTTGCAGATAAATTCATTTTGCAAAGATATCGTGAAATTTGAATTTCGTTCTGGTGCACCAGAACGAAATTACAACGCATTGTCTATGGAGCAGTCCGGGGTAGCAGTGTAATACACATAATCATGCATAACTCGCAAACGCAAAATCGGAATCAACTGAAATTTTGGAAATAGGCTTTTTTTCGTGGATGTAGGCCCTACTGAAAAATGTCATAAAAAGAGGATGATAGGATCACGAAACACTCCTTTAAAGTAAGTATTGTTTTTCTACCCCATTCATATTTTGGTACGTAGGCCTACGTGGCAAAGAATAAAATTTTATTTAAAACTGGTTTTTTGAAACAAGTTGAGACTACCTTTTGAGCTACGGCGATCTAGCAGCGCCACCCTTATTATTTTAAGCTTGCACGAACGCCTCCTTAATAGGCCTACCATGTCCGCACGCGGATTAGTTTCGGGACCCAAACTTTTTGACCAAATCGAGAAACACCATTTTTGTGATATTCTGAACATTGATCAATTGCATTTTTTAATTTAATTGTAATAAACTATGCATGCTGGCTAGCATCTTGCTTCCAGGGACACCCCTGGGGGGGCACTTCAATTTGAAATGGATATAGGCCTAGGTGTAGGGCTGGCACTTTCGCACTAAGGGGCATTTGTAAAAAATATGGGGTCATTGGGTGAGTGCATGATTTTTGGCATTCGGTGAGAGCAAAATGTAAAAAATATGGGGTCATTGGGTGAGAACATGACCTTTTTTTTTTTTTTAAATGGAATCTTTGGGTGAGAGCCAAAACAGCGCCACAGAAACCTCGAAAATCGAATTTCTAGTTCTAAATGGCTTCAAATTTCTTTGTTTTTTGAAAATAAGTGACAAAATCAGTGATAAATGAAAGTTGCTGTTGAACTTGTAAGGCCCAGCAAACATTATACAATCGGCCCGATACTGGCTCTATAAAAGCTGCTATAAAGGACCAAGAATGGCAGCCTGCAAGGGCGTAAATTGGGTGGGGGACAGGGGGACACGTCCCCCTCACTTTTTAAAGTGGGGGGGACACAATATCAAATGTCCCCCCCCCCCACTTTTTGGTCCCCACCCCTAAAAAAAAGGAAAAGAGAGAAGAAAAAGGGAGAAAAGGAGAAGAGAAAAGGGAGAAAAAAGAAGAGAAAGGTTAAATTGCATGTAATTGAGTATGCCCATCACGGCACAGTCGGTACCGGTATAGGCCTGTGGTTATTTTAGGCATTGTGTGAAGGTCGGTGGGCCCATAAGCGTGTGATAATTCAGGGGCGGGTCTTATAGGCCTAACATATCAGTGGACCTGTGTAACATTTAACATTTTGCTAATTGAGTTCGGACCCTTTTTTTGTTTAAGCAATGATTTAAATAGTGTAAATATGATGCACTAAATGGCTTCAATTGGACCTTCATTTTGCAAAATTGTCCAACTTCTCAAGGTGGAACATCCCCCCTGACACCCCCTGCATAGTGGGTAAACAAGTAGCCATTTTCGGTTCTGCTTTCCACATTTGCCAATTTATGTAATTTATAGGCCTACAATAATAGGGAAAACTTTTCCACGAAAGGCTTCATGGACCGTCATTTCACAACATTGTGGCTTTTTTAAACTAAAATTTTCCACACTATTAGTGCCAAAATGGGCCACCAAATCGCTTCAATTAAGTATTCATTTTGAAAAAGTTTTTTACTTCTCAGGGGGCACATCCCCCTCAGACACCCCCTGCGTGGTGGGTCAACAAGTAGCCATTTTCACTTCTGCTTTCCACATTGCCAATTTATGTAATTTACATGTACATGTATAGGCCTACAATAATAGGGAAAACTTTTCTACGAAATGCTTTGTGGACTGTCATTTCACAAATTTTGGGCTTTTTTAAACTAAAATTTTACACACTAATAGTGCCAAAATGGGCCACCAAATCGCTTCAATTAGGTATTCATTTTGCAAAAGTTTCTTACTTCTGAGGGGGAACATCCCCTCAGACACCCCTGCGTCGCGCATGCATGACGCGATGGCCTGCTTTGCGGCCATTTTTAATGTATTTATTGATTTCCCCAGTGTGTCCCCCCCCCCACTTTCAAAAACGAATTTACGCCCCTGGCAGCCTGTATTGGTCCGACACGGTCGTGCACACGGGCATTCGACTGGCCCAATAGATATTGCCAGCACTGGGCCAAAATGGGTTGAAATTGGCCCAGTAGAGGTCCAATGTATTCAATACTGTACTGGGACAATATAATATTGCCAATATATTCCCATTATGCAACCGTAAGCAAACGGTAATGGTCCAATTTTGGTCCTTTTTATTTTATTTCATTTTGGACCACGTCTAGCTGTGGAATATTCTTCTATTCATTCCTCGATTATCCGGTTGGTTCAGGCATTATTGGTCAGTTTCACCTGTTGAACCAGATCTCCTTCTTTATAAAGGAGACCTACAGGTTACTTGCACTCAGCACAATTGAATTTGTGTTAACTGATGTGCAAAGTATTAAAGGTCGATAACAAACCTAGCTCAAAAAACTGAGCCATTGATAAATGAAACCTATATATTCTATGGTGTCATCAGATAAAAATTATGCCTTGCTCACGTAGATTTTTTACAAGGCAGTAAATGAAATATTCGGAACAAGCGCAAACTCAATGCCTCTTCTTTATAATAATAATAACATGTGGCCCTTCAAAATGAAGATGATACTGATCAAATATTGTATTTTGATAGTAGAAAATGTCAGGGTTTCAAAACCACGCCCACATTAATGCAACATTGGGACAATACAGGGCCGGCACCCGGGGGACACCCACTTGTTCGCACTACTGACCTAGGCCTATGTTTACCGGAACTATCCCAAAGTCTCCCACTAGCAGGATACTTTTGGGTTACTATGCCCATTTACCGGGAGGTCTCCAGGAGACCTCCGAGTGGTATCCCACAAAAGGTCATGGTAGGGAGACTGAGTTTTCCAAAAATCAGTATCCCAGAAGTCTCCAGCTCCAGCAGTCTCTGACTTTTTTCACATACAAATTAGGTATCCCACAGGTATCCCAGCAGAACTCTGGGAGACTTTCAGGAGCTAGTGCCCAGAAGTCTCCCAGAGTTCCCAGAAACTAGTATCCCAGAAAGTGGCTTCTGGGAGATCTCCAGGAGACCTCCCAGAAATGCTTACTAAGTATCCCAGAACATATGGTTTGCGGGGGGGATACCTAATTTGCATGTGAAAAAAGTCGGAGACCTCTAGGAGACCTTTCTGGAGGTCTCCGGCTTACCTGCTATATTTTGCTATGGGCTTACATCCACTTGAGCAATTTTGAGAACACATCAAAAAATCATCAAAAGAATCACTGATATAAGGGGTTTTAGATATGTCAACTCTACTTTGTATTTAATTGTTTTATAATATATATTATATAGCGGCATGCATAGCACATACACATGTTTTGATTATACAATATAATTATTTACCTGGTGTTGTCGCTGTGAAGCGTTCTCTTTGGTCAATTCTGATATGGCCTTTAACGATTCCTGACAATATTCACACTGCTATGATTTCTTTTCTGGTGTGAGTTGTTAAGTGTCTGTTGAGGTGAGCACTTTGTGTGTAACTTTTCTGACAATACTCACATTGATATGGTTTCTCTTTTGTGTGTGTTCTAATGTGTTCTTTTAGATGGCCTTTTTGTGAAAAGCGTTTCGAACAAAATTCACATAGATATGACTTCTCTTTGGTGTGAGTTCTAATGTGGTTTTCGATGTGACTACTTTGTGTGAAGGGTTTCTCTTTGGTGTGGGTTTTGATGTGCGTGATAAGTTGAACACGTTGTCCAAAACTTTTCTGACAATACTCACATTGATAGAGTTTCTCTTGGAGGTGAATTATTCTGATGTGTTTTTTGAGACTGCTATTTTGTGTGAAGCATCTTTCACAATACTGACACTGATAGGGTTTCTCTTTGGTGTGAATTCTAATGTGGTCTTTGAGATGGGTCCTTTGAGTAAAGCATTTCTGACAAGATTCACACTGATAGGGCTTTTCTTTGGTATGACTTCTGATGTGGTCTTTGAGATTACCTTTTCCCGCAAAACATTTCTCTTCAGTGTGAGTTCTGGTATGTTTTTTGAGATTGTCACATTTGGCGAAGCATCTCACACAATATTGACACTGAAAGGGTTTTTCTTTGATGTGATTTCTATTGTGTATTTTAATGTGTTTGTTGAGAGCACCACTTTGTGCAAAACATCTTTGACAATGATTACACTGAAACGGTTTCTCTTTGGTGTGAGTTCGGATGTGTTCTTTAAGATGGCTACTTCGCGCAAAGCATTTCTGGCAATACTCACATTGATAGGGTTTCCCATTGGTATGCGTTCTGATATGTAGTTGTAGATCGTTCTTTCGTGTAAAGCACTTCTGACAAGGCACACATTGATACAGTTTCTCTTTGTGTGTTTTAATGTGCTTCTTGAGCGAACCATTGTGTGCAAAACATTTCTGACAATGTTGACACTGATAGGGTTTCTCTTCGGTGTGAGTTCTGATGTGTTCTTTGAGATGGCTACTATATGCAAAGCATTTCCCACAATAGTGACATTGATATTGTTTCGTCTTATTTTTTGCTGTTGTATGGGCTATTAAGATGTGTGCTTTGAGGTGGCTATTTTGTGTGAAGCATCTCCCACAATACTGACACTGATAGGGTTTCTCTTTAGTGTGAATTCTGATGTGGTCTTTGAGATGGGTCATTTGTGTAAAACATTTCTGACAATATTGACATTGATATGGTTTCTCTTTACTGTGAGTTCTGGTATGTATTTGGAGATTATCACTTTTGGCGAAGCATTTCACACAATATTGACACACAAAGGGTTTTTCTTTGCTTTGATTTCTATTGTGTATTTGAATGTGTTTGTTGAGAGAACCACTTCGTGTAAAACATTTCTGACAATGATGACACTTGAATGGTTTCTCCTTGGTGTGAGTTCGGACGTGTTCTTTATGATGGATGCTTTGTGCAAAGCATTTCTGGCAATGCTCACACTGATAAGTTCTTTTTGTGTGAGTTCTGATGTGTTCTTTGAGATGGCTGCTTTGTACAAAGCATTTCTGGCAATGTTTACACTGATAGGTTCTGTTGGGGTGAGATCGGATGTGTTTGTTGAGAGGACCACTTTGTGTAAAACATTTCTGACAATGATGACACTTAAATGGTTTCTCCTTGGTGTGAGTTCGGACGTGTTCTTTAAGATGGCTGCTTTGTGCAAAGCATTTCTGGCAATGCTCACACTGATAGGTTCTTTTGGTGTGCGTTCGGATGTGTTTGTTAAAATATCCACTTTGTGTAAAACATTTCTGACAATGAGGACACTTAAATGGTTTCTCCTTGGTGTGAGTTGTTTTGATGTGTTCTTTGAGATGGCTGCTTTGTGCAAAACATTTCTGGCAATGCTTACACTGATAGGTTCTCCTTTTGGTGTGCATTCTGATATGTCGTTGTAGAGCGTTCTTTCTTGTAAAGCACTTCTGACAAAGCGTACATTGATACGGTTTCTCTTTGGTATGAGTTCTGATGTGGTCTTTAAGATGGGTACTTTGTGCGAAGCGTTTATAACAATACTGACATTTATGGGGTTTCTCCTTGGTATGAGTTCCAATAAGCCGTTTAGTATTACCACTATACTCAAAGGGTTTCCCCACATCCTGCATTACGTGTCTTGGCAAATCAACAGTGGTTCGATAGTGCTGCTGATAATTCGTATCTAACCATGATATCTCATTGATTGATGTTTTTAAGTCAGGTATGCGATTCAAATATTTCATTTTCATGCATAGTTTACTGTACTTCATCCGGTGCCTTCGTTTATGCCGTGTCCATTTGTCAAAACAGTAAAAACTGGTTCTGCAGCTTATACATCTGAATGGTTGCAACTGAATTTTGGACATCTTGTTGGTATCCTTCGTCTCTTCATGCCCTTACCACTCTAATAATGTTTGCAGCAAGGAAAACAGGAAAAAAAAGAAAACAAGAAATGTCATTAAAATGACAATGCCACAGCTGAAGATCAAGTTTCATAATTTAGCATTGATAAGTGCCTGGTAATTTGTTTTGTGTGTAAATTAATTAACCGGATGGGACATATGGGTATTTATTGGTAAATACCACCAAGGATATACTAAGAAATACAAATACAAATTTACTCTTAAAATGTGTGCTAAATATATTTAAGGTTATTAATTATTTTAAACTGTTGTGATTTGGTAGTTCACAGCATCTTACGAATGGTAGTGAGCTTTGGCAAAAAATGCATTGCTCAATTCATAGCGAGCGTGTAGAAGAATTAAAATATCACAGATATACTTCTAAAGGTGCTGCGGTTCTTGAGTTACGTTGTGAAGAGGGCTGAAACAACAGCACTTTTGTAAAACGTACATAACTAATTAACAACAATAAATTAAGCAAGTTTGCAGAGTATACGATTTGTAGAATGAACTTTTGCAAAACATGAAGGTGTTAATTTTCAATAATATATTGATCTAGATAATGAAAATCGATTTTTAGGTTGCTTCGACCAACAATTATACCTCGTCTACCCTTAAATCAGAATCTTACTATAAATAGGGAAATGTTGTATGTAATCAAAGGCTCTGTCTGGTTTTGATCCAAATGTCACCAAATTCATACGGGAGATTGAAGAATGAATATACCGAGGCGGTAATGCAGAAATTTGGTTGAAAACGGTCATGAATTGGCCTCATAATCAATGAAAATGTAGTCGGTTGATACAACAATCAATATTCAGTTGACCTCAGATAACCTTGAAAATTTTCCCCGCTGAAAGATGATGACACCCACCAAATTTCATTACCGTCCAACAATCCAACAGCAGACCTCAGATGACCTTGAATATGTTTGGCGCCTAATTGTGATCACATCCACCACGTTTCATGGAAATGCTCAATTGACCACATTATGACCTTGATATGTCTTTAAATTGTGGGCGCTTAATTGTGATCACATCAAGCAAAGTTTCACGACAATCTATGACTTTTTTCGCGCTTACTTCTACCATGTTTTATGACAATTCAAAAGACCACCAATAATGGGAAATGCACCCTTAAACAACAAACCAAACATTAACTCCTATCCTAAAATTTTCTGTCAACTCTCTAATTTATAACTCCAAAATGTTCTTTCCTCGCAAAATGGCTCGCATTAGATCAATTTAGGGGTCTTTTAGAGCTGAAATTAAGGGTCATTCAGTGCGCTGTTTTGGTCAAATTCAGGGGTCTGTGGGGAACTGCGCTGTCCAAAAGCTGGGGTCTCTATACCCATATGCCCATTGTGTCCCCCTTAGACCATTCAACAAGCTGGTCAGATACATGCCTAGGCCTACATGTGATTAAGCTATATTTATATACGGTACTATAAGTCCTAGAAAAATAGGAAAAACTTTATTTCAAACCCAGTTTTTATGTTTCATTGAAAAGACAAAACTAATTTTAAAAATATTATTTAGTTCAATTAATTACATTTTGAGCTACTTTTAACCAGCCGAATCACATGAAAGTCCCGAGATGTTTCGGTTAAATCTTGTTGAACCAAGGTGTAATGTACAACATTAGATCTGTTATCAACCCGGGTCATCTACATGGTCAAACATATCATGCTGTGCTAACTGTTCAAGCTTGTTCAATGGTCTTGCATGTCTCCAAACAAGGTGAGGAGAAAATATCAAACATTACTTCAAAGAAATTATATCATATTTTCCTCAAAATGTTAATAACATGTTTGGTGTCAATCTGGACTGAAATTGAGTCATGCACCAGATTTCTTTGATTATAGCAAAATTGACCCACAGACAAAAAACATATATCCAGCATATTTCATATCTGCCTAAATTCATCTAGTAAAATAAACAAAGTCCTCTAAGTTAGGTTAATATATAACCCTTCAACCAATAGTTATTTCATGCATGAAAATGTTGCCACATGTGCATCAATTATTTCACTATACAAAATTTTCACGTGTGAGGGACGGAAATCAATAGAATAAGCAATCGCCACCATTAGTTACATCGTCAAGTTTTCTATTGTAACTTATACACACGTTATACACTTTTCATGAAAGAGTAATGTTCCATCTCTCCAAAAATTAAGAAATTTGACTCAGTTTGTTTTCAAGGCGTCTATGAAGTGGGTCCAAAGTTTATGTGAGGGACGGACATTTTCTATGTGAGGGACGGACAAAATGTTACAAAATGTCAAATTTGACAAGATTTCTCCAAATCCACCACTAATGCTATCCTTGACATCTAAATGAAATGCAGTTCAAAATAATTCAAGTTCAGTGGAAATATCATACCCCCCCCCCACCCCCCGGGATGGAGCGCGGTACGCCACTGCTCGACAGTGTCTCACGCCAAGCAATTCCAAAAAGTTGACAGCCCTGGGGCTGTGAGTAGTAGGCCTACTACTTACGCGCTAAACTCGCCACTCAAACATTCAAAAGTACACAGGTAGCTTGCTCGCAGAAAAAGACAAAACTAATTCATATGTATCATGTCACATGTGTATGGAATTAACTTGATGAATGAAAGTTTATACAGCTCTTGTTGCAAATTATCGCTAATATGCAGCCCGTCGTCAATTTTCGAAAGAGCGCACACCACTAAATAATCGACCCATCGAAAAACACGTGAAAATACAAGAAAGTAAGTTTGTTTTTCTACCCCATGTTCCCCGGGCCCCAACTAGGCCTAACAATAATTTTAATATTTTGATTGCACCATTTACCTACTGTCTTCAATTATTAAATTATTCCTTTTTGAGGTAAGTTAAAGCCATATTATAACATTTGCTGACTGAGGACGTACACTTCTCCGTAGTCCACTTGCCCATGCACTACACAGTGCATATAGCTATAGGACCTATAGGCCTACTCTTAAAACTCTGATTTAATTAATGTGTGCACAATTGATAGATTTTCACGTATGATCTGATCTTTTTAGTCACCGTACTCCCTCTGTTGGCTTCCCAAATGGACTACTTACTTTGCATTGCGGTTAGCATGTTTAGCACGGTTGTCTATGGATGATATTGTCGGATTTCTGGCCTACTAAAATTGGCCATGATGTAATGCATCTTTAAATGGATCTGCAAGGCTTGGCGAAAAATGTTGCCACACGTGAGCGTTAATTGGCCAACATCCTGCCCCGCTCCCCTATTTGCAATGTTGATTTGGACAAAAGATCATACAGTCTCCCAACATTGTAAAATGGGGGGTGGGAAAGGGGCAAGTGTAAGCTGAATGTACATTTGCAACTATTAGGCTATACAAAATAATACGGAACTATCACATTGGCCCCGATTGCGTGCTTTTAACACCAGAACGTGCAGGTGTGGCAACGAATTTCCGCCAAGGTTGTGGCTTGTGAGTGGTCGCCCAGATCTCGTTATGGTTTAAATCCTCCAGGCACGTGTCAGTACCATTGATAACTACGTCGTAAATAACGGTGCTTCGCTTTGTGTACTAGGTGCATGAGCGCGTCAGTACCGGTACGTCCAGGCTTTGTACTTGCGGTTAAACATGTTAAATTGAATTGATAAACAAGTATGATTGACAGTGTGTGTTGCCGGTGTGTGTTAGGGAGTAGGGACCAAGTCCCCGGTCAAAGTCCTGTTAAAAATGCAAAGTATATAGTCGATTTTTATTAAACTTGGGCTTTCGCGATTAATAAACGGGTTGATTCTAAAATCAGAATTCAGTATTGAAGTGTCATTATAATATGTTGCATTCAATAATAAAAGCCTTTACTATTACTCTCACTACTCACTTCTAAATATAATTATATAAACTTTTTCATAACCATTTACTACTATATAGAATTGCAGATTCATACGTAGTGGTAATAAAATGAAAGTAAATTAAATTAAACTTCAACACTACTTGTTTATTTTCGCTTACCGGGAGCGCTTTCGAGGAACTTCCTCGTCGTCAGCCGATGTTGATGGCTCTGATGTATTTCTTGGAAACGGCTAGAGACCAACCTGATCATGTGAAATCACACTGGATGACGTCACAGAAGTCGGAAAAGTCCTGCCCCTGGTGTCGCTGGGTTTGATCAGGGTCCCACACAGGATCCAATTCTAATCGGTTACAGCCCGCTAGTCCGAAGGCCCGCCAGTCCGAAGGTTCGCTAGTCCGAAGGTTCGCTAGTCCGAAGGTCCGCTAGTCCGAAGGTTCTCTATTCCGAATTCTAAATAAGGTCCGCTAGTGCGAATTTTTAACAAGGTTCGCTAGTCCGAATTTTAAATAAGGCTCGCTAGTCCGAATTATATATAAGGTTCGCTAGTCCGAATTTAAAATCATGTCCGCTAATTCGAATTTGATTTAGGGTTCGCTAGTCCGAATTATAAATAAGGTTCGCTAGTCCGAATTTTGAATAAGGTCCGCTAGTCCGCATTTAAGAAAGAAAGAAAGAAAGAAAGAAAGAAAGAAAGAAAGAAAGAAAGAAAGAAAGAAAAAATTAAAGGAAGAAGGATTTATAGATAAAGTAATCAATGAAGAAATAAAATAAATAGAAATGTTTGTATTTTAGACATTCATAATAGGCCTAGCTCTCGTTGTTGTTTTGAATTATATCCATTACTATTGAGGCGATGGTGTATATTTGATTGCAATTTCATTCATTCTGCAAAACCTACATCAGTAATTTTTAAAAGGAATAAATATTCAAATACTTTAGAAAAACAGCATCTATACCATGTATACTTTTTGTGTCTTTAGAACATAAATATACAGTTTTCATCGATTTGGAAACTTATTGGGTTACTTGCATTGTTTCCTTTCTGAAAATGTATATACTTTTATGTACTTGCCATCATTACTTTTAAAGAAACAATGCAAAACATGAACAATGTTGTGAACCTGTGTGCACCTACTCAGGTAACACGCTATATTTGATCAAACACCTCCAATACATTTTGAGACCGGTGTATGGTGGCGCTGATCAGGTTCTTTAAAGAAAATTCGGACTAGCGGACCTTATTTAGAATTCGGACTAGCGGGCCTTATTTATCATTCGGACTAGCGAACCTTATATAAAATTCGGACTAGCGGACCTTATTTAAAATTCGGACTAGAGCACCTTTTTTTGATTCGGATTAGCGAACCTGATTAACAATTCGGACTAGCGAACCTTTTAATAAATTCGGACTAGCGAACCCTCGGACTAGCGAACCTTCGGACTAGCGAACCTTCGGACTAGCGAACCTTTTTTTCGGACTAGCGAACCTTTTTGTGAATTCGGACTAGCGACCGTCACGTCCTCCATTGAAATACGTGTTCGGACTAGCGAACCTTCGGACTAGCAAACCTTCGGACTAGCGGGTACTCGCCAATCCTGTGTCTCGGTTAACTGAAGGTCCTTGTTTCTTGATTTGGATGGCTTCCAGGACCCTCCTGGGAAAGTCTTTTGTTTCTTTCTCCAGTACTTTCACGTTGTCCCAGTCTATTTGGTGCGTGTTTTTACTTGCTTTTACATGTTCTTGTACGGCTGACTTGGAGCCAGCTGCTTTTGACTTGTGTTCCGCAAGCCGTTTTTCAAGCTTCCTATTGGTCTCCCCGATGTATGTGGCGTGACAATCAGAACATGCAATTTTATAGACTGCTCCTGACTGTTTCAACTTATCGACCTTATCCTTCGGTGCAACAACAGACCTTAGTCTACATATAGCTTTCATCTTTTTGGCTTATCTGAAACATTCCTGCCAGCAATAAGACCGTCAAAAGCATGAAGCATGGAAGCCTTTGAGATAAGCATTATCTCATGATGTGAAACTTGAACTATCAGTTAATGCATTTCTTAACGGTTCCATGTCTTATGCTACACAAGAGATCGAGAACTTTAACGTCATAATGATTCTGTGGAAACGTTATTAAAACGGTAAAACAAACTCCACACTTTTACGTTATCAATACGTAATTTTGAAACGTTTTCGAGACCAAAAGTGACAAAGAAAAACGCTATGATAACGTTTTTGAAACGTTTCATGCGAACGTTATTTAAACGTAATCAAAACTCCACACTTTTACGTTTCTTAAACGTAATATTGAAACGTGGTCAAATTGGTCTGCTAAAAATCGCTTGCCCCCCACCCATCTGGCCGTGCCAAAAAATCTTTGCCCCCCCCTCCTTACACAGTATGATTTTTTGGGAACCTGAATTTAAGCCTTTTGGAGGAAATTTTGCATATTTGAACGTGTTCCAAACGTTTTCCTACACCTTTTTAGCGCGTAATATTAGAAACGGTGCCCAAAATATCTGTGCCAAAAATTTCTTGCCCCCCACCCGACCTGCCAAAAATCGCTTGACCCCCCCTCCCCCTTCCGACCTGCCACAAAATGCTTGCCCCTCCCCCCTTTTGGTCTGCCAAAAAATCTTTGCCCCCCCCCTATAATTCACCACCCCGGGGTACACACAATTATTGCACAACCCCTAAAAGCGTGTGTACGGTGCAAGTAAAAAGATGACCCTGTGGCGGGGGGGGCGGCACTTATGTATAAAAGTTGTAAGCATCCGCGTGAATTTACTTTCAAAAATGACCATAAGCGAGGATGTCGAAACTTTGGCACCCTAAACCCTAAACGAGATTAAAAACGCCCTAATCGAGGAATTGGTTTGAAATTTCAAGGAGATACATGAGTGTTTTGAGACCCTTATCGCGGATCCGCGCGGATCCTCGTTTTGCTTTTCAAAACCACCCTAAACCCACGTTTTCTTTCACGCGGATGCTTACAAGTGTAATTCTGAGTGGCCCCGGGCCCTGTGGCGAACTATCAGAGGATTCCAGATAATGGCACTTGGGAAGAAAATAAGATATAATTCTGCGGTGTTGTTCTTTGAACTGTTGATTGTGGCCTCTAGTCTGGTCTGATGAAAAAGTATGGGAACAAGTATGGTGTAGCAGCAGGAATGGCGGCAAGACCATGCACTGTACAGCATCAGCATGATGATTTTGCTGTGAGCCCTGCGTTCTGGTTCATAGAGTGTCTGCCATTATAGACTTTGTAGCATTTGGGTTAGACTGCTTTGTTGGTCATGTTGGTTGTAGTCGGGGTTGTAGTCGGTGTGACCATGGTGACGAACCTAGCAGCACGCCGTTGGACAATGTCAATCTGCATGGGCAATTAGGTCCTGCGTATGGATCCCACACCTTAGATGAATTAGGGATTCAATCGTGTTTCACCGTTCATCACCGTTTATCACCGTTTAACACCGTTCATCGCCGTTTAACCATGCGGCCGCGTCGTCTGAGGGTTTACTTCGCGAGGGCAGCTTCAGCTGTCCGAGCGAAGTAATCCACGCAGACGCGCCGGACGTGAGTTGTTAATAATCTAGTAAAGAAATAAGGGAGTGTTCAGAAATACTCTGGTGGGGGGGCTGGAAAATATGTAGGGGGGTCATAAAATTTTAGGAGTTCTGAATAGGGGGGGTTTAAAAAGTTTTGGGTGTATGAACAGGGGGGGTTAAAATGTTTTTCGGCACGTAGAGGGGGGGGTGTAAAAATTTGTTCGCAAATATTCCAGTAATAAACCAGAACAAAAGTACATTTGATCCAGTGTTAAAAATTTTCTTGTCTATAACTTAATTTTGAGCTTTGTGTCAGTTCTTTCTGGTCAGCTCTATAAATCACTAAAAGCTGCAATTCTTCTTTAGTGTCAATTTTTACAATAATGTTTCATGTAGTACAGATTATTAATTTATTATCACTGATATATAGTAACTAAATCATGTTGCTTTACAATTATAGGCGGAGAAAGCTTTGAGAACCGGGGTACACGTCCCCCACCCCCTCATTTTTCCATGGAGGACATCCACTGAAAATCCTAATAGAGGAAAAAATAAAACAATAATTGCCACATTCAACTTTTTTAGCACATCGAAAAGCACCATATTTTGGGCCCAAATAGGGTAAAATTGAAAAATTTTGCGCTTCGCGAACATGCGAACTGACCATCAATTAGCAAAACACACCATTTCGGCAGCCCTCGAATTAACCCACAGCACCCATGGCATTTTGCCGTGGGTGCCCAAACCCCACTGCCGTAATGCCCTCAAAATATGTCCTTTACCCAAGGCAGACACTTGTCGTCCCCCTCTAATGAAGTTGCTGTCGGTGCCCCAGCCCTGCCCCTTCATTATAAAATCATCTATGTTTGTGTGTGTTTTCTTCACTTTTGAGAAATTGCCTTGGTGCCCTTCTCAAATTGTCAACAGTTGCCATGATGCCCTCTTGAAATATTACAAACTGCTGTGCTGCCTTGCCTTGCAACTTGCCCTAAAAAGTTGCCGTGCCCTTTCAGATCCTTCATTCGAGGGCTGACTGACATGGGTACAATTTCATTGCACATGAATACAAATTTTAGTATCATTAATATGTGCCCTCTGCTATTTTATGTAGAATGGTACATTATGATGGGGGGGGTCAAAATAGTTATGAACCTTTATGAGGGGGGGGGGGGCAAAAAAGTTTTAGTTCCATTGAGAGGGGGGGTCGAAAAAGTTTTGGGTTCGCAAAGAGGGGTTAAAAAATATTTTCCAGCCCCCCCCCCCCCAAAGTATTTCTGAACACTCCCTAATTACTTAGAACTTCAGGAAAGATGAGAAAAGACATTTTTATTAAGGCGTCGCCTGCTTTATTTATAAATCACTTTTTGTCAGCACGATATATCTGCGCATATTCATATCAGCTCATTAATAAAATTACGTATTCAAAATTACCTTTTGGAATAGCGAGGATCGACAGACTCTCATACACTGTATATGCTCTTGCACAAGCTCACACTGTCCTCACTTTTGTGATCGAAGTAGCGCCTCTCTCATTTATGTACTCTCAGACGAAAGCGAATATAAAAGAAGGAGTTATTTGTACTTCATGTTATATGAAATTATCATGAGCTATTATTACGAAATTAACATATTTGTGTTGGTATAATAGTCTAGTCAAAAAGACAGTTTTGCAAACGGATTGGTGAGTTTTCCACTTCTATCTGAACATTTTTTTGAAGCGCCGGTATTTTGTGCTGTGCATGAAGTGATATAACCCTGTATCCTAATATTTTAACATAGGTAATGTGAGGAAGAGAAATGATGACATCATACACGGCCAGAAGCCACTCGGGAGCCTGGTTGTGCTGGCTATGCCGCACATAAAGTCTTTCGATAGAAGGATGACCACACAAACCTCTGATACCAGTCGAGGTATATTGTCCATCTGTAAGCTTGAGAGATGTGAGCTTCTTGAGATGTGTAGCAATAAGTGCGATGTTTTCATCAGTTATCATTTTACCGTAGAGTTCCAACTCCTGCAATTGTGTTAGTGCTGAAACCAACAATTTAAATGTTTCCCGGGACGGCGGACGTATTCCAACTAATGTTAATTGTCTTAAATTCTTCCATTTGTCGGCGATGCCACGCAAAAACACATCGAAGTTGACGTGAGCTTGAATTGGATTAGGTTCGTCGAGTGAAAACCTGAAAGACTTCACTTTGGTCAACTTCAATAGTATTACCATCGCTGCTCTAAGTTGGATAATGTTAGCGTTTAAATCAGTGCCAAATTGATATCGCCCGTCTTCCAAAAATATGTCGACAAACTCTAGATCTGTTATCTCTTGTAAATTAGAAACTGGGTCTAAATATTCAGGTGTCAAATGTAGTGAATACATTCTCTGAAATGTCAAACATCGCAGGTTTTTCAACTTTCCGAGGCGAAGAAACAACTCTTTATAGAGGGGGCCTTTGTCATCCAGGTAATTGTCAGGTCGAACCTCAAAGTGAAAAGCACTTTCTAACGGGTTACGACCAGCTAGTAAGCGAAAGGTTTCAAGTTTGCGATATTGCTGTAGACGTGAAAGAATATCTTTACTGATAACATGAAGACGAATGGATTTTAATCTTCCACTTGTATACTTGCGCATGAAATCCAGGACAGAATTCTTGTCATTTGGAAATCTCCAAGTTTTACCGTGTTCGTCAGGTTTTTCTGTCGTCTGTCGTTCGTCCCAGAAATCGACGTGTGTCCAGGCTTGAGAATTTGAGAGAATTCGATTCCATCTTTTTGAAACTCTAAAAATAGAGACAGAGAGAAACAATTAACACATACGTACTATAAGTAATAGTTTAGATTGTATAAAGTGCTCTCTTGTTTTTTAAATTTTAAAAGTGTTCAAAACTAATGTTACAAGCTATTGTGGTATAGAAAAAAAATTGGTAAACAAAAATTATGGTCGGTTTTTGAGATACAATCCGTCCAATGGGATCGATGTTTTGTAATTGCCCAGGCCTGAATCCACATTGAACAAATTTGTATCTCTCAAAAGCTTTAAAATACAAAGAAGATCATTTCAACTCAAATAGTCCTGGAATAGGCCCTTATTTCCAGTCATGTTCAACAATGTTCTGACGAATGTTTGTTGACGTAAAATTTTATTTCCACCAGATACGTCAAATGTAATTGAATTTCATGTAACAAACATTTGTTCAAAGATAAAAATGAATTGACAATGCATTAACAAATACCTACCTCATAACCATAAGACGCTCACATAAGGTGAGGAATGAGAAGATGATAATGAGTGCATCATCAGGAAGATTGTCAAAAGAACATCTCGACGATGTACTAGCTGGATCCATTGTCAATGTTGTAGGTTGATCAATCTGAATTATAAAGGATACAATATATATATCTTTTTACCCAGGGCTTTGTAGGCGATTTGGAAAGGGGTTTCTTTCAAAATTTTCCGACGGGGGTATCCTCTGCAGCGTACCGATCGGAGGGGGTGGTGCAGAGCTTTGGGGAAAAAGGACTCACTAAATATTTTAGACGACGAGGTTGGTACCAGGATAGATAACACTGCTTGGTAGAAACGTCTTGGCCAGCTCGTCTCGGCGAGTCCCTCAGATTGGTAGTCCTGTTCACCGGCTCTTACATCGAAGACTTGGCCTTGGTATGGGCGCTAATAAAAAGCTCTCCAGATAACTAGAAGTTCGGCCGGGGTCTTATTTGGGTCTTATTTAGGCTTTCAGACTCAGCCAAGTATACGGATCAATTATCACACAAGCAACAAGACAACCAAAACCACAATTTACTGCTAATTAAGTAATTTATTTCCTTAGGGAGGACAGTTTTTATGGTCTACTGAGCTCAGCAATGCTTTGCTGTCTTCGATAGCGCATTGTATCGGAGAGGTGCATGGCTTTTATCAAAGCCCAAACCCATAAAAGCCTGTAGCAAACACTGCCAGGCTCCGCTCAATTGTATACTACGCTCCGATACCACGCGTTGACCGAAATATCGATCGAATCAATTTTACAAATTAACAACCCCTTGAAACCTAATTACACCACTTTATGTAAACATAAACGTACACACATTATTGACTTTCTATTGTCCGCAGACACGACCTCTGACATGCTTATTTAATGACCACTTGAGTAGTTGATGAGTGGGTCGTTATGTACTTAATGAACACAAAGGAAATTGATTATGGTTTTACCATCGACCGTGTTTATAATCCTGCTGCTCTGCTGAACGCTCCGATAGATATCAGCAAACTCGTATACTGTTCGCTTGTTCCTATCGAACGCTCTAGCGTACACGAACCATTATCGAAGACAGCAAAGCATTGCTGAGCTAAGTAGACCATAAAAACTGTCCTCCCTTACCACATCTTCTTCATTACGTCCGTAACTTTGTAATAAAAATCCGAGGTGAACTGGGAGTATAACAAACTCCATTATCAAAGTTAATATAGTTAATATATAGCGAGAATGAAGAATGATACTCGCTCTAGTTTATAAGGTTGTTTCCAATCTGGACGCACACGGAGATATTAGAGAGAGATGACCTTCTCTCTTGAAGTCTCTTCTGCCTCCTCTTCCTCTTTACTTCCCTTTCTCTTCCTCTTCTTCTGTTTCTTCTACTTCTGTTTTGTTCTTCTTCTTCCTTTTCCTCCTTCCCCATTTCTTCCTTTCTTTTCCTCTTCCTTCAGTTCTCTCCCTCGCATTCTTTTCCTTCAATTTTTCGACGTCACTTTCTTCCTCTTCATGTTCATATCCCCCTCCCCACCAGTCTCGTTCTCTTTCTTTCTTCTTCTTCGTCTCTCTCTCTTGGCTGTTCCTTCTACTCTCTTTCTTCTTCTTGTCCATTTTCTTCTTCTTCTTGTTTCTCTTCTTATTTCACTAATCCTCTCCCTTCTTCACCCTTTCCCCTTTATTTTGTTCCTTTCTTCTTCTTCTTCTTCTTCTTTTCACCCTGAAGCTTTTCCTTCTTGTTCTTATTCGCCTTCATTTTCTTAAATTCTTCTTCTTCTGCGTTCTACATTCTACAGGATTTTATGGGTAGACAACCTAGGCCTATGTACAGTTGTATCGCCCATCTTGCCCTCTTGAACCAAGAGGGTTGAGTGCAGATATCAGAACCGGGGATGATCCCCCTTCACTTTTCGAATAGCTCTGACACTTTAACGTCCACAGGGATGAATCCTCCTGAACACGGGACCAACAGCTTTACGTGACCTCCGAATCACGGACGTCGCACATACACTACCTATATCTGCACGTGCTAAGCAGTGTATGGGGGTGAGAAGAAATTCTACAATTAAATTCTGTGATGTAACTGAACTCAATTGAAGGATTTCTGACCATATATAGGAGCTTTTTGGGAGGGAAGAGAATTTTCACCTAAGGCAAGCCCAAGGCTCGAACCCTCGTCGATCGTATCTCCCGGCCGGCAGCGCAACGCCTTAACCACTCGGCCATCTAGTTCTCTTCTTCTTTGGAGTGTTGCAATAGAGCATGCTGAGGAGGGGCAAATGTGTTTTTGCAAAGCGAAATGGGGATAAGATTTTTTGGAACATCAAAAAGGGACCGGCGATTTTCATCAGAACATTTCAAGAATTCATCCCCACATCTTTGAACAAGTTCATTTGGAATGTTGGATTGAACTGTAAACATGGTTCGTTTTGAACAATTCCAGTGCAAAATGATGTTGATCTACTCACATTTTCAGTGACGTTTCACCCCCGGGGTTTCACCACTACACTAGTGGTTTTTTCAGACTGCAACTCATCACCTCTTGACTGCTTCCTTTTATAGTCAACATACCCTCTATATAAGGTCTATTTTTTAAAATAATACTTTAACATACATGTACATACAAAGTCAGTGGCAGTGCAGTGTAAGCTTACAATATATATTGTCATCATATCATGACACAGTCAGGCACGCATGCACACATGCACATATAATGTGCCTTGATTTTTCAGGATCAGCACTGAAACTATAAGGTAATCCATCGAATACATAGACTTACCAACTCAAATATTGCAAAAAGGACGCTTTTACTGCTTCACGCGACGGTCTCGGCTTCCGTGTAATGTAAAGGGTTTGTTTACATGTACGTTTATGACGTCATCCTGTGTCGAGTTACAGTGTTAACAAGAAAAGTCCATAAAAAGGACAAAGCCCAGCTGATAGATATAAATAGACACTCAAAGTTTAGATACGGCACGATTTAGGGTGAAAAAACGGGACATGTTTTGAATATAAAAAACTCTAATACCTCATAATCATTTTGAGACACTAAACAAAATACCGTAGGATAATGCCGGAGACACAATACACAAACCATAATAATACAATTATAAGGATCTAGCTTTTTGGTAAGAGTAAGTGGGACACTTAAGGATACTATTGGATATAAACTCATGTATATAGGCCTAGTGAATAAAGATTGGTGTTAGTTTTGAGGCGACACTCCAATTCAGTTCAGAATGACGGGGCCAATTTTGTAATGACTCAATTGTCCCACTTACCCCCCAACACTTTGGGGTAAGTGGGACACAAAAAGGTAGGGTAAATTTGACACATATATTTGTGATATACCGTACTTACATTAAAAGAACATATTTTACAGCAATACCGGTACATATTTATATTGGAGCATTTGGGCATTATTAACATAATTATACCAAAACAATAGTAATACTATACTACCATTATGTTTATTAGTTTCACCTGAATACACGAGACAGATTTTTTTTTCTTGGTTTTTGGTGACAAAAACCCTCGATTTGCGATTTTCAGCCACAAAATCAATAATCAAGTCATTCAATAGGCGTTTTCGGTGTTAATTTAATTTTTGAGCTTGTTGTCGGCATTATATGCAATTTAACTTAGTAACTTCTTTTTTTTTTTATCAAAATTGATTTTGAAGTGCCACTGTCCCACCTAGCCCTAGTTGATGCGGTAAGTGGGACACCATACTAAATAGGCCCTAATTGGCTTAATTGCATGATTTCATCATGATTTTCTGCTATCAGGCTTGTAAAAAGCGTTCTTTTTTATGCTAAATGAAATATATTATCTCTCAATTTCTCCTAATTCTCAGCAAAGACTTTTGAATATTTGGTAATAAATACGTAAAATTCCTCAAAGTTTGCCGCCACATCAAGGTAGTGTTGGTCTCAAGCATCTCCCGCAGCTCAAATACCAAACAAACTCCTATATTGAGCAGTGAAATTATTAAATTATAACATACATATTTGCAATGGGGTAAGTCACCATTCGGTATCGTATTGGTGGATTTAGTGCTGCAATGAAGATCTAGTATAGTAAGTGTCCCACTTACCCCACTGTCCCACTTACCCCCCATCTTACCCTGTAGTTTACCGTTTGAAAGCGTCATAAACAAATTGAAAGCAAAATTCTTTTGAGTTTCAAGTACAATATAAAACAAAGATTTTTTTAAATGCTTGTTTTCAGCTCTCATAAGTCAATACAAAACAAAAGAAATAGATTTACAAATCCTAATAAAACAAAGTCAAACAAAAGAACATGTTTTTTCAAGACGCTTATATTCAGTTCTCATAATTTTCATCATAATTCAATGAAAAAACAAAACAAATAGTTTCACAATTCCTAATAAAACAAGGTCAAACATAGTAAAAAAATTTCTACACGCTTATTTTAAATTCTCATAATTTAAAAGAGATTTGGGCTACCAAATCGCTGGTTGAGTAATCCTTGCTTTCAATGCAAAAGGGACCTGGATGACACTTCTACTTCTACTTCTACTGCAATACTTGGCATAGTCCATCAGCTTGGATTTCCAGCCCAGGAATAAAGTTGAACATGTGCGGTGAAGGTGCCATCAGTGCAGAAACTTACATATGTGCGAGTAAAAAGACCATGGAAAATTTTGGGTTGGCTGCAGCTACTGCTCCCCTGAACACCTCATAAGATGGTGATGACAAGGTGCTCGCTGGAAGGGTATTCCACCACACCACTTGTACTGTACGTGGGAAAAAGGAGTAGCGATACAACTGGATACGTGCTGGAACACGTTGGAATTTGTGTGGATGTACGTAAGACCTTGTCATGGATGGAACCATTGGAGTGAGGTAACAGGCTGGAATTACTGCCACAATGCCGTGCTTGATCTTGTACAAGAGAAGGAGTCTGGATGTTTTACGCCGCTCTTCTAGTGAAGTCCATTGTAGCTCCTGCAACATATATAGCAGTAACACTCTCAGTCATCTCAGATATCGGTGGAGGACAAACCTTGCAGCTTGACGTTGGATGTTTTCAATCCTGATGATGGCCTTAGTGGTGTAAGGATTCCATATGTGGCTGCAGTTCTCAACATGTGGGCGCACCAAACATACATAAGCCCGTTCTTTGCGGTTCTGGGAGGCACCACGAAGGTTACGTCGGATGAGGCCAAGGATTCTATTAGCTCTTGCCGTTAATTGCTCCATTGGTGTGCTTAGTCCATGACATGTTGGTGGAAAAAGTCAAGCCTAGGTATGGGTACTCTGAGACTGCTGAAAGTACACTACTTCCAAGATGGTAGTTGTTTTTGATTGTGTTACGGCACAAGGAGAACAGCATAGAGTGGGACTTGTCCGTGTTGAATTTCATCTGCCATGTGTTAGTCCATTGGTGGAGGAGATCAAGGTCATGTTGGAGAGTTGTGATGTCTTCTGCTGTGGCGATAGTTCAGGCAGTCATCAGCAAAGAAACGGATGTTTGAAGAAATGCCAGACAGAAGATCATTGATAAATGATAAAAATAGCAAGGGACCAAGAACTGTCCCTTGCGGCACTCCAGATGTTACAGGCACACAGTCGGATGAGTAAGTATTTTATGTGGTTATGAAATTTGCTTTATAACCGTTCATCTTTAATATTCTCTTGGTCTTTTCCGAGAGGCCCTGAACATATTATTTTAAATGATACATAAAAGAATCAATCTGGATAAGAAAGAGGGGGCAGGCTACACTCTACAGGGATTGTAGCAACTACTTCCTTCCGCATATTTATGATCAGTTACTAACAGCGCCACCTATGTCAGCTACCAATATGAAGCAACAGACGACTACGGTCAAAGTTGATCATTCAATTTGAGAAAGTATGTCAACATCACCCGGTATGTCAACATCCTGATGAATTTATTTGCGGAATATAAGACTCTGTCGTCAATTTCTTTTCTCTTTTGTGACAAATTCTCAAAGAAAATGTTTAACTCAGTCTTACATGTAGATACATGTATATTTGCGATGCAATGTTCTTCATTAAATATGGAAAATTAATGATTATATTAAAAATAATTTAGGGCCGGGGCGTCATTGTTATCGCACAACTTGATTCATTCATACAATATTGATGCAATTTGCCTTATTTCGAAGACTTTTTAAGGGCTCGGTCGAAAAATCGATTATGCATGCGACCAACATTTTATATTTCAATTATTGCACTATAAAATCAACAAGGGTGCAAATTGAAAATGGTGGTTTTCATCAAAATGAAGCTAATGAAATGATGCTGGTTTTTATATTCCATTTATTTAAAGAATAAACGATGGCTGCGCCGGCATCAATTACTCACAATATTGTATCTGCCTGTCGTCTATTATAGGTAGAGGATAGTAAAAACAAAAATTGCTATCGTTTATTCTCATTCGCAGTCAGTTAAATATTATTTTAATAATTGTAAAATATTTTTTAAAGCAACAATTAAGCTACCGTCGTAGAAACTACCCTTATTATAAAATGAACGAAACTTGTTTACAACTTCACATATTCTGTGGCGCGTACTTCTCAGACGTCCGACCAATCAATCGATATTGGGGTCCATCATTCGAGTCATCAGCACCCAAACGCAAATACCGCGCCGGCGCGCGCGATCAACTTTGCGCCACGATATGCGTCCTGCGCGGAATTACCAGCTCGCAGTACGCGTTTAGTTCTTCACGGTGTAAAAAGTAAACAAAAATGTGAAACAAAACAAAGATTAATTTTCAAATAGCATGGCGGTTTTTCCGTATCTTTTGTATTTTGTGGTATCAAAACAAGCTGAAACAAAGATAACCAGTACACAGTTTCATTTAAAAAATTATTTTATGGAAGCTAATGTGAAACATGACAAAACAGAGGAGAAAATACGCAGTATTTGGTGTTTTCACACTGTGGGCATGTGGGAAACGCACGTGTTGTTTGTTTACATCTGAGACCCCAATATCGATTAGGTGACGTGATCAGAAAAAGGTCTATAGAGTACGCATACAACGCGATACATACGCGCACCTCTACAAGCGTGTTACGCGTACACTCATAATGGCGTGGGTCGTATGTATACGGCCTGATAGACGGCACCCGAAATCATGCGATTGTCCAATCAGATTATCTGTCTACAAACTAGACCACTCCCACTGACTAAGAATACATGACAACTTTGAGATACGGAACTACATTCACAAAATGTAAATAAACAAATTCATCAGGTTCGGTAGAGTATAAGCCTTAGTGGCAGTTGAGATTGGATTAAGCACTTCCTTTCTCTTGACCCAAAGGCTGACAGTAAAATTGTTATTGATTGTTGGGAGTGGCCTTCTTTTCCTTGTTCTTTGTCTTCATATCTGTTTCTCACTTCTCTGTCCATACAGGCCAGCATGCTTATAGGCTTTTTAGCCCGGCTTGAGCATTTTCACGGAGCGACCGTTTAAACAAACAAACAAACAAACAAATGCAGCAAATCTGATCAAGCCTTTGTCGACACTTGATGAGGTTAATGAGGAGTGATTGCAGCTATTGGCAACCGACGCTAGAAGGATTTTTTTTTTTTCTTGTGGGGATTTTCTTGACCTATGCTGCCGAACTCATGAAAATGTGCGATAATTGATGCTGTCCATCATTTCTGTTCATATTTATACGCCCCTGTTTCTTATTTCTACAGCCTCCTCAAATTATCCAGCTTTTATATATTATACCTTGCTCCGTGCCAATGACCTGGCTCAGCTTCCCCAATCCAATGACGTGATTCCCCAGGGGGGTTTGGTTTTGGTAGGGACGTGCCGCTGAGATTTTGGAAGTAGACCCATAAATATACCAATTTGTCAAGAAATTTGGACCCATTGATATACCAAAAGTCAAAATTTTCGGCCGAATTTACCCAAAATTGTCTTAGTTTTTACAAATTTTCCCAAAATTTTGGGAAAATTTTGGCTAGATTAAGGAAAAATTGGGCTGTTTTCCGAAAAATTGAGAAAATTTTGAAAAAGGACCCATTCATATACCAAAATAGGCTTTGAAAAAGGGTCATTGATATACCAGAAGGCTGAAAATGCTACCCATGTTTGCGGCACGTCCCCGTATGGTCATTTGTACTGAGTACCCCCCCCCCCGGGCGTGATTCTTGGTCTTTGTTTATTCTATCACAACCATTTTACCGTCAGAGATTTTTCACCAACTTTCCTATGCTTACACTACACAGCCGTTTTTGCCAAACGTTTGTCAAACAATTTCGTAAACACCCGTAAACGTTTGGCAAACGTTTTGATCGCTAAATGTTTGTCAAACGTTTGGCGAAAGCGGCTATGTACATATCCATGTAATCATCTACCATGAATTTTTTTTTCCGATTTAGACCTGAAATATCTTCATCCGGAGGTACTCTGCCTCCGTCTCATGTTACGCCACTGTTTTAGTTTGTTTTATTGTCGTTTGCATTCGTGGTTTTTTTTTATTGTATTGTGTAATTTAACTATGTGTAATGTTTGACACACGTAAAGCCTTCTTTGACACATACCTGACATACGAGTTCATACCAGCTGTAAAGCTCTGTAAATAGCTCCCATTGTTCAGTAATATCATGATCAAAATGTATAAGCCTACACCTTGCTAAATGACATCAGATGAGAAATTGCCTGATTTGTGGAACAATTATTCCCGACTTGAGCACATTTTAAAGCCCGACAATAATACACAATCAAGTATTTGTAGTCACCACATACTTGTAGTCAAATGCTGACGCATTGAAATGTTATTTTCTTTTTGCCCTGATTCTGCTTTTCACATCACTCAATGAATGCCCAATTATGTTCGATAAACTGTTTTTCGAGTAGATTTATAAAAATAATTACATATTATAATAAAATATGTATGTTATAGACTACATAAAAAATTTTTTCCTTAATATTATTATATTTTACTACTAGTTGCGACAATGTCATTAAACAATTGGACACATTTTTAATCTTTCGTTCGACTACATTTTGCATTAATCAGGTGGTAATATACATTTCAGACATTTTCTTGTAAATATATTGCCACTTATTTTTACCATGTTTACCGGGCTTCGACCAATTATGTGGCAAATAATTAAAAGAAGATAATATTAAATGATTGATACCATGATATCACAAACAGAAGACACTGAAAAAACTTAATTCCCAATACAGAGTTTGAATAATCAGAATCATGTCACTGCAAAAACCTTTGACCCAATTCCAAACTCAGCCGTACATCTGTCCTCCCAATCAAGTCAATAAATACCCCTACCAGCTGCCTTATTGATACTTTCAAAAACCTGGATCAGCGCCTGTTGCAACCAATAATTGTTAAACTAAACGTCTGTACATTACGCTCTAAAAATAAAATAAGAGGCAATTCGCTTACACTGTTTTTCAATATCTCTCAACAATTAGATGAAATCTGGCAAATGAACTAAAATCTCGTAATTCTATTTTTTTTTTCAGTTTTCCCGATAAATACATATAATTATTAAAATGTTCGAGTCTTACTTTGCTTTCTTTTACTGCTCATTAGTTACGAATTTGTGTATCACTAGTATCACTTGTACATGCGACCACCTTATCATGTATTTCACAAATCAATAAACAACAATTAAAATCAGTCACGTTAATCATGAAGTGACCATTATAAAGGCTCACATTTGACTCATTGACTCTATAACGTCAAATATTATGTATATACATAGTTATGGGCAACATGGGCACTACCACGTGACAGACAAATCGGTATTAATTTGGCTTTAAAGGTTTTTAAAAATATCTCCGAAATATCTACTGTGTGTCCCTGCTTTTTGTAGAGGAAATCAATACGATGCCTAATAATACAAAATACACCCAGCTATCGGAAACACAAGGCGTGGCCACATTGACATGATTGACAGCCTGGCAAATCGGTATAGTATCCGTGAACAACTTAAACATTTAATTTAAAAACATTTAATATCTACCATTACACAATAAAACTATCTACTGTCACATTTTGAATTGCCCAGATAATGGGGAAATCAGCATACTTCGTCTATAATGCGACACATATACACGTTAATTACTATCTGCATCACATGGCGGTATCAGTGATGACAGATGACGCGGTGCCGCTACCAGCATCAAATGTTGGCTCCCGCTTCGGCTTCACACACTTGTGGATGCCCAAGAATCGTGCAAAGTTCCGTCGGTAATGAATGTTCGTAACCGCATACAAAAACGGATTGATAGTAGAGTTACACCACAACATGTAATTTACAACAGCCCAAAGTCTAGCGGAGACACAATCGTCACAAATGGCAGCTGTGTAGATGGTAACCGCGAAATATGGGAGCCAACAAATTAAAACACACCTACAATAATAGCAAGAGTTATAGCTGCCTTACGATGGCGATTGTATTCCTTTTATGATCGTCTTTTACCTTCGGTTTCTGTGATGTTTGATTTGCGACTAATGAGGAGACTGACAAAGAAATATTAGAAACTCCACTGCTTCCATTGTCTTCATTCATTAAGTTTTTATTGGACTGTTCCGTGACAGGGGGTGGTTGCGGGTTTGGGGACGGGCTTGGGGACGGGTTGGTAGGGGACTTCACCATACCTTTAGAACGTCGCTTTATGTTTATATATACTATTAAATTTAAAACAGAAATGACGATGAAAGGTATGATGAATTGTATAAACAATATAGCGATATTGAACGGTGCGTTGTAGATGAACTCCATCTCGCAATTCCAGGAGTAGTCAATCACAGATTCTCCCGCGATATGTTCCCAAGTGACTGCCACGACAGCGTAAAATGAAAAGCTAAAGATCCAGCAAAACGCTATCATGGTCTTCACTTGTCGTTTTGTTTGAAAATCGCGATACCTCAACTTTTTTGTCACCAACCAAAAACGATCCAAACTTATCAAAGTGATCAGGAGTACAGACATATAAGTTGCGGTGAAATCGATTACAAGCCAAATCTGGCAGAAAATTTTACCGTACGGCCAAATGTTAAGGAGTACCCAAGAAGTGTCGATAGGGAGAGAGGTGAACCCAATTATACAATCTGTAATGCTGAGGTTCAGTATAAACAAATTGGACACCGTATTTCTTATTTTAGGATCTGTTGCAAAAGCTATCATGACGAAGATATTACCTACGATGGTGACGATGACAATTGCCCCCAAGACTATGGATATCCAGGTTATGTCTTCTACATCGAATGTCTCCCTGTTGAATGGCTCCATGGTTGCTGTGACAGAAAACGACGTCATCTCAATATCCACTGAGTTGTCTGTAAAAGTAGCAGCAAAATGTGAATCCTGGTTGACACGTCCTACAGAGTTGAGTTGAGCCCCGGAGTTGACCTTACAATGCTCCTTCCCAAAGGTTACTTGAAAAGGCTACAGTAACGCAATTGTTGGACTACTGAAATGCCTATGTTGTTTGTTCATTGAATAAGATTAGTGTTCTTTTGATGCCAATAATTTCTCAACAATATGCACCCCAGCAGCAGTGAGTTAACATTGACAATATGTATCCATGTAAATTTACCCCGATGAAAAATGTTTAGGTGTGACGGACCGTGTGACGATCAGGCTTGAATCTAATTTACACACTTCAAGTGGCGATGAAGTCACAATCAAGTAATATTGAAGTCGCGTCGTTATGATCACGTGGGTGATGATCACGTGCATCTATCAGTAGTGTTTCTATCCTCGGTAACATTGCACATGCAAACAAGCATTATTAATGTTACAATGTCTCGTACAAAGATTCTTGTCATTTGATTGACCAATTCGTCGGCTTCAATCCATAGTGAAGCGTCAACGCCAGGTAAATAATGATTTTAGTGTCAGGCTATACTCCCTGTATCGAACCACATGTATCTACTATCACACCATTAATTGCCAGCTAAAAGTACGTAGTTGCATTTCCATTTCGCTCCTAATCAATGATTACTACCTTGTTGTTAGTAACGATCGACAAAACAATAAAATAAGTAGAGTCTCCTTGTCTCTATAGAATTCCTGAACGATCAGACCACATGGTTGCAATGAGATAAATGTCAAGTGACCGCTCGCGCTCTTGTCCTTTCCTTTGCTCACACATTTCAGACAGTTGCTTGTATATAATTGATAATACAAATTCTATCAAAATGATTGATACCATATGATTTCCCAAAATTATGAGAAGACGCTGAAAAAATTTAATTCCAAATACAGAGTTTTAATCCATGCACATTGAATAATTAGAATATTATGTCACTGCAACACATTTTGAAGGGTTTTAAAAAATCTTTTAAAATGGTGCAATGGCGATTTTGACCCCAATGCCAAATTCAGCCGTAAAGTCAACACCCCTACCAGCAGCCTTATTGGTACTTTGAAAAACCTGGATCAGCTCCTGTTGCAACCATCACCCGGCTGTCATTATAGCTAGAGACAGTATATGGCACACACAGGGCGGATTTACCTTTATGGGGGCCCTGGACCAGGTCAAAATTTAGAGACCCCAAACTCACCGTAAGGAAAGCATGTGCAATAAAATAACCAAGTTTTGCTTTCGACAGTGGCTGCGGGAGCATTCAAATTCAGAGGGAGACGAACATAGATTTTACTCATTGCGAGCAAAGCGCGCGAAAAAAAAATCAATTTCAGACTATTTTAACTTTGCTTTCTTCTACTGTTTCATTACAGTTACGAGTTTGTGTATCGCAACTACATACGACCACCTGATTGATTGATTGATTGATTGATTGATTGATTGATTGATTGATTGATTGATTGTTTGATTGATTGAGTGGGTAACTGCTTGATTGCTTGATTGATTGATTGACTCTATTTGGTTCCATACAAAACAGAGCATTATAAAAATAGGAAATACATAAATATACAAGTTTAAAATACATTATATATAACACTAGACAAAATAACAATAAAAATATACTAGATCGACAGTGGCTGCGGGAGCATTCGAATTTAGAGGGAGACGAACATAGATTTTACTCATTGAGTGCAAAGCGCGCGAAAAAAAATCTATTTCAGACTATTTTAACCCAAAATGAAGGTGAATTTTGCTATATAATGGGCCAAGTCGCGCGAAGCCCCCAAAATGTTACAATTTTAGCCCAAAACATGGTGGTTTGGGGCTAAAAGGGAATATGCACAGGTCAATTTTGGGGGCCCTGGGCCCGGGCCCAACTCTCCCAATGGTAAATCCGACCCTGGGCACACATGGGTCAATGAGTTACAAAACAATGACCTTGTGTGGAATTTAGTTCCCAAGATATGAGTTTTGCCTGAGGCAAATATTTGTGGTTAAATGTTGATCCCTCACTACAAGAGTTATTACCGTCGATTTGGTTGAAAAAGGAGGTGAGACATGATCAAATCTCTCCAGGTAACAAAACGTAATGAATACATTCAGTCTTGCCAAGATGTTGATACAGTTTGTTGTCTACCAGCCAATTGCTGCAAGACTAAAGAACTTGACCTAATTTTTGTGAAATGACACTAAGATCTTTATGAGAAAATAGGATTGTACTGTCGTCTGCATACAACATCCATTTACAGTCTGGTTCTACACTTATTATATCATTTATATAACATAAAAATAAGAGTGGCCCCAGTATGCTACCCTGGGGCACCCACATGATGTATTAAGAGATTGAGAATCAGCATAGTTAATTTTAACTATTTGCTGCCTATTTGAAAGATGTGAATGAAACCAGTCAACTCAACTCCCATTGCATTTAATTTCTCACATAAGATTTGATGGTTGAACGTTGTCAAAAGTTTTTTGGAGACCAATCATGCCAGTATATAAACCACGGGACGATTGGTGTTTGATATGGTCCATCAAATGGATGACACAATAATCTGTTGAAAACTTGCTTCTGAAACCTGATTGGTGTTCATACAGAATTTTGTTTGATGTCAAAAAATCTTGAACGTAAACTGATTTTTCAAGAATTTTACACTTAAGATACTTAATGGTCTGTAATATCTTACATCTGTATTTTTGTTTCTTTTTATAAAGAGGAGTAACCTTAGCCAATTTTAGCTCGGGTAGGGATAGTGTTGGTCATAATGGATAAATTAACAATATGAGATATAGGGACCTTCAAAACTGAGGCACAATCCCTTAAAAATGGAACGTTATCAAGCCCAGTACTTTTATTTGGGTTAAGAATAAGCAGCTCCTTTTCAATAAACTCTTCACCAACACACCTCAAGGAGAATGAGCCGACAGATTTGTCATGATAAAAATTCTGAAAAACGGCAGAGGTGGTAGTGAACAGATCATGTGTACTCTCAGACATGCATGTAGTAAAAGTGCAATAACTTTGCAATTATTCGCGCAAGACATATAAAAGTATACATTTTTATGAAGGCAAGACATCAATAAATCTTAATATAAATACAGATTTGGGGTAAAAACAACAATTATGAAGAAAATCACAAAAAAGAGAGTTTTTGGCAATATTTGTTTAGGTACATCATAACTAAAAACACTCTTTCCAAAATATTTTATTTTGTTTTTGGGCGAAAAATGCAAAGCATTTTTCGTCCTTATTGCGATGGGTTTTGGCATACTCATTTCCTCACAGCGTTGCAGAATAAAAATAAAATAATCGTGCTGTCTATGTAATCAGGAAACTACAGAGGCGATAGTGTACATTTAAATTTGTCATTACTACTTCATGTTGATATTCAAACAGTGCTATAAAGTTGTCTTACCAAGGCATGTGTTTGTATTAAAAGAAATAATTGTTTTACAACTTGGATGAACTAGAATTACTTTTATGCAAATCCGAAAATTGCAACAGATATTTTTCATTTCTTTAAGATTTAGCGGTATTGCCAGATTGTACGTACAGTTGGGCTACATTAATAGCCTCATTATAGTTTTATTGATACTGGCAAAATACTTGCCTGTATGTGCTTGTTGTTCTGCTATAGCATATAGAATCTGTTAATGAAACTATAAGCAAACAGTCAATTAATTTATGTCAACATGTCCATTTCACGAGGCTGTGTTTATATAACTGAATTCATTTATACAAACACAACCTTGAGTAAATTAAAGAGAGTACTTAAGGGATCTGGAATGGGTGTTTCGATAGTATTTTTTGTGGGACATGAGAGCACATCAGACATATGGAATTGCATTCCTAATACGAAGAATGTCTTTCTGATATCAAATAATTTTCATTTTTTGAAAATCACGATGTAATACAAATTTTATGACAAATTATTAAAATTTGATATTTTTCATATTTTTGATATATAACAGTCCTCGAAGTAAATTTTATAAATCTAATGACATTTTCTTAAAGTGTATGTAGCTGGGAGGAAAAGCCGGTCAATTGAACATTTTTGACCTTTTCATATTGAAAATATGGACTTTTTTTTCCCAAAATGACCTAATTTTTTTTGGGGGGGGAAAGATCCATATCTTCAATACGAAAGGTCAAAATTTTCAATTGATCGTCGGCTTTTTCATCCCACCTACATACAGTAAAAATCATCATTTGCGAAAAAAAAAAATCAAAATTATTTTATATCAAAAGGACATTCTTCGTATTCAGAATGCAATAATTCAACATGTCTGATGTGCTCTAATGTCCCACAATAAATACTGTCCAAACGTTCATACCCCATCCCTTAAATGGGGAAACTTAGGCAGGCGATAAAGAGAAAATATATTTACTTTAGCACTTATAGATCCTGTCAATTGAGACTTAATGTCTGTTAAGTGAGGGCTGTTATTTGAACAGTTAAGGGATTAGTTAATAATATTATTCTAATAGGTTCCAGGTGGTGGTCGCAGTGCATTCTCTAAATTCAGTTAATTTCCACCGTCAACCGTATATTGAATGGGATTATTTTGAAATTGTAAAACGCTTGAAATATCACAAACAAATAGGCCTATGTTAATAAATAATATAAATACAAGCTAAAACCGTTGGGGTTCGATAATGAACCCCACAAAATTAACCGAGTATATTGGAAAATGCCATACGGCCGGGCGGTGTCACAAGTTACCGGCTCTATCATGCCACTCGCCGCCTGATAGGTTTCTACCTCTTACAAATGTTATTCGGGTCAAATTTATTGTCAGAACACGGAGATAAAATAGCATTGAAATAGAAATAGATGTATCAAGGACGTTTATACATTAATAAGTAGATGTATCGAGCATGTTACGTTTATGAGCATTAAGACATAGATGTAACAAATTGTTATACCTTTATGAACATTAATAAATAGATGTATAGAGGATGTTACGCTTATGAACATGATTTTCAACATTGTTAACAATATTGCTAGTATGTCAATAAATGAAAGTTCTGTAATTTGTTGAAATTCTTCAATACTAAATTATTTTGAATGTCATCAAATTGTAAATCTCGAGTCACATTTTTGATGTATTAACAACTAGCTATGTAGCAAAGACGTTAACTTCATGTACAAAACATTAACGCTCTTATTTTGTAAACATTGTATACCCATTAGCAAGTAGATGTATATAGTATAACATTCGTTTGTAAACACTTTATTTCATAAACATAGGATACCCAAAGCTACTTATTATGCTAACAATGAACGTTCGTTGACTGTTAGGCTAAGTAAACGTTACAGGATAATATGTATTCAAATTCTGCCTCAAGGTTCCTGCTTAAATTTTATTTGGCCCACGTTTTGCCAGTAAATAGGCTGTCATGAATTATCCAGTGTATTTTTATTATACGTGCCCGGTCTTATCACTTGGTACACAACAGCTCACCAATCTGAAAGCCTGTTTTAATCACAATGGTCAGAATTAAATAGCCAAAATGACCGGGCAAAATGATTAGACAAATAGGCTACACTGTCCATACACTGAGTAGTGCAAGATCATATAGGCTAAGTACCGTAGTCCTTGTCATTTGAGGTACGTAAAACATACTCATTATGATCGATGCGAATTATAGAAACAGTTCAAACAATAAGATTAACTACACCTTTATCTTGACACTTCCTCATTTGTTCGCCCTGTTCCTTTTTAAAGGAATTTTTATTAGCTCAATCTTGAGGCTCCATTCCAAAAACTTTTTTTTTATTTTTTGATATTGGCCTTATTTTTGAGATATTGACCATATAAGGCATCAAATTGAACTTTTAAAATTCACAAACGCCTATTTGCACAAAATGATGCCTAAAATCGGAAATAGACCAAAATATAAAAAAAAATGAGAAAACCGTTTCTTGAGTCGATCATGCTTTTTACGATGATCATATTTGCTTACCTATAGATGCTGTATTTATTGAGTTATCGTGTACCTAAATCGTCATTTTACCGAGAAAATGAACATTGAAATAATGGCCGTTGAAGTTTGAAGTGGTCACATTTTGCACTTTAATCGAATCTCACAGGAGAATGCGGCAGTTTTTATTTTGCTACCTTACATTACATAAACATTGGGTAAATCCACGGCCCCTTGAGAAGTTTGAGCGAAATCCATTCATAACTTGATATTTAAACCGGGGGAAAGAACTTGAAAAATCCCACATTTTATCAGCTAAAACGGAGCCATTTGACCACTAGGTTTTTGTGCTTCCGCGGTGTTTCCATAAGATGCGCCGCGCATGCAGATAAGCGTCGCGTATGCGTAGCGTATTTGTGCGTTAACAAATTGCGCAATACGCAACGCGATGCGTTGTTGCCCGCGTGTACCCTGCTGGTACAACAAAGATTTTCTTTCCTTTTCAATTTCAAACACGAGTGGAATAGTGAAATAAAATCCTTAAAATATTGCAGTTGGAGTTTACAAATCTGGATTTTCATTCCTTGTATTTATAAAAAACATAACAAAGTACAAACATATCAAAAAACTCAATTTTGCGAAAGAAACAATGTCTAGAGTACACAGCTGCCTTAATTTTAAAACATTTATTATTTACCTTTATGCAATAAAACTATCTACTGTCACATTTTGAATTGGAAAATCGGCATACTTTGTTTATATTGCGAAACATATACACGTTACTATCCGCATCACATGGCGGTATCAGTGATGCCAGACGACGTGGTACCCACATCAAACGTCGGCTCCCGCTTCGGCTTCACACACTTGTGGATGCCCAAGAATCGTGCAAAGTTCCGTCGGTAATGAATGTTCGTAACCGCATACAAAAATGGATTGATAGTAGAGTTACACCACAACATGTAATTAACAACAGCCCAAAGTCTAACGGAGACACAATCGTCACAAATGGCAGATGTGTAGATGGTAACCGCGAAATATGGGAGCCAACAGATTAAAAACACGCCTACAATCATAGCAAGAGTTATAGCTGCCTTACGATGGCGATTGTTTTCCTTTTATGATCATCTTTTACCTTCGGTTTCGGTAATATTTGATTTGTGACTGATGAGGAGACTGACAAAGATATAGTAGAAACTCCATTGCTTCCATTGTCTACATTCATTAAGCTTTTATTGGATTGCTCCGTGGCAGGGGTTGGTTGCGGTTTTTGAGACGGGTTGGTAGGAGGCTTCACCATACCTTTAGAACGTCGCTCTATGCTTATATACACTATTAAATTTAAAATAGATGAAGGGTATGATCCCGGGTATGATGAATTGTATAAACAATATAGCGATATTGAACGGTCCGTGGTAGATGAACTCTATCTCGCAATTCCACGAGTAGTCAATCACAGATTCTCCCGCGATATGTTCCCAAGCGACTGTACAGTCGCTCGCGACGGTGTAAAATGAGAAGCTAAATATCCAGCAAAATGCTATCATAGTCTTCACTTGTCGTCTTATTTGGAAATCGCTATACCTCAACTTTTTTGTCACCAACCAAAAACGATCCAAACTGATCAAAGTAATCAGGAGTACAGACATATAAGTTGCGGTGAAATCGATGACAAGCCAAATCTGGCAGAAAATTTCACCGTATGGCCAATTGCCAAGGAATACCCAAGGAGTATCGATAGGGAGAATGGCGAACCCAATTATACAATCTGTAATGCTGAGATTCAGTATAAACAAATTCGACACCGTATTTTTGATTTTAGGATCTCGTGCGAAAGCTATCATGACGAAGATATTAACCCACGATGGTAACGATGACAATTGCCCCCAAGACTATGGATATCCAGGTTATGTCTTCTATATCGAATGGCTCCCAGGACTATGAGGAGCTATTGGAATTGTAGTCATCGATGGATGGTTCCATGGTTGCTGAGACAGAAGACGACGCCATCTTAATATCCATTTTGTTGTCTAAGGTATCCGCACAATGTGAATCCTGATTGATACGCCCTTCAGAAGTAGCATAAGTGCAGATGAAAGTTTAGTTGAGCACCGGAGTTGATCTTGCAATGTTCCTTCCCAACGGTTACTTGAAAAAGCTACAGTAACGCAGTTGTTAGACGACTACCGTAAAATGGGGTAACTTTGGGCACTTTTGAGAGTTTTTAAACCACTGTTTCCAAACAAAACCAATTATATTTCTAATTATCTCTTTTTTGTGACATTATGGCTCCCTTCTTCACCTTGAAGTTGAAAAAAAAATTTAAATAATTTTTTAAGGGTGCCCTAGGGGTTAAAAATAGCCTGCCCAAAGTTACCCCGCATTTGGGGCAACTTTGGACAGAGCATACATTCCATGAAGAAAAAAATATCAAAAAAATTGATCTCCGCTGAATATAGGCAAGTTGTTGTTTTTGTGACATTTGATACCTTGCAAATTTAATCAAACACACGTTCTTGCTCACAAATGTCGATTTTTATTTTTTCTGAAAAAAATGCTCATTTTTGGTCAAAAATCCTGATTTTTTCGTAAATTTCGAGGAAATTGGACATGAGTGAGTATTAATTCTTCCAAATATATTTCTTAACAAATTGACACCAAATATGACTAAAAACAATATTGCTGTACGAAAATATGAACATTTAAAAAAATATATTCGACTGACCAAAGTTACCCCGCTGACCGAAGTTACCCCATTTTACGGTACTGAAATTCCTATATCGGTTTGTGTTCATTGAGTTAGGTTAGTGTTAAATTTGGTCAACACTATAAAATTTATTGAATGAAATAGCCAAACAGCATTTTACGAGTACCCGGTTTCTAATTTGCTGTGTGCGTAAAAACAGAGAGAAACGGCTACATATTGTGCTACTTACCGGACACAAGTATTCTATTTATATAGACCTAATATGAAAATTCTGATTGCGGTTGCATGTTTTACTCACAAAAGTCACCGTATCAGTGTGGATTCGCTATTTTTGTGTCAGTTCCTGCAGAACTAACACCTTCTAGTACAGGTTTGACGATCACGTGACAATTCGAATCATCATATCGAAATATCACGTGATCTGTAAAAATGTCAATATCGATATCAATATTATTTGCAGCAACGAAACGTAACAGCTGATCATGTACTATAATTAAAGACAAAGATAAAAAGACTAGTTTGCGTCTGACGTCACTGTCAATCAAATTCTCTACGATCCTTGATTGGCTAATAGCGCGTATAAGGAAGGTCGATTCATCTGGCTGGTGCCGATCGGAGAAAAGGAATAGCAGTGAATGGCTAAAATTACGTACTCTTACAAGGCAAAAAGCAACTTTTCTAGGCATTGTGGACATGATGCCTTCGGTTAAGAAAGTTTCCTACTATTAAGACCTAACTTTTGAGATGGTTTGTATGTTGGATGGTGCAAAATTAACAATAACTTGAAGGCGCCCGGTTTTACCGCCGTGTTCAGCAACTGATATCATCACGACACTTGTAAACAAACCGTGCTCGGAGTTTGATTGACAGATGACGTCAGACGCAAACTAGTCTTTTTATCTTTGTCTTTCATTATAGACTGTCTATTTCAATACAAGTATCGGGAGCATAGCCGTGCGCGTGCGCAGAATCTAGTCTCAATTCTAATGTAAATCGGGACAAACCGTATCGTCAATTTAGTCCCAAACCAATTCGCCCACATGCCAATTCGAACCCTGTATAATCATGATAATTGATGTACAAAAAAGTTGGCAAAATTTAACTTTTTCGCGATTTTCTCCATATTTAGATGCCTTGATGTCTTGCATTCGGTCACAAATCATTTCGTTGTACTTTTTGCACTTAACCCTCTATCTTTTTAACCAAATACCCTAGAGAGTCGTGCGATATGTCAAACTTTTCATCTGGTCATAAGGAACAAAAAAAAAAGTCAGTGGTCGCATATCTGTAGGATCATTGGTTAATGAGATATAGTCACTTTTTTTTTTAATTTTGTGCACTTAACCCTCTACCTTTTTAACCAAATATCCTAGAGAGTCGTGCCATATGTCGAACTTTTCCTCTGGTCATTAGGAACAAAAAAGTCGGTGGTCGCATATCTGTAGGATCATTGGTTAATGAGATAAAGTCACTTTTTTAAAATTTTGTGCACTTAACCCTCTATCTTTTTAACCAAATGTCCTAGAGAGTCGTGCCATATGTCGAACTTTTCCTCTCGTCATAAGGAACAAAAAAGTCAGTGGTCGCATATCTATAGGATCATTCGTTAATAAGATATAGTCACTTTTTACCTAGCTGGGGGGTTTACACCCCCCAGCTAGGTATTGTAATCGTTCGGTTCTTCCGCTGGAAACAAACCACTGTAATCTTCCCGTTTTCTTCCGCTGGCAACTAAGTGAAATTGCACATGTTCTTCAGTGCTCATCTATCAGGGCACAGTTCTTGAACCCCAATATATTTGTATATTCATTGAATAACCTTTGACAATAATGGGTACAAAAACTCATACCCTGTTCTCAAAATGCATTTATCATCTGTTCGTCATCCAAGCCCAGGGAATGTGTGTATGAGAGGATTGATGGCTAATATGATTTTGGAAGGGCTCAGTGGGAATTGAAAGGTTATTGCAAAAAACTTGAATAATAGTGACAGTGATTGGTGTACACTCTAAATTAGAAAGACTTAAAATCTTAGTTGAGACTTGTAAATTTTTAAGTCTTTAAGATTTATTTTACGCGGGGTTTGATTTAAATTTTACTTTTGGGATTGGGAAAAAGAAAATCTATTTTTAAATCTTTCGAAACACTTAAACATTAAACCAATCACAACACGATGGTGCGTGCACGTGATCAAATCAAAACGTTTTCCTGGACTGCTCAGCCGCCATCTTTCTTTTGCGATTTCGTGTGGTGGCGAGCGAATGAATGAAGTGATATGGACGAATTTGTTTTGCAGAATGGCATCCCAAATGCTGTAATTGCCAATGTCAGTGACTATATCTTCCAGTAAAAAGCTTACATTGTTGTGCACGAAGGGCCAATGTGAACATTATCTTCAATCGCCGAGGTAGTAGTCTGTGCTTCTGCTGTATGAGCTTACCTATACACATAATATAATTTATAAATGGGTAAGCTTATTTCCATGAAGGATCACGCTCGGCCACTGCAGTGACACTGGAATTATCATGGCACTGCAGACAATTGCTTGAACTTTATGAAAGAAGTAGTCTTGACTTGGTATTACTGCCGTGAATAGACGCATTACTTGATAAGAAGTCGCACAGACTTGTATTTAATATCGATATTTAAATCCCCATAAAGATTTATATTATTTTGAAATAAATCCCAGATATGCTTAAAAGTAAATCTTAAAGGACTTGAATATTAAATCCAATGGACTTGCTGTCACTTGTATTTTTAATCTTTCAAGGATTTGACATTTTAAGTCTAAGGATAGTCTTATTTTTTAATCAAAAGGTTTTGTCACTGATTACAGTCCGTCCTGGAATTAAAAATTAAATCTTTTAAACTTGAAAATAAGTTTTTGAAGTATTAACATTTGCTCTTTGTAGATTTAAATTTTAAATCTGAAAGGTTTTTTTTTAATCCCTGTGGGACTGAAATTTATAAAACTTTGTAAAGACTTATTTTAATCCTATATTGATTGGTCCCTAACTAAGTTTTGAAAGTAAGTTTTTTGGATTTGAATTCAAATCCCTGTAATTTAGAGTGTAGTAAGCAATAGTTAAAATAATGCCATTCAAGGTTAAATGTCAATGTAGTGGAAATAATGAGTGGGTCGATCCAGATGGGACAATACTTCCATAGGGAATGGCAATGATGAATTGCCTGCACCTGGTTCATGGCAAATTTGTATGGCACGCCACACCAGACAAAAAACGGCGAGACTAAAAAAAATGACGTCCAGTTTAAAAAATGACGCCGAGAAAAAAAAATGACGTTTAGAATGAATTGATAACGTCGAGTTTTATAATACGACGTTGAGTTCAAAACGATGACGTTGAGATTGTAAAACCAACGTCGAGTTTGTAACGCCGAGTTTCTTCGTGTCCAGATTTTTTTCGCGTCGAGAAGCGCCCTCTATAGTTTCTGATAGGCCATGTTGACATGGTACAAATAGCTAGTCATTTTCAATATCTGCAATGACGGAAATAAAAGAATGTATGGTGAGTGTGGCAAATCTTATGAGTGAGATTCAGAGGACAGACATTGATTCCGAGGTTAATTCCGTGGAAAGACTAGGAAGAATGGTAGAAGAGCATTTGTGTAATTAAGTTACGACCTTTCTAGCTAGCTGTATTCGCTACTTGCATGGTTCCGCCATTATGCACTATGTGCGGGAGAGCCTCGAACTGGCAGCATACATGAAAGGAAGAATTATGTAACCTTACACAGAACGTTATGACTAGTTCAATTCCCATTCATGTATGCTGCCAGTTCGAGGCTCTCCCGCACATAGTGCATAATGGCGGAACCGTGCAAGTAGCGAATACTTGCCGTAGTCAGTTCAATGGAATGAATCTTATGTCGTGTGAAATTTAAATTGCAGCATAACATGATATACAGGGTGTCCCAGAAATACCCTGGTGAATGAATTTGGACATAAGTTTAGAAATAGGCATCGAAAAAAAATGTAAAATTATATTTTGATTCGGTTGACTGCTTGCAAAGAAATGAGCGATTACATAATCATGATAATGCCCGCATCAGTGCAATTCACGGGGGAAGTGACGCGTATGTAGGGCTGTTAAGACCCCATTTTTCATGCAGCGCCGCTGTCACCCAAAGACCCCATCTGTTTTTTATTATCACATGCTCTGTCACCCAAATACTCCTTATTTTTTCCTTTCGATCTGTCACCCCAAACTTCACTATCTATGATTCAACCATGGACTTATACAAACACGCATAGCAATTACTTACAATGAAACATGAACAATATACTGCCAAAAAATCACAGTTGCTATCTTTATCATTGTTGTTTCTTTAATCAATATATTGCATGGTTTATAATAATTATTGAGATAAATATATACAGAAAGATTACAAAACTATAGAGGGCGCTTCTCGGCGCGAAAAAATCTGGACGCGAAAAAAATCTGGACGCGAAAAAACTCGGCCCGTTACAAACTTGGTGTGGGTTTTACAATCTCAACGTCATCGTTTTGAACTCAACGTTGTATTTTAAAACTTGATGTTATTATTTCATTCTCGACGTTATCATTTCATTCTCAACGTTATTTTGTTATTCTCGACGTTATTTTTTTATTCTCGGCGTCATTTTTAAAACTGGACGTCATTTTTTAAGTCTCGCCGTTTTTTGTCCGGTGTAGCGTGCCATAAATTTGAAGACAAATTTGATCTGTGACTGCTACCTTATGGTCAAACCTTTGACATTTTGGGGTTACAGAAATGTCAAAATAGTTTGCAAGAAAATACAACATGTTCTATTTTCCTTTCAAATTTTACAATACCAAGGGACTCATCAGTGAATTATAGAACAAGAATGTGGGTATAAATGCAGGGACTTTCACAGAAACTATTGACCTAGTCATGATATAATATCAGTATAGGTATATTATACTGTAAATTATTCTCTGTGTGAAGTTGCTCTGTTGTTCATCGTATTCAACATGTCTAAAAATAAAACAATTAAAACTACCTGTGATCTAATTGATTTCTATCGAGATGAAGAGGTACTTTGGAATATTCAAAGTGAAGAATACAAAGATAAAGGGAAGCGGTCAGTAGCTTTTAATCGGATAGCACTTAAGCTTGGAGTGAGTGGTGAGTAGTGAACTAAATCTTTATGAATACAAGCCAACTTGTTTATTAAAAACAATTTATAGTGGGACATGCACATTTTACTTGAAAAAACTCATTTCGTTAAGTTGACAAGTTGTACTTATTATACAAGATGTGTTTTACCCTCACTTTGGACAATGCTTAATCATGTTAATAGGCTTCATTTAGTAGACCTGTACTTTTAATGCACTTTTGGTGTGCTCCTCGCCTTTGTTCCGGCAATGAATAGTTTGTCTTGAGTCTTTGTAGGTGGAAGGGGGGAGGGTCATAAAAATTTTCGACCCAAGATAGGGGGGGGGGGGTCGTAAAAATTTTTGCCCGCGATAGGGGGTCATAAAAAAATTTACTCCGGTCACCGACATATTCATGACCCCCCCCCTCCGCCGAAGAAAATGATATCCCACAAACCCTAACCCGCAAAACACAGGGTGTACAGGGTAAGCCAGAATTATACCTGGTAAATAATAATAATTCCTATTCGTGTTTAAGTCGAAGACACCATGTTTATCATCACCGTTCACCATCTTTATTGACCACTGCTCGTTTACTAAACTGCTCCTGTTTACTCTACTAGCTCCTGCTAGTTTTGAATAAGATAAACACACTATCTGTGGTCATCTTGTGACTCCCTACATTTTGGTCATCAAAAGTATTATCCACCCCCGTATTTTTCTTTCCGAAAATGTATGACCCCCTGTATATTTGGGACCCCTTCCGAAGAAAATGATAGCCCCTAAGGGGTATATGGGGCTCAAACTCAGTGACAACCAACCTCACAACCAGGGGAACAATTTGCAGGGGTCAGGTCAAAGATCATGCAGAGGTCAAATCTTAGAAATGCTGCATTTTCTGGCCATATGTAAGGGGTACGGGGCTCAAATTCAGTGACAATAAACTTGGTGACAAGAGTAACATTTTGGAACATTTTGCAGGGGTCAGGTCAAAGGACATCATTCTGGGGCCAAATCTTAGAATTGTGTTATCTGGACATCTGTAAGAAGTACAGGGCTCAAACTCCGTGACAACTAGGGGGGAACTTGATTATGGAACATCTTGCAGGGGTCAGGTCAAAGGTCATCTGGGGTCAAATCTTAGAATTGCATTTTCTGGAAAAGGAGTACAGGACTCAAAACTCGGTGACAACAAACCTCATGACCAGGTCAGATACCTCCACAACACCAACATGCCCCAGCTAGGTTTGTGGTCTATGACCATCATTTGCCTCTAGTTTAATTTTGTGCACTTAACCCTCTATCTTTTTAACCAAATGTCCTAGAGAGTCGTGCCATATGTCGAACTTTTCCTCTGGTCATTAGGAACAAAAAAGTCAGTGGTCGCATATCTGTAGGATCATTGGTTAATGAAATATAGTCACTTTTTTTTTAATTTTGTGCACTTAACCCTCTATCTTTTTAACCAAATACCCTAGAGAGTCGTGTCATATGTCGAACTTTTCCTCTGGTCATAAGGAACAAAAAAGTCAGTGGTCACATATCTGTAGGATCATTGGTTAATGAGATATAGTGACTTTTTTGTACTTTTTGCACTTAAACCTCTTTTTTTTACTTCTGGATATCGTTTGGAGACAAATGATTTTTTATTTTAAAGCTTATGATATATATTTTCTAAACATGAAATAAAACAAAATTGACCGAGATCCGACTTTACAGCCGTTTCGTGGTGGACTGTCAGGGGCGTAAATCCGTTTGTGAAAGTGGGGGGACACACTGACAGAGGGGGAAATCAATAAATACAGTAAAAATGGCCGCGAAGCGGCCATCGCGTCGCGCGTGTGCGACGCAGGGGGGTGTGTGAGGGGGGATGTGCCCCCCTCAGAAGTAAGAAACTTTTGCAAAATGAATACCTAATTGAAGCGATTTGATGGCCCATTTTGGCACTATTAGTGTGTAAAATTTTAGTTTAAAAAAGCCAAAATTTTTTGAAATGATGATCCATGAAGCCTTTCGTGGAAAAGTTTTCCCTATTATTGTAGGCCTATAAATTACATAAATTGGCAAATGTGGAAAGCAGAAGTGAAAATGGCTACTTGTTTACCCACTACGCAGGGTGTCTAATTAGTGTGTAAAATTTTAGTTTAAAAAAGCCAAAAATTTGTGAAATGACGGTCCATGAAGCCTTTCGTGGAAAAGTTTTCCCTATTTGAGATTTGAAATTCACAAGTTACTAAAGCATGCATGGATTGATGTTGAAATCAGCATGCCATGAGTCCATCTTAATACTGACTTTTTTTGGTGATAAAATGTGACAGGCCCCTGCATATAGACGGGCCCGCAGGAATTTTCACTCGCTTATGGGCCGTGGACCCGCCTTCACGCAATGCCTAAAATAACCACAGGCCTATATATAACCGACTGTGCGGTTTTTGTAGGCATGGGCAGTGATGGGCATACTCAATTACATGCAATTTAACCTTTCTCTTCTTTTTTTCTCCCTTTTCTCTTCTCTTTTCTCCCTTTTTCTCTTCTCTTTTCCTTTTTTTTTTAGGGGTGGGGACCAAAAAGTGGGGGGGACATTTGATATTGTGTCCCCCCCACTTTAAAAAGTGAGGGGGACGTGTCCCCCTGTCCCCCACCCGATTTACGCCCTTGTGGACTGTCACATATATTCATTAACATTAAATCGTTTATCATTGTTTATCCCTTCTGTCAACATCGAATTGGTTTGTGGCTGACTTAGCTTGGGGCCAAATGGCATATGGTCAAGTCAACTGTGGCCGAATTGGTTTGGGTCCGAATCGACCTGCTTCCATGCTGAATAACAGAAAATGATGAAAATTTACGTACTTTTACAAGGCAAAAAGCAACTTTTCTGGGCATTGTTGACATGGTGCCTTCGCAAAAGAAAGTTTCCTACTATAAAGACCTAACTTTTGAGATGGTTTGTATGTTTGAAGTTGCAAAATTAACATTCAGGCGCCCGGTTCATATAAGCTTATATACCGCCGCGTTCAGAAAGTCATCATCATGAGGACACTCACACCACGTGCTCTATATTATTAGTCCATGATAAATATCGAATGATCTTCGATTCATCTTCGCCCTGTGAAAAATTTGAAGAATAAGCTAGAATTGAAGCCTGACGTTGCGCCAAAACAGGCTTATGTAGGCCTAAGTGTAATCATAAATGAATTACCACGGCACTAAATGTTCCTGTCAGTCCTGCAGTGCAAAACTTCTCATGCAATTCCATCTTTAACATCACATTCAAATTATAATTACATTGTAAATTGGAACTGACACCAATTTTTTCAGGAATATCTTGTTTCTCCATCTTCAGCAAGAGTCCTCCAAAGCTGGACACTATGAAGATTATTTAACACAAATTGCAAACTATTCCTTAAAGGAGTATTTCGTGATCCTAGCATCCTCTTTTTATGACATTTTTCAGTTAAAATTCCGATTTTGCGTTTGCGAGTTATGCATGATTATGTGTATTACACTGCTCCATAGATAGTGTGTTGTAATTTCGTTCTGGTATACCAGAACGAATTTCAAATTTCACGATATCTTTGCTAAACGAATGAATCTTCCAGAAATGTTTTGTACATAAACATCATGCAGCCAGAGGTTTCCAGTACTATAAAAATCTCAACTTTTTGGAGAAAAGTGGGGGAATGATGCTGTGGATCACGAGATGCCCTTTTAAATACATAGGGCCTGCACTTTGGCTCGTTTTTTGCAGGTTTACATGGTCCAATAATCACAAGATGACTGACATGTGGTAACAAAGGAAGCAGTCACTGCAATTTGATTATGTCCCATATGATTGGCCATTCAAGACACCCCTGTGAATATACTATAGCGGCCTTTTCAAAATATAATACCTGTTTGCTTGACTGCATTGACAATACCGGGAACAATACACACAGTATATGCATTGGACAAACTTTTTACAATAAGCATGATAAGTGATGATGTGACCTCCAGATTTATACATCGTTCGTCTCGCACAGTGACGACATTTGATTGAATGGACTGCGCCGTGATTACGGTGAAGGACACCGGTTCAAATCCTTTGTTTGGAGCCAATCGATAAAAGCATGCAGGGCCTCTATACCCTATACCCATGCACAGTTTATCCCTTACATAACCTATGTCTTGAATACGCTGGCAAAGTTATGTAATAATCGGATTAATACTATATAGCAGTAGGTAAAAACAAGTTTTGAATAATCCGCGCTACAAAGTCCCATTCAGTGATCCCAGCGAAAGTGAAAAAAAAACGTGTATAAATTTTTAATGAAAAACAAATGGCAAAAAAACAACAACAGGAAAACGACAGTATTGACGAAGTTGAAGCCCCATTCAAATACATGTAGCTAATTTATATACTGTCAGTACCGGTATATAAATTACAGACTCACGTAAATGCATTATTTTTTTGTCTTAGACACACGGCTTTCGGCTGAACCACTACACTAGCAAGCTATGTTAGCACATCTATGACAATGACGAAACGTACAAAATCAGCCATAGGCCTTTTATGACCTTTGACATTCTTTTGTGGCGAGTGACATGGTCTTTCAATTCACGCCGAGTGTCCTTGACAGGTTCGACTATGCTTCAGTGGTCATGAAAGAATTCAAAAGATAACCTCTGCCCCAATAATCCCAGGCAATTATCTGAAACTGCTCCTCGGATCATAAGAACTCAGTCCTCAAATGATAGTCATAATAATGTCCAAAATATAAAAATTACTGACTATCATTGAAGACTGAGTTCCGCAGTCTAGTATCCAAAATCTGAATTTTGATGATTTTTACGATCGTCGGGATGAAAAAAAATAATCAAAAAATCACTGAATGGGCCTTTAGTTCCCTACTCTCCTTACCCTGACAATATAAATCAAAGAAAAATAAAGAAAAAAATAAATAAAACAAGAAAAGAAAAAAAAAAAGACAAAGAAAACGCATTCTGAATACGAAGAATGTCTTTCTGATATCAAATAAATTTCATTGTTTGGAATTCACGATATAATACAAATTTTATGACAAATTATTAAAATTTGATATTTTTCACATTTTTGATATATACGGTGTACGGAAAGTAAATACCCCCCCTGGTGCTGTATGGCAAATGCATTACTGGAGGCAAGATGTTTGTATACCATAACCACACAATCTAAGATGGTAACTGAAATGTTTTAGCATATCTCAGCGTTTACAGCATCAAATTTGATAACATTTTCGCAATTTTACAGCAGTTTTCCTGAGGAGGTGAAATTTAAAGGTCTTTGGAGCTCAGCAGACCATAAAAATGGCGCCCAAGATGAAGTTCAAAATGGCTGACAAAATATGTTTTCTCAAACAGAAATGGGTCAGAGCGGCATTAAGACAGCTTTTAAATATGTCTTTGGAGGCTATGCAATTAAAACGTTTGTACCCAAACTATGCCATTCATAGGGTTCAAATTCAAAATGGCGTCCAAAATGAGGTCCAAAATGGCCAAGAATATGCATTTTTTCCGACAAAAATGGTCCAGAGCGACATTAAGACAGCATTAATATATTAGAGGGTACAAAAGAAACAGTTGTATTTGAACACGATGGCGACAACAATATCAGATCAGAAAAGCAAAAAAACTAAAGTATTGTCAAGTTTCTACGATTTTCCATCACTTTTTAACCTTAAATATGTAGGGGGGTATTTACTTTCCGTACACGGTATATAACAGTCCTCGAAGTAAATATCATAAATCTAATGATATATTCTTAAACAGTCCCTGGCATACCATACATGTATAGGCCTATGTATAGTACATTAGTCTGCTTTATCTGTTTTGTGCTGTTTAAGCAAATTTAAACATAATTTCCATACAATGTAAGCTTTTACTGTCAGATATGTCCCCTTTTAATTTTAAGCAGAAATTGGAATTTACTACTACTAGCGCCAATGAATGTTATACGATTGTAAAGCGGTACGATCCTCTGGGTGTGTGTGTGGGGGGTGTGCGTATGTGTGTCCTGCACGCGTATTTTTCTGCAACTATAACGGGACGCAATACGATACCAGTATGTTATAAGAATCAAACTTACAAGAAAGATGGCTCTTGTCAAATCCTACAATTCTGTCAGAGAAAATATGCATATTTGCATTAAATTTTTATTAATTGACATAATTGATTAATTAATAAATATTTTATTTAATGATTTACCATAATTCCAAACATGTCAAACAATATGTCAAATTAAAGCTAATGAAATGCTTTATAAATTGGTAAGAGCACATTTTGCAGAATGCATTTAGTATTTTAGTTACATGATTCCAAACATTCTATTCCAATTTTTTGCTACACACGCATAGGAGCTGTACTTTTAGAATCCGCGCCTAATCAATAATAATAGTCTTTCACTCCATTGTCAAAGTACTGTGCTCCCTGTAGCATTATAGTGACCAGGTCGCGATATTTTTCCTAGTCAACATTTGCATCACATAATACATTTACATGATATAGGCCTATATGAGGCTGGATTGAGCTGTGTTCAGTTTTATACGGCGGATTTATTGCCATAATTATTACCTCTTACTTAAAGGAGGATTTCGTGATCCTAGCATCCTCTTTTTATGACATTTGTCAGTAGATATCCACGAAAAAAGCTTATTTCCAAAATTTCAGTTGATTCCTATTTTGCGTTTGCGAGTTATGCATGATTATGTGTATTACACTGCTCCATAGACAATGTGTTGTAATTTCGTTCTGGTGCACCAGAACGAAATTCAAATTTGGCAATATTTTTGTTAAACGAATTAATCTGCAAGAAATATTTGGTACATAAACATTATGTAGCCAGAGGTATCCAGTGGTGTAAAAATCTCAACTTTTTTGGGAAAAGTGGGGGATGAGGCTGTGGATCACGAAATGCCCCTTTAACAAAAGAAAAACAAATTTATTCCAATTAAAATTCTACCAGGGTTCGAACCCACAACCTTTTATTTAACAGTCGAGATCGAATACCACTACGCTGTGAGTGCTTCTGCCAGAAATGCGTTTGTTCATCATACTTATTGATTACGGAATAAATCGCAAACACACGATATATATCTGATATATTATATTACTTGTCTATTAGTAATAAATACGTATATAATCTGCAATCAATAATGAACCTTGCCTCCGACTATGCGGTTCCTATGCAAATGTTGACTAGTCCTAGAGTGTGATGGTTTTGTAGCAGATGACAGTGCTCATTCAAGCCTGTCAAGGTCAGTTAGTAGCCACTTGCTGAATGGATGGCCATTATCAGCTATCAAAGAGATGCCTTGTGCAGCTGCCAATCACAGTAGAGGTTTGATAACATTTTGTTAAAACCCAAATGTGATATAAGGACAAAGCTGTGCATGTTGGTACTTAATTGTTTGGATTCTTATGTTGAAATTCCCTTGTATTAATATTTTTGTGTGTAGTGTATATTGTTCATAAATTATATAGCTTTTAAATTTTGGGCATTTTTGCTCTGTTGCACTGTACCATTATGGAATTTGAGCAAATCAATTACCGACACAAGCAGGTATACAGTGTATTATTTTATTTTTATTTCGTATCTCAGGAGCACAGCTCACTTGGTAAGGCGTCAGAATTTGGTACACGAGCGCTTCGAACTTTAAATCGGAAGGTGGTGAGTTCGAGCCTCATCACGGTCACCAAAAACCAAATATTGTTCGAACTTTTCATATTTGTTTTTCTTTTATTGTTTCTTTTCTTTGTCTTTTTTTTTTCTTCTTGTTTTATTTAATTTTTCTTTATTTTTCTTTGATTCATATTGCCAGGGTAAGGAGTGGAGGGAACTAACGGCCCATTCAGTGATTTTTTCATCTGGACGATCGTAAAAATCATCAAAATTCAGATTTTGTACAATGATATAGTCAGTAATAATCTTTTGATCATTATTATGACTATCATCATCCGAAGAGCAGTTTCAGACAATTGCTTGGGATTGTTGGGGCAGAGGTTATCTTTTGAATTCTTTCATGACCGCTGAAGCAGAGTCAAACCTGTCAAGGACACTCGGCGTGAATTGAACTGATTTAATTTATATACTGACAGTATATATAAATTAGCTACATGTAGGCCTATTTGAATGGGGCTTCAACTTCGTCGATACTGCCGTTTTCTTGGGTTTTTTGCCATTTTTTTCATTAAAAAAATTTATAAAAGTAACAATTTGATTTTTTTTTTCACTTTCGCTGGGATCACTGAATGGGGCTTTGCAACGCGATATATTCAAAACTTGTATTCACCTACTGTTATAGCATTAATCCGATTATTACACAACTTCGCCAGCGTATTCAAGACATCCAATGCAAATAATCACCTAGATTATGACGTTCATACCGTAAATATGGCGGAGTACTCAAATTCATTCAACAAAAGCATGATTACAAGCTATTGCAATCTACCGCGACAGCTCGTCTCACACACATAACAAATGCACTATAGGATCAAATAGGTTGACGACAACGTTTGATTGAATGCACTGCATTGCGCCATGATTACGGTGAAGGACACCGGTTCAAATCCTTTGTATGGAGCTAATCAATAATTTCACGCACATCCTCTATTATTGCCCAATTATTGCCCGGGATGATTGCACACTGTAAAAGAGCTATTGTTATAATGTTTGATGAAATCGTGTTTAACTATTTGCTTAAGAAAGGCACAATACAGATAAAGCAGACAGATTTACTACATGTGGTACATGTATATACATATAGGGAATGTGTTCGAGTATTACCTAATTATAATAGGGGCGTATCCAAAAATGAATTCACACCCCTTTCAAATGTCGAGCCAAAGTGCAGGCCCTATGGCCGGCACATCTTTACCAAGTATATTGGCTGGAATATATTGATCACTTCTCTTTGAGAACCAGGGTGCAGAAAATCGACATTACTATATTTACATAACGATTTGGTTTTTCATCCAGCATAAATGCGTTTGCTTACACACAAATGACTTAGCTAATCGTCGATCCATCCTCGCGATGCAGCGTCCCAGTTTATACCACTTGTTGTTTTAAATAAGTTCTGTAAGGGGGTGTCAATGCTGGTCCTATTATTGGCCATTTGATCATCTCCCGCATAATTGTATTATTTTATGTTTCCATGTGTAATTTCAACGTATTTCGCATTTTGTTTTATTATGGAAATAAAGATTCATCTATTCATTCATTCAAGCTCATTCAGAGGCCCTTCAGTTTCTCAGTCAATCAGATCAGATTCATAGCTGTTCAGTAGCTGAACATAATTGCAGGATTCCCGACCTTACATAATTGGCTCTTACTAACGTTGTTCCTTGTTATGCAAATGAGACAGTTTATGCTTCCGTAGCTTCTACACAGAGATTTCGAAGCTATATTTTTGTTATTTCCCTATTTCACGTGCATCAAGGCCGTTTCTACAGCGCGTAAACAGCGCGTAGTGCTGCGTCCCTGCTGCAGATATGCGTGCCTTCAAAGTCGGCACAATTTGGCGTCCGCGTCGGTACTTTGTACTTCAGACTAGACTGAATGTACGACGAATCAGTCTGGAGTTATTGGCAAAAATGTCAAAGGTTGGAATTTTGGCTCCATAGAGGTCAAACAAGTTCCCAAATTTTGATGAAAATGGTCTTAAAATGTCTATAATGTTAAAATCATTCAGAAAAGAAATAGTTTGCACTATCTACGATGTTTCGTTACTATGTTACGAGTTATTGCACATTGAGTCCAATTACGGTTGACGTATTTTCCCGCGTTACCTATGTAGCGAAATAGTGAAAACTATTCTTTTTCTGAATTATTATAAGCAGTCAAACATTTTCAGAGCATTTTGTTTTTAATCAAAATCGGATAAACTTTATGTGTATGACCCCTATGGAGCCCAAATTTCAACCTTTTGACCCTTTTGCTAAAAATTGCAGACTGATTTGTCGTAGATAGGTCAAACAATATATTTTCTGAATCCTTGTGACCTGAGGAAAATTTTGGTATAACTTTAAACCATATCGGAGCAATTTTGAGTTTTGACCCCTGTATAACCTTTGACCTCATATTTCTTTTATTGCTCAAGAGTGCCCACTATAGGCACCTGTAATTGTTGACATCTCAGCATGTTAGACGTCAACTTTAAACAAGAAAATGTTAGTCATACACAACTTTACACAAAGGGAGAAGAACAAAAGGCATCTACTCGACTATTTCACATTTGCCTAAGCTTATCGCGCGCAAAAGAAAAACACATGGTCACGCCATGTTCATGCGATGCGACGCAGCTTTCTCACCTAACTTATGAGGTATGCCGATCGATATTCATAACGTGATTCCATTAACCTGGTCAATCAGGGCTTTGATTCTGATACGTAGTATAGAGACTCTATTTTTTTCTCCAACCTAAATATACATCAGATTGACAAAGGGTACCAGAAACCTCAACCTGATTTACCTCTGGTACCCTCTGTCAATCTGATTTAAATATTATTTATTTTTCCTTTATTTCATGTTCATCATGTGCGCTCTCTTGAGGTTTCTACAATCTGCAACTTTCAGTCGGTAAATTATGTAAAAGATGGCGCTAGACGATTATTACTTTTCAATTAATATCGGAATATAGCTATCCTCCATCACAAGTCACAAGCTATACATTTCGGCATAGATTCTCAATGAGAATCTATGATTTCGGCCAAAGTGTTGACCTTAAATTAAATTGCTTTTAATTTTGATGTAGGTGCACTATCCGTAAAATATCGCTTTACATTTTGTGCTGTATCTAGTCATAGCCTTCGTATCACAATCAATATATATTTGATTTCATCATTTGGATTTACAAATTAATATGTTGCATTTTCACCAAACCAAAATACATTTGGCAAGGATAGGAGTCGGCATATATTATAATGGCAAAATTGGGAGAGACAAAAAGGCAAAGTGGTGAAAGGCTTTCGAACTTCTTTCGGGCAAGCAGGAAACGAAAGTAATATCATTAAATTCCATTTAGCTCGTTCACAATTTGCTCCTTTCCCAAAATTCATTATAAATTCAAACTCGCGCTCATGCAGTGGGGTATATCCTCCCCCCCCCCCGGGGGGGGGGGGGGGGTGGAGGCACATACAAAAATTGAGGTGGTAGGTCTTTTTTTGGAGCTGAAGGCACCAGTCAGAGGTATATAAGATGACTTTCTGGGGAGAAAAATGGAACGAAATGGTCCAAACTTGCCCATAAAAGGCCTTAAACATTTTGTTTGCTGGGCATTTATTACCACGTTGGCTGTCTTTGCCTCTAATCATGTATCCTCTGCGTGGCCAACTGGCCATTCCATTAAGGGCTGGGGTATGAACTTTTGGACAGTATTTATTTTGGGACATTAGAGCACATCAGACATATCGAATTGCATTCTGAATACGAAGAATGTCATTCTGATATCAAATAATTTTGATTTGTTGAAATTCGCAATTTAATACACATTTTATGGCAAATCATTAAAATTGATATTTTTGATATTTAACAGTACTTGAAGTAAACTTTATAAATCTGATGATTTATACTTAAAGTGTATGTAGGTGGGATGAAAAGCCGACGATCAATTGAAAATTTTGACCTTTCGTATAGAAGATATGGATTTTTTTCCAAAAACACCAAAAAAAATTAGGTCTTTTTGGGAAAAAAATCCATATCTTCAATATGAAAGGTAAAAATTTTCAATTGACCGTCGGCTTTTCCTCCCTGCTACATGCACTTTAAGAATATATCATTAGATTTATATAATTTACTTCGAGGACTGTTATATATCAAAAATTTGAAAAATATCAAATTTTTATAATTTGTCATAAAATTTGTATTATATTATGATTTTCAAAAATGAAAATTATTTGATATCAGAAAGACATGCTTCGTATTCAGAATGCAATTCGATAGGTCTGAGGTGCTCTCATGTCCCACAAAAAATACTGTCGAAAAGCAATAAACGCTCATTTTAGATCCCTTAAGCGAAGAGTCGTTTTATCATCTTGTCGTCAGCTCATGATATACTAATGTTGTTCCTACCCTGGGATATCCTTTAATGCTGACTTCGTTTCTGATGAATGAAGACCATCTCTTTCTAACCATATAGTTGTTGTCTACGTTTCGATAGGAAGCACAGCACTGGAGCTATGTAATGATTCACTGAAGATCTTATTCTTCAGTTTCTTTTTATTCACTTTTCCTCCCCCATTTAACGTGTTTCGTTTTCAATGCAGATATTTTGGCCAATTATATGAGCTTATAGGTTGTGATGGTGTGTAACTTTGACAGCCTACTCATCATGACTGTTGTCTTCTTGATGTTAATCTGTTGAGCCATGCCTTTCTAGTTTCCTGGATCATTTTCTCAAGTTCATAAGGTTTTATTGTGTTAAATGTTCACCATCTACAATTCCCATCGCCAACCCATATTCGAGATGACGTAAATGCCCTGTCTTCAGGAATTTGAAGGCATTTCGTTGTAGTGTTCACCGAGTTTCACCAAATTGATTTTATTTTCTAGGATTTTTATAAAAAGCTTTTTAAAATAAGACGGATGTAGCCTACGCAATATACTTCCTTTCATGATTCGACACACAAATGCATTCAGCATAAGTAATTTAGTGCATCTAAATTTATGCACAGGTGATTTATCGAAATGGCCATCGTCTTTATCTTTTTCATCATCTCGAGTGTATTAAAGACTTGAGACAGTGATCATATACATGGGTCATTTCCCACTCTGTTCGCAACCATTTAGCTTTTAGTCACGGCTGTTTGATGTATATATAATTGGCTTCATTATTAACTAAATGCAAACTATAGATGGCGCTATTTATCCTAAATCATATTTCTTTGTTTGCAAGGGTTAGGTAATCAATACCGCCATTAAAACAGCTGGAATAGGTGAAACAAGCAACAAGGACATTTTATAAACATATTTTATCAAACAATAAAAGGAATTATTTGTATTAAAAGCTTGAAAGGGTAATTTCCAGTAACTAAATAGCGCCACCAATTTTGTCATTAATAGATACATTTTATATCCGAAAAAGCTTTAAAAAATACTATAAAAGTGAATAATTTTGTAAAAGAGGGGAAATTGAAGTTGAGAACGACTCAAAAGCATCTGTATACATTAGCACGATATCACTTTTAGCTGTTTAAGCCTAAAATTTGGTTATACATGGTGTTTTGTTTGAAAAACTAATAAATGATCCCATCAAACAACCGTGTAGTAGAGGTGCTAATGGGAGTGTGGATTTCAAATAAAAAACAAAACAATTGAGAAATTAGCTTCTTTTGTTATGCATAGTAGCGCTAAAAGTCGATCGATACAATGTTGAAATCTGCACAATTCAGAGATACATCTTTTTGCTATGAAATTAATTTTCTCGGTCAAATACAAAGCAATATTTTTCCTTCAGTAATGTCAGTTAAAAACCTAGTGCTTGGATATACAATTTTTTTTAAAATCCTGGTGTTAAAATTAGGCATGAAATTGTGTCTTTTAGTGTAAGATTTTTGAATTTTATAGGCCATAACTTCGCCCGCAAGCTTTTTTAGGAAATCATGTTTTAGCGTTTCAAACTGATATAATTCGCTAAAGAAAGATATTTCCTACCTCTGTAAGGCACATCTTGTGGGTCTATATATTATAGTTTTGTCAGAATATCCGTTTTGATTTCACCTTTTTCCACTTGCGACTGCCAAAATATCCAATACGTACTTTCTGTACATTACATCTGTATATTTCTATTGTTGATTTTGATAAAATTTCGGAATTGAAAAATGGTGCAATCAAAACCGTAATTCTGACAAAACTATGACATAATAGCCCATATGATGTGCTTTAGAAAGTTGGGAAATATCTTTCGTTAGCGAATTATGTTACTTTGAAAAGCAAAAACGTTAATCCCAGAAAAAGCTCGCGGGGCAAAATGAAGCATGTGAAAATCGAAAATCTTACACTAGAAGCCTAAATTTCACATCCAAGTTTAACACCAGGGTTTGAAAAAAAATATACAGTACCAAGTAAATTTATTATAGTTGTCTTCTGACATTTTATTTACCGAAGAAATGAAAAGAAATGTTTAACAATAGGCATCGACTGACTACCGTTCCGCCTGTAAATTCCAGTCAAGGTTGTAAGAGGAAAGCGCTCCACAGACTCCGAGTATTGTACGTACAATATTGTATGCAACATATCTACGTTATTTAATCTATTGCCATTCTATTTCCAGTAATGTTTAAGTTCTAACGAATGTTTGATGACGAAAAATCGATAATATGTTACATATAATATCTAGTAGAAATATATTATCGATTTTACGTCATCAAACATTCGTTAGAACTTAAACATTACTGGAAATAGAATGGCAATAGATTAAACAACGTAGATATGTTGCATACAATATTTTATGTACAATAAAAAGTCTGAATACTGCTGAATCGTTACCTCATAACTTTAGCAGCAGATAAATAATGGGCTTAGAATTACAATCACAAATTTGTGTTTTCTAGATAATGACTTTTAAAAGATCATACAAAACGATAGAAAACACGCTAATAGGAATTATTTATTTCTAAAACAAAACACATTAACGGAAGCGCCGTATTTAACATTAGCTTTGGACATTTAATTATTTTATTGATTTTTCACCCGGGAAAAGTCGAGTGGAAAATAAAGAAAATAATTAAATATCCAAAGCTAACGCTAAATACGGCGCCTCCGCCTAATAAAGTAGGGCCTGATAACCTTGGCATGTTATTTGACAAACTTAAAATGCCATCTTCAAATCTCAAAATCACCAATTTGTTAGCTGATGTTAGCTAGAACCTTGAAAATGATTCCATAACGATTCATGTTAGCTAGTTTTGTTTGTAAATGACTTACAAATACATGCTTAGATTGTTCTGGTTAAAATATGTGAAATGAGCTACAACAACATTACACCTAGAACACAACAATGAACAGAATATTATGCTGTAAGTTACTGAACAATCCGGCCTGTGTGGAGTGGGTGTAGGAGTAACTAGTTTAAACCTTTTTGCTATACCTTTCCTTTCTTTTTTTATGGACCCCTTTTAAAAGGTCCCTTTGTCTTTGCTTTTACGGTCCCACTATAAGGTATTTGTTCTTTTTCTTTAGGCCTACTATAATTTTACAGGTCCACTAAAACCCCGTGCCAGGGGTGACGTACCTTACCCTGCCTTGTTGGTGGTACTGCCCAGGAAACACAAAACGCTTTAAAAAACGTTTATGTCGGGTTATATAAAGGGTATAAAACTTTTTAATAACATGCAGAGTGCCAACAACCCAACATGTTTATTTATTTGCTGCCAAGATTGAACATGTTGATTCAAGTACAAGTGAAAGAGTATGTAAAATCACAGCCTTCGGGTACGTGATTTCACAAACAGGTCTGTGAATTCAGGAGACTGTCAAATTACAGTGCCCCCGGACTAAATAACGTGATTGCGCCTGTCTATAATTTTAATGACAATCCATCGAAGCACACCATCGAAGCTTGCCAGACAACCAGGTCTGATTTGTGCAAACTTTTAAAAACCTTGACAAAGTCGAAGTGGATACTACAGTATTTTTCTTTATTGTATTCAAATCTCAATCTTTATTTTTAAAATCAATATCAGATAAAGTCTGATTGTTTCTTACTGAAGTGACCACTTCTCCAATAATTCTTGTAATGCCGCATGGCATCCAACTTTCTCTAAAGCATCACGAATTTCCCTTCTAGTGGCGGCGCGTCCAGTTCTCTGGCGCCAAAAAGTAAGAATCCGTCTCTCTTTCAACCTGACATTGTCGCTACCAGCACTGATTCTCTCTTTCTCCACATCCCGAATACGCAGACCAAGCTTGAGGTAGAGATCGTCGTAGTAACGAACATCCATTACTTCCACGACATCAGCAATGTCCTGGTCAGATACTGTCTGGTCTAGTGCTAGTTAAAATCAAAATCGAATAGAACCAACTCAAAGTATTGAATTATAGGTGAATTGCATTGAACTCAAATCGGCAAAAATGGCAAATAAAATCTTCGGAAAAAATACATCCCTCATCACCAGGGGTAGCGCTAGAACTAAACACTCCGCAGGGACCCCCGAACTTGCAGAAAATTAAAAATTAGGGGGTCCGGAGTAGAGTTTGGCGAGTCCGAGTTGCACAAATGCAGCATAAATAGTATGTCTGCAATAGCGCTAGGTTGAAAACCTGGGGGTCTGCAGGGACCCCTGAACTTGCACACATCTAACGAAGGCATACTTGTTGCACACACCCCCTCTGGATTTTGCAATAAAAACGTCCGATGTCTATAATTTAGATGCCAAAACAAAAATCGACCAAAACCTTGAAAATCGCACATTTTTGGTCATATCGGTCAAAATTTCCCTCAAAATTGGATTTAGCCCAAAAAGTACAGAAACATTGTATGCAGTATTCATTGCCGGAAATGACAGGAAAACACTATTTATAATTATGCCCATATGAAATATCTTTCAAAATTATTATGCATTAACCTATCCTAACTAACCACGGCTGTTTTTTAAGCGGAAAGTATTGCCGGTTAATTACTTGGAGCCATTTGGAGGACTGTTTAGCGTTTCAGGTCATTATGGTGAATTAACACGTGTACTATTCTAAAAGCTGATGCCATCTAGATGAAGATTCCTGGAGAGTTTATTGGGGATGTAAATCCCAAGCAATTTGACACCAGAAACTCTTTAAATACGTTGGTTGTTCTTGTAAAACTGGAGATCGAGTTAAGTAAAGTTGATTTCATTTCATTTCATTTCATTCGGTACATACAAATACAAACTAAAATACAGTTACAGTACTATTTTTACAAAATAAAATAAATTGCACATCAAGATTGCAGAATATGAAGTAAAACGAATTACAAACCAACACAGGTACCAAGGATAGCCCAAAAAGCCTTGGGAAAAGCTTATTTCCATTGGGGTCCTTTAAGTTTTTTTCAAGAAGATGACATAACTTTGGTCACTTGCCATGCTTGTGTTGAATCGGAATTATACATGTCGTCTTGAAAATCACCTACCTACAACATTTGTTCCTACTGGATCTGATGGAATAGCTATTTCACCTGTTGAAAAGAATTTAAAAAAGTAAATAAATAATAGTACCGGGTGTCCCAAAAGTAACTTAACATTGTGAATTTACCATAACTTGCGTTGGGTTAATAGTGTTGTTACAAAAATGCGCAGTATGTAGATAATTCTTTTCGAAATGTTATGATAGCAAACATGCCTATGTAGTCATGACCCTTTGGCATGAAATTAACGGATATCTACCGTACCGTAAAACCCACTTTTATAAACGCAAAATAAGTCTCGTCATTTGAGACGTGATAACACGATATAACGTGTTATCGTTTTAAAATCTGTTTCGTTTAATTTTGCTGTGTTTGTTTGATTGTTTGTTTGTTTGCTTGTTTGTTTTCAATGCGTAATCTTCATTTTCTGTTTTATCTGGATTTTATATGGAAACTGCTTAAGATCTTTTCTGAGGATTCGATGAACAGTTGTACGCGGTACTCTGTTCTCCATTGAAAGTCGACGCATTGAAAGTCGACGTACTGATCGCCTTGGGCTTTTCGCCACCGCTCTTCGTATGACATCGATGTTTGTAGCCGACCTTCCTATTCTTCCACGTACTGACCGAGGTAGATCATGAACAGATCCAGTTGATAGGAATTTCTGCACTAGTTGCTGGATTGTATTCGGCTGTTCCTTAAACTTTGCTTGAGTGAGTTTGTCCGACTTTGTCTCGGCAAAGAACCATACGATCTGAATCCGTTGATCTATAGGAAATTCATCTTCACTTCTACTGTTTTAAAGTAAAGTTTAATATTGTCAATATATCCTAATTGTAATCTAAAACAGCACTCACGCTTACGCTAAGCCATGTAATCCATGAATGTTCATACCTATGTAGCGTGCGCAGTGAGTGAACCAACTCTATTGTTCAGGGAAGCACATCATTCATGTTCTTGAACAAAGAACACATGAGCTTGCTTTTGTGGGTTTGATACGCACATATGTACAGTCGCACAGTAAGGTCAAAGGGTCATCAATAATGCTGTTGTTGGTATCAGAATAATTCTAAAAGATCAATCTATGTGAATATGTTCTCCATTTTGGTATGAAGTAGGAAATGTTTGAGCTATGGCCAAATCACAATGTTAAGTTACTTTTGGGACACGCTGTATATGAATAACTCATTTTTGAAAATTTGCCAGAAGAGTCTATTTTGACAGAACACGTCACATATAATAAATAAATAAATAAATAAATAAATAAATAAATAAATAAATAAATAAATAAATAAATAAATAAATAAATAAATAAATAAATAATTTCGACTATGTCTTTTAGCAAGTATTAATAGAGAGCTTGCGAAATGACGTTACTTTAACTTTAACTTTAACGTCTAGAGGATTATAGAGGATTATGTATTCAAAACCAGCTTGCGAAATGACGTTACTTTAACTTTAACTTTAAGGGCTGGGGTATGAACGTTTGGACAGTATTTATTTTGGGACATTAGAGCACATCAGACATATCGAATTGCATTCTGAATACGAAGAATGTCATTCTGATATCAAATAATTTTGAATTTTTGAAATTCGCAATTTAATACACATTTTATGGCAAATCATTAAAATTGATATTTTGATATTTAACAGTACTTGAAGTAAACTTTATAAATCTGATGATTTATACTTAAAGTGTATGTAGGTGGGATGAAAAGCCGACAATCAATTGAAAATTTTAACCTTTCGTATTGAAGATATGGATTTTTTTCCCAAAAAAACAAAAAAAAAATTAGGGTCTTTTTGGGAAAAAATCCATATGTTCAATATGAAAGGTCAAAATTTTCAATTGTCCGTCGGCTTTTCCTCCCTGCTACATACACTTTAAGAATATATCATTAGATTTATATAATTTACTTCGAGGACTGTTATATATCAAAATTCGAAAAATATCAAATTTTTATAATTTGTCATAAAATTGTATTATATTGTGATTTTCACAAAATGAAAATTATTTGATATCAGAAAGACATGCTTCGTATTCAGAATACAATTCGATAGGTCTGAGGTGCTCTCATGTGCCACAAAAAATACTGTCGAAACGCAATAAACGCTCATTTTAGATCCCTTAACGTCTAGAGGATTATAGAGGATTATGTATTCAAAACCAAAGCTCTCTAATATCAATGAAGTTACTGCTACGTCGGTCGTATCACATTTCTCCCTTGCAGTTACTATTTTCGATATGACAACCTCAGCGTGTATACACATCATCAAATTTCTCACAATAATAAATAAATAAATAAATAAATAAATAAATAAATAAATAAATAAATAAATAAATAAATAAATAAATAAATAAATAAATAAATAAATAAATAAATATATAGAGAGATAAATAAGATAGATTCAATAAATAAATTAATATCATGCACGATGATGATGATGAGCAGGAGGAGGAGGAAGAGGAGGAGGAAAAGGAGGAGGATGAATGGTAAAAACATACCGGAATCATATTTTGCTTCTATTTTCTTGACTTCTTGATACAGTTCATCATCGAGCTTACATAAAACATCCATCAATTCAATATAAGCACTCTTTCCTTTCCGCTTAATCAATTTCAACATCTGGTCCACTCTATCTGCTGACGTTGGATAATGTTTAATGGCTTCCTCATCATTATCGTTGGTAACATGCCTTGATTTCAGGTCTCGGAGAACTTCATTTATGTCAAGGCTGTCACAAAGAAGTTTTGTTGCTCCGTCCAAAATAATTTGAATCCGGGTGAGATCCTTTTCCATATTTCGTTTAATAGTGGCAATCTAGAAGGAAATTGTCGTTTTCAGTATCCTCTATTCTGTAATATAGATTACAAAGGGCTTAATCATAGTGGACATTGCTAACAGAGGTGCCGCCTACGTGTCCCGGTGGTTAAAGTCTATGATTCTAGTGCAAGAGGTCCCCGGTTCAATTTCCGGTGATGGCAACTATTTATAGCAAGGTAACGCCTGTATGGCTGTCTGCACACCATACTCTGGGCAAAATAGTGTCTGATATTGAATGATTCACCTAGATAAGATATCCAAAAACACATAATGTGGCATGCCACATATTAATTATAGAAAATACTCCGAAACTGATTTATAAAAGCTGACATAATATATATTGGCGGCCATGTTGAATAGCCGCGGGAAATACTAAAATGTTTCATTGGGTAGTGGTCAACATAAAGAATTAATACTATTACAGAGATATTACTAATTAACGTAGAATGTTTTATCAGAAATTATGAAATAATTGAACGTTAGTGTTGTTGATATTTTGTATAGTTTTGAGGTAAAGTCGTTAAATATGGATAATGATATGAATGTGGGCTCGAATAAATTGAATTGTGTCCTTACCTGTATCAGATGTATTAACCTTACATGAACAATGTTAACGTCTTTTTAACATATTAAATGTATAAAAGACACGGAAATAATAGTACATACCAACTCGGTAGTCCTTCCAACGATCTATTTACTAAATGCATAAATTATTATGTTGCGAAAAGCAAATATCATAATTCACCTTTGACATCGATCAAAGTCCATCATGTGCTAAATGAATCACAGATATGAATTGACGTGACGGTTTGCTACGGTTTGACAGTTGAAATCCGTGCACTCCCTATTTTATAAGACATGACCTTAATCTTCCACACAGGGAGAGTGAATTTGAAGATTAAGGTCATACCCAGTTGTAGGCCGGTATTCACAAAACATTGCAAAAGGAGACTAACTTTGATCCTATTTGTTATTTACTAAGCTTATTCAGTTAGGACGCGGGACTACCGATTGTTATTGTTCTGCAAGGCTCACTCAGTCATTTAATAAGGCAATACAAACGATCGAATTTGGTATTCAAATGAACAAAATTTTGAGTTACACCTTTTCAGTGTAAAATTATTTTTCTCGGCCAAATGAAAAGCAATAATTTTCATTTTTTCAGTAAATGTCAGGAAAAACTGTAATGCTTGATACTGTATTTTTTTTTCAAATCTTAGTGTTAAACTTAGTCGTGAAATTCAGTCATTTAGTGTAAGATTTTCGATTTTGATAGGCTTCAACTCTTTTAGCTTTTCAAAGTAATATAGTTCGCTAAAGAAGGATTTTTCCCAACTTTCTAACGCACATCACCGTGAGCGATATATCATAGTTTTGTCAGAATTTCCGTTTTGATTCCATAATTTTTGACTACCAGCTGAAAAATTTTCAAATCCGCGCGTGAAATCTTAGGCTAATACTAGCATTGTGGATCGATATCTCTGGGTGCCCGGCCTGGATACAGTGTTGCCAGAACTTCAATATAGCAAAGAAATTACCTAGTGTTTCAATTGTCATGAAGGTGACTGGGTATAGTGCCTTTTGTTTGTGTTTGTTTGAAATTGCTTAAACCCACCGAAAGTCATAATGAAGCAGCCAAAACAATACAAATTTAAACATGGAAGTTTATAACAACCTATTATAATGACCTAAAGGAAAAATCATTTATGGCAACAATGAGCCTTGCATTGTAAGTCATGGTTAAAATGTGTTGAGTACCCACCCCACCCCCATAGGCCTACATAATATTATATACCGTATAGCCTACATTTAGAAAGTAGGTCCTATAGCGCTAAATTATGACAAATAGGCCTACACAAACCCGAACGCAAGTCTGAAGGGTGTAATGAAAATGCCAACCCGCGATGGGGGGGGGGGTGTCATTCAAAATTCACCTGGAGATAGGAGGGACAGAAAATTAAAATCCCCTCTAATAACACGCGAATTTGTCTAGGTTTGGACAGTGGATTTTCCCAAGGACCTCATCCTAGGTAAATAAACAAACAAACAAACAAACAGACAAAATGGTTTTCATAATCATGGAATCCATAGCCCTATAAATTGAAATTGCAGGCTATCACGGGAGCAAATTTCCAAAATTCACCTCATTTACCAGAATTGGGGATTTGGGCTACCAAATCGCTGGTCAGGCAATCCTGGTTTTCAATGGAAAAGGGACCTGGTTGACAACAATTGAAATATCGATTATTTCTGCTGGTTGTTCTCGAGATAAAGTACTGAGTCTGACATTTTCGGAGCATGAAGGGAAAAAGGGTAAAATAAAAACGGAAATTCTGACAAAACTATAATATATAGACCCACACGATGTGCTTTACAGAGGTGGGAAATATCTTTCTTTAGCAAACTATATTAGTTTGAGACGCTAAAAATGAATTCCGTAAAAAGCTCACGGGCGAACTAAAGGCCTATAAAAATCAAAATATCACACTAAAAGACAAAATATGATGCTTGAATTTTAACACCAGGATTTTAAAAAAATGTATATCCAAGCACTATGTCTTTAACTGACATTACTGAAGAAAAAAATATTGCTTTATATTTGACCGAGAAAATAAATTTCATAGCAAAAGGTGTATCTCTGAATTGTGCTGATTTTAACATGTATCGATCGACTTTTAGCGCGACTATGCATTTCTAAAGAATTGGTAGTCCCGCGTCCTAACTGTATTCCTGGACTAAAATGATGCAAATACGGCACCAAATTTAGTCCACTGAAAGGGCAGGTTTAAATCGTGGACTAATGCTGGTTTCATACTACCCTGCCGCTTGCCGCTGAGCGGCGTGGCGCACGTGCATTGCAGACAAACGGACACAATAAAGGCTTGTCATTGGTTGAAACGCCATGCCGCTTGCCGCAGCGGCAAGCGGCAGGAAAGTATGCTAGAGGCTTAAGTATTGAGTAATGATAGGGATAATCCAGGACTAAAGTTAGTCTCCTTTTCTGAATACCGGCCGTTCAGTTTAATTTGGCGAGTGACCCAATTAATAACCTGATAGCCCAATTAATGGTGTATCAGGGGTAAGTTAGGGGGTGGGGGAAAAGATAAAATAATATTGCGATTTGCATCATTCTGACACCACCGAAGCGCGTGAAAATTTGGAATTTTACCCTATTTTACGCCTCTGCATCTGATAGCCCCACTTTACCTCCACCAACTTTCTTTTTCATGAGCTATTACGATGTCATTTTGCTTGTATGTGTAATATCCCAACCACTGGAGAAAACTCTAAACTTGTAATAAGACACTGTTTTTTATAGAAATTATTAAAAAAATACTTTTTTTGAAGTCTTTGGAAGACAGATTACACACACACACACACAATTAGGTAGAATTCCCGGGTAGAATTCCAGCGTGGTTTTACTAAAACTCTCACTAAACATGAATAATTTTTTCCTGTAAGCTTATAATTCTTCAGTGTTTTTTGGAAACTTCAGGCATATGCATATCTTGAACACGAAACGTCAAATGTTCATATGATGATCGGCTTTTCATCCCAGCTACATACACTTTCAGTACATATCATTGGATTTAGAAAGACGTTACCTGGTTGCGGTGAGAAACGACGTTTTTGGTGTTTTTTTAATATATTTTGCCGAAACAGATCCACAGGATTTTTCAACGCAGCGCAGTACGAGCATGGCTTTAGGTCAGCGTTTCGTATTTCCCGGTCATGCGAGTGGGTATATGCATTTCCCTACTAGGTGTTGTGCTGTAGATATCCAGAGTGTTGAGCTTGTATTATCACGTCTGATTCATGAAACTCATATTAAATTGTTGGACAGTACTTGGGCTTACAGGTATTAAGGTAGCAGTTGTGTTCACCCCTGTATATCCTAAATAACGACAAGTATGTCCAAATTAAAACAAGCAGCTAATACCTGTACTCTTTAGCTCTGATTTAAGACCTTATTTGTTGAAATTTGTTGAGAATGAAAGAAACGGTAATCTAAAACGTAAGGAAGAAACGAAACCAAAAGCTGCACTTTTGTCTTCTAATCAATGAAAGCACGACGCTAGTTTTAACGTGCTAATCAATGGAAGCACAGCGCTAGTTCTCTTGTTCGCGAATGCTTTGTGTACAAATCTATAGGGCTTGCAATGGAGCAAACTGCAACTTTTAAATTGGCATCTCCCTTGGGTGTTTGGATCGTCGTGGTTTTATTTCTAGAACAATTTCAACAAATGACGTCTTAAATTCGAGCTAAAAGATGCAGCTATTGGTGGCTGTTTCCAATTATGACATAGCTGTCTTTGTTTAGGATATACAGGAGTGAACATAACTGGTACCTTAATTTTTGGCTTACTGTATTTCTGTAAGGTGAAGGTTTTGGAAGAAAGAGTAAAAAGAACAGCAACAAAGATCATTTTGATCACTGTAAATAAAGTACAATAACTAGCGTTCTTCTTCCGTAGCATATAATTAATAATTATAATTTAATTTAATTTAATTATAATTATAATTATAATTATAATTTAATGATCATCAACCAAATCGGGGCATACACTCCACGGCACCACATATGACCTAGAATATTCAGGTTAATCACAATTTGACGGGAAAGTAAATAGAATTTGGCACAAACATCAGTAAGTACACAATAAAATTCTTCTTCTTTTAATAGTAGCAATTAATTTAATCATCACCCATATCGCGGTACTATATAAGGAACTAGAATATTGATATCTATGCTCACTCGACACAGGTTATACCAGTTTTGCAGGTATATATTTTTCCATAGTTGCAAAATGACAAACCTGTTACCGTTTTTTATTTTAGAAATTATTTGTTTTTTTCTTCATAACTCGGTGTTACAGGCTCGATTCTGCAAGTGATGATTAACACCCAGATATAGTATGTTCAGAGAAACATCTTAACTTTTGAATTATAGTGTGGCACCAAATAAGAACATCATAGCTCATCAACATACTAAAATGAAAATGCTAAATCATTGTTTCATCTTTTGTACAGGTATTGTGAATGTATAAGTACATGTTTATGTTGCATGTAACCAAACGTCTTTGTACTTTCTACCAACCATGGTTTACTAACTTTGAAATCGAAACGTTGAACTTAATTATTACTTTAAATTGATGACAAAATAGAATGTGGAAAAAATAGAACCATAAATTGGTTCGCTTCTACTTCGGTAATGCCGTCAACAATGCAATTTCGCGGTTGATAAACAAAATTTTGATAAACAAATCCCCCGTTTCGCTTCTGCTTTGGACACCCAACACTATATTACAAAAATGTATGTTTAAAGTAATATTTTTTTTTTCAAACTAAAATTATACACAATGATAGTACCAAAATGGTCCGCATAATGGCTTCAATATTGGGCCTTCAGTTTGCAAAAGTTTCTCACTTCTGTTGTTTTTAATATAAATCATTATAGCTATCACAGGCGTAGATCCCGAGAGGATTTCCCCAATATTTTAATAGAGGGTGGTACATACAGTCATCCCTCCATGTTGACGCCTGTACAGAGCCGTTAGCCAGGGGGCGACGCACCCCCCAAATGCAAAGGTATACATAAAGTCCCAAAATTCTAGTCACAAAACGCCCCCGCCCCCTTTGAAAAAAGTCCACTTTTTCAAAGTCAGCACCCCCACAAAAATCCTGGCTACGGGCCTGCGCCTGTATGTGGTTTTCTGACCAAATTAGCCTCATAATTGGCCATACTTGTATATGTGATGCATTGCATGCTTTATTAAATAAATTCCAAATTATACAATTTTGATGCAATTCACCTTATTTCACAGACTCTTACTAGGGCTCGAAAGAACGATTGTGCACGCTATCAACCTTTTATATTGCAATTATTTTATATAAATAAATCGAAATTAATGTAATATATGTGTCAAATCAACAAGGGTGCCAATTCAAAATGAGAATTGGCACAGTTTTCATAACAATGGAGCTAATGAAATTATGCTGCTTTTTACATTCCATTTTTCACATGACATCCTTGACATACTGAGTACATTCACAATATCTGATTGAACAAATTCATCAGGATCGGTAGAGTAACCTCAGTAAACAAGTTCGTTATATCTGATTAAGCAAATGCACTTCTGTAGTACGTTTCATCAAACACGATTACCTTTGTCAACACTTGATGCGTAACTGCGGCTACTGACAATTGACGCTAGAGTGATTTCCAACGGGAAATTAAGATTTGCTAGTTGTTGTTTTTCCTGTTGCAGAAACTCATAGATAAAATTAGATAATTGAGACTGTCCTTAGTAGTGTCCTTAATAGTTTTCTTATTTCTACAGCCTGCTGCACCACAGTTTGGAGGGGCTTTTAAACTTTGGCAAATTCAGTCGTATATCTTTCCTCGCACACAATACTCAATTAAACGGCAGCCTTATGGATGCTTTCACCTGGATCAGCGCCTGTTGCACCAATGATTGTTAAACTTATGTACATACAGCTTTTTGTTTCGTGTAATTTGGATGGTTTCAATGATGCTTTGGATGCTTTCTTATAAGTGGCAACAGAAGGTACCTATCCTTGGGGGACACTTCAATATGATGAAATGGATATAGATATTCGGTGAGAGCAAAATATAAAAACAAATGGGGTCATTGGTTGAGAGGATGATTTTTGGCATTCGGTGAGAGCAAAATGTACAAGGGTCATTGGGCGAAATCTAAATTATGCGGGAATTGACCTTTTTAAATGTGGTCTTTGAATGAGAGCTAAAAGAAGCCTCGAAAATTTCTAGTTCTAAATAACTTGCTGTTAAAATGGAAAAATAAGGATCTTTGGGATCAGATCGAAAGTAATAATAAGGGGTCTTTGGGTGACAGAACATGTGCTCATAACAAAATATGGGGTCTTTGGGTGACAGCGATTCTGAAAATGGGGCGGGGTCTTAGCGGCCTTATATTCACGTCACCTCCAAAGTAGGAGTGCTCCGGGGATACATATAATAGAGTTTGCGGTGACATGTACTAGAGTGTCACTAAATTTGGCCCCTACCTATAAATAAAATACGAGACCACTAGCTTACACTGTTATTTAACATGTTAAATATCTCTTGACAATCGGATTAGATCTGGTAACTAGAATCTCGTAATTTTAATTGTTCACCCGAGTTTTGCCAATAAATACATACAATTATTTATATATTCGAGTCTTACTTTGCTTTGCTTTCCACTGCTCATGAAATATCGCAACTACATATACAATCGCCTTTCACAAATCACAACAAAACAACAATTGAAATATCTATTTTTTCACGTTAATCATGAAGTGACCATAAGGATCAAAGTTTTTAAACACAATTGTTTTAATATGAAAGAATTAGAGTTGTCACCCCCCCCCTTAATCCCCACCGCTCACCCCATTCGTTGTACAATTTTTTAACCTTTTCCATACTTTTCCGCCCTTTTTAAATAAATAATTCTTCTTGCCGCAACTTCTGCCCAGCCCTTTCTTCTTTAATAATTCTTCTTGCTGCCCCTTCTTCTTCCGCTGCCCCTTCTTTTTTGCCGCCCCTACTTTTACCCTTGGGGCGCTCGCCATCCCCCCCCCCAAAAAAAAAATAATTAAAAAACAACACGCGCGTGGTGAACCACTTTAGCTTAAAACATTAAAGTGGCATTTCGTGATCCACAACCTCATCACCCCACTTTTCTCAAAGAAAATAATAAATCGTTTACCAAAATATCGACAAATTAGAATTACGTTCTGGTTAACTAGAAGTAAATTATATACAACACCATGCCCTATGGAGCAGTCTAATACACATAAACTCACAAACGCAAAATCGGAATCAACGGACATTTTGGGAATAAAAAAGATTACTAACTGCGTGTTTGTTTTTAATATCAACTTTTACACAGTAAAACTATTTACTATCACATTTTGAATTGTCCAGGTAATGGGGAAATCAGCATGCTTCGTTTATAATGCGACACATAATACAAGTTACTACCCACATCACATGGCGCTATCAGTGATGACAGATGACACGGTGCCGGTACCAACAGACGTCGGCTCCCGCTTCGGCTTCACACACTTGTGGATGCCCAAGAATCGTGCAAAGTTCCGTCGGTAATGAATGTTCGTAACCGCATACAAAAACGGATTGATAGTAGAGTTACACCACAACATGTAATTTACCACAGCCCAAAGTCTCTCGGAGACACAATCGTCACAAATGGCAGCTGTGTAAATGGTAACCGCGAAGTATGGGAGCCAACAAATTAAAAACACACCTACAATAATAGCAAGAGTTATAGCTGCCTTACGATGGCGATTGTATTCCTTTTTATGATCATCTTCTACCTTCTTTACCTTCGGTTTCTGTGATATTTTATTCGCGACTGATGAGAACACTGACAAAGAAATGGTAGAAGGTCCTATGCTTCCTTTGTCGCCATGCGCCGTGACAGGGGTTGGTGGCGGTTTGGGGGACGGGTTGGTAGGAGGCTTCACCATACCTTTAGAACGTCGCTTTATGTTTATATATACTATTAGATTCAAAATAGAAATGGCGATGAGGGGTATGATGAATTCTATAAACAGTATAGCGATATTGAAAGGTCCATGGTAGATGAACTCAATCTCGCAATTCCACGAGTAGTCTATCACAGATTTTCCCGCGATCGGTTCCCAAGCGTATGTCACGACAGCGTAAAATGAGAAGCTAAAGATCCAACAAAATGCTATCATGGTCTTCACTTGTCGACGTGTTTGGAAATCGCGATACCTTAACTTTTTTTTCACCAACAAAAAACGATCCAAACTGATCAAAGAGATCATGAGTACAGACATATAACCTGCGGTGAAATCGATTACAATCCAAATCTGACAGAAAATTTTACCATACGGCCAATCGCCAAGGAATACCCAAGAGGTGTCTATAGGGAGAACGGATAACCCAATTATACAATCTGTAATGCTGAGATTCAGTATAAACAAATTCGACACCGTATTTCTGATTTTAGGATCTTGTGCGAAAGCTATCATGACGAAGATATTACCTACGATGGTAACGATGACAATTGCGCCCATGACTATGGATATCCAGATTATGTCTTTTACTTCGAATGGCTCCCAGTAATATGAGGAGTATGAGGAGTATGAGGAGCTATTGGAATCGTAGTCATCGACGGATGGTTCCATGGTTGCTGTGACAGAAGACGACGCCATCTCAATGTCCACTTAGTTGTCTGCAAAAGTAGTAGCGTTGAAAAGTGACAGTAACGCAATTTTTGGATGAATACTGAAATAGTTGATTCCTTTGTCGGAATGTGTTAAATTTGATACCAGAAATTGCTCACCATTATTCTCCCCAGCAGCAGTGAGTGAACATTGAAAACAAGTATGCATTAAATGCCCCCGATGAAAAAAAATAATAAAGCCTACAATCAAGTAATATTGAAGTCGCGTATTCGTTCAATTCGTTCAATGGATATAATACTCTCAAGCGATGAAATATGGACTGTTCCATTCAACTCGGCAGCACCTCGTTGAATGGAACAGTCCATAATTAGATCATATTTTACCTCAAGAAACTATTTTTATCAGTGCACTGGATTCTCAAACTGCCCAAGGCAAGATTATTATTATAGCCAATTACTGATGATGTTAATGAACCGAGTAATGAACAACCAACCAACATCAAACACTGAACTAGCAAGTCTAGCGTTATCATCTACTTGCGCATCCTTACACCTTGTCTTTCCTCGCGGAGGTTCTCGATCACCTCGGTCAAGCATCGTTTGGGTTTTATTATATTAAAATGAATCTTTTAGAACGAGCGTCAAAAACCAACCACGTGGTATTAATAGTTTGTTATTTAACTGATTGCCGGCGTGGAATATGAAGGTCATGTCTATTGTACAGTTTAATTTGGTGTTAACCTAATTAATAGCCTGATAGTTCAATGGATAATCAGGGACAAAGTTGCTTGTACGTGTGAGGGGGGGGGGGCAATATAAAATAATTTCCGGCGGGCATTATTTTACACCCTCTGATAGGCCCACTTAACACTTTACCCCAACTTACTTCCATTCAAAACATTTTCAACCTCGATACACCTGAGCACACAATTGTCCAAGCTAACAGTGAATTGTCTCTACACAGTCTTTCGTTACACTAGACGGTTGAGTGCATAGAATCATAAGAGCTGTGTGAGCTTCTAGCTGGAAAATATGCCTATGTGATTGTTTTTTCTCAAAACCTCAAGTGTTCCCTTCATCCAATCAGAAATGTTTTTATATCGAACGAAAGCTAACACTTCCCCCTAAAACACTTTTTTCATTAGGTCAATAGATAACACAATTCAATGTATACCAGGCGAATGTGGTAAATCTAGAGCTATCCCAGCACGATTTTTGACCAAAATGTAGGTTTTAAAAGTCAAAACCAAAACTGGTCCTTAAAATATTTTCAAATTTTATGTCATTAAATAAAAGAGCACACTTATATTATCCATAATACTAGCCTCAATAGAATGAGCAATACTCTTTAAATTGCCAATCTTGTGCAAAACATTCCTGTTTTGTCATACGGTTGTAAATTCAATGAACTATCACTTTGCCAAAGAGCGCTTACACATTGATGTGGTAGAACATTTACCATTGTGATAAAATAGGACTACCCATTGTAACAGTGTAAATCGTACAAGTACTAACAAGTCGACAACATACTCTGCATCTGTAAATGTTCTTCTGAAATAAAATATTTTCCACTTTTTTAAATTCACAAAATTTAATGGCAACTTACTTTAAAAAAATTACTTTTTGACATTGAAGTCCGGAAAATAATCTCCTTTGGAAGACAAGTAGCACACACCCGATTAGGTAGAACTCCCGCGTGGTCATGGTGGTTTTCTTAAAAACCACGATTGCTGTCAGTAAATATGAGTACTTTTTTCCCTGTAAGCTTATAATTTGTCAGTGTTTTTGGAAATTTTAGGCATATCTTGAACACGAAACGTCAAATTGTTCATATGATTTAAAAAGACGTACCTGGATGCGGCAAAAAACGACATTTTTGAAGAAAATACTAAAATTATTTGACGGTTTAGTAAATTTATTAGTTGTAATAATCAAATACCAACAACTTTCTTTTAAGATGGCTGCTAATTTGCCTAAAATTGTCAAAACAATAGGCAATTATTTGGCCATTGCTTCCTTTTGTCGTGGTTTTTCAGAGCTTGTTCTATACTTTTTATGTAATACATAATTATACAAAATTTAAGGAAGCAAGTTTTCAACATAGGATTTTCAACTTTTTAGAGTCATAACTAAACTAGACTTTTATTCAGGGGGAAGATGCTTGTATATAGGTGTAATATAAACATTTAATGCATTTTGAAAAAATATTGGCCAAACAAAGTGTTTACCACGCTGAGTTTCTGAATTAGCGGGTGATTGGAACCGAATTGTAGGTACTGGTCCATGTGTGTCTGTTTTCGATACACAGACACAGTAAGGGAGCCATCAACTTCCACGGACACTAGACAGTCAAGAAAAGCGAGTTTGTTGTCCGACAAACCTTCCTGCGTGAACTTGATATGAGGATCTATTTGATTGATGTGGTTGAATAACCTGCCAAGTTCATTAGATTTAATTATGATGAATGTATCATCCACGTAACGATACCATCTAGAGGGCGCTATACCAGGAAACGTTGACAAAGCAATGCGTTCAAATCTTTCCATATACAGGTTAGAAATTAACGGTGACACAGGCGATCCCATATGGAACATTAACATCCATGACATTGTTGGTAAAAATTGCCGCTGTATGTAAAGTAGGTGTTGTCTAGGCAGGGACTAAGTAAATCACATAATTGATCAGGCGTCAAGGCTGTCCGCTCATGAAGTGTGGTGTCCTGAGTCAAAACTTCGCGAACCGCTGAGACTGCGTCCTTCGGAGGAATGCTCGTAAAAGGGCAGTAACATCGAAAGATGTTATAGTCTCATCCGGTGCCAACGATAGGCCTTGGATTTTATCCAAAAAATCCTTAGAGTTCAGATTATGGTGGTCCGATAGGCCAACCACAGGACCCAAAACTCTAGCCAAATACTTGGCGAAGTTATAAGTAACTGAGCCGATACTGCTCACGATCGGACGTAAGGGAATGGTGTCCTTGTGAACCTTCGGGAGGCCGTAAAAACCCGGGATGGTTTCGGATGTCGGGTACAGCTGATGTTTTAACTTGAAATCAAGTGACCTATTTTTCTCAAGTTCACCAAGTTTAGAACCACTTTATACCACTCGTTGGATCTTTTCTGAGAGGAGTGTAAGTTTTAGCATCGTCTAACAGTGCTTTAGCCTTCTGATCATAGTCTTTACTATTTAAAACCACAGTGCAACGGCCCTTATCAGCCGGAAGGATAGTGATGTTTTCATCCTTCTTTAAGCTTTCTAGCGCACTAAAGTAATTTTTGCTCAGATTATATTGAGGTGGTTTGGCACTTTTAATACTGGCACTCACTCGCGAACGTAATTCTTCCGCTTTATCTGGCCCGATAGCAACTCCTCTGATCGCCGATTCAGTAGCAGTGATAATGTCAGTGACCTGAATTCGCTTAGATGCAACCGCGAAATTTAGTCCCTTTTCAAGTTAACTTTGCTCACGTACCGAGAGTTTTCTGTCCGATAAATTCCTCACCCATCTATCTTTGATGTTATGATCAATTAAGTTCTCCTTTTGTCTCCAATTCCTATCCTTATTGGCACGTGAAACCGCTGTAAGCCTGCCGAATTCTCTACCTGTCTAGATTTTGTTGTTTCGTGTTGTGCTAACTGCGCATGCTCAGTGAACTGCGTAACCCTGTTGTTTATCTCCGTTGGCAACCGAGCACCCAACTCGCGGGAAATGTCAGATTTCTTGTTGTTTAAATTTTTGATCGTAAAATTAACCTGTCTAACTCTCTCGTTTAACAATTTGCGTTCAGCACTGTGAATGATCTTCTCAACACGCGATCCCTTGATATTAGAACCGAGTTTCGCGCTACGGGGTATATCAGCCTGTAAAAACCGGAGGCCGTTGAATCGTAAATGGTTGCGATAATTCGCTACTTTCCTCGCCGTTTTCTCAAGGTCCTTTGTTAGTTTTAGGCAATCCTTGCTGTATTCCTTACGAATCAAACTGTGTAGACTCTCATTCATCTGGGTATGTTGAAATTAAGATTTAATTTAAATCTGGTCAACCAGACATACCTATTTTTGACGGACGAACCGACGTTGGACTGAAACCTTCAGTCTTCAGCTGGGTTGTGATGCAAATGACCTTGAGTACCGGACACTCAATATTGACCCCTGGGGAACTGATGCATTGATGGAAGAAGTACTTAATGACTAGCCAGATAAGACAACTTTGATGGAACGATCTGTCAGGTAACTCCTAATCCAGGTGAGCAGCTTGCCGGATACTCCTTTTGAGCAGATGCCGTTATGCCAGACCTTGTCAAATGCTCCTTTGACGTTCAGGGCAATCAGGCGCACTTCATTACCTCTCTCCAGGGATTTGGACTACTGGGTCTGAATGGTGAGCTGGGCTGTAGTGTGGCATACTTTTAAACTGTCTATCTGATATAGATTTCCAAGGAGATACTGAAGTTGAAAGTTGATTCTGTATAACAGCCTCCATGACTCTACTGATTGATGCAGAACAGAGAAATTGGCGGTACACAGATGGATTAGACTTAGAATCTCTCTTATAAATAGGGATGACACATGCAGTCTTCAATTGGCTTGGGAAAACTTCCTTGGAGAAGCAAAGCTCAAACAGCAGGCTGAGTGGTCTTACAAATTCTACGCTGGACGCCTTCAGGACTCTTGCAGGGATTTCATCAGGACGAGTAGCTTTTGCTGGTTGCAGATTCCTAAGAAGCTTCCTAACATCTTTGACCTTCAAAGCTATCTTTTCCATTGGGCACGTTGCTGTATGCTGAACTTCAGGAGCATATTCTTCTGCACTGGCAAAGTGACATTTAGCGGCGGCAAAGGTCTGGCAAAATTTTTCAGCTTTGTCATTTGATGTAGTGTACACTTGACGCCCATTCTTCAGCACTGGTATAATCAACTCTGATTGACTTACCAGACAGAGTGTTAACAGTTCCACGATTTTTTGCTGCTGAGGCTGCCATCTGAGAGTGATTTCCTCAACTTGTTTTATACCTCCTTCTGACTATCTTTTCTGCATGATTATACCCCTTTCTAACTTTTGTAAACTTATCCTTGTTTTCCTTAGTGTTGTTCTTTTATAGCTTTCTGAATAAGTTGGTTTCTGGTCGATTGCAGTGGTCATCAAACCATACCTTGTCACCAGTCTTCTTGAAAAGAAGCTTTGCTGGTATGAAAATCTCCATTGCATCAATGATAATAGTGGCGATGTCGCTGCAAGCTTCCTCTGGGTCATCAGATTGGAGTGCAAGAGACCAGTCTGCAGATACAAGAAACCTCTCATTTCCCGGTAGTCGGTCTTATCGTACTGTGACGTACTGCCACACTGCCATCTCTGCACAGCGGCACTATTAGTTTAAAATGAAATGGACTTTCGAAAATCTAGATGCAGGTGGCATCTAGATCAGTGATGACCAAGTCAAGAATCTGGTCTTCCCGGGTAGGTTCTTTGACAAATTGTTGTTGGATGTAGGTCTGTCTATAGTTATTCAGTCAGCACCATCATTCACAGTAGCATCCAAGAAGGTTTCTACGATAACAATAATGGATGCGAGGTGCATATAAAACCATTGTGATAAAAATAGGACTACCATTGTAACAGTGAAAATCGTAAAATATACAAACAAGTCGAGAGTTTTTTCTCTCTCGATATATAACAATTTTATGGCAAATTATAAAAAAATTACTTTTATGACATTGAAGTCCGAAAAATAAACACACGATTGCTGTCGGTATAATATTTTTTTTCATGTAAGCTTTTTTTTGTAAGTGTTTTTGGAATCTTCAGGTATATATTGAACACGAAACGTCAAATGTTTCATATGATTATCGGCTTTTCATCCCAGCTACATACACTTTTAGTACATAGCATCGAATGTATATAGAAAGACGTACCTGGTTACGGCAAAAAACGAAATTTTTGATATATTATTGGACAGTATTTGTACTTATAGGTTTATTTGTTATGCAAGTTGATAAAAGTTTCTGCAATAACGATCATTTTGATCACTCTATAAATAAAGTACTACAGTACTGATGTTCTTCTTCCGTAGCATATAATTTAATGATCAACTAACCAAAGCGGGGCACCACACCCCATGGCACCACACAGATACTAGAATATTCAGGTTAATGACAATTTGACGGGAAAATAAAATAGAATTTTGTCATAAACATATCATCAGTAACTATATACACAACGCAATGACATATTTCTGCAACAAAAATCATATTGTTATTGATTGCAACACTCGTCTTTAGTAGCATTTAATTTAATCATCAACCATATCTGATAATGTTCACGACACAGGTTACACCAAAAACTTTTGTAGGTGTGTACTTTTCCATAGTTGCAAAAAAAATGACGAACCTGTTATACTCGGGAGCTAGAACCACTTACTTTGCACCCCACAGGACCAAACCAAACCAACTTTTTTAGGTTCATGAGATGACCCTACAACATAATCAGTGGAATGTGTATCTTATTAATATTTTAAAGTAGTTTACTTTCTTTGCAAAGTTGAAATGGAAAATAAACTTCTACCACTGATGCTAAAGATAATTTGTTTTTAATTCGCGTTTTCATAAAAGCACATTTCTCACTCAAGAGTTATTAATCATTGGAAGAAAACGGTAAAAGAAGAAAGAAACATAGACACCAATAGCAGAATAGGGAAACACGCGAATTGCTTCGGATTTCGATCACAGTTGTTGACACGAATAATACAATTTGGCTGTATGTATGTTGAGGAAAGTGTTGAACAATTAGAGAATAAAAATAGGATTTTGTCTTTTGCCTATCCAATATCGTGTCATAATGGATGGGCTGGCCAGCCGGTATCCACTACGATAAAAATATTGGCCAGCCCATCCATTATGACACGATATTGGATAGGCAAAAGACAAAATCCTATCTTTTATTCTCATTCTTATTCAGTTTTAATGTAATTTTTGCGAGAAAAACTGCCTTTTTCAGAAAAATAAAGTTACTTTTGTGAGGATATCCCCGTTGTTTTAAATGAACGAAACCATCACGAACATCTAAGCCGCCGAATCGCGTTCTTAGTTCTCGCTCGTGTATTACGGGAACGCATTATCGCGCGATCATTGAAGAGCAACAAGCGTGCCGCCGTTGCGTGGCGGCGCGCGCCCTGACTAGTATCACTATCAACTATTGTGAGATATTATACACCAGAAAACCAATCAAATTACATGAATTCTTTACAAGACGCACCCATTGAATAAGAATTTCCAATAGTTCTAAAGTGTGTTAATAATTAAAAACAAATTTGTATGATGATGTAGTTCAGTTCTTTTACTAATATATGACTCTGTTGTCAATTTATTTTCTCTTTCGTGACACATTCTCAAAGAAATTTTTTAAACTCAGTCTTATATGTCAAAGATATTTGTATGCAGTGCTTTATTAAATAAAGAAAAATAATGATTATATTAATAATTACCCGGGCCGTGGACGTCATAGTTTTCGCACAATTCGATTAATTTATACAATTGTCATGCAATTCGCCTTATTTTGCAGACTTTTACTAGGGCTCGTGTGAAAGAACGATTCTGCACGCGACCAACATTTTATATTTCAATTATCTTAAAGAAATAGAAATTAATGTAATATATATTTCATGCACTGTTAACCTTAACACGGGTGCCAATTCAAAATGATAAGTGTCGAGGTTTTCATGACAATGAAGCTAATAAAATTATGCTGCTTTTTGGATTCCATTTATCACATGACATCCTTGACATACAGAGTGCATTCACAATATCTGATTGAACAAATCCATCAGGATCGGTAGAGTATAACCTGAGCAAACAAGTTCGCTGTATCTGATCATGAAAATACACTTGTGTACGTTTCAGCAAACACGATTTCCTTTGTCAACACTTGATGAAGAGTAACTAAGCTTCTGGCAATCGACGCTAGAGGGATTTCCAGCGCAAAATTAAGATTTGCTAGTTGTTTGTTCCTGTTGCAGAAACTCGAACATGTGAGATAATTGAGAGTATCCGTCATATCTGAAGAACGTCTCTTGAAGCTTCTTCATAGTTTTCTTATTGCTACAGCCTCCTGCAACTCAGTTTGGAGTGGCTTTTCAAAATGGGTGATTTTGGCCCCAATCCCAAATTCAGCCGTACATCTTTCCTCTCACTCAAGTCAACACCCCTACCAGCAGCCTGGATCAGCGCCTGTTGCAACCAAAGATCGCTAAACTTTTGTACATGCAGCCTGTTTCTTGTACTCGGATGGTTTCCTTGATGCTTTGGAAGCTTTCTTTATAAGCCAGTGGCAACAAAAGGTACCTATCTCGGAGGCCCTTTCAATATGAACATGATGAAATGGATATACCAAGCAAACACAAAAACGTTTTAAAAACGTTTTAAATAAGTTATATTTTGGCTTTTGGTTTAGGTAAAAACGTTTTAATAACATTAAAATGTCGGGTTATATAAAGGTCATGATAACGATTTAAAACGTTTTGTATAAAAACACACTACAACAATATTTTTAAATGTTTTCAAAAAATGTTATTGTAAACTATTTTTGCAAACATTTTTGCCAAATATTGTGTCAATACTTAAATAACATTATGTTAAAATATTTGAACCCAGCAAACACAGAAATGTTCTTAAAATGTATTTTTCAAAACCTTTTAATAACATTTAAATGTCAGGTTATATAAAGGTCATGAAAACGTTTTAAAACGTTATTGAAAATATTTTGGGCAAACATTTTTCGCAAAATATTTTTTCAACCCCAAAATAACATTTTGTTTAGAATGTTTTGTATCAAGTTTTCAAGAATGTTTTTGGAATGTTATTAAAACGTTTTTATACCCTTTATATAACCCGACATTTAAACGTTTTCTGACAACCTTTTATAACCTTTTGCGAATGATGTCGAAAACGTTTTGTATTTGCTGGGTAGGTATTAGATGAGAGCAAAATATAAAAACAAATATGGGGTGATTGGTTGAGAGCATGATTTTTGGCATTCGGTGAGAACAAAATGTACAAAATATAGTGTCATTAGGTGAGATCTAAATTAGGGAGGCACTGACTTTTTTAATGGCTTAAAATGGTGTTGCTATTTCAAAAGAATGAACAAAATCAATGATAGATGACTTGTTGATGTTCAAGTGGAAAGATAAGGGTCTTTGGTTTGACAGATCGAAAGAAAAAATACATTCCCATAACACAATTGGGTTTCTAGCCTTGGTATGTCTGCCTTCTGTACACATGTGGTACAGTTGACAATACCATGCATTGGAATTGTGTGCAAATATCTGGTATTTTCATCCTTTTATTTAACATTCAAAACATTGCGACTTGGGAATACAATTAATGCAGTGAGACAATATTTAGCTGCAATTTTAAAATTATAATTTTGTGTGTGAGGTAATGGGGACTTTGCCTTTAAAATTAGGTTATATTGATCCAATTTCCCAATCATAGTGCATTGTGGGAATCTATCTAAGCCTCCTCTGGGTGACAGAGCAGGTGCTCATAACAAAATATGGGTTTTTTGGGTGATAGCGATGCTGAAAATGGGGGTCTTAACGGCCCTACATACACGTCACCTCCACAGTGGGAGTGCCTCCCGGGTGTACCTACATAGGGATTGTGGTAACATGTACTAGAGTCACTACATTTTGCTCCTACCTATATAAAAACAATAAGAGACACCAATCTTTAATATATCTCGACAATCAGATTAGATCTGGTACTATAATTTCGTCGAGTTTTGCCGATAAATACATTCATATATTTATATGTTCGAGTCCTACTTTCATGACTTTGTATTTTTCTACTGCTTATGAAAGTTTGTGTATCGCAACTTCACAAATCACAACCAAACAACAATTGAAATATCTACTATTGTCACGTTAATCATAAAGTGACCATTATGACGGCTTATATTCCCGAAATCATTAACTCTTATAACATTATAACGTCAAATATTATGTACATAGTTATAGGTAACATTCGGCGATACGCTACCCCATGACAGACGAATCGGTATCTTCAGCATTTCGTGATCACCTACACTTTTCTCAAGAAAAAATAAAGGTTGAGGTTGTTATACCACTGGAATCCTCTGGCTCCATAATGTTTATGTACAAAGTATTTCTCGCAGATTAACTCGTTTAGTAAAATATTGTCATGACGACTCGTTATGGTTAACCAGAACGAAATTACAGCACCGTGTCCTATGGAGGAGACTATGAATACACATAATCATGCATACGCAAAATCGGAATTAACTGACATTTTGGGAATAGCTTTTTTCGTGAATATTTACGAATAAATGTTATAAAAAAGATTGCTAGCATCATGAAATACTCTTTTAATATCTACCTTTACACAGCATAACTATCTACTGTCACATGTTGAATTGTCAAGATAATGGGAAAAAACCAGCATGCTTCGTTTCAGCATGCTTCGTTTATAATGCGAAACATAAACGTTACTATCCGCATTACATGGCGCTATTAGTGATGACAGTTGACGCAGTTCCGGTACCTACATCAGACGTCGGCTCCCGCTTGTGCGTCGCACATTTGTGGATGCCCAAGAATCGTTCAAAGTTCCGTCGGTAATGAATGTTCGTAACCGCATACAAAAGCGGATTGATAGTAGAGTTACACCACAACATGTAATTAACAACAGCCCAAACTCTATCAGAGACACAATCGTCACAAATGGCAGATGTGTAGACGGTAATCGCGAAGTATGGGAGCCAACAAATTAAAAACACGCCTACAATAATAGCAAGAGTTATAGCTGCCTTACGATGGCGATTGTATTCCTTTTTATGATCATCTTTTACCTTCGGTTTCTGTGATATTTTATTTGCGACTGATGCGGACACTGACAAAGAAATGGTAGAAGTTTCAATGCTTCCTTTGTCTCCATGCTCTGTGACAGGTTTTGGGGACGGGTTGGTAGGAGGCTTCACCATACCTTTAGAACGTCGCTTTATGTTTATATATACTATTGAATTTAAAATAGAAATGGCGATGAAGGGTAGGATGAATTGTATGAACAGTATAGCAATATTAAAAGGTCCGTGGTAGATGAACTCCATCTCGCAATTCCACGAGTAGTCAATCACAGATTCTCCCGCGATCGGTTCCCAAGCAAATGTCACGACTGCATAAAATGAGAAGCTAAAGATCCAGCAAGATGCTATCATGGTCTTCACTTGACGACGTGTTTGGAAATCGCGATACCTTAACTTTTTTGTCACCAACCAAAAACGATCCAAACTGATTAAAGAGATCATGAGTACAGACACATAGCTTGCGGTGAAATCGATTAGAAGCCAAATCTGACAGAAAATTTTACCATACGGCCAATCGCCAAGGAATACCCAAGAAGTTGCGATAGGGAGAATGGATAGCCCAATTATACAATCTGTAATGCTGAGACTCAGTATAAACAAATTCGACACCGTATTTCTGATTTTAGGATCTTGTGCAAAAGCTATCATGACGAAGATATTACCCACGATGGTAATGATTACAATTACGCCCATGACTATGGATATCCAGGTTATGTCTTCTACATCGAATGGTTCCCAGTAGTAGGAGTAGGAGTATGCAGAGTATGAGGAGTATGAGGAGCTATTGGAATTGTAGTCATCGACTGATGCTTCCATGGTTGCTGTGACAGAAGACGACGCCATCTCAATATCCGCTTAGTTGTCTGCAAGTAGTAGCAAAATGTGAATCCTAATTGATAGTTTGGTTCCGCTCCTTCCACACAAACAGTGTAGCCAATAGTATCTAATTGGCTAAAAGGGCGACTATGTAAATTTGGTTTAATATTGAAAATAAGTATGCATGTAAATGTACCCCGATGAAAAATGTTTAGTTGTGACGACCATGTGAGGTCGTGCTTGATTTTAATCTACACACTTCAGGCGGCGTGTTGAAATTATAACACAGTAGTAAATGATATCACATTGGTAATATTAAATCAAGTAATGTTGAAGTCGCGTCGGTACGATCACGTGGATGTTGATCACGTGTAAAACACTTCACCAAGTATTGCCGGGGATATATTACTCATACACGGAGAACCGACGAAGGTGTGGAAAATAGACATTATTATATATGTATCTACTATTTGATTTTTCATCCAGCATAAAAGCATGTGTTTGTACCCAGTTAATACCAGTTGCTGGTTTAAATTAGTTCTGTAATAAGGGGGTTATCAATGCTGGCCTTATTGACCTTTTGACCATCTCCTTTATAATTGTCATGGTATTATTTATAATATTTCGATGTGTAATTTAAATGTATTTTGCCCTTGAATTAATTTCGAGGCCCTGCCGTTTCTTACTCAATGAAGCAGAGTTTATAATCAGAGAAATAAGCACAGATAAACTAATTTCAACAGTAGCTGAACATAATTGCAGGATTCCCGACCTTTTAGGAATAATTTGAGAGAGGAGAAGAATTCTCACCTAAGGCAAGCCCTTAGATCTCGGCCGCCAGCACAGCGCCGACAACTCACCCATAAAACAGGGGCGTGGCCAGCCACATTCCTCCGGGTGAGCAAGGTTATGGAAATAATTGATAATAATGTCGATTTTCCACAACCTGGTTCTTAGTGTATAATGTGGCCGTATTTCTAAGGCGCGCTTTGCAATGTGTTACACAATCTGTATACAGGGTATCCCAAAACAAAATTACAGAGTGAATAAAATTGGACGTAAGTCGAGAAATATACATCAAAATCAAAACATTTAAAATGTAGCACATAGCCTATTTTATTGTGCATCACATTAGAAAATTTATTTGATTCAGTTGACTGGTTGCGAAGAAATTAACGATTACATAATGCGCGCATCAATGCAGTTCATTCCAAGTTTGATCAGCAGGCGCTTTTACATACTCACCTCTTCCTAAAGTTTGTGTATCTCATTAAAATTATCTATTTTATAATCCGATGGTGCTATGTTAGTCATGCTTTCACTGAAAATAAATAATAGTTTGTCCGAAAAACTTTGATTTCTGCAATTGGAAGCTTTCCAACTTTAATTCCTTAGGTTCAAATATGCAAATATGTTATATTTTAACTTTCCAAAGAACATTTGGGCGAAGAATGACAATGATCAAGTGCTTATAGTTTTACGTGTGATTTTGGATACCATGCAACATTAATGTTTTGGATTACAATTTTTTGAAATATTCCAAAAACATTAATGTGGGTGAGAATTTTTTTAAGCCAGCTGGAATTCTTTTTACAATAATTCTTTATGCAACATTATAACAACATTAACGTTTTTGTTGTTGTTGTTGTTGTTGTTGTTGTTGTTGTTGTTGTTGTTGTTGTTGGTGGTGGTGGTGGTGGTGTTTTACACACAGGGAATTAAACACACAGGAGTACATGTAATATCTAGAATGCTATAATCAGTAAAACACCAAACCATACGCCATGCTTGGGTTTGATGCTCTTTCAAACAGCACTCCATACGTCTGATTCGTGTTAATATCATAAAACATAATCGACGTTTGAGCGAGGCGGTGGTTTGAACTTGAGCAATTTCCTGCGTCGATCAAGAGCCCTCACGAGGAATAACAAGGTGTAGGCATGAGGCAGTGGCGAATTTAAGCTGTCAGCAAGTCAGCAATTAACAACTTGACAAGGCCCCCTTGCCTTTTTGGCCTGTGGGCCGCAGCCTCTCTTTTTTTTTGTATTAAAACAAAGTAATTTAATTGATGTATTAAACTTACATAATAGTCTTGAAAGACTATGTAATCGTTAGCAAGGCGTGGGGTTGGGGTGCTGCACTCTCCCCTTTCGGGGCGCATGCATTAGACGCATCAACATCAGCACTCGTGCATTATTTTGTCTAATATATCTCCCAACAAGTAATACGCGTTCATTAACCTACAACATGCATAAGTGCGCAATACCGTATTTGTTTGTCTTTTAACATGTCTTAAGTGACTAAGAGAACAGTATTTACCATGATAAAATCATTGACATGCACATGTATTTAATTTTTACAGCTGTATGTGAAATATTTATTTATCTTTTAATCTCTTTTAAGTGGAAAAAGAGAATCATCATTCCTGCATCATGATAAAACAGTAAAAACAGTCAGAAACATTTTGTCTTGTGTAATTGATGCATTCTTTTGATTTCACGAAGGAACTCTTGAAAACTTGATGCTATCACTGTTACATGTAAAGCCCTCTTCCCTAGTAAAAGTGGCACAATTGTGATTTTACCCTTTCGTCTTTAACTAAACATATATTGAGATTAAAACAAGCAAACTGAACAGAACAAACGGCACTTGAGAGCTAAGACTACGCCCTTGACGTTGATGTAAGCATTATGTCACAACGGTATTTTCTAATTGCCAGAGAGGGCGCTTTTCACTTGTACATTTTTTAGACAGGCTGTATATGCATCTGGCCCCATCAAATGTAGTTTTCAAGAAAACGGAAAATGGGCTGCACATCTGTACTGCATATTTTAAGCCCGGACATATTGTCACTGCACGGATTTTTAGTCTCACTGCAGGCACGCCCCTGAATTGAACTCCTTAATATTGGGCCCGGGCTATTTTGCTGACAGGGCCCTTTTCCTTAAATCCGCCACTGGGAGTAGGGATGCGCAAGTAGATAATAATATAGAATTTGAAGTTGCTTGGTTGATTGTTCATTACTCGGGTTCATTATCGTCAATAACTATTGGCTATTACATATAACCTTGCTTTTGGCAGTTTGTCACTTAAATTACATTCACAAGTTCACCCGCACTTTGGAGAATCCGGGTATCATTGTTAATGTTAACCAATGTCTGTGATATAGAGTGCATGCAATCAAAAGGCAGTTTCGTATTTGTATAGACGGGTTGATTTTATCATGCATATACTTTCTAACATAACATGTTTAATTTTACCGAGTATAAAATTATTACAATAACTGCACAGGACGATATTATTTTAATAACTGTTAACTATTTTATTTTAGCAAAAACTAAGTTACCGTCATAGACATACCACCTAGACCTGTAACTGCCCATCCCTAACCGTGGCAGTAGGTGAAGCCACGTATCCAAGGTGATTTTGGTCGGGTGGTCGGACGCGGAGAAATAAGCGTTCATCATGTCTGGAACGAAAAACGCGATCGTTTGCGTGATTGCTGCGCCGTTATCGCCCGCGTCAAATGCAACGTGTTCTGTAGACGCGAACATGTCTGCTTGTTTGCGTCCGGGTTGCGTCCTTGTCAAAATCGTTGCTAAGCAGTGTTGACTTCACTACGCAAACCAAAGTTATAGGTCTAGGTTCTTGTTTGTCTGGGGTTACCGTCATAAAAGCTCCCCATTTTATAAAATGAACGAAACTTGTTTACAACTTCACGCATTCTGTTGTGCGTTCTGCTAGCACGTGCGCGTATTCCGCACTAGTCTACGCATACAACACGATACATACGCGAACCTCTACAAGCGTGTTACTCGCACAGAGGAGTAAGATAAAACAGAGCGCGTACCACCAGTCAAAGTCCCCGTGTATTGTATGCTACCAGTTTTCGCATATTCATGAGGGCCGATTGTTCGTTTATTCGCGCCTGACAATCACGCCAGCGCTGCGTGCCTTCGCGTATACACGATAGAGCGTTGCGTACTTTCGCGATTACGCGATAGACCGTGAAAATACGCGGTAATTGCCTAGCAGTCTCGCCTGTCGCATTTCATGGAACAATCGGCCCTCATTATCGGATGAGGCGGAGACTTTGACTGGTGGTACGCGCTCTGTTTTATCTTACTCCTCTGTGGTTACTCGTTATCAACACTCAATGATGGCGTGGGGTCGTCAACGGCCTGATAAACGGCACCCGAAATCATGGAATTGTCCAATCAGAATTATGTGTCTACGAACTAGACCACTCCCACTGACTAAGAATATAACTTCATCATCGCAGCTTGAAGTGTGTGTATTGAATAGATACAAACCCGAACTCACACCGATACATACATACTTAATTGAAATGTTCGCTCAATGCTGAGTTAAGTAATTTCTAAATTCAATGAACAACAATGTGCATAGGAATCTACAATTATTGTCGTTTATTCAATCAATCTTCAGGAATTGATAATGTAAGCTCAACTCAATTAAACTTTCATCTGCACTTAGGCTACTAGCACGGTTGTTTGATGCATATAGAATTGCCTTCATTATTAACTAAATGCAAACTATAGATGGCGCTATTTATCCTAAATCATATTTCTTTATTTGCAAGGGGTATGTGATTAATACTACCATTAAAACAGCTGGAATAGGTGAAACAAGCAACAAGGAAATTTTATCAACATATTCATCAAACAATAAAAGGAATTATCTGTATTAAGGGGTGGGGTATGAACGTTTGGACAGTATTTATTTTGGGACATTAGAGCACATCAGACATATCGAATTGCATTCTGAATACGAAGAATGTCATTCTGATATCAAATAATTTTGATTTTTTGAAATTCGCAATTTAATACACATTTTATGGCAAATCATTAAAATTGATATTTTGATATTTAACAGTACTCGAAGTAAACTTTATAAATCTGATGATTTATACTTAAAATGTATGTAGGTGGGATGAAAAGCCGACGATCAATTGAAAATTTTAACCTTCCGTATTGAAGATATGAATTTTTTTCCCAAAACACCCAAAAAATTAGGTCTTTTTGGGAAAAAATCCATATTTTCAATATGAAAGGTCAACATTTTCAATTGACCGTCGGCTTTTCCTCCTAGCTACATACACTTTAAGAATATATCATTAGATTTATATAATTTACTTCGAGGATTGTTATATATCAAAAATTTGAAAAATATCACATTTTTATAATTTGTCATAAAATTTTATTATATTGTGATTTTCAAAAATTAAAATTATTTGATATCAGAAAGACATGCTTCGTATTCAGAATGCAATTCGATAGGTCTGAGGTGCTCTCATGTCCCACAAAAAATACTGTCGAAAAGCAATAAACGCTCATTCTAGATCCCTTAAAAGCATGAAAGAGTAATTTCCAGTAACTAAATAGCGCCACCAATTTTGTCATTAATAGATACACATATCTGAAAAAGCTATGCTATAAAAGTGAATAATTTTGTAAAAGAGGGGAAATTAATGTTGAGAATGAGCATCTGTATACATTAGCATGATATCACATTTAGCTGTTTAAGCCTAACATTTGGTGTACATGATGTTTTGATTGAAAAACGAATAGATGATCCCATCAAACAACCGTACTAGAACACAATCACATTCGCTACTATATACGTTTGCTGACAAACTCAGTGGACATTCAGATAGCGTCATCTTCTGTAATAGCAACCATGAAATCATCCGTAGATGATTACAATTCCGACAGCTCTTCATACTACTGGGAGCCATTCGAAGTAGAAGATAAGCTGGATATCCATAATATAGGGTGCTATTATCTACTAGCTTTATTGTTCTTTCCAGTAGCGTAGCCAGCGGGGGGCAGGGGGGGCAGAGTGCCCCCCTGACAAAAAAATGAAAGAAAAAGTGCCCCTCTGACAAAAAAATGAAAGAGAAAATCAGGAGGGCAAAGGAAAAGAAAAAGGGCAAGGAGTCCCTTTTCTAGCAAAATTCAGGGCCAAAATAGTGTAAAATACAAACAATTTTCGCGCTACGCGCGCACATTGTAACAATAAAGCCCTTTTTTAGCCGGATAATGGGCGAAAATAGTGTAAAATACCATTTTGTTACGCACATCATCCCAGTAAGGCCCTTTTCGGGAAGCTCGAAGACATACAGTCTCTATGAATTGTATGATGCAACTGCAATTCTTTTCGTCTGTGCCCCCAACATTTTATTTTGCCCCCCCTGACCAAGAAAGCTGGCAACGCCCCTGGTTCTTTCGATCATCTCCTTCATAATTGTCCTTGTATTATTCATTATTCATTATGTTTCGATGTGTTTGCCTATTATTATAAATTTATTGTCAATAAAATAGATTCAAGTTAACAATTAGAGAAATAAACACTGACAAATTTATCTCAACATTACCTGAACATAATTTATGTTCAGCTACTGTTGAGATAAATAATTGCAGAACATAATTGCAGGATTCCCGACCTTATAGGTCACCTCACATTAGGTAAACCCTTAGATCTTGACCGCCAGCACAGCGCATTAGACCGCTCTGCCACCTCACCCACAAAACAGGGGCGTAGCCAGCCACGTTCCTCAGGGTGGGCAAGGTCATAGAAATAATTAATAACAATGTCGATTTTCCACAACCTGGTTCCCAGTGTATCAACAATATATTCCCTCAAACCCATTATACATGCTAAAGAATGTGGCCGTATTCTTAAGGAGGTTTTTGCACTCTGTTAGATAATCTGTATATTGTCCCGCTATGGTCGATTCTTGCTGAAAGATTTTTTGCAGTAAAACATGTAATCACGATCCTTTCAGCTTTTAATTTCCTGTTAATTCTTAAAAAATGGAACACTTGTGTCAGCTGCATGACACAATATGAACAGCCGTTACAAAGAATTAGAAACCGTACATGTAATCAAAATGCTATAAACAGTAAAACACCAAATCATGTTAGTACCGCATGCTTGGTTTTGACGCTCTTTCTAAAGAACTTCATAAATTTGATTCGTGTTAAAATAATGAAATATAATCGACGCTTGACCTAGGTGGTGGTTTGAAGTTGCGGAACAATTTCCTGAGTCGATCAAGATCCTTCACAAGGAATGACAAGGTATAGGGATGCGCAAGTTGATGATAATACCAGTTCAGTGTTTGAAGTTCTTTGGTTGGTTGTTCATGACTCGGGTTCATTTTCATCAATAGTTATTGATTATTACATATAACCTTGCTTTTAGCAGTTTGGCACTTAAATTGCATTTACTAGTTCACTCACAGTAGGAGAATCCTGGTATAAAAAGTAGTTAATGTTAACCATTATCTGTGATCGAGTGTATGGAATCAAAAGGAAGTCACGTATTTGTACAGACGGATTGATTTTATCATTTTTTTATGCATTTATATATTGCGTAATATTACCGAGGATTAAATTATTACAATAGATGCACGAGTTGATAACGATGCCTATTCAATTACTTTATAGTATATACTTGCTACACTCCTCCCCACGCCATACATAAATTTTCCCAGCCACATTTCCCTAATATGATTTTTTAAAGTAAATTAAGTTCGGTAGAGGTGGGGCTTGTGTATACGCCGTGCCGCTATCATGGATACAGTATCGGCATACTTCCAGCGCATTAGCTCGGCTACCTCACTTGTTGGTAGCGATCTTGAAATTTGAACATATAATCGCAACATACCACGTGACAACCAGAGACAGAAAACGTACTATATTTTGGAAGTGTATCTGCCTAAAAACATTAATGTGTATTATAACGCTAAATATTTCAGAAAATAAAAGATTAGATTACCATAAAAATGAAACAATAATCTTTGGCGGGGTCTAATGTAATTTTCACATAGAATTTTCAACATCTTTTTTGTCTTCTTTTTCACTAAATAAAAATATATTTTGGCGTATATTAAATTAAAATAAAATTCTCTGCCTCCTAAACCACATAAACTGTAGCACGCTTGGGTATCACGAATCGTTATATGATGTACAGTTAATATTCATATATTTTTTATACATACAAAAATATTTCATTGAAACCTCTCACTCGGCTGTTTCAAAAAGGTAATCAGGCTTCCATAGAATGTGCAATAAATTAGAATTACATTTTTTCTTATTTTAACAGCATTCTAGAAACATTTGGAGTTTCGCGCAGAGAGGAGTGCCCTTGTTATAACATCACCATCGCAGCTTGAAGTGTGTATTGATTAGATTCCAACATACTAACTTGATTTACTGAATAAAAATTTAAATAGGAACCTATCATTACAGTCGTCATCCTAACATTGCAATTGTAGTTTATTCAATCATTCTTTAGGAAGTGATATTGTAAGCTCAAGTCGACAGTACTGAATTTTCATCTGCACTTAGGCTACTATCTATAGGACGCAATCAGGATTGGCATTTCACAACTACGTTTGCCAACAAACTCAGTGGATATTGAGATGGCGTCGTCTTCTGTCACAGCAACCATGGAACCATCCGTCGATGACTACAATTCCGACAGCTCCTCATACTGGGAGCCATTCGATGTAGAAGACATAACCTGGATATCCATAGTCTTGGGTGCTATTGTCATCATCACCATCGTTGGTAATGTCTTCGTCATGATAGCTTTCGCACGAGATTCTAAAATCAGGAATACGGTATCGAATTTGTTTATACTGAATCTCAGCATTGCCGATTGTATCGTTGGCCTGTCCGTTCTCCCTATCGACACTTCGTGGGTATTCCTTGGCACTTGGCCCTACGGTAAAATGTTCTGCCAGATTTGGATTGTAATTGATTACACAACAGCCTATATGTCTGTACTCATGATCACTTTGATCAGTTTGGATCGTTTTTGGTTGGTGACAAAAAAGTTAAGGTATCGCGATTTCCAAACAAGACGACAAGTGAAGATCATGATAGCATCTTGCTGGATCTTTAGCTTCTCATTTTATGCTGTCGTGACATTCGTTTGGGAACCGATCGTGGGAGAATCTGTGATTGACTACTCGGAGGATTGCGAACTTGAGTCCATCTACAACGCACCGTTCACTATCGTTCTCATGTTTATGGAATTCATCATACCCCTCATCGTCATTTCTATTTTAAATTCAATAGTATATATAAACATAAAGCGACGTTCTAAAGGTATGGTGAAGCCTCCTACCAACCTCTCCCCCAAACCGTCACCAACACCTGTCACGGAGCATGGAGACAATTGTAGCATTGGAGCTTCTACCATTTCTTTGTCAGTGTCCTCATTAGTCGCGGATGGAAAATCACAGAAACCGAAGATAAAAGATGATCATAAAACGGAATACAATCGCCATCGTAAGGCGGTATAACTCTTGCTATTATTGTAGGTGTGTTTTTAACCTGTTGGCTGCCATATTACGTGGTTACCATCTACACAGCTGCCATTTGTGAAGATTGCGTCTCCGAAAGACTTTGGACTATCGTCAATTATATGTTGTGGTGTAACTCTACTATAAATCCGTTGTTGTATGCGGTTACGAACATTCATTACCGACGGAACTTTGCTCGGTTCTTGGGTGTCCACAAGTGTGTAAAGCCGAAGCTTCTTGTGGATACCGGCGTCACGTCTGTCACTTGATGACTTGATTTGCTGCCGATGCCTATTGGCGTGTATGTTTCGCATTATTATAGACGAATCTTGCTGATTTCTGCATTATCTGGGAAACTCAAAATGTGACAGTAGAGAGTTTATTGTGTATTAAGTTAATATTTTATCGCTTTAAAGAAGTCATGTGCAAGACTGCAACATTAATATTATCATGAGTATCATGAAATAATATAAATACTTACATGTTTATTGGCAAAAGGATTATAATCTTTTAGTGCTATGGCGAGATCTAATTGGATTCTCAAAAGATATTAGAGAACAGTGTTTATAAGCTAAAGAGTTCTTATTGTATTTTAAAGGGTAGATTGTTGACGAATTATTCACTTGTTTTATTTACTATGTATTATTATTATTATTATTATTATTATTATTATTATTATTTATTATTATTATTATTATTATTATTATAAATAAACATGTCGGGTTTTAGTGGGAATAATTATATAAAAAGCCCGGTAAACCAGGTAAATTAGTGGCAATATATTTACTAGAAATGTCTGGACTGTTTGAGCAGCTGGAACAGCAACCTGATAAATACATCACGTAGGCCAACAATGGACTAATTGTTGTAATCTTGTAGTACAATGTATTAATATGTAGGGAAAAATATCATATGATTTGTATTGAATAAATGTGCATATTTTATGATATATGATTTTAAAATCACACGAAAAATAATGTACCAAACATAATTGAACAGTTTATATTGATTGAGTAATGTGAAAAGCAGAAATAGCGACATATGTTTTGTTCAACTTATGCGTCAGTATTTGAGTGCAATTTTGTGGTGACAAAATGTTTGATTGTGGTATATTTGTATCGCTGTTATGTTGACCAACCATTCGTAGTGAATATATTGTCATGAAATTTGTGATGAAAGCGCTTCATTTGGCAAAGCTTAGGCTTCTAAATTATTTAGAGTGGATCAACCTATTTACCATGTTTACAGCTGTTGTGTAAAAACTGCTTTTAATTCGGGAGCAGCGTGGTAAGCTGTGGTACATTGGGTAATGTGTTTGCCTTTGATGAAAGAGGCTCTCCACGTGAAATATGGAAAAGGTGGGGCAGATGACCCATAACCCAAAACACCTCATTACAGTCGGTTCCGATCAGGGTAAAAATACGCCCAATTGTTGGCTACACTTGTCCTGCTGACAACACTTGTCCTGTAAAAATGCCCCGACTAGCTATCTACGGCGACCCTCTTCACCAGGTCACCCCCTTCACCAGACCACTTGTTCCTGACCGAAGTCTCGTCAGTGTTATCTCCCAGATTTCAGCTGTTATGCCTGGTAACGTAACACAATCATGATCAACTTGCATAATTATAAGAAACAAAGCATACAAACAACAATAAAACAAACGAAAAAGTGTCATGACAGGAGACAAAGGCGGAGTGCCTGCTGATGAAAATATTATAAGGCTTTATCGGAAGAGACCTAAACTGGAAGTTCATGGTTGATAATTGCATATGTAGTGTAACCCATTAAAGTACACTGAAAACATAAATTGGTCAGTATGACTAACTTAAAATTAGTCCAGATGGTGCCCATTTTGTTAGTCAAGCAGGAATGACTAACATGTGCGACTAGCTTTGCCTAGTCATGCAAGCAGGAATAGCTTGACTAGCTTGGACGTTAGTCAAGCATGCATTACTAACCTAGGCTAGTCGCATGACTAGTAAACAACTAACTTTAAGTTAGTCAGGATGGTGCCCATTTTGACTATTCTAACGTTGGTCAAGCAGTTCTAAGCTAGTCAGACAGCTGCTGGACTAACCTGCTTGACTAGTGTGCTGCAAACCACGTTATTGGTAAAAAAAATTGGAAAAAAGAGACAAATGTGGCTTTTTATCTTGCCTGGTGGGATACATTCTCATTTGCGTTTTGAAACTGATATATTACTTAAAATTCTCTTACCTGGTAATCATGATAGCATCAGGAAATTACCACTTAGCACTTACCTTCTTTGGGAATTGAACCCGGACCTGGAGATTATAAACTTCTATCCTCAACACTAGACCATGGAGGCACTTAGAAATAGTGAATCTTATTATCCATACTTACCATGTTTAGTATGCTTACCTTAGATTCTCAACTCTGCAATCGCGTGTGAAATCGCAATATACATTAAAAACCATTAAAAAGCTCTTAAAAGATGTGTGTTAAAAAGTACAAACAACATGAAGAGTTAGGCCTACTAAATAAAAAAAGAAAACAAAATGAGGACAAACAGGCTGTACGAGTATGTGGGTTATACTTAGTCACAAAATGAAACCGGGAATAAAATAGGCTAAAGAAGGAAAGAAAGAAACTCTTCAGGAAATGTAAGGGGAAAAAAAGCTATAATAAGATCAGGAAGTTTAAATAAAAAAGCTATTAAACTGAAGACAGAATTAAATAAATAACATGAAAACGGGAAATCACAAGCTATGCAGCAAATAAAAAAAGAAGCTAAAAGGGAAATGTAAGAAAGGACAGATTTAGAAAATAACGGGAACAGGATTGAATAAATAAAAAAAACATGGTAACGGAAAATCGCAAGCTTAGCAGCAGAATTTTTTTTTTAATGGAACAAAATTGGCCCGTGTAGAAAAAACTAAAAAGAAAGAAAGAAGTTAACATGGAAACGTAGGCTTAAGGAGGGTCAGGTTCAGATAAATAACATTTACCTTTTCAATTATTCTACCTGTTCAGTAATTCCTACTGTTTTGGTGAACGCTCCCATTTACTCACCTAGCGGGGACCCGCGCATAGCGCGGGTGTCCCGCTAGTAAACAATAATGTTGTTAACAATGATGTTAGTATAGTGCCAGGTTGTCAATCCTAAACTTTCCATTCCGATTATAATCTAAGTATATAGACAACTACGTTTGGCAGTCATTTCAAATCAATTTCCTATGTGTTGAACAGTGTTTTAGGTCTCAAAACCGGCCTCGGTCTCGAGACCGGTTTCGAGACTAGCTAAGCCTGGTCCTCGGTCTCGGACCTGCTGGTCTCGGTCTTGGTCTCGGTCTCGGCCCTCCTGGTCTCGAGGTCTCGGTCCGAGACCGGGTTCGAGCCCGGCAAAATAGCACCACTCTGGTTACCTGGCAGCAATTCTGCTCACACAGGTTTCATCAATTAAATCATTAAAGATTAAATAAATCTCCAATTAACATTCTCAATCTTTTTTGAGGCAATCAATACCCCTATAACAAAATTTCTTTTTGAACTAAATGGCGGCATTGCATTGTTTTATGCCAAAACAATTAGTTTTTGCACTGTCAGCAAAAGAGCTTGCAGAACTCTTTTCAATCTAATGGTAGCGTATGCTTCCCTTGGTAACGTAAGTTACCCATAGAAAATACATGGGCATTATTGACATTGATGTAAAAATAAAAGTGCACAAGATTTGATCGTCATATTTTCCAGAATGAAACTTAGAAGGACTGCTTTTGATTTATGAATAAAAAGGAATAGTTTAGAGATACTTTGTTTTTGCCGAGTTTTCAATTCCAAGTACTGCCGATTTATCGGTTTGACCCAGGTGTGACCAATTTGTTTTATTCCAGCCTTTTGTCACTTACTAATAAGTTGAAGCAAGTGAATATTCGTATTCGATTTCGTAAGTTATGTAAATTTCTGACTTCAAAACTTCAGGTAAGTGGGTACATGCTCATTTAGACAAAAGAAGTATATAAATTTTACGGCCCAAATTCACGACCAATTGCACGGCTTCATTTACTTGTGCGTACCAACGCCTAGTCGTGACTTGCTCACAAAAATAGTATAGCATCGAAATATTCTTAATCAGTGTTGCTAAAAAGTATCAGGTATTATACGTGTGCGTGTGGTATACTCGTACGGGTAATCAGACAAAAATCGGTCATTATCATTATCTACGGAGATAAGACGGGGAAAGAATTTCACCCAAAACAACTTAAAACTCGCGTGTATGGTAGTATACAAATACAACATGTTTTGAGGGGAAGTAGTCAAAACTACTGGTCCCGAGGTGTTGGATGATTTGACTACTTCCCGACGCGTCAGCGGAGGGAAGTAGTCAAATCATCCAACACTATATTATTCTAATTTTCTTTTTAACATTCCATAAATAGCATTTTGTTTCATAAAATAACTGCAGCAGACGCCATTTTCACGATAAACGCGTCTGCAGAACCGCCGTTGTGTAGCATAATGCTACATCTGAAGGAACGGTGACGCGCGGGGTCGAGACACCGTGTGGTAGTACTAGTAGGGTGCGGAAGTCTTGACTACTTCCCCGCGTGCGCGTAATTGCACAGGCGCGGGGAAGTAGTCAAAATACCGTATTCGGACGCTGGCGTTATTAACCAATACGATGTCTGGATTACCTAATAAATATTTATGAGGTATAGTAATATGCAACACCAAAGAATTGCATTCAAGCGAACTTACTTGATTTCATTCATTGCCGTAACAATTGGAATTGGTAATCTGATAATTGCTTAAAGCAAGATTGCAGACTCGAATCTATTTGAATTTTTCATTCCTTGACTCGAGGCTGATAAAGATTGCAAATTGCGAAGTAGAAGAGAGGAGAAACTGTGTGAGAGGTGAGATGAGAAGGAGAGGAGACGAGCGGAGGGTGAGTAGAGGAGGGAGGAATTAAGTTTAAGTCATTGATCATACTGATAAATTTGGCAAAAAGGGAGGGGGATACGTGAGACTGACAGACTTGAACAATTGTGAGTGGGAGGGCGAGCAGGGGGGGGGGGCGAGGGAGAAAGAGAGAAGAGGGAGAAACGGAAAGACTAGAAAGAGAACAACACGAGAGGAGAGAGAAGGGACCGGGGAGTGAGAGGGGAGACTGATTCGGAGGGGGGAGGAGGAAGCGAACTTAGGAGATATACATTGATACGAGGGAAGGGAGTTACTGCGGCCCTGCACACGCCCGTGGCCAGGATTTATTGGGGTGCGATTTTGTGATTTAAGGGCTTATTTTCAACGTTTTTATTTGAAGAAAAAAAAGTGGACTTTTTCATTCGGATTGGCATTTTGTCCCAATTGTGACTGGACGCAGTGGCGTAGCCAGTGGGGGGGGCAGGGGGCCGCTCGTCATTTGACTTCAAACGATATCCAAAAGCGGGGTTATGATTTGTTGAACTTTGTTCCTTCCACAAATTTTTTTTTTTATCGGTTCTACATTTCTGGTAATAAATATCCAACAGTCATAATTGGCGGTCATTTCAAATCATCCCCAAGTCAACGAGGTTCAGAAATATCCTCTCATTGTTCATTGTTGATTATACATACCTAGACAAAATACAATGCTTTGTTATCTACCACTTGAACAGGATTTAGCCAAAGTAAACAAAGACAAGAACTATTCTATAGAAATAGGTAGAAGCTTATTATCCTCTTCAGCAGTAGTATTATTGATTAGTCTAAACAGCGTTTGATAAGATACTTGTCGCAACGAATTGATACACCTATGAATACGACCTTCACATATATACATTTTACACTTTAACTCAGAATACAATTTGCCGAGTTTACGGCTGATACGCCGCGTCCACTCACAATTTAACAACATCAAAGACGAGAGGGGCGCTAGACCACTAAAAACACCGGTGTTCCATAATCTTGTCTTATCCAGCCTTTATAGACACAGGCATCCACTTCTATTGAAATAAGCTGATTGGTACTTAACAATGAATTCAAGTTACATATCAACTCACTTAATTGTTTTCGTTTCTGAACAATAGACTGAATACGAAAACTGAAAAGATAAAAAGACCCGGAGTGTAGGGACCCTATTTTTTGCGTCTTATGTCTCTTCTCCAACCTAAATATAGGGCCTACATCAGATTGACAAAGGGTAGCAGAAACTTCAACCTGATTTACCTCTGGTACCCTTTGTCAATATGGTTTATATATTATTTATTTTTCCTTTATTTCACGTTCATCATCATGCGCTCTCTTGAGGTTTCTGCCATTTGCAACTTTCAGTTGGTAAATTATATAAAAGATGGCGCTAGACGAAATACTTTTCAATTATTATACTATTGCATTCACAGCAATGTCCTTTCGCAAAAAAACAAGAACTAACCTAGTCACGACATTTGAAATAAAATTATGTGCACCACCCGTAAAATAAATCTGAATACTATTTCGGTGCGATGTGTTTAGAACCGTGGTTGTCTGAAATGTAAATTTGATTTTGATTTACAAATAAGGCTATTCCATCACGTGAAAACAATTAGTTATGCTAGTTATGATAGCAGCCGATATCTTTACAAAGGCAAAATTCAAAATAAGGCAAAGCAGCAACTGCCTTGCCCTTTCCGTTTTCTGATTTCTGCACAAGAGCACTCCTAAATTTCACACAGCTCATATCCCTAAATTCATTGTTAATTCAAGTGTTCACAATACGGTCATTACATAGCAACCCACAAAGGATTGGTAGATTTGTGCTATGCATCATGGGAATGGTTACATTGTTAATCAGAATGTTGTCATGGCGTGATACAGCCCGTATTCCTAATGTTTGTAAGTGCTTTCTTAATTTGATTATTCATGAATGAATGACCTTAAGAGATCTTGTTTATAAGGTAAAAATAGAACTGTTGCCCATTAGAGAAACAGGCATGAATGCTTTCTTACTATATGTATTTTTTTTCAGACCATCTCCACGTCTCTGATTTAACTACATTTTGTAGCCTATATGATATCTTACCTTTCTGGTATGTTCCTCATATTCTGATTGCTGACCATGATTTTTTCTGGTCAATGAAGATCCTCTCCGTTGCTCGTTCTGTGACTCTTATCTTCATGATCTTAGGGAATCTTTTTTTCTTTTCTACTTCTATCCTTTGTCTTTTTCTACTTCTTCTTCTAGTCGTTGTTGCCCCAGTCTTCGCTCGACAGGACAACACTGGCGATCTGCACTGATTGAAGATATTATCTACAGTGTCAGCGATTTCATTGACTTCCCCTGCCCATTTCTTTTCCATGCAAATATTTTATCCAATTATAATGAATCTGTCTACCTTTCCTAACTGAATCACCTTGATCATACTCCCTGTGTCAATGTCAAAGTCCCTGTGGCAAATGTGATTATTGGAGGAAAGAATAGACATTGGCTTCTTTTTGTTGTTCCTCTTCGCGTTAAACTTAAAAACCGGGGGATAGTTATATTTCAGAGTGCTTTTTGAACAACCATTCTTCAGCGAGTTCTTGAAAAGTTCAACCCCTGTACGCAGGCCGTTGAGTCTCACCCATACAAGAGGGGGAGATCAAATCCTGAACACCTGTCTGTTGGATCACTTATGTGAGCCATTCTTCAAGCCACCTCTTACATGTCTTAGTGGTCTAGTGGGCTTGGTATCAGTGGGTAGGATAGATGAAATAAAGTTCCTGATACTAAAGGGGGCAAACGTGTGGATTTTAGGCAAGACTATCTCGGGTTGATGACCTATGAATGATACGGTTTTGCTCTAAGGTTTGACGGGCTAGTGACCGTGTCCGGGGACTCGACATTGGAAGTGACGGGGATGTGCGGACAGCAGTTCGAAACTAGGGGTCTTTCGGTGAGAGCTTAGACACCAAAAAAGGAGGGTCTGCCAGTGAGAAAGCCCTTCAAAAGGGGGTCTTTCTGTGAGACCGGGGGAAATCTTACCAAAAAAGGGGATCATTCAGTGAGACTGGGTCAAAATATAAAAGTTGATACAACATTTTAAGGGGGTCTTTTGGTGACAGGAAAACAAAAAAGGGGGTCTATGGGTGAGAGTGAGTTCAGTAAAACAAAAAAGGAGGTCATTTGGGTGAGAGGGAGTTGAAAATGGGATCAATGTGGCACCCCCCGGACAGTGTCGCTACTTCATTCTGACTTCCTCGCCATCCTTTTCCTTCTAGGCAATGGATGTGTGCACTGCGCGCCATTAATTTATTACGGAGTCCTGCCACGTGTTGACGGAAGTGAAGTGATCTGCCAAGCTTGACTATTCAGCAAATTCCTTCAGCGGTGTCCGTCTGCTCTTTCTGATAATCGCGTGAAAAGAACCAGGTCCCACGATGCTACGCATGTTAACCAGCGAATGAATTAAGTGCCGATAAATGATGACGTAATTCAATTAGCCAATCAGAACCCCACTTCCGTATAAGCAATAAACTGCGCCAAATTGTCAGACCTCTAAGAACCGTGCTAAAAACTATAGAAGGGTAGCTTAGGGTGGCATTCAAGCGGCTTTTTTTTTGTTTGTTGACATTATACGTAACGTCTAGCTAACGTCTGGCCTCCTTGTTGTTTAGGCTCAAGTAGGATGGAGGCTGTGTAGCTTCTGACTCCTCTTTTGTAACAGCAGATAGTGTGGTCTCTATACAGATGTTATTGTTAACATTCATTGGGATCCTCTGATATCCACGGGGACCGATTGTGGCAACACTGACGATCATGTTCTGTAGTAAGCCTGGTATGAAGAAGCCAGGTCCTCGCTGTCGGGTGCAGGCAGATTTTACTTCAGATACTTGAGTTGGCGATACTGCACAGCGTCATCATCCCTAAGCTTTTGCAGGTTTGCTGTATGGCTTTTAATGTATGAATTTGCTTATGTAATTTGTATTTTAAGATGTTGTTATAATGTACAGTTATGTACTCTAGATCGTGTGTAAAGCGCATTGATGCCATGCTTTATGCGCTATATAAATTCTTGTCAGAAATTACCATGATAGTAGTGCGAATCCACTGAGTTCTTCAACGGCCACGCATGGGGAGTTTGTTCGAGATAGACCGATCGACTCAGGCTAGGTACATCACCTGGATGATATATGATACCACAGCGTTTCCATTCATTAGCTGCAATGACACATTTTTACGATCTGCGCATGCTCATTATTGTCTTTGACGTTTTTAACCCAAGAAAATTCAATTTTCGCCAGTTTTTGTTTTCAAGACGCAGAGCAGTTCACACAGTAATGCCTATCACATTGTTACAATACATATATTCAACTGCAAGTCTTGAAATCGTTGGTTCCAGATGAAAAAATAATGGTATATATTACAGGGTTTGAGATCACATCAAAAGAAATGTGCACCATCATAGCACGACATATGTAGTCTATTTTCATAGGAATAAAATCAATTCATCTAATTATATATGCAACCAAGGGGCGTGATCTCTTTGTCCCCGAGTTTACTATTATATACAGACCATTGAAAGACTCGACCTTCAACAATACATTTGAATAGATTTAGGTTGTTTATTTAGAAATAAAACTCATAGCGGAATCGCCGAGTTATTAGCGATTCACATGATTGGTTTTTAGCCAATGGTTGGTTTTAAACCAATCGCTCACCGAGCGTGGAGTGCAAGTAGTATAAATATAGAGGTTACTCTCGGCAGCCGGCGAGCAGTTTATAAAGACACGTGCTTTGATGCCTATATAAATCGTCGGACGCATCACATACTGGTCTATCTCGAAAAACACGCATTTCGAGAAAATCGCAATTGAAAATCTTCGTATTAAGTTAACCTTTCTATAATTTAATTATACTATGGATTTTAATGAAAGTGGTTTTAAATTAAAGCATATACTTAACAAATTTATTTAAGTGGAATTTTGAATTATATTTATGTATGCAGTATTGCTTAAAACTACACTAAAGTTGTAGTTCTGTATGTGAAATAGTTAATTTCCCGATATCGTATTTAAAATTCGTTTCATACTGGTCTATCTTGGGGCTATCTCGATTTCGCGAACAATGATGTGACTTTAGACGCACCACATACTGGTCTATCTCGAGATAGACCAGTATGTAATGCACTTTCAATACGATATCGGGAAATTAACGATTTCACATACAGAACTACAACTTAAGTGTAGTTTTAAGCAATATTACATACGTAAATATAATTAAAGATTCCACTTAAATAAATTTGCTAAGTGTATGCTTTAATTTAAAACCACTTTCATGAAAATCCGTAGTCTAATTAAATTATAGAAAGAAAAACTTAATACGAAGATTTTCAATTGCGATTTTCTAGAAATGCGTGTTTTTTTCGAGATAGATCAGTATGTGAAAATACGTATTTTGAAAAAATCATAGATAGTTTAAATTAAACATTTTATAACTAATTATCTAGGAAAAATTGAGGTCTGTAATTTGTTGTATTTGAAGAGCTCCGTAAAAAAGAACTATATACCAATTTTCTCAAAAAAGTCAAAAATTCAAGATAGATCAGTATGTGATGCACCCGACGAAATAATTCTTTCCCAGGCGTGGACGTTGTGTACTGTTCATTATGTCTCGGTCAGCCTTTCGGAAGTTCCATCGTCTCACATGCCTGCTTGGGGTGGTACTTGGGGTGATTCCGATGTCAATTACAAAAGCCCAGCCCCAGTTTCAATTCAAATAGCACAAAGCACAAAGCTATGCCACAGGATGTAACGCACTGTCATGGATATCGGGATGGGACACTTGTCAACAACTGAGAGGTATTGAGCTCAACTGGCACGCGTCTGAAGAACTCTGTTGCAATTTCTTGCCTTTAGAGTAATAAAGATTCGAAAAAAAGATATACACACGATTATTTTATTATATTAAATAAATGAATGAATGCGACATAGGACAAATGGGTATTAAGGCAACCACTCCACTCGGACTTTTGTCCTATTATCTATATTGCGTATATTGTCGCGTGCGGTTTGCAAAGGTTTGCACATTATTTATCTAGGGAAGCCTCTTCATATATCACCGCGCTGCCAAGTTGTTTTAGTCGCTTACACAAACATTAATGCAGTGAGAACACGGATGTGGTATGTAGAAACATCGCGTGACCCAGGATCGGTAAAAGTGTACTGGGAAATGGAAGGCAAGTTGCCTACAGAATCGGAAGGTCTATGTATTGGGTCGATTTTTAATGTTATATATTATACATTCACCAGTCGTTATCCATGGATCCGAGGGAGGGTCTACACATATCCCAACTTACACCTAAATGGAATCAATGATGGCTAGTTTAGCATTGGTGGAACCATCGAGGTTCAACTGCAGTATCGCGGCACCATTACCTTCGACGGCAACTGTCCAGCTCTGATAATGGCACCAAGCTGGGCTTGGGCCACAGTGCTGTGTTTCAGTCCTATCTTCCCGGGTAATGTTCGGTTTGGTTTCGTGTTGTCGACATTAGTCTCCGAGTTGTAATAAAAACTAGGTAAAAAAGCTAATTGCTAAACTACAAAGACTATACAAGAGCTAGACTACAATAAGCTGTGGTGGTACAAAAATTATTACGTGGAAGACCACTAAAAGATTGTCGACTTCTTCCCCTGAAATTGGTTAGGAACAAGTGAAACACACAACATGGAATTAACCAATGCCACGATGTAGAAGCAACGGCTTGAAAAACATAGGCAGCAGCCACAGCTTGAATTTAGAATCAGATTTAATTTTGAGCCGAACAAATGAAGTAATTAAAACAAAGAAAATTGGAATTTACTACCAGCGTCAATATGTGTCACTCCTTCGGTCATGCTACTCCACGGTCCTTTGATATGTGTATGACCGTCCCGCAATACACGTACTTTGTTATTAACATCGAGTGCGGTTTCGACTAATATTTCCATCGCAATAAGTAAATGGCGGTTCATGCGCTTTATTCAAAATCTCGGATTTTGACAAAACTACAGCAACTCAAGTCTTGATTTATAATCATCTTGAAAAAATATTGAGGGCGTCCTCAACGGTTACAATATGTCTTTAATAGTTTAGCTGCTAAGGTCCCAAATTTGCTACAAATGTGCAGTTTGGGATAAAAGCATGAGAGTTTTCACACATGAAGTACATGGTCCAAAGTTTATCAAGATGTGGAGGCATTTTGAATTTGACAACCAGTGACCACTTGAGGTTATGAAGGGTCAAACAGGTGTAAAAAAATTGAAAATACTCCACTCTTGTCGACAGATACACCAAATTATTCGTTTGATCACAAAATTTCCAACTTGCGTCAATTTTGGCGAAATTGGTGATAAATCGTTTGTCTTTACATAAGAAGCAAGAAACGGTGTAGTACTTGTCATCTAAAATATACAGTAGGTTAACACAGGTAGATAGGCAAAACTATTCTTTTTATGATTCCTGTCAGTTTAAGGAACAATTTGCCGCTGAACAAATTGGAGCAAGTTGAAATTTGTACTCCTATACAACCCAAATGTCCCGTTTTTTACCCAAAAATGAGATTTTTGTTGAATAACTCAGCAACAATAAGTCATAGATAGCACAAACTATACACTCCCATGCTTTTATCACAAAGTGTGCAATGATTCAGCTTAGCAGCTGTACTATAAAGGGTAATAAGAAGGGGTTGCTAATATTGCTTAGACATATCACTAGGAGAAATTTTTTCAGTGAAAATCTGTGACTGGTTGAAAAATTCGTGAAAAATCTGTGTTGGATCACAGATTTTCACGGCTTTTTCAACCGATAACAGATTGTTGTCTCCTAGTGTATGGAAGTCATATCATTACTTTAAGCCCTTTGAAGTTGAATGCAACCGGAATAAAATAGGATTATATAAAATAACTTATATAAAACAACACAGAAGAATGGATGACATACAACTTATAAATCTTTATTTTGTTTTATGATGTAGTATTTTAATGATAGTGATAGTGATTAGTTTTAGATATTGCGTGTTAGCGCAAAACTAGATGCAATCGACACTTAATATGTAATAAGGAACCATGACAATAAAAGCGTATTAATTCCTATGCTTAAACTACATATTAATTTTATGCACTTGATGAACTTTGAACCATTCCGATTTAGCCTTATTTCCATCGGGTGGCAATCTCATCCTGTCTCCTTTCTCCCACTCTTTTGGTTTGTTTTATTGTCGCTTTTATGCATGCTTCGTTTGTTGTATAATATGTAATTGATTATTAGTTAGGTCAAAAACTTCAATTTGGTGACCACTCTGTAGCTAGTAAGGTTTGACGATTGATTCGACTTCTATGGACCATTTAGAAAAAAAATAGCCACCATGTCCCTCGCGAAAATCCCGGCATTTTTCGCTAGAGGCCAAAATTCAAAATGGCCGCCGCCACCATTTTGAAAATTTAAGTTTTGAACCAGAGCACCTATAATCATGCACAAAGACACTTTTTCGGATATGTCGAGTACAAGGATTCCGATTCTGACATTAGTTTGACATTACGGCATCATTTTCACCCAGAAATCCAAGATGGTGGCCAGCACCATCTTGACAAATTTAGTTTTGAAGCAGAGGACCTAAAATCGTGTACAAAGACACTTTTTTGGATAAGTCGACCACAAGGATTTCAAATTTGACATTACTTTGATATTACGGCCTCATTTTTACCCAGAAATCCAAGATGGTGGCCGCCGGCGCCATCTTGAAAAAATAAGTTTTGAACCAGAGTACCTAAAATCATGTACAAAGACACTTTTTCCGGTAAGTCGACCCCAAGAAATCCGAATCTGACATTAATTTGATGTTATAACATAATTTTTGCCCAGAAATCCAAGATAGCCCCCATTTGGTAGAGCGTAAATGTGATTTTTGAATGAGAGCAGAAGCATAAGTGTGTCATTTTCGCCCTTATATGGGGTTTAAACTGCCTTATCTTGGGTTTACATCCCTTATCTAGGGATAAGGCGCCTTATCTATAAATAATTTCGAAGCCTACACTTTAAATGACGAGCTTTTATGACCTCACAAATTGCATGATTCGTAAAATAATATGTTCACTACGAATGAGATACAAAAATACCACAGCCAAACATTTTGTTACCACAAAATTGCAGTAAAATGCTGACGCATTCATTTGTTATTTCATTTAAACAAAACATATGTCGTCATTTCTGCTTTTTACATTACTCAATTAATCATGTGGATGTATGGATTTTAAAAATAAATGTGTAATAAAATATGTAAATTATTTAATGCAAACAATAATTCCGAGATACATGTATTGACAATATCATGTAACGAACAGCCACCTATAGCACAAATTTGAAATGTTTAAGGGGCTTCGACAAATTTTTAAGGCAAATGATTGCAAGAAAGATGATATTACAAACTCTATCACCATGATCATAATGAATGGTAATCATGAGTTCCCAATCACTAGTGGAAATTTAAAATGAAAATTCTTTCAAAGCAGTGAGATTTGGACAAAAGTATGAGAATTTAACATTTTCATATTTCTATGAAAATCCTCATCCAAATGAATGAGAAATGCTAATTAACGTGTCAATAATCAGTCATTGTTGTTATATGTACCAAGCATACTTTGTTTTCAATTAAAGACTTAGATTTTGTTAGCTTAATCAAACAGGGTATTTGTGTTGTGCATTCGTGTGAGTTCGGGTAAAATGTGATTTTGGCCTTGAGTTGGTACGACTATGTATGAGTACCCGTGTAAATGGGTTGTCGCTGTGAGCCATTCTTCAAGCCACTTCTTAGTGGTCCAATGTGTAGGATAGATGAAATAAAGTTCCTGATACCCAAGGGAGCAAACATGTGGATATTAGGCAAGGCTCTCTCGGGTTGATGACCTATGGAGGATACGGTTTTGCTTTAAGGTTTGACGGGCTAGTGACAGTGTCCGGGGAGCTTTTTTTTTTCTGCAACGGGACGCATAACCCATAGGAACACATAGGAAAGGGTTAGGGTTAGGGTAAGTGTAAGTGTTAGGGTTAGGGTAAGTGTTAGTGTTAGTGTTAGGGTTAGGGTTAGGGTTAGGATTTAATAAAATTTTGCGTCCCGTTATAGTTGCAGAAAAAAATTACGCGTCCGGTGATGTGCGGACAGCAGTTCGAAACTATTTCAGTGAGAGTATAGACGCCAAAAAAGGGTTTTTTTTTTCAGCGTAAAAAAAAAAAAAAAGGGGTCTTTCCGGTAGACCGGGGAAATCTTACCAAAACAAGGGACCATTCAGTGAGACTGGGAAAATTGTGGGTCAAAATAAAAGTTGATACAACATTTTCAAAAGGTTCGAAAAAAGGGGGTCTTTTGGTGACAGGAAAACAAAAAAGGGAGTTTTTGGGTGAGAGTGAGTTCAGTAAAAGACAAAGGGGTCATTAGGTGAGAGGAGTTGAAAAATGGGGTCAATGTGCTCCCCCTCCCGGACAGTGTCGCTACTTACATTCTGACTTCCTCGCCATCCTGTTCCTTCTAGGCGATGGATGTGTGCACTGCGCGCCATTAATTTATTACGGAGTCCTGCCACGTGTTGACGGAAGTGATCTGCTTTACTATTCAGCAAATTCCTTCAGCGGTGTCCGTCTGCTCTTTCTGATAATCGCGTGAAACGAACAAGGTCACGCGATGTTACGCATGTTAACCAACGAATGAATTAAGTGCCGATAAATGATGACATAATTCAATTAGCCGGGAATTCAAACATTAATGCAGTGAGAACTCGGACGTAGTATATAGAAACATCGCGTGACCCGGGCGCGTGACCCAGGATCGGTAAAAGTGAACTCCCACAAAGTACTGGGAAATGGAAGGCAAGTTGCCTACAGATTCGGAGGGTCCATGTATTGGGTTGATTTTTAATGTGATATATTCTACATTTAGTCGTTATCAATGGATCCGAGGGAGGGTCTACACATATCCCAACTTACACCTAAATGGAATCAATGATGGCTAGTTTAGCATTGGTGATGAAACCATCGACGTTCAATTGCAGTATCGCAGCACCTTCGACGGCAACTGTCCCGCTCTGAAAAGGGCACCATGTTGGGCTTGGGTCACAGTGCTGAGTTTCAGTCCTATCTTCTCGGGATATGTTCGGTTAGGTTTCGTGTTGTCGACATTAATCTCCGGTAAAAAAAGCTAATTGCTAAACTACAAAGACTATACAAGAGCTAGACTGCAATAGGCTGTCGTGGTACAAAAAGTATTACGGGGAAGACCACTAAAAGATTGTCGACTTCTTCCACTGAAATTGGTTAGGAACAAGTGAAACACACAACATGGAATTAACCAATGCCACGATGTAGAAGCAACGGATTGGACATAAGCAGCAGCCACAGCTTGCCTTTAGAATCAGATTTAATTTTGAGCCGAACAATTGAGGTAAAGCAAAGAAATTGGAATTTACTACCAGCGTCAATATGTGTCACTCCTTCGGTCATGCTACTCCACGGTCCTTTGATATGTGTATGACCGTCCCGCAATACACGTACTTTGTTATGAACATCGAGTGCGGTTTCGACTAATATTTCCATCGCAATAAGTAAATGGCGGTTCATGCGCTTTATTCAAAATAATCTCGGATTTTGACGAAACTACAGCAACTCAAGTCTTGATTTATAATCATCTTGGAAAAATATTGAGGGCGTCCTCCTCAGCAACGGTTACAATATGGCTTTAATAGTTTAGTTGCTAAGGTCCCAAATTTGCTACAATTGTGCACTTTGTGATAAAAGCATGAGAGTTTTCACACATGAAGTACATGGTCCAAAGTTTATCAAGATGTGGAGGCATTTTGAATTTGACAACCAGTGACCACTTGAGGTCATGAAGGGTCAAACAGGTGTAAAAAAAATTGAAAATACTCCAATCTTGTCGACAGATACACCAAATTATTCGTTTGATCACAAAATTTCCAACTTGCGTCAATTTTGGCGAAATTGGTGATAAATCGTTTGTCTTTACATAAGAAGCAAGAAACGGTGTAGTACTTGTCATCTAAAATATACAGTAGGTTAACACAGGTAGATAGGCAAAACTATTCTTTTTATGATTCCTGTCAGTTTAAGGAACAATTTGCCACTGAACAAATTGGAGCAAGTTGAAATTTTTACTCCTATACAACCCAAATGTCCCGTTTTTACCCCAAAATGAGATTTTTGTTGAATAACTCAGCAACAATAAGTCGTAGATAGCACAAACTATACACTCCCATGCTTTTATCACAAAGTGTGCAATGATTCAGCTTAGCAGCTGTACTATAAAGGGTAATAAGAAGGGGTTGCTAATATTGCTTAGACATATCACTAGGAGAATTTTTTTCTGTGAAAATCTGTGACTGGTTGAAAAATCCGTGAAAAATCTGTGTTGGATCACAGATTTTCACGGCTTTTTCAACCGATAACAGATTGTTGTCTCCTAGTGTATGGAAGTCATATCATTACTTTAAGCCTTTTGAAGTTGGATGCAACTGGAATAAAATAAAAGTATCTTAAAATTAACTTATATAAAACAAGCACAGAAGAATGGATAACATACAACGTATAAATCTTTATTTTGTTTTATGATGTAGTATTTTAATGAGAGTGATAGTGATTACAAAATGTTTAGTTTTAGATATTGCGTGTTATCTATAACTTAGTGTTTCACTTAATGTATAGTGCACTAGATGCAATCGATAGTTACAAATTAATGTAATAAGGAACCATGACAATAAAAGCGTATTAATTCCTATACTTAAACTACATATTAATTTTATACACTTGATGAACTTGGAACCATTCCGATTTAGCCTTATTTCCATCGGGTGGCAATCTCATCCCGTCTCCTTTCTCCCACTCTTTTGGTTTGTTTTATTGTCGCTTGTATGCATTCTTCGTTTATTGTATAATATGTGACCGTACACGACGAATGAGCCGTAAATTCCTCGTTTTATTTCGTGTTTAGAAAATATATATTATAAGCTTTAAAACGGTATATCATTTGACTTCAAACGATAGCCAGAAACGGGATTATGGTTTGTTGAACTTTGCTCCTTCAACAAAATGGTAGCTTTTTTCGTTTCTACATGTGTCTCTTTTTCCACATTGCTGGTAATAAATATCAAACAGTCATAATTGGCGGTCATTTCAAATCATTCCCTAGTCAACGAGGTTCAGGAATATCCTCTCAATGTTAATTGTTGGTTATACACACTTAGACAAAATACACTGCTTTGTAACCCACCACTTGAACAGGATTTAGCCAAAGCAAACAAAGACCAGGGCTATTAATAATTCTACAGACATCTAAGGTAGAAGCTTATTATCCTCTTCAACAATAGGATTATTGGTTGGTTTAAAATGAGATACATGTCGCGCCAACTTCAGGTACCGATGAATACGACCTTCATATGTAATTTGATTATGTGTAATGTTTCATACACCATGTACACGTATTTAAAGCATTTTTTTTAGTCACATTTGATACATAATAATAAGTTGATCTTTAAATGACGTGCTTTCATGAGCTCACATATTGCATGATTCGTATAATAATATGTTCACTACGATTGAGATACAAATATACCACAGCCAAACATTTTGTTACCACAAAATTGCAGTAAAATGCTGACGCATTCATTTGTTATTTCATTTAAACAAAACATATGTCGTCATTTCTGCTTTTTACATTACTCAATTAATCATGTGGATGTATGGATTTCAAAAAATTTGTATAATAAAATATGTAAATTATACAATGCATACAACATATATTCCGAGATACATGTATTGACAATATCATGTAACGAACAGCCACCTATATTGCCACTAATTTGCAATGTTTATTGGGCTTCGACAAATTTTTAAGGCAAATGATTGAAAGAAAAATGATATTATAAACTCTATCACCATGATCATAATGAACGGCAACCATGAGTTCACAATCACTAGTGGAAATTTAAAATGAAAATTCTTTCAAAGCGGTGAGATTGGACAAAAGTATGAGAATTGGAAATGTTCATATTTCTATGAAACTCCTCATCCAAATGAATGAGAAATACTAATTATATCAACAATCAAGTGTTAAATTTTCTCATTTAAAATAATATGACACATATAATTAGTATTTCTCATTCATTTGTGTGCGGTAAACATGTATGGCATTCTGCTCTTGCTTAGAAATAAATACAATAAAAAACCATCCGCTTACATTGTTCCTGTTAACATCTCTCGAGAATAAAATTCGATCTTAACATTCATTACAATCATGACATGTTCGAATCTCAGTTTGCTTTACTTTACTGTTCACAAATTTGTTTGTCGCAACTACCTACGACCATCCAAGCATGTAATGTGTATTCAAAAAACACAATGAAACAACATAAAAATTCCCTTTAAAAGGGAAAGCCAGCTTCAATGCAGAAGAGGTCTTGTAATTAGTTTGGATGGAAGGCATTTTTAGGATCACTCTTTTTTATGATCCATCATGTTTCATGACAGTCCACCAAACCAGGTGGTGGTCGCATTGCATTTTCATCGTCAACCGTGTAATTGAATGGGATTATTTTGACAATTTAAAACGCTTGAAATTTCACAAACAAATAGGCCTATGATATGTTAATAAATAATATAAATACAAGCTAAAACCGTTGGGGTTTGATAATGAACCCCACAAAACTAACCAAGTATATGGAAAATGCCATACGGCCGGGCGGTTTCACAAGTTGCCGGCTCAATCATGCCATTCGCCGTCTGCACCAAACCATCAATGATGAGAACATGCACACAGAAACAGCAAACCAAACATTAACTCCTATAACTTCCTGTCAACTCTTTAATTAATTACTCCAAATTGTTCTGTCTTTTTGTCTTTTCTGCCTTTTAGGCTACTCTTAGCTCATTATTAATATAAAGAGATACACTGCAGTTTTGAGTTAATTGGCTAAAAACTGCCGTCCAACTTGCCTTATACATGCACATGATTAATTTTTATATTAATTCGCAATTTATACATTATAAAATGTATAAAGACTGATATTGTTCAATAGGCCTACATGTATATAAATTATACCCATATCAAAAATAGGCCCTGAAATCACATCGAATTTTTCCCGATGAAAAGACAAAAATGACATAAATGACATTTTGAGTCATTTTTGTCCATAAAACGATACAGGATATAGGATATTTTTACTTTGACTTTTACGTCCATAAAGGTTTTAATCATGTTATCAATACACTCACATCTCATGCTGTGCTATCTCCAAATCCAAATTGGAGGTCTGCAAATGTAAATCTAAGAACGCCTGATAACAAGGATACTATCATTTTCTTTCGTTGATATGCTGTGGAAACTATTATAGGCCTGGCATATAACTTTTAATGTCATATTTCCTTCTAACCATAACTTTTGAAATTCTCACTCGTTTTCATTCGTTGAAACGGCAAAACATACTTTCTTTTTCTTACAAATCGACTAACAGGTCTTACATATATTTTCACCATAAAAAGTTCCGCTAAGTAATTCAAACCAATGCTAGTACCCCGTAATCTCTTTAGCAAACAAAGACGATCTCCGAATTAGATAGCCAGCTCTTAGCTGGCGATAAACATGAACAATACGAAACATACACACCACTGCACACTGCGCGCTGCAACATACAAAGCGTGTCCACATTGCCCGCCACATTGGTGGCCTTGACAAAATTTTAAGTTTACATCACACAGTAAAACTATCTACGGATGTTTCGTCTATAATACCAAACATACACATTACTATCCGCTAACGCGGCGCGTTCACATGACACTCGACTCAGTATCCGTAAGAAACTTCGGCTTCACACACTTGTGGATACCCAAGAATCGTGCAAAGTTCCGTCGGTAATGAATGTTCGTAACCGCATACAACAACGGATTGATAGTAGAGTTACACCACAAGATGTAATTTACAATCTCCCAAAGTCTATCAGAGACACAATCGTCACAAATGGCAGCTGTGTAGATGGTAACCACGTAATATGGCAGCCAACAGGTTAAAAACACACCTACAATAATAGCAAGAGTTATAGCTGCCTTACGATGGCGATTGTATTCCTTTTTATGATCGTCTTTTACCTTCGGTTTCTGTGATAATTGATTCGCGCCTGATGAGGACACTGACAAAGAAATAGTGGAAGCGCCAATGCTTCCATTGTCTCCATTCGTTAAGCTTCCATTGGAATTCTCCGTGACAGGGAATCGTTGTGGTTTTGGGGACGGGTTTGTAGGAGGCTTCACCATACCTTTGGAACGTCGCTTTATGTTTATATATACTACTGAATTTAAAATAGAAATGATGATGAGGGGTATGATGAATTCCATAAACATGAGAGCGATATTGAATGGCGCATTGTAGATGGACTCTATCTCGCAATCATCCGAGTAGTCAATCACAGATTCTCCCACGATCGGTTCCCAAGCGAATGTCGCGACGGCGTAAAATGAGAAGCTAAAAATCCAGCAACATGCTATCATGATCTTCACTTGACGTCTTGTTTGGAAATCGCGATACCGTAATTTTTTTGTTACCAACCAAAAACGATCCAAACTGATCAAAGTGATCATGAGTACAGACATATAGGGTGCCCGGGATAGGGTGTTGTGTAATCAATTACAATCCAAATCTGGAAAAAAATTTACCGTACGGCCAATAGCCAAGGAGTACCCAAGAAGTGTTGATAGGGAGAACGGACAAGCCAACGATACAATCGGCAATGCTGAGGTTCAGTATAAACAAATTCGACACCGTATTTCTAATTTTAGAATCTCGTGCGAAAGCTATCATGACGAAGATATTACCTACGATGGTAATGATTACAATTACGCTCAATACTATGGATATCCAGCTTATGTCTTCTACTTCGAATGGCTCCCAGTATGAGGAATTGTAGTCATCGACGGATGGTTCCATTGTTACTGTGACAGAAGACGACGCCATCTCAACATCCACTGCGTTGTAGCTATAAAAGTAGCAGTGAAATGTGAATCCTGATTAATACGTCCTCCGGGACATGCAGGAAGTAGCCTGAAAGTGCAGATGAAAGTTGAGTTGAGTCCCGTAGTTGATCTTACAATGTTACTTGCCACAGATTAATTGAATAAGCTGCAGGTGCAATTTTTGAATAAATACTGAAACAGGACAGTCCTCTGTCATATTTAATGAAGTTAGTGTTGGTACCAGAAGTGTTTATATGTTCCAGCTTGTTCCCTAGCAGTACTGAGTGAACATAGCAAATAAGCATGCATATAAATTTACCCCGATGATTGGTAATGTTTTGGTGTGAGCAATTTCAGCGTTGACGATGAAGTTATAGCAAACAATCCAATAAATATTACAAGTGTATACTACCAAGTCGCGTGGCACCGTTATCATCCCATGGATGATCAAATACATGCATGATCAATGTAACCCGATTCATAATGCATAGGTTGTGAGTTCGAGCCCCGCTCGTGCCAACGTGTTGTGTCCTTGGGCAAGGCACTTTATCCTCATTGCCTACTGGGAGATGTGGTTGGGTTGGATTGGATATTTGTATAGTTGTTTGTTTCAATATTGCAATATTGGCGCTGATTAAGCTGCTGCCTGCAAATTGCTTTCTGTTTTGGTGTGTTTAATGTACAATTCTAGCAATTTGACCTGCGGGTCACCATTAGAGTTTGAAATAAAACCTTCCTACCTTCCTTCTAACTATAAAATCATCCCGTCTATACAAATACGTAACTGCGTAATAATGATACGAATTGCGATTCTCGCCAAGTGATAGTGAATGTCATAAAGTACAGTGAAAGACCAAACTGCCAAGGGCGAGGTTATAATTATATGCAATGAATAATGACGATAATGAAGCCAAGTAAATGAACAATTAACTCCAAACACAGTAGCTGAACACTGAACTGGTTCTATAAAAGCTCTCCTTGCCCTACACCTTGGCCTTCCTCGAGGAGACTCTCGATCGACTCAGGAAATTGCTCAACTTCAAACCACCGCCTCGGTCAAGCGACAATTAGGTTTTATTATATTAACACGAATCTAATACGAAGTTCTTTAGAAAGAGCGTCAAAACCATGCATGCGGTACTAACATGTAGTTTGGTTGTTGACTGATTGTATGTTCCACCCTACATTAGGAAACGAATTTGGAGAAAACTTTCTGTTAATAAAATACTATGCTGAGCCACCAGCCTGGGTGACTCACGCTCCAGTAATTTCAGATGATTGAGATCAGTATACATCAAAGAATGTCTTTCAATTCATGAAAACAAATAGATAATCGGCTTATCGGATTAAAAGCTTAGAGGGAAGGTCTTGCTGCTCGGGGGGGGGGGGGCACTCCAACTTTGGAGGTGACGCGTATGTAGGGCTGTTAAGACCCCCTTTTTCAGCATCGCTCTCACCCAAAGACCCCATATTTTTTGCGAACACATGCTCTGTCACCCGAAGACCCCTATTTTTCCATTTGATCTGTCACCCAAAGACCCTTACAAGTTCAATTTGAACAGCATCTTTCATTTTTCACTAATTTTGTTACTTATTTTGAAAAAACAATGAAATTTGAAGCCATTTAGAACTAGAAATTCGATTTTCGAGGTTTTTGTGGCGCTGTTTCGGCTCTCACCCAAAGATTCCATTTTAAAAAAAGTTCATGTTCTCACCCAATGACCCCATATTTTTTACATTTTGCTCTCACCGAATGCCAAAAATCATGCTCTCACCCAATGACCCCATATTTTGTATATTTTGCTCTCACCGAATGCCCCTTAGTGCGAAAGTGCCAGCCCTACACCTATATCCATTTTATATTGTAGTGCCCCCAGGTTGCTGCTCAGCAAGTGTTTGTAATTATCAGAAGGTTTTCTCCAAATTCATTCTCTAATGAATATAATTATAGCATTCTACGTCTACTCCAGTTTCTGATTCAACGTGTGTGTACAAAAACATCCAGAGGCTGTTCACATTGTGCAACTCGCCAGACACGATTGTTCCATTTTTAAAGAGCCAATAGGAAATTTCTGATCGCAGTTATTTTATTTTATTGTGTTCTTAAATGTGTTTTATAATTATATTTTGTGTAATTTTAGTTATTTTATTTGGTGTGTGTTTAAGGGACCCCATCTAGTGGGCCTGTGTGCCTGTTCGGGTTGCTCTTTTGCACCACACACCGCATTTTAATATTTTTATGTGCAATGAAGGTAATAAACAAGGTGCAAGTGTATTTTTTCAATCTCCAGAAAGAGTCCGATATAGCTGGACACTATAAAGATTATTTAACAAAAACACAAAACGCTCCTTAAAAATACCGGCACATCTTTTCCAACTTGAAATTGCCGGGGGACAGGCTATATTGTTCATACACGGAGAACTAGGGTGTGGAAAAACGACATTATATTTACTTGACCTTGCCCATCCAGAAGAATAAGGCTGGCTGGCTACACCCCTGATTCACAGAAACTTGCAAACTCAGCATATAGCCAGATTGTAGAACATCTGGGGCACCTCGTGATCCACAGCCTCATCCCACCAACTTACTCCAAAACAACGCTGAGCTTTTCATACCATCAGAAACGGTAACATGTATGACATTCTACTCTTGCTTAGAAATAAACACAATAAAACCCATCCGCTTACATTGTTCCTGTTAACATCTCTGGAGAATAAAATTCGATCTAATTAACATAGAACTAAAATCTTGTAATTCTAATGGTTTCTTCCAGTTTTGCCGATGCAAATACATGTAATTGTAATTATTTATAGTGTTTAAAGTCATGACATGTTCGAGTCTCAGTTTGCCTTACTTACTGTTCATAAATTTGTGTGTAGCAACTACCTACGACTATCCAATCATGTAATGTGTATTCAAAAAACACAATGAAACAACATTCATAAATACGAAACATACACACAGCGCACGGTAACATATAAGGCGTGTCCACATTGCCCGCCACTTTGGTGGCCTTGAACAAATTTTAAGTTTCCATCACACAGTAAAACTATCTACTGTCACATTTTGAACTGCCCAGATAATGGAGAAATCAGCATGTTTCGTCTATAATGCCAAACATATACATAACTATCCGCTAATGCAGTGCAATTACATAACAGTGGACTCAGTGTCCGTAAGGAACTTCGGCTTCACACACTTGTGGATACCCAAGAATCGTGCAAAGTTCCGTCGGTAATGAATGTTCGTAACCGTATACAACAACGGATTGACAGTAGAGTTACACCACAAGATGTAATTTACAATCTCCCAAAGTCTATCAGAGACACAATCGTCACAAATGGCAGCTGTGTAGATGGTAACCACGTAATATGGCAGCCAACAGGTTAAAAACACACCTACAATAATAGCAAGAGTTATAGCTGCCTTACGATGGCGATTGTATTCCTTTTTATGATCGTCTTTTACCTTCGGTTTCTGTGATAATTGATTCGCGCCTGATGTGGACACTGACAAAGATATAGTAGAAGTTCCAATGCTTCCATTGTCTCCATTTGTTAAGCTTCCATTTGAATTCTCCGTGACAGGGGATGGTGGTGGTTTTGGGGAAGGGTTGGTAGGAGGCTTCACCATACCTTTAGAACGTCGCTTTATATTTATATATACTATTGAATTTAAAATAGAAATGACGATGAGGGGTATGATGAATTCCATTAACATAAGAGCAATATTGAATGGTGCATTGTAGATGGACTCTATCTCGCAATCATCCGAGTAATCAATTACAGATTCTCCCACGATCGGTTCCCAAGCGAATGTCGCGACGGCGTAAAATAAGAAGCTAAAAATCCAGCAACATGCTATCATGGTCTTCACTTGACGTCTTGTTTGGAAATCGCGATACCGTAATTTTTTTGTCACCAACCAAAAACGATCCAAACTGATCAAAGTGATCATGAGTACAGACATATAGGCTGTTGTGTAATCAATTACAATCCAAATCTGGCAGAAAATTTTACCGTACGGCCAATAGCCAAGAAGTACCCAAGAAGTGTTGATAGGGAGAACGGACAATCCAACGATACAATCGGCGATGCTGAGGTTCAGTATAAACAAATTCGACACCGTATTTTTGATTTTAGAATCTCGTGCGAAAGCTATCATGACGAAGATATTACCCACGATGGTAATGATTACAATTACGCCCAAGACTATGGATATCCAGCTTATGTCTTCTACTTCGAATGGCTCCCAGTATGAGGAGCTGTCGGAATTGTAGTCATCGACGGATGGTTCCATGGTTGCTGTCACAGAAGACGACGCCATCTCTACTGAGTTGTAGCTGTGTAAACGAGCAGCGAAATGTGAATCCTGGTTGATACGTCCTCCATAAAGTAGCCTGTACAGATGAAAGTTGAGTTAAGCTTACAATATGTTGCTTCCCACAGATTGCGTTAAACAACTACAGCTGGTACAATTGTTTGATGAATACTAAAGTAGTAAATTTCTGTGTCGTTTTGAATGAAGTTAGCGGTTATATGTTCCAGCTTGTTTCCCAGCAGAACAGAGTGAACATTGCAAATGAGTAAGCATATAAATTTACCCCGATGATCAGAAATCCACACACTTCAAGCAAACTACCAAGTAATATGTTTTGAAGTCGCGACGTTATCATATCGTGGATGTTCAAATATATGCATTTTATATGCAACTATAAAATCAACCCGTCTGTACAAATGCGTAAGTGCCTTTGCATACCATGCACTCCATCACAGTAATAATGGTTAATAATAATGATGCGAATTATGGATTCTCATCAAGTGATAGTGAATGTCATAAAATACAGTAAAAGTACCAGACTGCTAAAGGCAAGGTTATATATAACCGGCCAATGAATAATGACGATAATTAACACGAGTAATGAACATCCAACTAACCAACTCCAAACACAGGTGAACATGCACTGAACGGTACTATTAAAAAAAAAGCTCTCCTCGCGCATCTCCATGCACACCTTGGCTTCCTCAAGAAGGCTCTTGATTGGCTCAGGAAATTGCTCCGCAACTTCAAACCACCGCCTCGGTCAAGCGGCGATTAAGTTTTATTATATTAACACGAATTAAATACGAAGTTCTTTTAGAAAGAGCGTCAAAACCAAGCACCCGGTACTAACATTGTTTGGTGGTTGACTGATTGTACGTTCCAGCCTAATAGCATTCTACGTGTATTCCGGTTTCTATATAATTAAACGTGTGTACAACAAACTGCGCAAAGGATGTTCATATTGTTCCACACACATGACACAAGTGTTCCATTTATAAAGAGGCAGTAGGAAATTTCTGATCGCGGTTCCATGTTTTACTGCAAAAAGCTTCCTTGAATAAACAAGGTGTCAGTGTGAATTTTATTTTCTTAATTTTTTTCACTATCCAGAAAGAGTCCGCCATAGCTGGACATTACAGATTATTTAACACATTACAAAACGCTCCTTAGAAATACGGGCACATCTTTATCAACTGATATTGCGAGGGACATGTATAATTGTTCATACATGGAGAACCAGGGTGTGGAAAATGACCTTGTCCATCCGGAGGAATAAGGCTGGCTACGCCCCGGACACTGATTAGTATTCGCAAAATCAGCATATAGCCAGATTGTAGTATGGCTTACTAAGGGGCACTTCGTGATCCACAACCTTATCCGCAACTTACGCCAAAAAAAATTAAATAAAAAAAAAACCGCTGAGATTTGTCATACCATCAGAAACCTCGGTCTCCATCATTTGTGTGTGCATTAAGGTTATTTACGATAAGAAAAGAGGTACCGCTAGAATGTACCTCATTTCTTAACATAATAATAATGGACCATTTGACTTGAATCACTGAAATTTCAGTGAAGTAATTGGATTCTTTGCCCCTATAATATACATAACTTTTGTTACCAGTGTGTAGTTATTTTTTGAGAAAAATGCAAAATTAATCACAAAATTTATCAGAGGGTGTAGTACCACCTTAACTCTGTTGCAGATTCGGTCGTTTGGCAATGATATTGTCTAATTTGTATTAATTTTATCGGCTGTTGGGCGCTGTAATGGCCTACATGTAATTATGTGTAAATGTCCGAATGAACTGAAATGTTGGAAATGCGCTTTTTGTGGATATCCATTTAAACCATAGTAAAAATGACTGCCAGAAGTACAAAATACCACTTTAAATTAAACTATAATGTGTCATAGTTTTGTTTATACTCTTACTTGATTATTTTTGCTATTTTTAGCACTCACGTGTAACTACCTTGGTAACTCTAACAAACGCGAACGTTTATAGCGCGTGCGGTGACCACTTCGAATCGCCAATAATTATGTGTGGGTGTTGCTTCTAAAATAAATATAGTTTATATAATTTTAAATTTATTTATTTTGTTTTCCTGGTGATTTATAAATTAAGTGAAAGGAAGGAGGTTTATTTGAACTATATAATAATATAAAACAAATATTTAAATTAGTTCAATAGAATTTTATTGGGTGAAATATGAACTGTTCCAAAGACCCTTGATTTTGACATTTCAGCTCTAAAGACCCAAAAATTGACCATTCCTCATATTTCTGGTTATTTCAGGCGATTTTCAACCAAAAAGACAAGAAAGACCCTTGATTTTGACTTTTCGCAGCTCCATAAGTCCCCATTTTACTTGTTCGCAGCCTGGTTCGCAGCTCCAAAAAAAAAACTTTTACCAGTACGCCGTCAGCTCCCAAAGACCCACCACCTCAAAATTCCGGGGGAGCATACCCACCAAACATTTTTGATGTGCCCCCACCCCCACCGGGATATTATAACGACCAAGCATATTAAAACGGGTGTGTCTACACCCAAATGACTTAAGATGATCGTAGATCCATCCCCTAGCTGCGCTCATTTCATTGATAAAAATGCTCACCCACCAACATGGGTAAAGTCGACCACCAAAATGGACCATTAAGGAGGAGAGGGCTGATGAAGCCCATCATAATTCGTTTGAACAGTAAATTCCTTGATTTATATTTTGCATTTGCATCTAAGTGATATGGATTGGATATGGACTGCATAGCTGAAATAGTAATTTCCTTTCATATTCAGCAGAAAATACCCTGAAAATTGTATGTTCATGGGATTTTTTAGTTCTTAGCCAGAATACAAATTTTGCGAAGGCACGCTCACATTATGACATAATAGCGACATTATGTGGGATTTGTTTGTACAAATTTAGGCATCAATGGACAGAGAAGACCAAGTGGCGGCGGCACTGAATTTTTCTTCGGGGGGGGGGGGTGAGGGGGAAAAGTTAATTTCGGGGGGGCAAGAGTTCTGACTGGGGAATTTCCCCACATGCCCCCGTGGCGCCGCCACTGAGAAGACCCATAGCTATATAACAGTATTATGACGTTTAGAAAATAGATAAGTATAGTTCGTGTTGTTCTAGTAGGACGAGGGTTAATTCAAATGTAGACAGCTTCTTCAATTTGTTCAGATGGCTGCTGATTGCATCTGTTTATATTGATTAAATCTAATGTATAAATATAGAATGCTTTCTTTACCTCCAATGGATATCAGATGTATTTATGTATATATTTAGTAACTTCAATGTTCAGTCATTCAAACATTAATGAAAATTTACAAACGAACAATAAAATTACGGAGTACACGCCTCGATCGGCAACCTTTCGATTTATTTACTTGCATTTCATTTATCTATTTAGTGATTAATTGGTTTATTGGTTTATTAATTGAATGATTGAATGATTGATTGATTGATTGATTGATTGATTGATTGATTGATTGATTGATTGATTGATTGATTGATTGATTGATTGATTGATTGATTGATTGATTGGTGTAATGCTGTTGGTAGACTGACTGATGATTCTCCAGTGTTTCTAGATGTTGTTAACAATGTCCTTTTTGTCCTTTGTGATCGTGTTAAGAGAATCATAATATTCTAGAAAGTTCTCAGCCCTGGTCATTTATTTCATGTTTTTATCATTTATTTAGCCTATATACGCCATAGAAGTGACGTAGTTAATCAGACCCCCGGATTAACTACCATAGCAATGGATGAATTCAATTCTGACTATATCGCACCGCACTACAACGTTCACGCAGTTCCGATGCATTGAACCATAGATGTTAAAGAAATGCTAATCACTCGCACCTGTCAGATTAGTATCATGGAATAGAGCGGTATATGATTGCAGGCACACAGGTGATGAGTGCAACCTGCCTGTAGTGAAGCGCGGTACATTCACAAATTGTATTCATCCATTGCTATCGTAGTTAATCCGATTATGACGTCACTTCTACGGCATATAGCGGCATCAGTCTGTAAGTTAGTAGAGATATTGCGAAATTTACGTGAATCGTGACACGGGAACGCCAACGGCAAGCTACATTCAGGCGGTGATGGAAGCGATATCGCCAATTTTGAGGTCGCCATTGGATTAACACATAATCATGAAATCTTCACAAACAATTCTAAATTTGTTATGTGGTGTCAAAGCAAAATTATCTTACTCTAAAACCGTCCGGGTACGACAGTGTACCACATTGCAAGTATGTTAATTTTCCATTTGTAATTGCTAACCGTGTATTTTGAATGGGGCTGTCAGCCCTGTATCTTCGCCAGCCTCGTACGTCACGTGTTGCGCTTCCTATGCCGCCTGGCTACATTAGTCAAAAATCGGTTAGTATGCCCTCTAGAGGGTGAAATCTATTGTGAATTCATAACCTCATTAATAAACGCGATGCGTGCGATCCAATCATATTTTATTATTTGCGAAAACGCGAACGCAAATCGAGGTCATTAATATCTCACAATTGACCGCAAAATGCGTAATTGTTCCAATGTCGCACATTGACTTCTGCGTGCGCCGTATTGTGCGTCCAACGAACTGCGCGCGCGCTGGCTGCCGTATTTGGATTGCGCGCTACCATATTTGCACAGATTCTGATACGCACTTTTGTTATTGGTCGTTTTGTTTTAGCCTGATCGATTTTGGGAAAGGGAAGATGTAAGAATTGTTTATTTTTACAAACTTTTGAGGAAAATTTTGTGTTATTTTGTAAAGTTAAAAGATCAAAGTGACGGTTATGAATGAGGTTAATAACTTTGCATCGGTTATATGTCGGGCATTTTCACAATGCCCTCAAAATAACCGATGCGCAGTTATTAACCTCTAATTGGTCAATCGTGGAATTACCGTAAGGCGATTACGTTGCGGTTGGTAGCAAAAATGACGTTCCAAAATGACAAAAAAAACGCATTATAAAATGCAGAAAAATGTTATGTTTATCATGTTATGAAGCGAATCAAAGTATCCTAATAGAACAAGTAGAGTCCGACATGTAATAAAATCCATTTTGGGGGTTAAAATTTGATCTCGTATAGACAAGAAGAAGTGAACAAATTTCCATTTTTTAATCAATTTTAATGATTTGCCATAAAATGTGTATTACATTGCGAATTTCAAAAATCAAAATTATTTGATATCAGAAAGACATTCTTCGTATTCAGAATGCAATTCGATAGGTCTGATGTGTTCTCATGCCCCACAAAAAATACTGTCGAAACGCTCAAAACGCTCATTCCAGTTCCCTTAAGCATTTCCTACTTTTGGAACGATTACATACATGACATAAGTATGAGGTTTCGCATTCTTCTTGACAGGTTTAATAGTTTCCAAAGGAATTGTTTCACCGTCCATGTTGATTAAACAGTTGATTAAAATTCACCGTCAAAGTCATGTGTGTGTGTGGTGGATGTGGCCTGTGGGGTAGGGGTGTATGGTGGTGCAAACAAGACTAGTGTTAAGAAAGAACAAATTGGGACAAACTTTATTTTTATAAATGACAAAAAAACCTGAAAGTGGCAATCCAAAAAAAGTACACATTGCAAAGAGAAGTGTATCGCCGGAAACAAGATCATGATAAGATATCTGCGACCTGCGACGCAAATAATATACTAGCAAGTCTTTCAAAATACATGTTGCCGCGGGATATTTTGTTCATACACGGAAAACCAGAATGTGGAAAATCGACATTATAAAATGCATCTATGAGCTTCACACAGTGCATAAGCTTTAATATAAAACCGTCATGTTAATCATTCCTTTACTTCAAATAGTCTAGTGAAAGCTTTTATTGCGATAACAATCACGACTTGTGTCAACAACAATAATAACAATGATCCATTTATTTATTAAGTAAAAATGATATAGATTGAAAATGAAAGTGATATATAAAATCAGCATAATAAAAAATATGTTCCGTTGAAATCCGGAACGTGCCAGCAGACCTTATTTTGGAGATATTAAGGACACATCCTATAAAAATTGTCAAATTTGTCAAATTCAAAATGATGTATTATCACTTTGGAAATTTACCTAGTTGTCTCTAATGACTTTTGTCGCTGGACTCGCTGCTATAATGTATTGAAGAAATTCGTTCCTTGTCAGAATTGCATTCACACCACGCGGGGAGGGGGCCGGAAGATGGTTCTTAGTGGCAATGTGAATACAGTGCCATCATGATGTGCGGCAGATTCGAGGTGCGTTTTCAAAAATTTCTCCCACCTACTCACGTTGCCCCCCCCCCACCCCACACCCCACACACACACACCCCTACATATGCAGTTAAAGACCCATTCAGTGATCCCAGCGCAAGTGTAAACAAGAATGTATCTTTAAAAAAGACAAGTTCACGGATCAGGTGTATAGTACATGTACTTTGAGCTACTTTGATCTGACTTTGACAATAAATAAGTGATATGAGGATTAATAATGATACCTGCGTCTTGACTCTGGAAAACAATATTTTTTAAAAACCTCATTTTGCATTTAGTTTTTTAAGCCACCTCGGGAGCCACCTACAGGATCTCATTTTGCATTTAGGTTTTTATTGCGTTGCAAAGTAGCAAAACTTTCTTTATATATGGCCCAATTCGTGCCTGGCAAAGGCTATTCCCTCTTACAACCTATCGACAGGTCTAAAATCTATAATGAGGTGTCAACGGGTTTGCAAGAGATGATAATACCAAATCTAAACACCATGAAATTCACTACATCACGACCAAGCTCACATTGAGCGCCCCATTCCTTTTTTAAAGGAATTTTTATTAACTCTTGCTAGCTTTTGTCAGGGTCAGTGATATTTGTCTTTGTCAATATTATACAGGTTTATGCACATGGGTTATTACAAGAGTCAATAAACATTCAATTAACTATAGATAATGGACTTAGTATTGCGCAATGTAGTTATATTGAACTTTATCTGAAGTAAATTACCTGCTACACAGTTTTCTATACAGAATTATATGTTTACTTTGTGATTAGGCCTGACCCAACCCCCGCTAGTTTTGATTAACCAATCAGTTATGTGTATTGTCAGCATGCGATGGCCATAAGCCAATTGCAAACTTGTTTCTAAAAGAGGCTAAAAAATTCCTACGCTGGACAGACTCTTGGACAGGTTAAGTGTTAAATAGTAAGTTGTCAGTGGGGCAAGATTAGATAAAGGCATACAAACTAGGGTATGAGATATTAGGAATTATTTCCTAGCCTCTTAACCACAGGGTGGTGTGCTATGTAGCTATTCAAGACACAGGATATGTAAGAGATAAACTGTGCATATGAGATATGGGTGCAAGTGGAATCATTTCACTGCCGTGAAAAAAATTAAAATTGTTTATAAATTGCATTTGCTTAAAAGTGACGAATAAGTCATTCAAATTGTCATTTGATATTTTTGAAATGACAAATTTGGCAAAAAACAAAGAAAACAGCAGTACTGACGAAGTTGAAACCCCATTTAGATACTGTCAGTATCTAAATTACAGATTTGTGTAAAATGTCTTATTTTGTCTTAAATACACGGCTTTCTGATAAAAGACAGGAAGCCAGAAAAAGCGGAGATATGCCAGAATGGAGGAAACAACACATAGAAGTAACAAAAGCAGCCAGAGCGGATCAACGAGACTTTGTTGAGAGGAAATGTGAGGAGATGGAAAAAGCAGGAAACGACTCCAAGAAGGTGTTTGCTTTGGTAAAGGAACTGACTCAAAAAACTTCAGCAAGATCTGATGTCATAAATGATAGAAATGGCACCACGCTTACAGAGAGCGAAGACATCAAGAACCGATGGGCAGAATACTGCACTGAGCTTTATGAACAGAAAGCAGAGGAGGAACCCACCAAAACGATTCAGGTGAAATTGACCCTGAACCACCACCCCTACTGGATGAAGTTCGTAAATCAATGAAAGAGATAAAAAAAAATGGGAAATCACCAGGCTGTGATGAGATTCTAGGTGAACTGTGGAAGGCATCTGGTGAGCAAGGTGTGATCATCATGTGGAAGCTACAGTATGTGACAAAATCTAGAGGGATGCGGAATGGCCTAAAGACTGGAAGAGAGCAGTTTTTTATATATCCCGATACCAAAGAAAGGAAATATAACAGAGTGCTCATACCACCGAACCATCAACCTAATCAGTCACGCCAGCAAGATTCTTCTCAAGATCATCAACAACAGAATGAGACAGAGGCTCGAGACTCAGATAGCAGACGAACAGGCTGGGTTTAGAGCAGGAAGAGGCACCAGAGATCAAATTGTCAATATGCGAAATATCATTGAAAAATGCAGAGGACATTCCATACCACTCTACCTTTGTTTCATCGATTACAGCAAGGCATTTGACTGTGTCAACCACCAAGACCTATGGAACATCACGGGGGATATGGGATTCCCCGGTCACGTGGTGAAGCTCGTCAGTACGCTATACCAGGATTAGGAATCTTCAGTCAGGACGAGTAGAGGTGACACAGAGTGGTTCCAAATTGGCAGAGGTGTGAGACAAGGGTACATTTTGTCTCCTCCGCTCTTCAACATCTATGCTGAGAGCATCATGTTTTGGAAGACTTTGGAGGAGGTGTAACCATAGGTGGTCAGCGGATCTCAGATATGCAGACGACACAACCCTGGTTTGCAGTAGCAAAGAGGAATTGATGGATTGAAGCAATAAAATCGGCAAGTGAACAGAGGGGACTGATCTTGAACACAAAGAAGACGAAAGTCATGATTGTAGACGCAGGGCGAAATAACACAGATGCAAAATTTTCCTTAGAGGGTGATTTCATTGAAGAGGTGGTAAGCTTTGAATTTCTGGGTTCCATCATTAACACCAAAAGTGACTGCACCCAGGAGATAAAACGAAGATTGGCAATAGCTCGAGGTGTAGTCTCAAACCTGACCAAACTGTGGAAAAGTAAACTTCCTCCATCCCTCAAGGTTCGTTTGCTAAAATCAACAGCATTTGCTGTGGCATCATATGGATCTGAATCCTGGACGATGAAATTATCTGACAGGAAGAGACTAGATTCTTTTGAGCTGTGGTGCTATCAACGAATCCTGAGGATTCCATGGACTGCGAGGAAAACAAATTAGTGGGTTCTCCAAGAGCTTGGAGTTCAGAAGACCTTGCGAGCCGATATCATTTCTAGAAAGTTGTCATACTTTGGCCACATCACCAGACATCACTGCCTTCAGAAAACAATTGTCCAAGGAATGGTTGAGGGAAAACGCAAGAGAGGCAGACCTGCAGCGAGCTGGCTTGACGACATCAAACATGATGCAGTCATGTCTACAGTAGAATTCACCTTGACCTTTGCAGGACTTAAACCCCATTAAAAGCTATTAAACCAAGATAACACTCATTGAAACAGCTCAACTGATTAAATCGGATCTTCTCTGGCTGTGCACATGTGTCTGTTTTATATGTGCGGTATCGCAATGAGCTGCTATAATACAGCTTCAGTTGGGTAACCGATTATAAAGGAAACGCAAGGAAACAATGGTATGTGGACCTTTGTTCACGAAATGAGACAATGGCCTGCTTTTTGTTAACCAGCATTCTTGAAAATGAACAACATAATGATTATTGACTTAACACGGTTTGGAAATAATTTCTTCATATTTTGGTGTTATCTGTCGTTTACATATCCTTCCTAAAACACAAAAGTGCGACTATTTCCAAACACCTAAATTAGCTAAAAATTTAGGACATGTTACAAAACTATATTTTCTAGAATTTCATAGAATACTTTAAATGTAGCTTGTACCGTTTTTTTTGTGGCATCCTTCAGAACGGAGCGGTCCATTACCAATATAGCTCAATATTTTCGGTCAAATCTCCATTCAATTAACACGGGGAGTTGGCTAGCTATGAGCTAGCTATGCCTTGCCCTCACTAATATTCTACGAAAGTGCGACTATTTCTGAACATCTAACCTAGCTGTAGTTTTAGGTCATGTTAAAGAAATATATTTGCTAGAAGTTTGGAGAATACTTTAAATATTGGCCGGTTATTTTTCACACAGTGATGTTAACTAGGCAAATGCAATATACTACTAACGTACACTATTTGTACGGTCGCGCGTCAATGGTGAGAGCACTGTGTATTGTGTATAGGAAAACGGACAGTAACTGCAGTATAAATTAGGCTATCACAGGCTTGAGCATCACTGATTCCACTGCGGCTACCAGGGCTGCCGCTGACCGCATTCGATGGCATACTCTCATACGAACCACACCTGCATGACGTGTATGCAATGTGACCTTAGAGAGCGGCTTTCGGCTGAACCACTCGCAGGCAATGTTTTTTTTTTTTTTTTTTTTTATAGTTATAATGTTGTTGTATTTAGTAACTTTTATTATGTACATAGAATATAACTTTGGCAACAAAACTTAGATTTTGAAACTTCTTGAAAGGCAATGTCCTAATTACGGCCTATGAACTGTGATTCACAAATTGCTTAGGAGTTGATCAAACTCAGTAAATTTTGAATAGTCCAATTAATACAAGTAAAATTCCTAAAATACCGAAGTTGCTTGATACACCCTTATAATAGTTTCATAACATAATGTTTTTGAAGTGTTGACAAAACATTTTAAAATGTTGTAGTGCTTTTTCATCAAAAAATGTTTTAAAACGTTTCCATGACCCAACATTTAATATAGTTGAAAATGTTTACTGAAACTGCATGTTTTTGGTGTACTTATCTATGTGATACATTCTATGTTACTTAAATTTAAACATGATTTAGATAATCATTTTAGCCATAGCTTGTACCACACAGCATTCATCTTGCTATTATATAAACTTTATGTCAAAATTTGTACCTTGAACTTAGATATTTCTCTATTTCCAACAGAAGTCTGAAAAGTTGTGACATTTTACCGTCACTTTGAACTGGCCTATATTTTGATAGCAAATTATTATCATCCAACATTAGGATCAACATGGTGTATTACTGTTTCTGTTGTAGAGCACTCAAGCATCAACCTCACAAACAAAGAAGCCTTTTATCTTATTTCTGACAGATCATAATTCATGAGTTTAGAAGCAAAAAATACAATATAATGTGGGGTAATAGTAGCTATAGCAATATTTCAAAATTAGGTACATCAATCATTTTGAAGTATATTTCTTACAAAATGTATATCCTTTTTAAAAATATTAGTGAACCCACATTATTAATAGACTTGTAGAATAAAAGATAGGATTTTGTCTTTTTCCTGTACAATATTGATATAAAATTGGATCGGTTGAGCCCATATTTATTGGTCAAGCTATGAGTTTTAAAATATTGGACGAGACGTAGTCGAGTCCAATATTTTACAACTCATAGCGAAACCAATAAATATTGGGCGTAAAGCATCCAATTTTATCATTATTATGTTTTGGATCCAATATTATCACAACTTGGATCCATCAAAACATAATAATGTGTCATAATGGATGGGCTGGCCAATATTTTGAGTAGTTTATCTACAGCGATAAAAATATTGGCCAGCCAACTATTATGCAATGTATGACACAATATTGGATAGGCAAATGACAAAATCTTATCTTTTATTCTCATTCTTATTCAGTATAATTTTATAAATAAAACTGCTTTTTTTCCAGAAAAAATTATGCTACTTTGTGAGGACATTGCTGTTGTTTTAAATTAACAAAACCATCATGAACATCCAAGGCCCTGAACCGTGCATGTGTATTACATGAGCGCATTATCATGCGATCATTTAAAGGCCCTTTCAGTGATTTCACAGGAACATTAAAAAAATGGAAATTTGTCAGAGTTGCTTAGAAATAAAGAATAAGTCTACAGAATTTCATTAAACCACTTTTCCCTGAATACATCGACAAATTAGTCAAAAAACAGAAGTTTTAGAAAGGTTTTCTACTTCAACTCTGAGAAAATCGAGATTTTCGTACAGTGCGCCACCAATCGACTGGAAAAACTTCCTAGTCCAGTGTTTCTAACACGGGGAAGTAGAGTCTAAATTGATTTAAAACAGACGCTTTTAAGCTACAATTTTGTAGTAGAAAACAAAATAAGCAATTAAAGGTCACCGAGGCAAACTAACGGTCAATTCAAATATGAAAAACAGTTAAAATTGTGTATTTTGTTTAAAATAGTAGCTACTGATGTAATAAGTAGTAGAAACAATACGCAACGCGTGTTGGTACGTGGAGAGTGAGCTTCTTTCGATCTTGAGTCGGACTTGAGTCCAGAATCATGCAAATGCTTTATTTTGTCTAAAATACACGGCTTTCGACCGAACCACTAGCAGGCTATGTTAGCACATCTATGCCAATTACAAAGGTACCAAAATCTGAATTTTGATGATTTTACGATCGTCCGGATGAGCAAATCACTGAATGGGCCTTTAAGATCAACAAGTATGCTGCTGTTGCGTGCTCGCCGATTTATATCACTATCCACTATCGTGTGATTTTATACACCCGAAAAACCAATCAAATTAAGTGAATTCTTAGCAAACCACACCCACTGAATAAGAATGAAGTATATTAATATTTTTGTAATATTTCAATGTGTGTGACAAACAAATATGCCAGTTTTCCATTATTTAGGGGTAGTGCAATTATGAAGCAATATTTCAGGAGGATAGTGTTATATAAAGTATATAGATAATAATAATCCAAGACCATTTATATTGTTTTTGTAATGGATTCCAGTTGAAATCCATACCCCCATGGTAGACATGATCTTAATCTTCCATACAGGGAGTGTGTGAATTTTAAATGTGGTTACCAGAATGGCTGACTCCATTTGAAATCTACACTCCCTGTGTGGGAGATTAAGATCTTGTCTACCATATGGGGTATACCGATTTCAACTGGAATAGCCCAGTATGTACATATCAGAGTTGCATATCATTATAGGGGCTCATCTCCATTTTGAGAAAATTTGTTTTAAAGAATTATGCCCTCATAGGCCTTTGTATATCAGTTCGGGGGAGCTGTGAATTCACAGACTTCTCTGAATTCAGAGACCCGGCCTGTGAAATCACATACTCGGGTTTGTGATTTGACATACTTTTCACTTATTTTAATTTTGGCAAGACAAAAACACTTTGTTAGTCTGTTTGGTACATTAGATAGTTAATGAGCTTTTTGCTTCAAATTCATCTGTGCAATCTGGGCAATTTTTTTAAGCAGGGCGAAATTATACAATAACGCAGAAATATCCGAAAAACTTGCAGCATAACTTTGTTCACTGGTTTTAAAGATGTTATGTTATTGTAGCACATAGGAAATGTTTAAAGCACAACAATATAAACAACAGCATGTAAGCACCTTGAAAAAAAACTAGCTAAAAATGCAGTAAGAAGTTAACACGAGTATTTGAATTCACAGATGGTCTGTGCAGAGTCCTTGATACTGGTCAGAGTAATACATATCAGCACAATAAATACTTAATTCAAAAATACTTGCAATATGTTTTAGTATCATTCATTATTCACAATGTTATAGCTTGATCAATATGCAACCTTGACTTGTTCCACTCAGCTCCAAGCTGATCAAATTGAGCTATCATAACCATTGCACATACAGCAGTGAAATTGGAAACTTGAGCAAACTTTTTCTTTTACTTTCTGCTGATATTAGCAGTGAGAGGGCTAAGTGGATCAGTTCGAGTCAAGAGATGTAAAGAAGAAAAAAGGGGAAGACAATTCCGCATTGAATTTTAAATCTTTGCAAGATCTGACACATATTTTTGGAGGGGGATAGGTGTTCACCTTTTTTAAATAAAACTCCAGAATAAAAGACAATATAATTAAAGACAGAGATAAAAAGAATTTATCGCGTCTGATGTCACTGTCAATTACGATCCTTGATTGGTTTACACAGGTTAATAGCGTGTAAAAGGAAGACCGATCTATCTGGTGCTGATCGGAGAAAAGGAATAGCAGCAAATTGCAAACAATTATGTACTTTTACAAGGCAAAAGGCAGCTTTTCTAGGCATTGTTGACATGGTGCCTTCGCAAAAGAAAGTTTCCTACTATAATTTTTGAGATGGTTTGCATGTTTGAAGGTGCAAAATTAATAATAAGGCGCCCGGTTATACCGCCGTGTTCAGCAAGTCATCATCACGACACTTGTAAACAAAGCATGCTCGCAGGCAATGTTAGCACAGTACATGTATGACAATGACAAAGGTACCAAAATCTGAATTTTGACGATTTTTACGATCGTCCGGATGAGCAAATCACTTTAATGGGCCTTTAAAGAGCTCTTGGCAAATTGTATCAGACATGTATTTTTCAAAAGTATATATTTTATACATGGTTCGAAAAATCACAAAAAGGTAACAAAATTACATGTCATATTCCATGTCATAATAAGCGTCCTTGAGAAGTGAGAAACTGTTACATTATACTAAAATCATTCAATTTGAAAATCATCAATTGAAATAATAAATATCATATAAGCATGAAACGAAGCGAGGAAAAAATGAAAAGAGTAAATTAAACTCTTGCACAGTATAGGAAACTAAACATCAATATAATTGTTTATATTGCAATACTGACACTGAATGAACATATACAAGAACAAAGCAAGGAAAGGGAAAGAAAAAGCGTTAATTAAACTCGTGCACAGTATGTGAAACATTCATATTGTTGCTATTATATATATTTAAAATGTCCAGAATGAGTATGATAAGACAGTGTGGGTGCGGATCGCTATTCTCTTTTTTTTTCAATGTCCAGAAGTTCCCCACGGTCAGGCTATTGCCATTTGGTCTAGTAATACCATTTTGTCTAATTCACGTGGTATAATTGCATATGATAGTGATATTGATTAATTTTTGAAAGCTTATATTTCAAGAGTTCTTTGTTGGCATATATGGAAGAACAGGGAATACTTTTAAGTATTCCCCTGTTTAAATTCAAAAATTTTCCCCTGAATATAGACCCAGTATAAAGAAGAAATAAACAAACAAACAAACAAACAAGCATAAAAGCTTCATTAAAATACGTGTGATATAGGGCTAGAATGTGTCTGAACCTAGTAGGGAATTGTGCATGAATAAAGTTCAGTATTAAAAGGTAATATTAAATTTGTTCCCTGTTCTAGGTGGCTTAATCTAAATGCAAAAAGAAGTTTTTGTTGAATTATTTTGAAAAGTCAGATGTAGACATCCTTATGCATCCAATCACTTGTAAGTCAGTGCAGAGTAGGTTAGATATGAAAATTGAAAGTTACACCTGATCCGTGAAATGTGTCTTTTTTTAAAGATTCTTCTTGTTCTGTTTGTTTTTCTGGGTGAGGCAGATTTTTAAATCTGCTTCCAAAGTGAAAGGCAGCGTTTCCTTTACTGCATGTTTGCTTGTTAGGACAATACAGGCCCAGGTTTGCAGCAAAGTGTTCAATAGCAATAAAATAATTATAGGCAAGACTATGTATAATTTGTTTTCAATTTTTCCGTTTCTGTATAGCCTCAATGGCATCATTTTTATTCAGCTTATCAAAGACGTGCTCAACACTGTTAACTTATACAACTTATTGCATTAAAATCGTACATACACTTTTTACGATATAATCCAATTTAAGTTTATCGCATTTGAAAGGCTGCATTCATTTCTGCACTAGGGAAAGGAAGTCTACATGTGTCATAATTAGAAGTAGGATTTAATTAATAACACTTTTATATCCTATAGGAATATTGACTTTCCTTTTGAAACGAATTTCATTGTTAGACAAATTTCATTACTATATTTATACTGTTGTAGCGTGTTATTTTTATCGAAAATGTACAGTTAAATTAATAAGGCGTAGTACTTGTATAATGACTGTAGTATATAGCCCTATTGTAAGGGCTGTCAAATCAACGTTTTCACGCTCACATGTTTTCATCCACGATCTATTCAAAACCGGTTTTGATAGAAATTATCATTGTATAGGACCATGATAGTACTTTTGAGTATCATTTTTATCCCGTTCCCAATGCAAAATCCATATATACATTTTGTATCATTACGCCCTTTACCATGTGTTACGAGCCGCACTGACTCAAGGCCAAAATCACCTCTTACCCAAATTCACACGAATGCACAACACAAATACACTGTTTGATTAAGCTAACAAAATCTAAGTCTTTTATTGAAAGTATGATTGGTACAATATATGACAACAAATGCACATACAAAATAATCAAATATAATTAATCTTTAACATAGAGTTCTTGCAATGTTCTGGACGGCTGATGTATATCCTTATTCACTTGTCCTGCGAAAATCAGCGAAATCCATTGTACACTTGCATTGATAAATGTGATGCGATCAAACAAAATCAGTCGGAACTCGGTAATATTGATTTTGAGATATAGTCAAACAAAGGAAATATTTTCTTTTGTTTCCTGTTGTTTTGGAACTCATTAATTGCTCATATCTTTGGAAATGGTTGTTCAATTTCAATGGGATTTTCTGCAAAATCCAGCTTTGTAAATGCTTTTTACTATCCTATAAGAAAATTTATTATTGCCGAGTTCCGACTGATTTTGCTTGATCGCATCACAAATATACTTGCGAATACAATCCTCACGTGTAGCTTTCTCCAAACACGTACCTCCTTGCGCTGCTTTCTCCAAACGCTTATCCCCTTGCGCTGCTTTCTCCAAAATGGTGCTTCTTTCACCAATCACTCTTTCTCCAGGAAACAGGCTTCTTTAACACTGCTCACTGTATTTGACAGATGTGTTGTTTTATATTAAACCAGACTCGAAGACCAACACATACATGTAGAATCTACAATATCTCATGTCATTCTGTAAAGTGTAAACTCAAGCTTCCAGTTTTTATACACCAGAAAACCCAAAATCTATTAATAGACCATTCTGGCATACATTGTATTACAACACTTCATGTGGGTGATTCCCAAATCTTATCCATTTCACAATCCAGGGGATTCCCCCAAGATTATTGATAAAGAGAATCTTCTAGAGATGAAGAGGGGTTTCCCCCAAACAATCTAAAATTAGATATGATTCAATTTGTTTTGATCACTTGATGAATGAAAGGGAATTCCCCTAGAACATGCCATAACACACAAACTCTTGCATGATTACTTCCAAGGGTTTCCCCTTATCTTACATTTCTCATGACATAGTTTCAGCTGGTAAACAAAGTTAAATAATTAAATTAAATTAAATTACTCAGGGCACATCACACATGCTACACTCAAGAATTGCTCAATATTATACCAGTGGCGGCGAAGAATCATACTGCAGTTACTGTCCGTTTTCCTATACAAAATACACAGAGCGCTCACAATTGACGCGTGGCCTTTACAAGTAGTGTATGTTAGAAGTATAGGCAATTGCCTAGTTAACGTCACTGTGTGAAAAATAACCGGCCAATATTTAAAGTATTCTCTGAAATTCTAGAAAATATAGTTTTGTAACATGTCCTAACTTTTTAGCTAATTTAGGTGTTTGGAAATATTCGCACTTTAGTGTTTTAGTGTATGTTATAGGTAATAGGACATTGCCTAGTTAACGTCACTGTGTGACAAATAACCGGCCAATATTTAAAGTATTCTCTGAAATTCTAGAAAATATAGTTTTGTAACATGTCCTAACTTGTTAGCTAATTTAGGTGTTTGGAAATATTCGCACTTTTGTGTTTTAGGAAGGATATGTAAACGACAGATAACACCAAAATAAATGAATAAATTATTTCCAAACCATGTTAAGTCTGCAAACCATTATGCTTCTCATTTTCAAGAACGCTGGTTAACAATAAGCACACTATTGTCTCATTTCGTAAACAAAAGCCTACATAGTATTGTTACCTTGCGTTCGTTTTATAATCGTTCACCCAACTGAAACTATAATATCAGCTCATTGCTCATTGCACAGGTAAAACAGAAACATGTGTAGTGTGGATTTAACCAGAGAAGATCTGATTTAATCAGTTGAGCTGTTTTCAATGAGTGTTATCTTGGTTTAATAGCTTTTAATGGGGTTTAAGTCCTGCAAAGGTCGTGGTGAATTCTACTGTAGACATGACTGCATCATGTTTGGGATCAGCCGTATGGCATTTCCATATAGGGGCCCTACTCGGTTAGTTTTGTGGGGTTCATTATCGAACCCCAACGGAATAGCTTGTATTAATATTATTTATTAATATAGGCCTACTTGTTTGTGATATTTTAAGCGTTTTAAAATTTCAAAATAATCCCATTCAATTGCACGGTTGACAACGGAAATGTACTGAATTTAGAGAATGCACGGCCCTCACCACCTGACTGAGACGTTTTTTGAAGACTATTTTAGCCACAAATAAAAAATGCTTGTGTACTTCTGGGGGAACGGTACCACGAATTACGCAAAAATGTGCCAATTTTACAATTATTTTAAAAATACATGAGATATATTGTATAGGTTTTGTCAATTAGGTCAATTTTTGAGCTTGTATATCAAATTATATAATGGAAATTACAAAATTAAATTAACACAGGATGGTATCAGTGGCGAACACTTTATTATAATCATGTTATGTTGTGTTATATTGCCATATATTATTTCCTCCATAAAGTGAACTGGTGGTATGACATGACATCGATGATTCTGTCTAGCGCCGAATGAAACAATATAAAAGTCAACACCGGGAGTCAACACCGAAGATCCGATCCCAGCTTCTTTAACCATGTTAATAATAACCCTTTCCTGTCATGCCTGTAATGAACGAAGTTTTTTCATGCTTCATGAGACCATTATATCCAGAGGCGGATGTAAGGAAAAGGGCTGAACTGCTGAATGTATAGATGAGTTGACCTATGATGTCACATGTTTACATTCAGACCGCCCTCTGTTGTTTCTAGCCAGGCAAAATAACACAGGAGTGTCTATGGCAGACCACATAAATCTCTTCATAACTCAACTTTTGAAAACCTTTCAAGTTTTGTGTGATATTATAAATATAGCTTGATGCATTTGTAAACAAGTTTAATAACATTTTTAGTATTATTTGCTTTGAAACCAAAGTTAATGAAACAAAATCAACTTCTTCCATGTAAACTATAGTGTTTTTTGCCTGTCAGTTTTGATCTCAGGCCAACAGAGGGCGTATCAAATGTAAACACATGTCACCTCATCTATAGGGCCTACTGAAATACAGAATCGAAGCAGGGTCTGTGATCGAAGGAACTCATTAGAGAATGAATTTGGAGAAAACCTTCTGATAATTACAAACACTCGCTGAGCAGCAAGACCTTCCCTCTAAGCTTTTAATCCGATAAGCTGATTATCTATTTGTTTTCATGAATTGGAAGACATTCTTTGATGTATTACTGAGCTCAATCATCTGAAATTACTGGAGCGTGAGCCACCCAGGCTCAGCATAGTATTTTATTAACAGAAGGTTTTCTCCAAATTCGTTTCTAATGTAACCAAATTACCGTATTTTTTGTTCATCATGTTCATTGCTTGTGTTTTGTTTTTAATCATAGTCTTGCATATTATACTCATAAAGGGTCGAACTTCCTGGATATGTTCCATGTGCATTTTACTACAATAGTTTTAATAATATATTATATATATATTATATTTTACCCAATATTGACATTTACCAACATTTTAATGCAGAAAACCTTCAACTTCAGGAAGGATAGTGCATTAGAAAGCCCCATTTCTATGGCAACAATATTTTGTTGATAGCATATAAATGCATTATTAATTTGAAATTCATCAACAACCTGTCCTTGCAATTTATTATGATTTGCAATTGCTTTGAAAATAGAAATGTTGCATTGTGAATTTTAGTGCTCTGTTCACATGATGAACCTTTTTGCATTGTTTAAATAATTACTGAAGGGCTCGGATAGTGACGTTTTTTGTGTGACCTCATAGCACATTTAACAAAGTTTATGGCAAATCATTTCAAATTTACATTTTTGAGATTAAACCGTCCTCGAAGTTCAATAATTGTATATGAAATTTGCCATAGAATTTATTTATCGCGAATTTTAAAAAAAATGATATCAGAAGAACATTCCTCGTATTCAGAATACAATTTGGTGTCACTGTGCCTCGTGTGCGTCCCACAAAAAATACTGTGCAAACGATCTATTTGCTCTAATTTTTCCCCCAAAAAAGCAATGTCTCAAAATAGCGAAAGCTTTACCTACTGAAAACTTGGGGGCGGGGGAGAGGGGTGGAGCATTCTGTCGGCGTCGTCAGAAGATTTTGACTATACAAGATAAGAGGTATTGCCATGGTATTGCAAGAAAATGTTTGTTTGACATTACGTGGAGAGTGCCTTAATCAAATCGAAGCAGAAAAACCTGTGAATAAAACAATATGACAGGTCATATATTCGTCATCGTAATAACTTTGAAGGATGGCAGATATATAACATGTTATGTCTTTTTGCTTCGAGCTGCACGTCGACGTAATGCATTTTTTCGGAAAAATAATATTTTACTGATCACCACGTACATTTTATATTATAACAAAAAAAGGGTGATTGTTAACAGCAATGAAAAACACTCTTTTTTCATATGATTTATGACCCGAATGAACTTAAATGATTTCTGGCCATTTGTCATTCTGAAAGTTGAATGGCACAGAAATATTATGTTAAACACGGATTCTGCACAGATGATTAATCTGAACCGTGATGTTGATGTTGATTCCTTCAATGCACCCTCCACCCGTATAGGGCATTAGACGCATCAACATCGCATCGCGCTGCGAAGTGGAGTCAGGATCGGGCTTTATAGTATGGTCGTTGGACATTTTGACCCGGAAAAAATTGGTACAAAGCTGATTTTTGCACTGAAGAAGCAGAAGGTATCATAGAATATCATATCCAAAATCCTCCAAAATCCACTTTGGGGAATTCTTTATATCAAGATGGCCGCCAAAATGGCTGCACCACAACATATAATTAGCTGTATCCCAGCTTCTGAAGCAGATATGATGATGATTTTAGTGTCTTTGAATAGGTTTAAGAGGTCAGGGAATTCAAATTTGCACAAGTCTAACACACTGATGTCTTCTTATTACGCATCAACATCTCAGCGCACGTATGATTATTGAGTCCAATAATTTCTCTCTCAATATGATACGCATTCCAAGTTTAAATATACTTTTATATATTCATTTGAAAGACAATTATACAGTTTGTAGTTACATAAACATGCATAAACAAATCTAGTTGACGAGTTTTACTAAATGATATGCAAACACGTGCTAGTGGTGTTAAATTTGTTTGCAAATATTGCAGATTTTTATTTGCCTTTCTTGTTATTTTCTTAACTAAATGATATGCAAACACGTGCTAGAGCCTAAAGGTGCTAAATTTGTTTGCAAATATTCGCATTAAGGGAACTGGAATGCGGTGTTTTGAGCGTTTCGACAGCATTTTTTGTGGGACATGAGAGCACATCAGACCTATCGAATTGCATTCTGAATACGAAGAATGTCTTTCTGATATCAAATAATTTTCATTTTATGAAATTCACGATATAATACAAATTTTGTGACAAATTATTAAATTTTGATATTTTTCACATATTGGAGATATAACAGTCCTCGAAGTAAATTTTATAAATTTAATGATATAGTCTTAAAGTGTATGTAGCTGGGAGGAAAAAGCCGACGATCAATTGAAAATTTTGACCTTTCATATTGAAGATATGGATTTTTTTTTCCCAAAAGACCTAATTTTTTTTGGGTGTTTTGGGAATAAAAATCCATATCTTCAATATGAAAGGTCAAAATTTTCAATTGATCGTCGGCTTTTCATCCCACCTACATATATACACTTTAGGTAGAAATCATCAGATTTATAAAGTTTACTTCGAGTAAACTACTGTTAAATATCAAAATATAAATTTTAATGATTTGCCATAAAATGTGTATTACATTGCGAATTTCAAAAAATCTAAATTATTTGATATCAGAAGGACATTCTTCGTATTCAGAATGCAATTCGATATGTGTGATGTGCTCTAATGTCCCACAATAAATACTGTCCAAACGTTCATACCCCTTCCCTTAACAAGAGGAATGTATTTATAATGCAATGCAGGTTTTTATTTGCCTTTCAATTGTTATTTTCTTATACGGTCATGATTGTTGTAAAGCATTTTCAGGTTCTTTGGACTAATAGCATTATTATATACATGTATTATAATTAATATAAGCACAATTATTTATTTAATATCGGTATTTTATTTTATCACATATCGTGGTCAAAATTATGGCCAAATTACATGTAAAATTACAGTTCAAACCTATTTTTGAACCATGAAATGGTCTCAGCCTATAGTAGTCTATGTTACTTCCTTACTTACTTCCTTACTTCCTTATTACTCCCTTACTTCCTTATACTCAGCAACCTTTTGGTCTGAAATGGACATATCTCTAAATGCCACGGAGGTATGACCCCATGAGTGATGTCATATGAAAGAGGAGAACATAAAGAATATAATAAATATATTTCCAAACGTCAGAGGTCATCCAGGGGTCACAGGGGTCAAAAAAGGTCATTTTAACCAACAATGCTCAGATTTAGCTTAAATTTAAAAGCAATGATCCTTATGACATTCTAAACATGTTTAAAACATTAAAAAAATTATTTAAGGTCATTAAGGGGTCATAAAGGGGTCAAAGGTCAAGTTTTTTAAAATGCTCCAATTGAGCTTAAATTTATATGCAATGATCCTTATGACATTCTAAACATTTTAAAAACATTTTAAGATTCACTTAAGGTCATTAAGGGGTCATAAAGGGGTCAAAGGTCAAGTTTTCCGAAATGCTCCGATTGAGCCGAAATTTAAACGCAATGATCCTTATGACATTCTAAACATGTTGAAAATATTTTAAAATTCATTTAAGGTCATTAAGGGGCAATAAAGGGGTCAAAGGTCACGTTTTCAAAATGCTTCAATTGAGCTGACATTTAAATGCAATGATCATTATGACATTCTTAACATGTTTTAAATATTTTAAAATTCATTTAAGGTCATTAAGGGGGTCATACAGAGGTCAAAATTCAAGTTTTCAAAATGCCAGCTTTCCACGATCAAGGTATATTAAAACGGCAATTAATGATTAAAATTAATGCTATCCAGCACAGTATTGCTGCTTGATCAGATCGTCACAGTCATCCGCCTAACTTACCTCGTGGGCACAGTTGCTCTAGTTTATTTTATATTCTTTACTTTTCCTCTTTCATTAACACCACTCGGCCGGTCTTATCTTTGTAGCATTTCGAGATTATGTCCATTACAGACTCCGGGTGACATTGGTATAGGCCTACCACAATATACTGCCGAAGCCACATGGTTCAGCTATGGTGCGGTTATCGCTCTAGTTATTAACACATTAAAAAGGCTGAACTTTAAAAGATATCAAAACAAATTGCACACAAAATATTGACTTTGACCAAATATAGCACAGGTATTGAAAAACATCATCAAAATATATGTTACATACTAATATACTTCACAAGTATGAAGTGTCATCTTCTCTGGTCATAGTAAATATGACTAACACTTTTTTACATGTTAGGCCTATATTTTTACTTAAAGGGCAGGTCTATTGCAAAAACAACATCATATCACAGATAATTGGTGGATGTTACAATCTAAGTGCGGATAGGTCTGCGCCTGAGGTTCGGCTGCAACTGGCCTAGATGATGCGATCTGATCACAGATTCCGCAAAAACCAACTTAAGCGGTGAGTTCCTTCGAACGAGACAGATTTGGCCTAAAAAAAGGCGACGTCATGAAATGAGATGTGCCCGCTTTGAGAAAAGGGACTATAAACGCTCTCAATGGACAGAACGTAGCCTATACTGTTGTTGTTCACAGACTAAATTAAGTATTACAAATTTAATGGTTTTAAACATATGGGTAAAATCAGCCGCTTCTTTTTTATATATTAGTAAATTGTGATATTACAATTCATATGTAGGCCCCTATATATCAATATCATGAGAAATATTAGGCCTAAAAAATAAATAAACAATTTGAGCTTAGAATTTCATCGTGATCATCTGAGACTAGCATATAAACGTCCACAAACTCATGCATCTGATATCCCTGTGCGATATCAGTTGGATGAAATATTACAAAGCAAATGCATAGTAACAATACTGTGTGGGCTTTGTTTCCGAAATGAGAACAATAGTCTGCATATTGTTATGCAGCATTGGTATGGTAAATAATAGTACAACTTATTGTTGCTAATGTCAAACTTGTCACACAAGTAAAATGAGAGCATTCATTTACCTACGTCATCAGCCAAACGGGGGAAGAACACGTACGCTTCAAACGGGGAAGAACACGTACGAGGCTGAACTTTACCCACACAATTTCTCCTTTTTCAGGAGAAATACGCATAAAAAAATTGCAACGAGTGTCAACTTGTAATGTAATAATTATTCTCTTCGAATGGAGATAAACTTGTGTTTGCAATAGACCTGACCTTTAAGTGTCTGGGGTCAGTGTGGGGTGGGTGGTGGTGCATGTTGTTGTGCCCATAGACATGGTCTACAAAAAATGTATGTCGTGTCATGCCACAAGTCTGCAAAGTTCTTAAACAAGTTCTTCGGGGAAATTGAGTAGGAATTATGCCCGAAGTCTTTATTTTTACTCATGTTTATTAATAGGCCCTACCAATTCCACTGATTTCAGTAAGCCCGTGACCCCGTGGAAGTGTCCTGACCCGCGGGGACCTGACACCTTTTCGCGTATTTGTTTCAAAATTTCATATTTGTACATGAAATAACGGTACTCTAGAGTTAAGGCACTCTCTAATCAATATCCCTTAGTCTGTGGGTAATCGATTATCATGCTGCCTCCATTCAATGAGTGCAAGAAAACAAACTGCTGGCACGTATCATTTATTATTTGACCGCTTCCCGTCATGCATTGCTGATAATATTAAAATAATAATAATAATAATAATAATAATAATAATAATAATAATAATAATAATAATAATAATAATAATAATAATAATAATAACAACAATAACAATAATAATAATAATAACACTAATAATAACAATAATAACACTAATACTACTACTACTAATAATAATAATAATGAGAATAACAATAATATTATTATTATTGGATGATAATAAAATAAGGCTCATAGTTCCCATATGAAAGGACTTCAATGTCGTTTAAAATGAAAATAAACGTGATAATATATATATAAAGGCCAAGTCACTGCAATAATCATATTAACGAAAATCAAAACCACTACAGAAAAGAAAAACTCATAAAACTACAGTGAGATCAAATTGTACTATATCATGATATATATATGCAATCAGCTTATATTGTTTTATGATAAATTCAAACGGACAAAAGTGACACAACAAATAAAATAACATAATTATTTTAAAACTTTGGGCCTTTTTTGCTATGAATTATGGGTAAGCAACTATTCCCTCTTTGTTCCACATAACAGCGGTTCACCGTTCGTTACGGGAGGTAGTCACCGACTGAGTCAGCTTTGTCCTTAGGATATTTAACATAATTTTGAACGCATTCAGTACAAAGGATTTCAAAAATCAGCTAGTAAGTTGTTCTTTCACCAGAACTGGCACACAGGCTGATGCAAACTTCACATTCGTTTTCCGACTGAAAAAATAATAAACCAGCTGTGAATATGTTTTGGAAGAAATGCGGTCTTTAAGGATAAGGTCATGATGGTGTTGCCGATGGTGTTGATGCACATTGTGACACAGTACCTCATCCAACCATATGTAAACATGGGCATGATGATTGGTAAGTACTCAATAACTCAAAGTAGGCTATTTAAAAGAACATCACTAAATGAACTTTTATAGTAAATTCACTGGTGTACTCGAAATATGCTGCATTTGACGAGCTCTTTGTCTCATATCTAATCCTTGGTTTATATCATATTGGGATGAGCATGCAAAAACATGCGTGCCGCTTGCGATCATGAGTTCAAATTAAAAATTTAAATTCGCAGCCTGTACAAAATAAACACTGCAAAAACAGTGTCTAGAGATTGAACTTTTTTTGTGCTCGATTTGTAAACCCGTTTAAAACCTAAACACCAATGTCAAATTTCAAAACATGTGTTTAAATATCTAACACAAGGCATCAAATTCGTACATGTATAGCATTAAACTGGACAAGATGGTGTCTAAAATAGTGTTTTTATCTCTAGACACTGTTTTTGCAGTGATAAAAAAAACACACCAGGCAACAGCATGCCCCTATTATTTCATCTTTATAAAGCATACAGTTTGCGTTATTTTGCCCTTTTCTTGGTTCACATTCTTCTTCTTCTTCTTTGTGATACTGCACAACGTCCCTTATGGAACTAGACGAGCAGGGGTGCAATTCCAGAGATGCGATTACTTGGGAGCTAGCTGTATTTTGGTGAAAACTTCGTTTTGATATATTAAGATGTAGGCCCTACATTGTGATTGGTATGGACGGTGTATTTAAAAAAAACACACGCGATTTCAAACAAAAGTACAGTGTCTATAGGTCTAGTACATTTTGCATAGGTTTAGGAACCGGGGGCTCAGCTCCCCCAATAAATTTGGTGCGGGCTGGAATACCTTTCAGCCCCCCCCACTCCCACCCAATAATTGTAGGTAGTTAAAAAAATTGTGATAAAATAGAGGGAAAATGGGTGTTTGTGACGTGTAGGCCTATTTTGACACCAAGGGTGCAAACCCCCCTCGGCTACCCCAGGGTGGCCCACCAATTTTTTTTTCTTCAATTTTCAGCTGGCCCCCAATGTTGAAGATCTTCCTAAGCCAATGTTTTGTACTTCAAGTACTTTATATGAACTTCGCAGAAGGTTGCATTCGTAACATACATTTTTATGAAGGATTGCTCATTTTACAAGCAAGTGCATCCGTTTTTACACAAATAAACTAGCCTTTCAACAAGGCTTTGGCTACCTGGGCTAGAGCACCGCGGCGCTCGCTGTCGCGGCTTCGCTCTGTCGCCCCCCCTAGGATCGCGAGGTCTTTGACAAAGACTACAAATAAACCAGCAACAAAATTTTTAGATTGTGTGCAAACTACCGTACGCGTATGTCTTGTTTTTCCACATTTTGGAAATTTTTAAAGGACATCTTTTGGGCTTTTGTCTAACACACGCGTCACGTCACGTCACGTCACGTCACGTCGCGTCACGTCACGTCGCGTCACGTCGCGTCACGTTGAAATGTTATCAAAAGTTCATAATAAATTATTAACTCCACAATTACCCTTATCTCCCTACGTGATAAATAGTCCGTGAAATAGTCCATGGAACCTGAGAGGGTGAACACGTGTTCCTTGGGTGATCAGTCCGAGGAAAACATGAAGTACTCAAACATATACTGCTTAAACATGAGAGCCATGCATGGAAAAAATTTACCAGAAGAATGCCTAAACATGCATGCGCCACCCCAAAAATGGTTTGGTTTTGAAAGGGGAAACAATATTTTTGAATTTAGGTCATTAAATCTACTACACAGTCTACACTAGCAACAATGAATGAGCAAAAGGGATTCTTGTCAACCAGTGAAGGCAAGCAAGATACCCAGTTGTGAAATGGAACATTTTCTAAAGCATGTAATGTCAACTTTGAAAATTTTTGAAATACACAAAAAAATATTCATCACAAAAATCAACATGTACTTTGCTTTCTAAACAAACACTCGCGTGCGCCACGCTTGTATTATGCACATGTGTCGCATGGTTAAATAAATCGGCGATCATGATAAAATACACCATCTCAAAGCTAGCTTTGCTGCAAATGTTCGCTATAATAAAAACAATTACTTTACCACGACAACACGAGGGATTTGTTTCGTCCAATCAGAAATTTATAAACAAGCTGATGTGTACGCTGAAGTGGTGGCTATACCATACTTGAGACGCGCTGACTGTAAACATGCATGTATCAAAAGTCTTTGTGTAACGCGACGACACGCATGTACTGCGGAAGCGGCACAAGATAAAAGGCGTACATGTACCGAGGGTGAGCATTGAGCAAACATGTTCAAACATGTACATGCAGTCAACATGTCTGGAGCAAATGTTTTGAAAAATGCCATTTTATGGTCCATGCAAAAATACAGAGCACCCGCTATTTTTGAATGCATTTTAAAAAGAAAACTTGTACAAAATTTATGACATGAAAACACCCGAACTTTTTGCGAGAGTTTAGCACAAAATCGCATCTTGTAATCATAATTTGAAATGGAAAAAAAATATATCAAAACTTTGAATCACAATCCTGATTTACTCTTAATTTGGCAGCCAGCGCAGGGGGCACGCTGACGATCTTCACAATGAAAATCGGTTTACACATAAAACATGGAGAACGAAGTAAATGTGAACTTCCAAAATGTCTGTTACTTTTACCAAAACATTTGTTAGTTTCAAAATCATTTTCCTCTTTCCATACATGAAACATTTCCCGATTATTTTATTCATTGAAGCTTTGCTGTGCTTTGCGGCATTGATGAAAAGCTGGAATTCCAAGGACTATTTCACGGACTATTTATCACGTAGGGAGATAAGGGTAATTGTGGAGTTAATAATTTATTATGAACTTTTGATAACATTTCAATTTATTATGAACTTTTGATAACATTTCAACGTGACGTGACGTGACGTGACGTGACGTGACGTGACGTGACGCGTGTGTTAGACAAAAGCCCATCTTTTGTTTGTATAATTGCACGAGGCGGGGTTTAACAGACCGTAAAACAACTAAAGGACAAAAGAGACAATTTAAGATAGACCAAAGCTGTTTTGCTAAAAAGTGCAGCCACGCGTTTTTTGTATTGTTGTGCAATTATCGCGACTGACCCCCGGGACTGACCTGAACTGTGACTTTTTGAAATGTTAAACATACTGCTTTAAATAATAATAATAATAATGGAAATTAAATGGGAATAGATTAATAAATAACGAAGACACGTCGAATATCCATTAAAAAGTCTGTATGCCTTCATCTATATACGGATGATCTCGTAAAACGCTAATGATGTTTACGTAATTAGTTTAGAGCAAGTTGTTTCCGTTAAATTATTTATATCTACATGGCATAATCGTCTTTGTCACTTTAATTTTTAATTTGTCACTTTAATAATTATGACCAAGATCATGCAATCTAACATTAAATATTCCACTCAGTGGAAACCTTACACAATGCCTGTATGTAATAATCATTGTTTCTTGCTCGATATGATGACAAATAAATACGCAGGAAATATTAATATTAAGCCTTAAGGGATCTGGAATGAGCGTTTTGAGCGTTTCGACAATATTTTTTGTGGGACATGAGAGCACATCAGACATATCGAATTGCATTTTGAATACAAAGAATGTCTTTCTGATATCAAATAATTTTCATTTTTTGAAATTCACGGTATAATACAAATTTTATGACAAATTATTAAAATTTGATATTTTTCACTTTTTGATATATAACAGTCCTCCAAGTAAATTTTATCAATCTAATGATATTCTTAAAGTGTATGTAGCTGGGATGAAAAGCCGACGATCAATTGAAAATTTTGACCTTTCATATTGAAGATATGGATTTTTTTCCAAAAAGACCTAATTTATTTTGGTGTTTTGGGAAAAAAATCCATATCTTCAATACGAAAGGTCAAAATTTTCAATTGATCGTCGGCTTTTCACCTACATACACTTTAAGTATAAATCATCAGATTTATAAAGTTTACTTCGAGTACTGTTAAATATCAAAAATGTCAATTTTTAATCATTTGCCATAAAATGTGTATTACATAATTTGCGAATTTCAAACAATCAAAATTATTTGATATCAGCAGGACATTCTTCGTATTCAGAATGCAATTCGATATGTCTGATGTGCTCTAATGTCTCACAATAAATACTGTCCAAACGTTCATACCCCATCCCTTAATGTACGATCTTTTAAAATTTTTAGATTTGTCTTTTGTCTTCTAAAATGATAATATGCAATCCTTATGAAAGTTCCCAATACATTTGGACGCGAAAAACATTGGGATTTTTTTTGCGTTTTGGTGATATTTGTTTTAATAGCCTTAGCTGTAGGCCTATAAATTACAAACAGACGTTTTGCAGGCGAAGTTGGTTCATATCTAACCTACTTTGCACTGATTATTTTATAAACATATGAAATTTGATTTTGAGGCATACGTTAGGCCTACCATAAATCCTGACACTGAAAATCAAAAATAATAAATACAAATAATTTAAAACTCGCATAATAATTCGCATTTTGGTTTTCAGACCACCTACTTTTTTAAGCACAATAAATGAGAAATTTATAAACTTTTTCACTTTTAAGCTATTCGTTCAAATTTCAAATAATGTTCTGCCTTTTTTAATACTATTTTGTAGCTGCATTCTTTGCATATCAACCTCAATTTGCTGGGCTTACATAATGCTTATTAACGAACTTGGTTTGAAGCCCAACTTTGTCCTTTTGAAGAAATAGGTTGTTTTTAATTAATGTACATCGATAATTTTACTCTTCCTCTGTTTTCTTTATGTAATTTAATCATCGTAATCAAACCTATTCACGTCATAATTGCTTTGCATTATTCAGCAATTCATAGCTAATTAATTAACGTATAAATTCTAAATGATGATACAGTGCGTGTTTCCTTATTATTGGTATAATTGATAATGAGGAAGGTAATCAATTTTACACTTCTCAAACAGTAGCGGTATACAGCTGCCAAGACGTATGCATGACAGACGAATGTCTCCAGGGCCGCGACACTCCGGCACTTGTTGGAAGACATGCAGTACAGCAGACAGTTACATGTACAATGTGATTTTCTCATTTATAATTAGGATTACGTCATTGCCAGAATGCCAGAGCTTGTTTCATTTGTTCATTAGAATGATTGACAGCGGTGGGCGGACTTATACTCTAAAAATGTGATTCTCGGATAAATTATAGGTCACTAGGTCAATTCGGACCGTCTCTTCCTCAGATCTCTATGTAGGACTCTATGGTATATTCTCATTACACGATCGTAGTAAGACTTGGCCGGCGACGACACTTGCGAATTGCCTGTCTTCAACTGCTGTATAGCATGGTATAGGCAGTTTGTAGAGAGTGTCCTATCTCATTATTAAAGGATCTCTGATGTCTCCCACTCTGGGATGCTAATATTCACGTCATTGAAAGCACACGTTTGTAACACCAATTTTGTACTATTAATTACAGATTTGGATCTCTCCAGAATCATTGAAGAGTCATGATAACAGACTGAAGATTATACATGTAGAGTTACAAGAATGACGTCTGCAACAATGGACACCGCAACTAACTCATTGCGGAATGCATCAAGTTATGATGAGCGATCTGATATCTGGACAGCTTCGGTGGCGGCAACGTTATCGCTGATCGCCTTCTTGACAATCGCGGGTAATATTCTGATGATGCTATCTTATGTCAAGGATCCTCGCATACGATCTTCAGTAGGGAACTTTTATGTTTTAAATCGTGCAATTGCTGATTTGATGGTAGGCGTTTTTGTCATACCATTTGGTGCAGTGTCTCTGATTATAGGCTCATGGCCATTTGGAGACACATTTTGTAAACTATGGACTGTTGTGGAATCCTCAGCAACGTTTGTATCAGTATTATCATTACTTTTAATCAGTCTCGATCGGTATTGGTTAGTGACTAAGAAATTACGTTATCAGAAGTTTCAAACGCAACAGAGAGCAGCATTTCTGATATGTTGTTGTTGGATTTTATGCATTGTCTTCTACGGAGTCACCGTATTCGCTTGGAAGCCTATTACCAAAATAGACTTTCCAGTTGATCTTATCACAGAATGCCGGCTTCAAAGCACGAACAATTTATACTTCGCGATAGTTTTATTCTTTGTGCAATTTCTCTTACCATTAGTACTCATTGCTGGACTTAATCGTGTTGTCTATAGACGAATCCGTGCCCGATCCAGAAGTTTTGTGCAGAGTACTTCACCTATGCCACCTGTGACTTCTGCAAGGAACAAAGAGGAAGCGGCCCACGCGATGAATGGACAATGTGCTACAACAGATCAATGCAATCCATCTGTTGATGGTAATAGAACGTTGAAGAAGACAGATTCTTCAAGTGGACTTCGTTGCATTGACGAAGGCGTCACGAGTGTTTCTTTAATATCTGTAAAGACCTTACCGGAAGAAGATTCTGTCGCAACAGAGGCGACTGAAAGAGAAACAGAGAGTACCGAAAGGTCTTCGTCGCCATCTAATGAGGTCACTGCTGATAATGATACAGCAGAAGTAGCCATAAAAGACGTTGTTGTTGTTGCGGGCAATACTAAAGGTAACAGACCTTCGACAATTATCATACCTAATGCAAAGATATCCAAAGGTACTCGTCACCGTAAAGCTGGTGTCACACTTGCCGTGCTAGTAAGCATCTATGTTATTTGCTGGTTCCCACATTGTCTGGTAGTGTTACTTAATTCAGGGTGTAAGAACTGTATACCAAAACTGGCGGTACTCATCACTACCTATTTACATTGGTGCATCTCAACCATAAACCCGTATCTCTACGCAGTGTTGAACGATAAATTTAGAGCAGCTTTTTCAAAGTTGCTAGGTTTCTCAAATTGTACACAAAGGAAGAGTCTTAGTAAGAAGATAGCAGTGCCGAATTATACTACTTCGGCTACAGGATCAGGGCCAGTACATTCTTCATGCAAACATAAAAGTAGCAATGAGTTACTGTATTAGCTATTTGATGACGCAAACGAGTGAAAACACTGCTCTTTCATCATGTCCATGGAAGTCAACTCTTTTTGTGGCCTGAAAATCAGGCCATCAGGTTTAAAAGAAAAAAGCCTTTTTATGGTATGTAGTCACATTTCACTCTTTTGAAAGTGAGACATGGCTGCCATAATTATTTTAGAGTTATTTTACCACAAAAGACTTGTTGGCCTCATCCGCATTTTCACTCGTTTGTATACATGGTATATATGGCTCTCGAAATGTCATGTTCTTAACTACGCTAAAGTATTGCAACATTGTCGAAAAGCGAAGAATTCCGCACACTGTAAGTGTAAGTTGAGTATTGCTCCAATTTATCCTGTAGATTTCACATGACGCACTGGATAGAAATGTTCTTTGAATGAAATATAAAAATAGGATATTAAATGGGATAAAAGATGTCACTATAGTAAATGCAGAGACGAAGAAACTTTAGTCCACAAGATGTCCAAATGCCTTCAGAATGTTCGCCAATTAAATGGTTTCTGCAAGGTATAGTCTAGGAATCAGGATAATGGTTACGGAAGAAATTTGCACAGAAATGGCGATTGGACGAAATAACAGTGAAACGAAAGATGGCCGACATAGCTTGCAAGGATTGGAGGATTTGTGAATTTCAAGGACATAAATGGCATTTAGCCTAAACACGTAATGAACCAACACACAAGACAATGTTTTTGGTGCGATTCAAGGTCATCCGGTGCTTTTGTAGCCAAGTGACCTTTCTTTCTTCTGATTCTCCAAGACCTTGAAGGCCCTTTGTCTGCTATTAAGGCTGGTAACTTCTTCCACCCGTCACATCCATGAATCATTTCTCCACCACTATTTTCAATTAGCAATTCATCCATTTGGTGACCATTGTAAAGGCATCTGGACATTTTGTGGACTAGTTTCTTGGTTTCTACATTCAAACGGATTTCCGGGCATAACTACACAATACCCACCACACCATGGGCACAGCCCTGAGCTGCTTCAAAGGGAATAGCCCCCTCAATTTGATATTTTCTTGTATTTTGACAAATAATCCCCTATAGTCACATCATAATTTCTTTTACATTTTGGTTCTTGGACAAATGTCTTCAACGAAGCGCCATCTATCTAGTAGTTGGACAAATAATCCCCCTACAGTCACGACATGGCTTTTGGGATTTTGGTATTTGGACAAATTATTTCAGACAGAGAGGGTGTGTTGGTTGAAAACAGCCCGACGGTGTTGGTCGGCGTAGACGCAGTGTCTTCAACGAAGCGCCATCTATCTAGTAGCTGGACAAATAATCCCCCTACAGTCACGACATGGCTTTTTGGATTCTGGTATTTGGACAAATAATTTCAGACAGAGAGGGCGTGTTGGTTGAAAACAGCCCGACGGTGTTGGTCGGCGTAGACTCAGTTGAAAACTCATTATTTGAGTACGTCCAATGTTCCACACCATGGGCCATTAACCAAGTGCGTCCATGTCCAAATAGGATATGCACGCAATTCTTGGTTTTATGTTGGCGCAGTCGGCGCAGACGTAGTTCTGAATTCGATAGAGGGCTTATAGGTCTTGGTTTTATGTTGGCGCAGTCGGCGTAGACGTAGTTCTGAATTCGATATGGGGCTTTGAAAACAGCATGCTTCTTAACAGGACATAGACACACTTGCGTGTAGGTCTTGGTTTTATGTTGGCGCAGTCGGCGCAGACGTAGTTCTCAATTCGATAGAGGGCTTATAGGTCTTGGTTTTATGTTGGCGCAGTCGGCGTAGACGTAGTTCTGAATTCGATATGGGGCTTTGAAAACAGCATGCTTCTTAACAGGACATAGACACACTTGCGTAAACACAATGCACGACTAAACATAATGTATGAGGGAATGCCTCGTTCTAACAAGAAAGCCCGACTGCGCGTTGGGACGAGAGACCTTATTTTTTGTAGTATATTTAGAATCAATCGTATCAAATTTTTACTTGAGTTGTAAAAACCATAAAAAGAGTCTCAATCAGTCTCATTAATTTTTATGTATTTTGCTGTTTGTTGGTATAAGAAAATATGTAATAGTAAGTGCAATGCATCGCAACAAGACCAAAGTCATATAATTTGGATTCTATTATTTTTTAGAATGTAGTTCAGCCATCAATTCGCGGGAGAATTTTCCCAATTTTAACGTGATAAAATGGACTTTACAATCCATACCCGATGACCCCCCCCCCCTTTTTTTTTTTTTTTTTTTAGTTGCGGCTACCCAATGAACCCCTTTCTTTGGTTGCGGCTACCCATAACCCCCTTTTTTTCTATAATAGCATCATCAAAATGCAACTAAACAATGCAGAAACTGTCCAATTTTGCTTCATTTTTTCACAATTATGCCGAAAGTTTCAAAATGTTGCTACATTTTGTCACAATTTTCTACCCGATGACCCTTTCTTTAAATCTTATACTCGATGACCCCTTTTTTATTTTGTTTGTACCCAATGACCCCGTAGTTTTAAAAATAACGCTTTGTACCCGATATGCCCCTACTTCGCGACTCCGGTAGGCACATACCCGTCACTTTCAAAATTGAGTGCCCCCCCCGAGGTTCAAGTTGGATATGGTATACAAATGTGACTCAAAGACAGAGATATACCATATACACAATTATTGTTTAATTCTTGATGGTTTATTGATAGTAATAACAAAATATACTTACAAAATTGGATGCAAATATAAGTGAGATGATTGTAGTCATACAGTTATAACAAGATTAGAATGTACACGAATTTGTTTGCCTTATTAAGAAATACAGAAAGGTGTACAATAGAGTTGATAATGGTAATCATGGCTATATGTGTCATTCTTTTGAAAATATGCAAGCTTCATAAGCATGTAATTGAAGATTCCGCATGTTTTGAAGGTGATAATGATACTTTTTTGATAATTTTGGCTATGGAGCACGGGCCCAAAACGGGGAGGCTGTATATTGCACGTCCCACGGCTGGTACTCTGGTTGAAACTCTAGTGATAACACTTTTACAGTGCATGATGGGGCTTCCTTAAATCATCCTCTGGGCTGGTACGTTCAATCTCAGCCCATTGTCATTTTGACAATTCAACAGGAAGGTCTGTTTCCATTGCTACATTCTTGATGTCTTATATTAAACGAAAGTACGATTGCCGGATTCCGAATGATATTGTTGATTGTAACACATAATAAGTTCTATGTTAAAGCTTTGTTTTACATTACCTAATTACAATTGGGTGAACAATGTGTTCGTATGTTTACTGCGCTCTGTACAAAATAGAAGAATAACATTACATAAAACCCTCCACCACTAAATACTTACAAATTAATACATGAAGAAAATAATATTTAAACTGGACTACTGCCTAACATTTTGTGTCTTGAGCTGTTTAAGGTGGTTATGCAGGCATTATAAAAGTGCTCTAAACAGATTAATTGAGTAGACCAAAGTACACTGATCAATATGCCTTTTCTTTGGAATCAATCGGACATAGGCCTACGGTTTTCAAAATACATCAATTTATATTTTCTTTGTATCGTATTGTCTTTATCAATAATCAATCAAGTCAATAAGCTAAAATGACTGGAGAAGCTCATTAACATATAATTTTGCCAATATTTTGCTAAAATCCATGCATAAATGTTCGGGGTACTTTTATTTTGCATAAATTTGCCCTGAAACTTGGTCAAAGTGTTTCTAATATGTTTTAATGTATTATATAGTGAAGGCCAAGTTCAATAATAAACAACATGTTTTACATCCGACTTATTCAAAACAAGGTGGAGGAAAGGGCATTTTATTTTTAGAGCAGAATCGTGAATACCCATAATTATAGTTATTCTAGCATACACTATGTCTGCACAAAAGAGGAGAAATCTTTTTATTTGTTATACTGACATATAGGACCCCTTATTTATCTCAAAACATTCCTAAAGTGTTTCTAGTTTATTAGCAAGGCTATAGGAAGAATATTTGTTTTGTTAAAATAACTGACTTTCACAAAATACAAATTTAATTGAAGAAACCTCAACAAAGGAAACAAAGAAGACGTGAAACATGTTAATTTTGTTTATTTGGCCTAACTTAAGGGCTATATGTTTTACATCCTACAGCATTATCGTTGCTCAACAATGTAAAAACGTTTTTGTAACATTCCTAAAACATTTTTGAAAACTTGGTACAAATCATTCTAAACAGAATGTTATTTTGGAGTTGCAAAAATATTTTGAAAAACATGTTTGTCCAAGTATTTACAATCACGTTTTTAAAATGTTTTCACGACCTTTATATAACGCGACATTTAAATGTTATTAAAATGTTTTACGTTTTATAACATTCCAAAAACATTTTGAAATCTTAGTACAAATCATTCTAAACAGAATGTTATTTTGGAGTTGAAAACATTTTGAAAAAAAATGTTTGTCCAAGTATTTACAATCACGTTTTTAAAATGTTTTCACGACCTTTATATAATGCGACATTGAAATGTTATTAAAATGTTTTACGTTCTTATAACATTCCAAAAACATTTTTGAAAACTTTGTACAAATCATTCTAAACATAATGTTATTAAAATGTTTCTAGTAAATGGTTGAAATTTTAAACAGGGTCAGTCCATATCAAATCAACCAATTTTCTGAAAAGTTCCCAGGTGACCCTCTCAGATTTTGATGAAATTCCATCAGAATATTCTTTTGTGGCCACAATGAACCCATACAAAAATTTGGCTTCATAGGCCATGTCGTTTTTGAGAAATGGCCCTTTGAAGTTTGGCCCGGACCCCCCCTTTTTGGCACTCGCGAGTGTCATTGGTGATTTTTTAGGGCCTAGCTATAATATGGGCATAATTTATGCATGTAGGCCTATAGTATTGAACAATGTACCCATTTGACATGCACTTATATATAAATAAATTGTCTTACTTTATTAATTTAATAACTTCTATGTTATAAATAAAATGACACATAACGTAAGTGAAGCTACTTTCTATCTTTTTTATTTGATTCATAAACTTACAGTCAAGACACACAAGAGTGAAGATAGCAGTGAGTAATCAGTCCTTTATAAATGTTCTTGCCACCATCTATCATATAGTAAACTATACATTGCGAATTAATATCAAATTATTTTAAAATAAAAAATGTAGGCCCTACATGTAAGGTGAGTTTATATTATGTTATATGGCGAATTTAAGGAGTATTTCGTGATCCTAGCATCCTCTTTTTATGACATTTTCAGTAGATATCCACAAAAAAGCTTATTCTAAAAAATTTCAGTTGATTCCGATTTTGCCTTTACGAGTTATGCATGGTTATGTGTACACAATGTGTTGCAATTTTGTTCTGGTATACCAGAACGAAATTCAAATTTCACGATTACTTTGCTAACGAATTAATCTGCAAGAAATATTTTGTACATAAACATTATGTAGCCAGAGGTTTCCAGTGATATAAAAATCTCAACTTTTTTTGAGAAAAGTTAGGGATGATGCTGTGGATCACGAAATGCCCTTTTAACTAAAACCTGCTGTCAGTGCAGTGTAGTATTTGTGACGTGGTATATCAAAAGCAGACACTTTTGGGCAGGATCGTAAATGGAGAAATAGCCAAAAATCTACCCGGGGTGATTTTTTCACGATTTGGGTTTATGATGTTATTAATGTTTAAAATATTGTCTGATCGTTTCAGACCGGAATATAACTGGCATGTATTTTTGAGACATTTTTCAAGGTAATTCCTACTCTCAACATTGTCAATAATATTTTTAAAGGCAGCTTATCTATTATTAATATTAAAGGCCCATTCAGTGATTTGCTCATCCGGACGATCGTAAAAATCATCAAAATTTTGGTACCGTACCTTTGTTATTACATAGATGTGCTAAGTCTGCGAATGGTTCAGCCAAAAGCCGTGTAGGCCTATTTAAGACAAAATAAGACATTTTACACGAATCTGTATTTTTAGATACTGACAGTATCTAAAATTAGCTACAAGTATTTGAATGGCGGGGCTTGAACTTCCTCAGTACTGCTGTTTTCTTCATTTCTTGCCAAATTTGGCATTTCAAAAATACCAAATGACAATTTGAATGACTTAGGCCTATCCTTCTCTTTTAAGCAATTTATAAACAATTTTAATTTTTTACTCTTGCACTGGGATCACTGAATGGGTCTTTAAGAAATATGGTGTATCATGTCAAAACAGACATCTTTTGGACAGCTTATAAATTTGGAGGCTTTCACATAAAGAGCTATTTTGCTCCACAACGCCGTTTTCCCCAATAAAATCGGACATTCCTAAGCGAAGAAATTGAGTTCGTAAGTTATGGTATTAAAAATTGGAAATTGAAATATCGTGGGTAAAAAGCTGAAAAGACAAATAAAACCAGAACAGAACAATTTAGAGAACAATAATGAATTAATAATAATGAACAATAATGAATTAAAGAGTTGACAGGAGATTAGGAGTTAATGTTTTCTGCAGTTTCAGTGTACATCTTCTCACCGTTGATGGTTTGGTGGACTGTCATGTAACATGGATGTAGTAAGCCGTGATCCTAAAAATGCCTTTCATATTGACCAAAACTAATTACAAGACCTCTTCTACATTGAGGCTGGCTTTCCCTTTTAGGGAATTTTTATTAAGTTATGAGCACCCAAAGTTGGTCATTTATTCAACCGCAAGTGTGATTTTGTCATTTTGGGGGTCCCCTGGTGTCAAAAATATGTGGTCATATGACTCAAATGTCATAGATACATTGTCTATAGGTAGGCCTACATATCTAAGCCCACAAGCAAGTTTGAGCAAATCAAACCATTAATGGAGGAATGGGCGGTATACGAAGTTGGGTTCGGGTGAAAATTTGCTGGAGACCCCCCCTCTTTCAGACCAATGGTTGACCATGTTGACAGTTGAAATTGAATTGAAATTTACAGCCCTGAAACATACTTATGAGACCTACCTAAAAACAAAAAATCAGCTTTGGTACTCAACTCCATCATAGTTAGATGGCAGTTTGAAAATAGGGTGGAAAACCTACTATTTCTTGTCTAAGGGTGTTGAATTCAGCAACCATGACAACAAAATCAGCAAAATTTGACCAAGTTTTTTCACAAGTGTCATATGAAATTTGTTCTGGGTGTGTTTTAGAGGCTAATAAACACATCTAGAGTGGTCTGTAATGTACGACCCAAAAATATGCACATAATATACTAAGTAAAATTTTGCATATTTTGTTGCCATGGTTGCCGAATTCAACACCCTTAAACAAGAAATAACAGGTTTTTCTCCCTATTTTCAAGAGCCATCTAACTATGATGGAGTTGAGTACCAAAGCTGAATTTTTGTTTCTAGGTAGGTCTCGTAAGTATGTTTCAGGGCTGTAAATTTCTATTCATGTTTGCTCCAAATATTTCGTTTTTATAAATATTTACAAATGAAGGTAAAATGTTTCTAGTAAATGGTTGAAATTTTAAATGTTTTTGCTTCCTAAGACTATGTATTTATTATCAATATCATGCCTTATACTCTGTTTGACCAAACTTCCTATTCAATCATGAGATGGAAATTTGTTTTTAAGATGTATCCGGGAGTTGTATAACACTTTCAATTTTCATTTCATCACGCTCTAAAACAAACGATTTCTTATGTATTACTTTGTTTCGTGATGAAAATCGTGATGTTTTATTTCATCACTCACGAAAAATTGATTTCTTATGTATTACTTTGTTTCGTGATGAAAACCGTGATGTTTTATTTCATCATCACGCTCTAAAACAAACGATTTCTTATGCATTATATTTGTTTTGTGATGAAAATCGTGATGTTTTATTTCATCACGCTCTAAACAATAATTATAGTTACATGCATTTTAAGAAAAAATCTTATTAAAACAGTATGTTGTTTAGAAAAAATGTAGAAAGTGATGATGATGATGATGATGATGATGATGATGATGATGATGATGATGATGATGATGATGATGATGATGATGATGATGATGATGATGATGATGATGATGATGATGATGATGATGATAATGTCTCCAAAAGTGTCCCGGGTTTTTTTTCTTGCCCTAAATCGTGCGTATATCTATAAAATAAGGCACTTCAATAATCAATAATCAGTCCCGCGACGGTCTCCGCTAACTAGCTACTAACTTGGGTTATGGGCGCTGATTTTCATGTTCACTGTCACTTACTCATCAGCGAAGTACGACCCTTTGTCAATCACCTTCAGTACCCCATTTCGGCATACTATATAAGAAACTCATCATGATGATCGAACAGAGAGTACTTTAAATGTAGCTTGTACCGTTTTCGTGTGGCATTCTTCTGAAGTGAGCGGTCCGTTTACCAAAATTTTCGGTCAAATCTCCATTCAATTAACACGGGAGTTGGCTAGCTATGCCTTGCCCTCACTCACTATTTTACCAAAGTACCAAATTTCTGAACATCTAACCTATAGCTGTAATTTTAGGTCATGTACTTTTAATATTGGCCGGTTAACCCTAACCCTAACCCTACCACAATATACTGCCGGCCATTTTGAAAAAGTCCACTGAACCAATGTAGATACATTTTATGCAAAAAACCGGCAAAAAGCTTTCCGGATTCGGTTTCAGCAGCCAAAATGGCTATAGAATCCACTCGTCTAATAAATGATTTGCAAAAAATGCTATCATTTGCCCAGGTACGGTATTGTGCAAAATTTTACTAAACAGCAGAGTAAAATCTTTCCCTTACTCAACACCGGGTAATTTTACTCAATTCATGTGATGTTTGGTTTATAATGTGATTTTTGGTTTACATTGTGATATTTTGGTTTAAATGTGATTTTTGATCAAAAAATTAGTTTTTGGTCTAAAATGTGCTTTTTGATCAATAATTTGATTTTTTTGTTGGTCAAAAATCAAAAATGTGACTTTTGGTCAAAATTAATGTGTTTTTTGGGTTGGAAGGTGTTTTTAGTCAAAAATGTGATTTTTTTTTGTATGTATGATTTGTTTTCCTTTTCTAAAACATCTTGTTTTAAAATTGGGAAACAAATGATAATGACGTAGATATTCATTTGTTTTATACACATTACCCACCTAAAAAATGCGGACAGTCCTATATTGCATAATATGTATTTCGATTGAACATCTGCATTTTGTACCATTCAAAGAACAGTAGTTTTAGCTAGTAGTAACTATACAGTTAATATTGATGAGAATTTCAATAATATGATATTGGAATTAAATTCATAGTCCCTCTTTAAAAATAAAATGTTATCAATTTCAGACAATTGAGGCCCGATTTAAGGAAAGTTAAAAATGAGAAAGAATCCTCACTTTGCAGTTTTTATTTTTTTTTTTATTTTGTGATGATAAAAGTAAGGATATTTTAACACTTTAGAAATTTCTCGTTTGTTATGTTTCTTATTACTTTGTGAGGAAAAGTAAGGAATTTTTGTATTACTTTGGAAATTTTTCACTTGTTATCATCATGTTTTGTGATGACAACAGTGAGAATTATTTTCATCATTTCGCCAACTTCTCATTTGTTATGTTTAACGTTTCTTATTATTTTGTGAGGAAAAAGTGAGGATTTTTTTATCACTTTGGAATGTTTTTATTTGTTATATTTCTTATTATTTTGTGATGAAAAAAGTTGTTCATTACGACGCCAATTTTTCATTTATTTTTTAAAATTATTTTGTGATGAGATACGTGAGGATTTCTATCACATTCGAAATATAATTAGATATGGCACGATTTGGGGGGGGAGAAATTTTGGCACCTATTTTTTGGACATCATAATAATTCATCACTTTTTTCATCACTTTGAAAACAATATTACAAAATGCAATCAAACAATATCAAGGCATGGAATAATAATATTAAATTTCTCAATCCATGGGCTTAAAGCAACATTGTACATTATACAGAAAATTTAAAAAAATCCGAAGTAATTTCAAAATCTTTTTTTTTTTTTAAATAATGTGAAACGTAACAAATGAAAAATTTGCGAAGTGATGAAAAAATCCTCACTTTTGTCATCACAAAATGATAGAAAACATTAAAAATCAAAAATATAAAAGTAGTAAAAAATCCTCACTTTTTTCACCAGAAAAATATAAGAAACATAATAAATAAAAATTTGCAAAGTTATGACAAAATTCTCACTTTTTCCTCACAAAATATTAAAAGACATAAAAAATTCAAAATGTGCAAAGTGATGAAAAACTATCACTTTTCCTCACAAACTATAAATAAGAAACATAACAAATGAAAAAATTACAAAGTGATGAAAAAATCCTCACTTTTGTCATCACAAAATGATAGAAAACATTAAAAATCAAAAATATAAAAGTAGTAAAAAATCCTCACTTTTTTCACCAGAAAAAATATAAGAAACATAATAAATAAAAAATTTGCAAAGTTATGACAAAATTCTCACTTTTTTCCTCACAAAATATTAAAAGACATAAAAATTCAAAATGTGCAAAGTGATGAAAACTATCACTTTTCCTCACAAACTATAAATAAGAAACATAACAAATGAAAAAATTACAAAGTGATAAAAAATCCTCACTTTTTTCCTCAAAAAATATTAATAAGAAACATACCAAATGAAAATATTACAAAGTGATAAAAATTTCGGGTTGGTACAATTTGTGACCCTAACTTCTCATACCCGACTTTTCAACCTAAAAATTTCAGCCAATATGGTAGGCCTACATATTTTCTAATGATTTAAGCAAAATATTTTTTTTAATTCTCAAAACCCAACTTAACTAAATAACAAAAACTGATGCTAAACTTAAAATGTGTATCCATTATTTAAATTCAATCAATCCCGGAAATTAAGCATGTTATTAAAACCCTAAGCCACGATGGGTAGATTTGTTTTGATTACCCAGATCAGCTATAATGCGTATAATAAAGGCTACTGCATGGAGGTGAGGTTTATGACCAAGAAATGTAAATATTGACTTTCCCTCTGTGTGTGTCATCACATGAACAATTACGTAATCGTATTGACTTTTGTTGAACCATGGTTGAACTTGTTAAAAGGTCAGTGAACTCATCATCACTCCTGCCAGAGACCATTTTCTCGGGGGTGCCCTATGCAAGGCAACATGATTCAGCTTTGGCCCTTCAGATCTGTAACCTAACTTTTCCAAGCTGTCCCAAAAATCTCTTTTCCCGTGAAAATTTGCTATCAATGCTAAAATGCGAAGGGGATACCGGAGCCAGGGGCCAAAATTTCCACATCGCATCGATAAAATAAAAAACATTAATTACCAGGACAAATGCGCGCGAAAAAATTGCAATGAACAAAATAATCATGTGCCATAAAATCGTGCCAAAGCCCACCCCTATAGCCAAAGTCATCCTTAAAGAACTAATATCACTTTCAAAACATACTGAATCTTCAATTATTAGGGGGGCTGAAAAATATGTAGGGGGGGTTATAAAATTTTGGAGTTCTGAATATAGGGGATTCAAAAGTTTTGGGTGTATGAAGAGGGAGGTTAAAAAGTTTTTGTGCACTTAGAGGGGGGGGCTGTAAAAACTTTAGCAACATTAGTCCTGAAGCAAAAAATAAAGAATAGCCTGCAATATTTTCGTAAATGTTCCAGTATTAAAAACCAAAACAAAAGTTCATTCCAGATAAGGGTATTTATTTGATACAGTTAACATAATTTAACTACGTCCACGCCTAAACGCAAAACCTGCTATTTTTGAACTACGTCTGCGCCGACTGCGCAAACATAAAAACCAAGACCTACGGTCCAAACACTGCATGTAGCAGCAAAACACTCAAACACTTCTGGTATCAAACACAAAACAACATACCATCCCAATTCAACTTCAACGGGGACAAATCCCCTCCAACACTGCGTCCATGCCCCATTTATAAAATCACCCATTTTAATTACGACCACACCCAAAGCCCAAACATGCTAAATTTCGACTACGTCTGCGCCGACATTAAACCAGGACCTATACTTTGTCCAATTTACATGTACCAACAACAAATTCAAACACTATCAAACACAAAACAACATCTTGTAGGCCTACTCCTTCAACGCCATTGCCAATCCCCCCGCAATACTGCGTCCACGCTCCATTTTTAAAATCACCACTTTTAACTACGTCCACGCCCAAACGCAAAATCTGCCATTTTTAACTACGACTGCGCCGACTTAAAAACCAAGACCTAGTGTCCAACATACTGTTCATGTACTGCCACCACATTCACACACCATTTAACATATTATACTAATTCAACATCATGGGCACAAATCCCCCAAACACTATGTCCCATTCATAAAATCACCAATTTTATCCACGTCCAAGCCCAAAGCCCAAACCTGTTAATTTTCAGCTACGTCTGCGCCGACTACGCCGACATAAAAACTAGACATATAATTTGTCCTAGTAGGCCTATACATGTACCAACAACTAATTCAAATACAATCACACACAAAAATACCACATCTTGAACTCCTTCAACGGTATAACGGGGACAAATCCCCCCGCAATACTACGTCCACGCCCCATTTATAAAAACCTGTCAATTTTCAACTACGTCTGCGCCGACTGCGCCTTGATAAAAACCGACACCTAGGGCCTATATGCCTACTCCCGAGTAGTACCAGCAAACATACTTCCTTTGTTTCATCTGCAACTTAAATAATGCATCTACGCTGCATTGATCAACCCGCCAATTTAAACTGCGTCCACGTCACTAACGCCAACTCTGTCGGTTTTTCGACTACGTCTGCGCCAACTGCGCCTTGATAAAAACCGACACCTAGGGCCTATAGGCCTACTCCCGAGTAGTACCAGCAAACATACTTCCTTTGTTTCATCTGCAACTTAAATAATGCATCTACGCTGCATTGATCAACCCGCCAATTTAAACTGCGTCCACGTCACTAACGCCAACTCTGTCGGTTTTTCGACTACGTCTGCGCCAACTGCGCCCACAAAAAAACCAAGACCTATACTTAGTCTCCAGAATAACACACTCACAACATTACCATACACAAATCATTAAAACAGAATACCCCACTCAAGCACAAAACACCCTATTCCAATACATACAAACATGTTACAACTTTATACAACTATACCCCCGAGAGGGGTATTCTGTAGTTACTCCGATTTCCGTCTTTCGGCCATATAGGCACTAGCTGGAATAGGCGCATGATGTCACCAGTCACCACATGTGACACCTTCCTTCTCAATTATTAGCATACTTATTTCATGTAACTTAACATTTCCATTCGTACGTCATGTGAAATCGACAGGATATTGGATTACAGTTGCTGAATTCATCTTTTCATTAATATTGCATTACTTTTGTGTAGTGTGTGTGTAAGTTTTGTAAACGTCTTTTATATTAAGAAATGATGCAACTACATGTATACACTCATAGAAATTGTTCGTTGGCATTACTCAGTAAGTTGATGTAAGTCGTTGCGTCAACTTTCCGAGTAATGCCAACGCGTACAATTTTGAGTATCGCTGACTCGATATCATTATGTTGGTCGCACTCATTTGCACTTACTTTATTGAGTTGTTACAACTCAGAAAATGAAACTAGCCTATGTTAGCATAATTTTCTAGAGGTGTGCTATAGTATACAAAATTTTGCACTGATTACAAAAATAAATATTTGAATACTGCTAATTGTGCAGAAAATGATCCAATTACGTGAATTAAGTAACAAAGTACCAAATTGGGATAACTCAAAACAATAAGTACATGTACCAGTAACTTAATATGAACGAGTTACATCAACTTACATGTTGAGTTACAATAACTCAACTGGTTTCCTTTAACCTTGTTTATTTTTCTAAGTTCCCTGAACTTGAATTCAGAAGTTGGCATTACTTAAAAAGTTGACGCAACGACTTACATCAACTTTTAAGTAATGCCAACAAAGTTGATTAGTTGACGGAACTTTTGAGCTTTTTCAGCATTTTTTAGGTTCGGATAACTAAAATGAATTTTGTTTTGGCAACTTTTACACTATTTTTGAGTTGTCCAAACTTACTCATTTTGAATTGCGCCAACAAGGCGAACAAGTCATTTCTATGAGTGTATGCTTTATTGCAAAATATTGTTTGCAAACATTTAAATAGCAAAATATTTTGTTAACACTTCAGCAAACACAAAACATTTTCGACATCATTCGCAAAAGGTTAGAAAAGGTTGCCAGAAAACGTTTTAATAAATATCGGGTTATATAAAGGGTATATAAAGAGTATAAAACGTTTTCATAACATTCAAAGACGTTTTTTATACTGCAAATATTCTAACATGTCATAATGTTATTTAAGAGTTGACAAAATATCTGGCAACAAAATGTTTGGAAAAAATAGTTTACAATAACATTTTGAAAACATTTTAAAAATATTTTGTAATGTGTTTTCATACAAAACATAACACTTCCATGATCTTTATATAACCCGACATTAATGTTATTAAAACGTTTTTACCAAAACCAAAAATCCAAAATATAACCTGTGAGGCTGTTAAAAACGTTGTGCGTTTGCTGGGTAATAACATTATAATGTTAGAATGTTTTCTAAATGCTATGAAAACGTACCTTTATATCATTTTAACGCGACATTTAAACGTTTTGTGTTTGCTGAAACTGAGAGAGTCATTAAAAAGATCAACACTGCCATGCTCAATATTCCAGTAAATATGGAAATATTGAACCAAATTATACAATCTAAATGTATTAATCATGAGTCCAATTAATTATTAATTGCTTGCAAACATTTAAATTGCAAATTGATATTTAGTCAACACTTAATAACATTTTGTTAGAATATTTTTTTTAATGTTTTTTGAATGTTATTTAAACCTTTTCTGCAACACGTTTTGTGTTTGTTGAGGAAGAAGGAGTCAAAATTTAAAAGTTCAATACTGCCATGCTCGATATTCAGTAAATATGGAATACCGTAGAATTCCGTCTAGAAGCATATATGCCTCTAAACGAGGGTTTTTTTTAACGAAAGATATGAAAGGCCAATACCCTTCTCAAAAACATTGCAATATATTGGTCTTACAAATATACATGTTTGTACAGCCGCCTTTATCAGTAATATAGTTCAAACTCCAAATAACGTTTTTGTTGAGAGTGTCTGCCTCTTGTGTCAAAAAAAACCTCGTTTAGAGGCATATGCTTGCAGCTTGTAGACGGAATTTTACGATATTGAACCACTCATGTGTCCAATTATATAGAGCCGGGTGCAAAGAAATGCCAATGAGAAACTGAAGGTCCGTTTTAAATCTTTATAATCGTTAAAAGCCAGGCCTTTTGGAAGGAAAAATTCACAAAAGGTCGGCTTTGTCCTATAAAAACGTTGAAATCCGCCCTTTTTTAAAACCTTTTTCTTCAAAATGTTTACTCTCTATAGCCCCCGCATCCCCCTAAAATAAATCTGGGCTATATGTAACGGACCTGCATCTGGAGAAACTACTTTTGCCTTGGTATCTTCATACATTCTTGCTATACCTTCCACAAGTTGATCAGGGATTCCATAGGCTTTGAGAATTTGCAGCATCTTTCCTCTATGAATGGTATCAAAGGCTTTCCTGAAGTCTATGAAAGTTATTATTGCAGGCAGGTTTTAGCCTTCACTCCTTCAATGATCCTCCTTAGGGCCAGTATGTGGCTTACTGTTGTTCGGCCGACCCTGAAACCATTCTGATTGATCCTAAGCACTTTGTCTACTTCAGGCCTGATCCTATTGAGAATCATTTTGTTGAATATCACAACTGAGCTTAAGCTTATCCCTCGATAGTTTCCTGACCTGCCATAACCAGCAGAAAAATGAGCCAAAATGTACGGTGTTGTTTCGAAACATAAAATAAAGAAATATGTGCGATAGGCTACCTTTAGTTTTGATAACTAAAAATAACACGGCAATGGGTGTAGCGGTGACATTTTCGTCAATTTCGACCTCTTCAATACAAAATGTACATGTTGGGCGACGAAATGGGGTGATGCATTTTTGTGAAAGTAGGCTACACTCTAAATTCCAAGGATTTCAAAATAAATCCTTAAGGATTGTAATTAGGGACCAATCAATTTTAGATTTAAAATTAACCTTATACATGTAGATTTGAATTTTAAATCTTAAAGGTTTCATTTTAAATGGGTAAGATTTAATTTTAAATTTTAAATCTGTAAGATTTAATTTTAAATCTGTAAGATTTAATTTTAAATCTAATACTTGATTGGTCCTTAATCACAATCCTTCAGTATTTATTTTAAATCCTTGAAATTTAGAGTGTAGTAGCCCATTGCAGGCTTGTACTATTTCCGGGACTATTATAATGTATTTAACTGTACATATTCTGGATGCAATCAGACGTATTTTGTGCTGCCAATTGTATAATTTTAATGTAACATGAAACGCAATAAACAAAATGCAATTAATAACAATACCAGCTACAACGTGTCTTACTCTTAATATGCTTAATGGAAATTATCGTATGAATTGATTTCATTATTGTAACTCCAAAATCACAAAATTAGAAAAGAAATGCGTTCGTTTCGGTCCAGTGGCTACAAAGAACACGAAGAAACGCATGATATGTAACGCATATCATAATTCCAAGTTTTTCCCCTCCCCCAACCCATGCGTCTATTCTTGATTTACTTGTTTGATGTCAATATTCGTTTCTCATTTTGCATTTATATAAATTTTAATGGATGTATAGCATTAATGCTGAAACCTATGATTTGCATGGGAATTGTTTTAAAGTAACAAGAATCGTTTTGTATGCATCAAGATATGTCATCTCTTATTTATAGAATAAATAATCATTATTTTGTTTTATCATAGGCCTACTGACAATGTAATAATAAACAATTTAATAAAAATTTGTCAAACAAAATTACGAAGCATTTTGTAGTTTTTTATGCATTTTTAACATTCTCCAAAAAAGCTGTTTATTGAATACTAGTATGTTTCCCAATAAGGCTAAAAAAAGTTATGTCTCAAAGCCCACGCTCGCGTTCGTTTTTCTTAGCGCGTCCATGTCAGCTGAAACGGCATATTCATTTTTTATTTTTTCAAAAAGTTTTTTTGTTAGTTTTTTGCCGTAAAATCATGAAATTTTGAGACAAATTTGGAAGAAAAGTTATTTGATTCGATACGCTCATTGTTTAGGTATAAAACAATTGATGTTTGTACTTCAATCAACCACAATTTCATACTGTGTACTTTTGAACACTCGAAAATTACATCTTTAGTTCATAATTTTGTTTTTAAAAATCTAAAAAAAACATCATTCCGCATTCGTTTTTGAAACTGCCGTGGGCTTTGAGACATAGCATTATTTTTTTTAGCCTAACTTGCTTCCTTTATACCCTATCTATTATGCAACAGCAAACTAAAATTATGTTTCCCATTATTATGTTAGAGCTCCAAAAATAAGTAACTGCGACAACATAAATCAATTATGATACCTCAATTATGATTATACATAGTCCAAACACCTTCCTCGAGTCAGTAATTTATTGCATCTCTAAACATAATAATGATAAGAATATAAAAGTATTCATTTTCAGAAAGGAAATGACGCAAGGAATCCAACTAGGCATCCTGCAAAAATGAGCTGTTTTCGAAAAAAAATTTGATTTTACTTTATTGACTCGAGAAAGGTATATGGACTATTATACAGTGGAAACTCATTATAACGAAATTGTCAGGGACATAGAAATTACTTCTTTACATCCAAATTTTGTTATATCAGGGTTGTAAAAAACAATAAATAACAAAAGAATTTTGTATCTTGGTTCTGGAAAAATACTTCTTTATAACAGGGTATTTTCTTTCATTCTTTTCATTCGTTAAATGAGGTTTTACTGTAGTAGCTTATAGTCAGTTTAAGTAAACTAATGGGTACACCTTGACCAAATGGGAACACCAATGTTTTTACTTGCTAGTATTTAGCACCCTTCTGAACAACATATCAAAAAAGGTGAAAAAAGCAAGTGGAGGAAAAATACTAATTTGCATAAAACAAAAATGACCACTAATGCAGGGCTCAAATTTTCGAAATTGGGCGAATAAAAATTGTATTCCTCTCATTATTAGGATTCAGAACAATTTTATTTCCATAAATTGACCAAAAATTTAAATTTGAATTCATTAATTTGGCAGTTGGAAGTATACAGGATTAGGATTTAGCTATGTTTCATTTTGCAAAACAGGATGATATTTGTTAATCCAAAAATATTAGCATGATTAGGGCTGTATTAATCTGAGATCGGGATGCAGCAGCTACCGAATTTGTAAATGAGTAATGTTACTTACATGTAACAGGTCAAGAAACAGCGTTAAGTTAAAGATGGCAAATGGGGAGCTAAATTGACCTGAAATTTAATTGGTATGCATCCGAAATGCCTTCAAGATATGATAGACTTTACAAGCATGTACATTGACTAATATGGAACCAAAGAATCTTTGATAGAACATAGCAATGTCATGCAGTAAAGGCTACTACTCAAAGATGAGTTATCAGTTAAAGTCCCATCCAGTGATCCCAGCAAAAATATAGAAACAAAAATTGTGTATAAATAGCTTTATTAAAATTTGATATTTTTTAAATTTTTGATATTTAAGGTGGCTTTATCGGCTACGGGTGTCACGCACAGAACTCCTTGAAAATGATATCAGATGTGTGTATTGATGAGAAAACCTTACTTGCCAAGTTTTAATCGAAATAGACTTTCTTAATCTAATGACAGGTACTTAAAGTGTATATAGCTGGGATGAAAAACCGACGATCAATTGAAAATTTTGACCTTTCATATTGAAGATGTACATTTTTTCCCCAAATTTTTTTGGGTGTTTTTGGGAACAAAATCTACATCTTCAATACGAAAGGTCAAAATTTTCAATTGGTCGTCAGCTTTATATCAGCTACATACACTTTAAGTACATATCATTAGATTTATAAAGTTTACTTCGAGGACTGTTAAATATCAAAAATATCAATTTTTAATCATTTGCTATAAAATGTGTATTATATCGCGAATTTAAAAAAAATCAAAATTGTTTGATATCAGAAGGACATTCTTCGTATTCATAATGCAATTCGATATGTCTGATGTGCTCTCATGTCCCACAAAAATACTGTCCAAACGTGCATACCCCGTCCCTTAATGCACCGGCTTGAACACTGAGCAGGCTAAGTCAGTAGGCCTAGGCTGTATCAAACTGATTGGTACCAAACAGTTTTTAACGATTTAATATAGACAAGACTGCCACATCAAAATACAACATATAAGATTAATTCACCTAATTTGTAGATATAAATGTTGTGAAAGGATGTCAACTCTAATTTCGATGTTGCATTTGCAGGAAGCACGCTTTATAGACATGAAAACTGATCGGCACCAATCATTTTGATACTGAGCCTGTACATAATATGCTACTAACAAAGACGAAAAAAAGAGAATTTTGATGATTTTTACTCCTTTCCTAATGAGCAAATCGCTGAATAGGCCTGTTGTTATAATGATATTCGGTATAATATCAATGGTGTAATCATAGTGTTCCGTAACAATGCAACACTTTTGTAAAATAACAAAACGACCCACACCACGAACAAAATAATGCATGACCACTATAACCGGCAATTATTAATATTTTTGTATGTGATTAATGCAATCCAGCAGTTACTGAGCTTTACTCGTTATTTTTGCAATTTCTGCTATTTAATAAAGTGGAATGAACCCCGGGGAATGAACTTGCTACTCCGAAAAACAAACACATCAGTATAATATGGTTACTATCATGTTATCATGGATATTAAACTAACACGTGCATGACGTGCGTCACTTTATATTTTTCCTTTGGACGCTTAATTTAAACGAATCACTCTTTCATATTATTAACATGATTGAGAATATCATTTTGAAATCGAAAAAGGATTAGGGTTAGGGTTAGGATTAGGATTAGGGTTATGATTAGGCTTAGGCTTAGGGTTAGAGTTATAGAATTAGCTTACACGAAATAATTACATGAAGGATCGACCATTGTTTGTGTTCAATATCAATTAAACATTGATCACTGGTGTCCAAAATGTGTTCTTTAACCTTATACTAGTGTTCTGGAACACCCCCAATTAACACTTTTTCTGTAAGTCTTTTTGAACACTTGAACACGTCTCAGAACGTGTCCGGGTTTTCAAAAGAAAACCTTTCTAATCCCAGAATTGTTTCAAACTTTATAACGATACCACTTTTGTTTTGTTCAGTTACAATAAAATTATTTGGATAATGAAAAATATGAATTTGAGCGCTTGCGTTCACTATGCGTCAGGTGTTCAAAGCCACTTTTCTGCATCTACATTATATAGTATTAATAAACATGCATAGAAACAATTTCTTATTTTCAAACGGAAAAATAAAACTTACTGACAATTCTGCCTTTGTAATACTTGTCTAGCGTAATTAGAACACAACCAATAGAAATAATTATCCCGGGGGTACATCGAAATATTTTGGTGGGTATGCTCCCCTGAATTTAAAGGTGATGGGTCTTTGGGAGCTGACAGCGTACCGATAAAAGGGGGTCTTTTGGAGCTGCGAACAAGTAAAATGGGGGCTTTTTGGAGCTGCGAACAGTCCAAATCAAGGGTCTTTCTTGGCTTTCTGGTTGAAAATCGACTGAAAAATCCTTTCAGAGCTGAAATTATCAAAATCAAGGGTCTTTCTGAGCTATATTTTGGTCAAATATAGGGGATCTCTCGGAGCTGCGAAATCCAAAAAGGGGGTCTTTCCGGGGGAGCATGCCCGTATGGTCATTTGTGTTGATTGCCTCCCGGATAATTATGCGCCTTAAAAATCGTCATATGAAGCTGAATTTGAGGCGCTTCCCCAGTAAGACACAAAGTCACGTCCCTCCTAATTTATGACACAAAGTAATGTCTCCACGCAAGACCGGATTTAAGATACGTCTTGATTTGCAGTCCGCTTCTGTTGAGACATAATTGCTGGAAGACATGTCTTAATTTAACATTACTAGAGCTCTATCATCAGACAGGACATATATGATATATTGTATTTTGTACTTATCTCTTGTATAAGGTTATTAATTATTTTAAACTGTTGTGATTTGGTAGTTCACAGCATCTTACGAATGGTAGTGCGCTTTGGCAAAAACTGCATCGCTCAATTCATAGCGAGCGTGTAGAAGAATTAAAATATCACAGATATACTTTTATAGGTGCTGCGGTTCTTGAGTTACGTTGTAAAGGGGGCTGAAACAACAACACTTTTGTAAAACGTACATAACTCATTAACAACAATAAATTAAGCAAGTTTGCAAAATATACGATTTGTAGAATGAACTTTTGCAAAACATCAAGGTGTTAATTTTCAATAATATATATTGATCTACATAATGAAAATCGATTGTTTTTTGTTGGTTGCTTCGACCAACAATACCTCGTCCAAGTCCATTACCAAACGCTTGTCAAGACATTAATTTTGTCTGCTTCACAAATTGAATTGATATATTGCGCTGTGAAGCAGCAAATTAAATGACAAATGTTTTCTTTGTACAGGTAGGGGAAAGTGGGGTAATCCCGGGCACCTTTCGTTAAGGCTACACAGGTTCAAGATTAAATAAAGTTCATCAGTGAAAATCATATCAATGCAAAGTAGGAGTAATGTTCTAACTAGCAACCAGTTTTTAATAACTCAATATCTCTAGTTAATAAGTTATAATTAAAAAACAAAATGGAAAAAAATGATGGGGTAATGCCGGACACGGGGTAATCCCGGACACATGTTGCTAAGAGGGAAAGTGGAGTAAAATGATAATCCCCTGAATGTATAATGTACTTCTGTTACCTCAAGCATACAACTATGGAGGCTGTTGTTGTTGTCTATATTTTCGAAATAACAAGTGTCCGGCATTACCCCATCTGTATAGAGACGCATGTGTGTCCGGGATTACCCCTCACGGTCCCGATTAATTTTTTCAGTGCTTGTTCTACTTATCCATTTTTAAGATACCAAAATTCATACATCCAGCTAACAATCAAGTATCAAACATAATTTTCATCCATACTTTATCTGTGTCCCTTGTCGCATTAACTGTCACCCAGCTAATAAATCACTTTTCAGATAAAAAGTCAAAAATGACAATTTCTGTTTTTTCGTAATTTTCACAAAGAAAGGCGAGACCCAAATAGCTGGTAGTACTACACGTAAGGTACACCTTGAGGTAGCTAATACCCTAAGGTAGTATAATAGTGCCACCCTTCTCCGTTTAGCTGCAATCGACGTGTCCGGGATTCCCCACAGTCCGGCATTACCCCACTTTCCCCTACGTAATTCCACACGGTATTTTAAGAGTCATTCAACTCGTCCATTATGATAATTGTAACTTTTCTTTCTTTCTTTTTAAAACTATTATTTTGGAACACAATGGATATCTTGTGCTGTGAAGCGGTATTAAAACAAATTAAATGACAAATTAATATTTTATTTGTATATGTACATAATTCTATACGGTATTAAAAAAAGTCATTCAACTCGTGCAATTATGATTGCGAGTTTTTTTTTAAATTATTATTTTGGAACACATCTATAAAAAAATATTAATTAAACAGGTTATTTTATTGTGTACAAGATTGCCTAATGGTATCAATCATCAGGTCAAGAAGCGGTCACCCACCTGTAGGCGTACTTAACCATTTCCGCAATGGGCCAACTACCGCCAGGCCATCCACAAGCCGGACAATATCAATGATATCATTCAGGACTCAAAATACACCTGTTGCGAACAAGGCCAATTAAAGAGATAATTAAAATTATTGCTAATTATGTACTTGAATTTATTATGTCTTTTGTTAAAACGGTCACTCCGTCCGGAAACACGCATCACAGATATTGTGTTCCAATATCTGTGCACGCATATACATATTTTGTAGTTGTATTAATAGCTAAGGGTGTAATCGCAAAATTGGCAAATTGAATCAGCAAAATTTGATACACTGCAAAAAATATTTTACTCAACACTGAGTAAAAAGGTCACAGCTCAACAGTTGAGTAAAAATTTACTCAACATTGAGCTCAAATAGGTCACAACTCAACAATGAGTAAAAATTACTCAACATCGAGTAATAAAAAATATACAGCAGGCCTAACTTTTGACCGCGACTTCTGCAATCACAAAGATTCCAGGTCTCGTATCGTCCACAATATAGGCCTAATTAGAACTTTCCTTTTAATTTTCTGTCAACTGTAACATGACACGTTTGTTGGTTTGATAGGTGTGTCATTGCAAGTAATAAAATAATTAAGGTTATTAATTAGTCGCCAATTAACTCGCTCATTAACGTGATTAAGATATCCAAATGCATGCAGTTGGGGCCACTAGTGTTACAAGTAGCCTAAGTGTAAACACGAAGTAAGGGACCGTTCACAAACACTTGTAAGGGGGGGCCTGATGCAAAAATTTTTTATCGCGAACATTTTTCGGGGCCCCCTTTACAGATCTCAAAAATGTCAGGCCCCCCTTTTTTGACATGAAAATTATGCATATAAACTCAATTTTCCCAGGAAAATTTGTGGTCATTTTTTTCAGGCCCCCCTCCTTACAAGTGTTTGTGAACGGTCCCTAACACAGGGGATGTTGCATGTTTCGCATTACTGTCAGGTCTGAGATGGGTCAGGTGATCGTTCTTTACAACTTATTATAGAACTACTGCCGTACTGGTCTATCTTTTTACTATTTCATTTCTTAGTTTATTTGTTCATTTTATTCATTCATTGACTATTTGAGTTGCTTGCTTTCTACCGGTGCTCCTCCTAAAAGGGATTTTTATCAAATCAAAACAAAATGAAATAAAAGCACAATTGGGCAATTTTTGATTGGGAGACTTTGATATGGCTTATTATACCAATTTTAACTAACTGATCAAGAGGTTTTCACCTAGACCCATCGGAATCATATTTTCTGGACATCTTATACTTAGCCAGTTCTGTGGTCTATTCTTACTCTGTTGATGATTGCCGATTGACAGCCCTCTTTACCTAATTTTAGATTGACACAACGTGACAGTCTAATGTTTGGTTATATAACGGGTATATAAATAGTATAAAATCTTTTTAATAACATTCACAAACAGTTTTTTAAAGCTGTTGCAAAACATTCTAACATACCGGGTAATATGATTTAGTGTTAAAAAATATTTTGTAAAAATGTTTGACAGAAATATTTTGACAATCTTTTAACAATGCTGGTGTCTGAGCTGTAGTATTTTTTTTCATATAAAACGTTTCCATGACCTCTATATAACCAGATATTTAAATATTAAAATGTTTTGACCAAAACCAAAACGTGCTTGTAACACTAGTATAACGTGTTTATAATGATTAAAACAAGTTTGTGTTTGCTGGGTAGGCCTATATCCTGAAATCAAAACAATCAAAATCAAAAAATATGTAAAAACGAGGTTAACAAAATTTTTTGTAATGGGGTAACGGGGCAAAGACATCTGTGACCTCCCCTCTGTTGTGTTGGCCATCATGATAGCTTAGATTTTCAACCTTTTTTACTCATTTTTGGCCGTTTTTCTTCCTTAAAAGTTGCCCGTATCCCTCATCTGGAAACCTGGCTACACCAATGAATTCAAAGAACTGATTGATAAACGACACATCGATTTAAGAAACTTGTAGGCCGACAGTTTTGTAGTAATAAAAAACAATTTATTTTAAAGCAATGAGGTACATTAATAATATGCATCTGTGTAAATTATAAAGAAAAATATTGTGCAAATTAAACCATATTTTTCTCACTATTGAGATGGACCATAACTTCTCAAGAGTTACTTTACCTGATCATGAAGTTATACTAAACATCTCAAAAAAAGTAACTAAGACACGGTTTCAGATTTGAAGCAGGTTTGACTGCCAAAAATGGCAAAATATAAAGTTTCAAAAAATATTGTTTTAAATATGTTTTCTAGACTGAAATTTTGTGCAGAATTCATTTCTGAAGTCAGAAATGCACAATCTGTCATTGTTTTCCTGATATGAGCATTACAGTAGAGGCATATGCTTTTGACGGAAATAAAAATAAGAGATCCATAAGTGACAACATCATCACAACATATTTGAACTCTATTGGCACATTTATAAAGGCTCTGCAAGGCTCACATCATGTTGTAGTGCAAGTCTGACATCTGATTGGTGCACACACATTGAATATAGGTCACATGATTGCGCAATATTACAGGTACTAATTGTTCCTGATTTTGCTCAAAAATGGGGTGGCGAGTCAATTTGATAAAAAATTAGAACTAAAAAAATATGCATTTTAGCACAAGTTTGGTACTATATCCCTGTAGTACTGTATCATGGGAATAACTGATTAGTTTTTTAAACATGTCGCCCTCATATTTTTTTTGTTGCGATTTTTCGAAATGCCAAATTTTACATAATTTACAGATGTCACAAATTGATAAAAAAATTAGAAAAGAAAATTGAGAAGGAATGGAAAGATATTAATGTTATACCCAAGTAGGAACTTATACTGTGCATAACTGATTAGTTTTTCAAGCCTATAGCTCTTGTAGTTTTCTTGTAATCCCGATTTTTATAAATGGCGGGAATTTTTACACACATCAAAATTTCAAGGGGTAGGGGAAACATTTTTACATTTTGCAAGTCTTTCCCTTAGTTAAAATGAACAAAGTTAGGTATCAAATGAAAGCCCATTCAATACTGCATAGACTGGTAGGTCAACCATCACTGTAGCACCTTCCTATCAAGAGTTATGATTTTTCAAATCATTTTTTTTGCCGAAAACGCCTTATTTTGGCATGTCAATTGTCACGAGGCATGTCATATTTGAATGATTCTGGCGCGCAAATGATTAAGTCAATCACAAAACAAATACCTGAATCCATCAAATAGTACCCTCAGCTGATATGTTAACATTTTAAAGGGCCATATCTATGTATATATTGTAGACTCTATGAGTATACAAAGTTGGCATGTGACAATTTTTGTCACCCAAAAAGTGTGTTTTTCTGGCAAAATCGGCCACAAATCAACATTTTGTAGCAAAACGATGTACGATGCACGCGTTTTGACAAAAAAATCATGTTCTACAAACAATTTTACCCTAGAAAAGACACCTTAGAAATTAAACATAGCTATTTTCACTCTGGGGTGAATTTTTACACACTTTGGCAGTGAAACCTGCTTCAAATCTGAGACCATGTCATAACCCCCCTTAAATAATGACCATTTTTCAAAAACGGGTGATTGTATTACAAATCTGTAAAATGCGTTGGAAGCAGAATTTATTTCTACACATTTTGACACCTCATTTGCAGCAATTGACTAAATATTGATGTCACAGCGTACATTTAAATCAATGTAACCCAAGATTTGGAAGTTGTAGTAAATTGTATTGATTTTGTATTCAGTGTAATGGGAGGAAATCTGTGTAGTGATATCTGAGTGTTTTTGTATTGTAAAAATTTGTATGTAAGTGCAACTTTCAAATCTGGACCTCACTACATTAAATTGACCAGTGTTTTGTTTTCTGGGCTATCGTATCAAATGAGGTGTCAAAATGCGCAGAAATAAATTCTGCTTCCAATGCATTTTACAGATTTGTAATACAATAGCCCCCTTTTGAATAATGGCCATTATTTAAGGGGGGTTAGTTATTTTTTTTGAGATGTTTAGTTTAATGACCTGACAATAAAAGAAAATTACTGGCACGTAGGCTAAAAACATGTTCAATAGCATACTATATTGCTTTTGGTGCCATCTCTTTACTTCAAAATCCTGTTCTGCAAAAATGGTTATTTTCATGTGATTATTTTTGTGCTGCAACAAGTGCAAGTAATAAGACACAATCTTCACGGGTCATTTGGACCCTTTGGTTTTGAAATCTATACACCCTCATCAATTTTCAAACTCAAATTGTAAAGTAGCCAGGGTTTCTGACCATGGCCCACCCACGTAGGCCTATCCTAAAAAATCTGAAGTGAATCCACCTATCCATTCACGAGATACAGCATCCAGAGGTATGGAAACACTGACGGACATTATAAAAACAGTATGCCTCTTGGTGGAGGCATACAAACAGTGTTCTAATTTAGGAAAAATAAATGGTTGTCCCACGGACAACCAGATTACAATTTCTGGTTGTCCGTCTAAGTTTTTGGTTGTCCGTAGGCCTACAAATGTGACTTTTTGGCTAGATTTATGGTTGTCCGGCGGACAACCGAATCAGTATTTTTGGTTGTCCGGCGACTTTTTTAGTTGTCCCGGGCAACCGGACAACCAAAATTTCGAACGCTGCATACAAATGATCTAGTGGGCTATTCCAATTGAAATCTACACACCCCCTGTGGAAGACATGACCTCACACATGGAGTGTGAATTTCAAATGGGGTTACCTAAATGGGTGACTCCATTTGAAATCTACACCCCCTGTGTGGGAGAATTAGGTCATGTCTTCCATAGGGGGTGTATGGATTTCAACTGGAATACCCCAAGGACACAGTCTTTAGCCCTTCTGGAAGGCCCGTTGGTTATTTTCCCACGAAAACATTTGTCTCAGTATAAAATACCCAGTAGTTTGAAGAGTGCTGCTCATGAGTCGTCTTTGACAAAGACTACAGTCTGACATTTTAGTCAATGTTGGAGGTCTTGGTCCATATACCGTACTCGCAGCAGCAGGCAATTCTCGCGTTTCACAATACGATGCGCCGCCAGCGGTTGCTTTTGGCAGTCAAATTTTCGACTCCAGAGTCGACATCGCCGTTCTAGCTGCTATTGAATTTTCATGCCAGTGTGATAATAAATATGTTGAAAAATTTGGCTTTGGATGTCGACTCATTTCCCATGATGCACTGCGTATTTTGGCCTTGACCCAGCGACCGCTGGAGGCGCATCGTATTGTGAAACGCGAGAATTGAATGTGGAGTTTCACATCTTCACTAGACAGCTGTTTTCGGCCTTAATGTCCAATTTTCATCTAATAACAATTCCCAATCAGCATTTTATAGACTTATTCTGCACTTCTAGTGATAAATATTTCAAATATATAAGACTTTTATGACTATCACTGATATCTGCTCCAATGAATAATAATCCTTAATTCCAGAATACTGGATAACCCTTGCAACTTTTTGTATAATATAATAAACCCAAGTATAATTTTGACATAATTATATTTAGTAAATATCTATATATCAGATTGATAGCTTGAGTATAGTCCCACCCCGCTTTTGGGTGAACATTTTTCAAAATTGGGGGTGGGACTATACTGATTTCAAATTTTTTTTTTTTTTCAAGTTTTTTTATTTCGGTTTTGAAGTGTCCCTGGACCTAAACCTAAATGGTAGGATCATTCATGGTCGACCTAAAAAAAAAAAAAAAAAAAAATTTCAAGATGTTTTGTATTTTTAATATGAAAATTGATAATTTGTATTCATGTCATACTCTATTAATGATTTCAAAATGCATTAAAATACAAAACATCTTGAAAAAGGTCAAGCATGAATGATCCTAGCATTTAGGTCTAGGTCCTGGGACACTCCAAAGCCGAAAAAATAAATAACTTTAAAAAAAAAATTTAAATTTCGAAATTTTTGAAAGTTTGGGGTGGGACTTTACTCGAAGGTGGGACTATACTCGCGTCAGTACGGTATATACTGAAAGTATACCCTCTTTATATAAAACATCATGTTCATATACCTCATAAAATGTGAAATAAAAAAACCACAATTCTACACTATATAAAATATCAAAAATAGTAATAAAGTAATCATATTTGATGATTTACCATATTCTACCCAATTAACACCCCTTATTTCCCTAAAACAGTGCCCCCTTCCTACCTTCAGTGACCGTACATGTGTTTAAGCACCTCGGTTCAGGTCACTTTTTGATATGAAATTGGATCACAAATCTAAATGACATCACAGACAAACCAGATCAAGCATCAAGTTGCAGTGGCTACAACAGGATAACTGAAGCACCTGGGTGCTAACAGTGGCGTAGCCAGCACTTTTTCAGAGGGGGGGGGGGAAAGGGGGCAAGACTTTTCACAGGGGAAGCAGCTGCCTCCCCTGGCTATGCCACTGGGTGCTAAGTAGAAAGAATATGGTCATCATATTACATCATCAGCATTTTGGATTTTTGTTTGACAAAACCAAGTTGGAGGAGTTCATATATTGTCAGTAGATCTATTTTCCCGGCAAACAAGTATGAGTGGTTTCAGGTGTTGTTTAGTCTCTTTTGCAAACTTCAGTAGTGAGGTATGTGCCCCCTCTCTGTTAGGGTCTTGGTGCCTCATCTTCTTATTTCCATGGCTTCCCAAACCTCTCTAGACCTTTTGTCATGCTCCTGCCAAAGGAAAATAGTTTCTTCTCAGTCTATAACATTAGACTGCATAAAGAGACTAAGGAACATCGGAAACCACTCAAACTTGTTTGCCGGGAAAGTGAATCAAATGACCATTTCAGACACACCTGATGAAAACTTCTGATGTGTAGGACAAATATATATTACAGTGAGTACAAATTCACTTGGTTTTGTCAAACAAAAATCCACAATATTTACTGAACAAACCTGATGAATCTATTATATTCAATGAAATATACATTATCATACTATGTACTCAATACAATATTTAAAAAATTAAAAGGATGAGATTTAATTAATGCTTTTTCAAAGCCATGCTAAACAGCATTGACAATGTAAATCATATTTCATTCAACTAGTGTTCAGCAAACAAAACACTTTCAATAAACTTAAGTATGTTTGGCTAATAATTGGTGAAAATTATTCAGTTTTGGTTACTCCGCGCGTCAACCAAGTCCCAACTTAGGCTTGCGGAAATCCACATAAGCATTAAGCCACGCATTACACGATGCCCCGGGACACAACACGCAACTAGCGTACGTGCTGCACACAACTGCGTGCACACCATTCGATTTCAATACACAATGTTAATATGAGTCTCATTCTTTCCACCAAATTATAAGCTGAATAACCTTTACCAAGTACTGAAATCACATGAAAAACACTTTGGTCAGCAGATCATTCAGCACCATATGAACGGAAAAGAAAGATTGCAATCTCTGATCCTTTCATTTTTTTAGTTGTGTACATACAATTTTGACCCACTCTGACAAACTCATCAAATGTTGGGTGACAAAAATGGTATCCAATAAAATTCTGAATTGTAAAATATAGGTTTCCTAATATGTGAATAACTTAGTTTTGTCATTTTTTGTTTGTTATGAATGTCAGATTGGGTGTTTATATAAATGTGAAGGCACTGATACACATATAGTTAAATACATATAAGTTATTAATAATACAACAATTAACATACATCGTAAATATTGACAAGAATGCTGTAAAAAGGATAACTTGAGCATATTATGAGCTTATAAAATATAAAAAGGCATGACACTTTAGCATTTCATAAACACCAGCCATGTGCACCTGTTTCTTTTGTTTTCTAATCTGATGACATTTCAACAAAATGCAGCATTAACAATGTGAAATATAAACAATGAATTATCAAAATTAGAATGGTTAACATCCAGTTAATTTTGCTCGATAATATTACATCCCAGGGGTACTCAAGTTTGGTTTGGGTAAGTATTTGTCACTGAAAACAGTTTTGGTACACGTTGAACTCTGACGTATCGTGGAAATTGCCTTTATCATTCATTTATTATTTTTTGATTCCAGTAAAACATATTAAACAATATTTTGTACACACAAAAACATTTCATGATTTTCTGAGTTCAACATGTGCCAAAACTGCAAAGACTGTCCCACAATGCATTACAAATTTTAAAGCCGATTTGGCTTACAAAATTCATCTTTGTATTGCCATGGGATGTCTTTGAAAATTCTGTCATATACATACCAGTATATGCTGTGTCACCCTATATATATGATCTTGTCCAATGCAGTTTTTGTTAAATATTAGATCAAAGGTATCAACTTTGTTCTCTTACGCAGCATTTTCTTTAAAAATGACACCATTTTAACGAGTGGTCATTTTTGCACCTGTCATTGCAACTACCAATGATACTTTATATTTACGTTGTTGGGCAGGAAGAACTTCCTATGTGTCATTGGCCCCTGAACATGTTTTAAAGCAAAACCGCCTATTTGGCACCTATGTAACCTTTTAGCAGCTAATTAGAGGTAATTTGTCAAAACCAAGTGAAAAACCTTTTAGCAGGTTTGTTTTAATCATGTTCAGGGGCCACAATCATATAGGAGGTTTTTTCTGCCCAGCGTTTAAATGCTCTGACAAGATTGTTTTCCACTGAACAGATATTACATTTTACGTCCACAAAATCATGTTAATCGTCTGCTTTCCCTGGCATAATTCAGTGGTTCATCAGTTTTAACATATTAAAATAATTGATTTTTACAAGATTCAAGGTGTACAAAATATACAGATAAGATAAAGTGTACGCATCATATAAAAACTCATATAATATATACCCCGGTAATAACATTTGAGACAGTAAAAATGTTGCAATACAGCAGTTATAAATGTAGTTTTGGTCAATACATTTTTCATGGCAAGCTAAAATATCCAGAATTTTATTTGTTGGAAATTTTGGTTCTGTACATTTATAAGCTACCCATTTCCATCAGGTGATTCTTAACCATGATTTGAACCTGGCACCTCTTAGATTTCAGAGCAATACTCTCGCCACTAAGCTATCAATTAAACGTATATCCAAGGATACTAAAATAAGCAGTGTTAGAAATAAACCAAAATTTTCAATGGCCATATGGGCCCTTGGGTACAAATTTTATGCACCCTCATCAATTGTTACAGGGCCAAAAGTAACTGTTAAATTCTACATTGAAGATGAATTTTTAGCAATAGATAAAATGAAAACACAGAGTTATTTTAATTATATCCAAAAGTTGTTAAAGCATTGGGAATGAAGTAAAACAGTTAATTTAAGAAAGAAATGAACTTATATTTTAAAAGTTAATTTAAATCAGTGATTTTTTTGAAAAAAATCATGTGATTTAAATCATGTGCTATATCTTATACTATACCAATGAAAAAAAAAAAATGTTCTTTCAAGTGCTGTATACATATCATGATGAGTGCATTGCAATTAATGCATTTCTACTATGATAATTACAACTTTTTTTTCTCCAATCTCTCCTTGAAAACCAGTTCCCCATCATTTCATCAATAGCATATTTTCCACTGCTTTACAAAACCAGCTGAAGGGTACCATTTCAGAGCTTATTTTGTGGATAACCTCAAAGTGCTACAACACATTTTGTGTCATAACTTATAATTGACTCCTCTGGCAATAGAACCAAATTAGTTTAATCTTTTGATCAATTATTTATGAAATTATATTTAATTGACTATTCGCTGGCAAATAATCGGATTAACCACCATAGCAATATGTGAAAACAATTATTGAATATATTGCGCTGCACTACAAGCAGGTTGCACCTGTGTATGTATGCAATCATAAATTGAATACAATAGTGCTCTTTTCAAAGATACTTTTCTTACAGGTGCGATTGATCAGCATGATATGGTTCAATGCAAAGTTACCGTGTAAATGTACAAACAAATGTACTAGTGCAGCGGGGTATATTCAAAAATTGTTTTCACCTATTGCTATGGTAGTTAATCCGATTATAACATCACTTCACCAGCGAATTGTCAACTGTGATAACTTGATGAATCTTTGCACGTAACGATGTTGATAACACACATTTAGCATTAATTCTGATTCTTATTCAGTTGATGTGTCTTGTCAAAAATCTCTACACAATTTGGTTGGTTTTCAGGTATTCATTATCACATGGTAGTTGATAGTCATGACAGCAACAGCGGCACACTTGTTGATCACACCATCATGTGTTCATGACATACACATGCATAAACTAAGATCACAGTGCAGCAGCTTAAATGTTTGTGATGGTTTCATTCATTAAAAGAATCTAATGAATTAGCCGATAGTTCATTAATTGCTTTATCTGTTTACCTAAAGGTTTAGGAAGAATCTCCAGGAGATTGTAACAAGAACCATCCCAACACCCAAACATTGCTCAGTACAAACACTTTAAAATTATTTATGACACTTACAAAAATGAATCACAATAGCTTACTATTGCACTTCTGAGTTGGCATTTACATCAGCGGAGTTAAGCACAGATTTGAAGAATAGATTTATCTCAGTCCACATGTAATGCCAGTGAGCGTGCTATTAACCTGTCTGTTAAGGGTGAGTTCTTCCTCATCGCTTTTCGTTCAGTCAATAAACACCTGAAACAAGTGCAGAATATAATGTAGTTATTAATTTTACTAGAGAACAAAAAGAGACCATTTTTAACAGTGTTAAAAGCTGCATCTGAGTCAACTCTCAAACAATACAGTAGGCAAGGAATATTCATGTGCTGTTTTTTTAAACTTATCTTTGGTATTCTTGATCAAAAGCAAAGCAGGTGTTTAAATCTTAATTTAAAATGATAAATGGCTGAATTGGGTGGGATATGTACTGCAGTGAGAATAGACCATACATCGCCAGTAGTTCATTACATGTGAAAAGTCACATTTTAATAATGCCGTGTTTGCCCGATTTCCTTTGTGGTCAAGCAATAGGTTTGCTGAATGAAAATGTACCAGTGAAAGAAATTGCTCGTCGTATGGGAGTTGTGCCTAATGCGATTCAAAACTTGAAACAAAATTTCAGGAGACAGATGAGATCTTTTTCCCTTTCAAAGTCACTTTCAATTAGTGGCGTGCACAAAGGGGGGCAGGGGGGCACAGGCCCCCACTTTTGTTGGTCAGTCGGGGGAAATCAGTCATTCTGCTTGTTTACACTCCTAATCAGACTCCATTCAGGGCACTGAACAACCTGCCCCCCCCCCCCCCACTTTCAATGTGCTGCGCACATCACTGCTTTCAATCTCATAATCTGAAGCATCCATATCTTCATCATTATCGTCGAGTACGGCAGCCAAAACATTGGCCGCTGACATGCCTTTTTTTGGTGGTTTTGTTCACTCTTTTTGCTGCAAATTTAGCAGAAACCTTGACCTGACCCTGTATGCCTAACTCCCGCTATATATAAACAAGCTATCTAATTGACCTAAATGGTCCAAATGTCAAAGGTTGTATTGGCATCATCTATATGCCGGAAAAACAGCATTTCGGGTATAATTATGCAATACTTTATGATGCCGGTAAAACAGCATTTCGGCTTGTAAGGATTAAAGAAAAGCCTGGTTGAGATGAATCAATCATAAGGTCAATTACTGCTTGTACTACATATGCTAGACTCATACCTACCTTGCCAGTTTACGATGCCTATTTTCAGGTGATTTTAATGCAGCATCAATTAGAAATAGGTTGAAGACATCCCTCTGAAACAAACAAACAGGAAAATATTTGAAAATGAACAATAATGCTGCAACAAATACCTTACACACTTATCATTAATACTGAAGGTGAATTTGGGAGCATAAATGAGCAGTGTATACGTAACAACGTGTATTCATTAACTTGAATATACATGTATTATAAATTCCATAGTCATCCAGAAGTTTAAAATGACCAAAACCTATATAATACCAACTTTATCTATTTTTTAATTTTTATTTATTCATGGGATGACAAATCAAATTATGCACAAGCATTGTTCTCCCTTGGTATTTCAGAGTAGTGTATATTTCCCCTCAATCAATGTTGTGGAATGATGCAGTTAACATCTGATTTCCATGTAGTTCCCACAAAATTGACTGAATACAGTGGTGTGAGGGAGATGGTTCTACTTAAATCAATCATTATTACATGATGCAAGTTTAAAAGGTTACAGTTCATGTGTTTACAGACCAGAGTGTCCATCTCTCTTTCCAAGCGATTTGGGATACAATCCTTCATGTGTAATGTTACTGTGGGAGGTATAATACTCCTCCCATGAACATAATGCTTCCCTTCTCAGCATAGGCATAAGCAGATACCCATTTACACCTGAGTGAAGTGTAGCAAACAGGATTAAGTGCCTTACCCAAAGATATAAAAGGTTGGCTATGATGTGACTCGAATTTGCAAACTTATGATAATAAGTGAACAGCACAACAGTACTGATTTCTTGAATGACATCAAACGTCCTTACTATTCTTTCCTTTAGGGTAGCTTGGCAATGACTAACAATCTGGTGTGGGTCATATGACACTCACCTGAATTTGTTTGACCCTACAGTGTATCTCACACATGAGACTATACAAACCTAGTGACTAAAACCAAAGAAATACAGATGGTGCCTAACAGACAAAATTCCCATCCTTTGGCTCGGATAAAAATTCTCAGTACTCATGAGGGCCGATCGTTCTATCACCCATGTCTAACAATTTACCCACAGCATAACATGCATGTGCATTTGTGCAGGTGCAGGGTGTGCATAGCATTTTTATCTCTTGCACTTCGTGAAATGATTGGCCCTCATTAACAGATGATGCTGGACTTTGCCAGTTGGTGCACCATCTATTTAATATTAGTCTATGCACTGACTAACTCACTTTTGATTGTAGACTGTTTAGCCACACAATGGGCTATTCCAGTTGAAGTCCATACACCCCCTATGGAAGACATGACCTTAATCTTTCACTCAGGGAGTGTGACTTCACTGACTTTCAAATGGGGTTACATGAATGACCAGTGGCAGGGGGGGGCATGGGGGAAATCCAGTCAGAACTCTTGCTCCCACCTGTTGCCCCCCCCAGTAAAAACCAAAAATTACGAAAAGTACCACTTTTTACTGAAAAGAAATTCCTTTGAATGACTGACTTCATTTGAACTTTGAAGATTAAGGTTCTGTCTACCATAGGGGGCATGTGGATTTCAACTGGAATATCCCATGTAACCTTTCACATACCTGTGCATGACTACCTCCAATGTTAACAACTTTGTACCTCACTGGATGTAAGAGGTCTACTGCTTTGGCATAGTCACCATCATCAGCTGCAACAAAAGCTTCACATAGTGGCAACCCAACATCTTGAAAAACACCACTCTTGTGTTGCTTTGAATGTTGACTGGTAAGTAAAAAGAGCATGACAGATGAATGAGGATTAGATATATGCAGCTACATGTACACATATAAAAACATCACAAAGATTCTGAAATTTCTAAGGAAATTCAATTATATATTCATAATTGAAAACTGGCGAATCGTATGTTATGACCGATTCTTGCAAGTTCAAACTATACTTTTTTTTAATCCTAATGACCACAGGAATACTTTTAGTTGGGTGTCTCAGGTAAAAACTCAGTTATTGTGCGCATAATATTTTCTGGATGTGTCTATATCTGGATTTTCCTAACACTTACAATACATTGTAATAAGTCAAGAGCATCATAAGTAACAATATGTTTTATATCAGCAAGATATTCAATTGATATATACATCTTCTGTACAAGGAATTCATAACAAAACCCATAACTGTACAGCTACAAGCAGTCTGCTTATTATTAAGTTACAATAATACATAAAGGTGTATTGTAACTTTACAAAAAGTTACTTATGATTATAGGTTATATGCATATCACTTGTTGGGAGTGAAATTGTACAAACTATTACAAGCGTATAGAGATGTTGATGCATTAAATGCCATTTTTATAACAAAATTGTCACTAAAACGTTGGGAAATGCGAGCAAAAATAAATGCATCAACCCGCAAGAAAAATGAACACGTAAAAAGCAATATGCGGAGTACACGTCTGCGCATTATACAAAATTGATGCACTCCTAGCATTTTTCTAACATATGCTCTCAATTGCTCTGATTGGTTCTCACTATCTACTACATGTAAGAGTATGAAAATGATTTAAGCTATGTGAAATCCACCTGTGATCGCAGAACACCTCCTGACATACTCTCTATGTGTGAAGTAACAATGTGTGCAGGGGCTTATAGCTTAATGCTCTGCGTGCTAGCCATGCGCTTCAATAAAAATATTTCAAGTTTTGAAATATTTTCTCAAAATATCAAGAGCTATCTTAAGAACTACTGAACCGATACTAGGCTTGTTTGTACTCATTTTAATGCAATTTTCATGCTGATTCCAAATATGGTCATGTAAATTTACATTTATGAAATTTTTGCATTTTGAATTTTTTTTAAAACTTGTCGTCTGCAGTCGACACCCGCGTGAAGAGAGTTAACATCATGAGGGGTTCAAGCTACATGTTTAAGTATGACCTACAACTGATCATAGAAAACCTACCTGACATATTCTCTAAGTGTGTCCATGAGTTTCTTGGTCAAATCAGTATGTCTTGCTCCTAAGCACCCCATCAATACATGAATATCATTCAACATGATCACATGGTCTTCTACGTGAGGTCGACATAAATCAATGATATCTTGCCATCTATCACCCACATTCTGACCTGTTAGAAAAGAGTTTAAAACTCTTAGATTCCATGGGTAATTCATTTTTACTATACTTTACTATACTTTACTTTACTATACTTAACTAAATTGTGAAATCTACAGCTTAAGTTATAGACATCTACATCTACAGGAATACTGGAACAGAACCCTCCAATAGGGTTGTATGGTCCATGGTGCAAAGAAAAGGGCGACATCGCCGGTGATCACATCGTAACGAATCGTGCAGACAATATCATGCACGATTCGTTACGTGCAATTACATCGTAACAAATCGTGTAGACAGGTTGGTAATACTCATGTGCTATTCCAGTTGAAATCCATACACCCCTATGTATTGATATTGTGCTATTCCAGTTGAAATCCATACACCCCTATGTATTGATATTGTGCTATTCCAGTTGAAATCCATACACCCCTATGTATTGATATTGGGCTATTCCAGTTGAAATCCATACACCCCTATGTATTGATATGACCTTTATCTTCAGCATAGGGGTGTAGATTTCAAATGAAATCATCCATTCATGTAATCCCATTTGAAATTAACACTCCCTGTGTATTAGATTAAGGTTATGTCTCTATGGCTTTCAACTGAAATAGAAAGTTGTTCTCCATAGCCCTCTTTTAAGTTGGTCATAAATGGGGTCATAAACAGTCAGAATCAACACACCTGAAATGCCGTCATATGCACAATGCAGGCATTATTCTTGTTACTAATTAACCATATGCATAAATTATGCAACGGCTGCGTAATTACCATATTTTATGCTGGCAATCTAATTAGATTCAGAACCTTTGGCCCTGCTCCAGATATTGGGAAAAAAGAAAAACCTAACCAAAACGGAACATGGCTAAAAGAGCCGTGGGGATAAAAAACCACATGTTTCACATAAGTTGCATATTAATTTATAAGTCATGCTATCATAACATACCTTCAAGTTCTAACCTATAGAGAAATGATGTTGCATCCAGGATTTCTAGCATCCCTTTAATCTTCAGTGCCCTTGGTGCTATGTCTTGGTCATAAATTCCTAGAGCTTCCTCGTATTCCCCTCTGTCTATGTGAAACACTGCCCAATGCCAGTAATTATGGCTGGCAAATATGTCACATTTCTATATAAAGAGAAATTAATAGTCAACTTCATATTAAACAGTGATGCCCAGCACATAGCTAAGGTGTGTGTAGGGCATGACACGCAGCACCTTCATTTTAAACAGTTGTTGTTTTTCCTTGAATTTCACTGGTTCTTGCCTGTGTTCTATATGGCAATAGAGAACAGCTTGTTGGTGCATATTAAACTGCATGATTGCATGTATCCTTTGCGTTGCACGTAAGATGGTATGCATGCAGTTATCTTTCGTCTTGGCACAGCATGGTATTTTGCCCTAGCGACTAGCGTATGAAGGACTTAATAATGGATTCGCCAAAAAAGTGGACATATTTTACATCAAAACATGATTTTACACTTGATCACAAGATACCATTAATGATACCATCAATGATATATTTTCAGAAATGAGCTATATTTTGCTTACAGACTAAATGGTATGCAAGTAAGACAATATGTGACACGATCTGGTCTATGGGGGCCAAAGGAGGCATTTTTGAAAATTGAGTTACTGTAATTATTACATTATACATACAATAAGCTATCATTTACTGAAAACACCAAAGGTCTAGCATACTTTGTTCTAAAGTTACAAAGTTTTTTGATGTCTATTTTCTTATGTATTTACTTGTTTTTTGACTCCATATTTTTACCTTTATCTCAGTTTCAAATTTGCTGCCTTTAGCCCCCCATGGACCAGATTGTGTCACATATGGTATATATATCTCATACTTACATCCCAAGTTCCCAGAGTTGAGTTGAGGAACTGAATGCCTTCCTTGTGTCTCCCTGTATATTCCATCACATGATTGAGTGAATGTGTGGACCAAGCATCATAGGGATTCACATCTAGACCCTAGAAAAAACCAAAATCATTGATCTATATTTGAAAGTGAAACGGGCAAGATTTTAAAATAATGTTAAACTGAGAGATTAGGATTTGCTTTAGCGTTAGGATTAAGATAGGTTTATAGGTTATGTTTTAGGGTGAGAATTTAGGCAGGGGTGTAGCCAGGGGGAGCTGGGGGAAAAACTATCCCCACTATCTAGACCCTAGCAAAGAACAAATCGTTGATCTATATTTGAAAAGTGAGAAAATGGGCACAATTTTGAAATAAGTAATTTTCGGGTTCGGATTAAGGGATCTGGAATGAGCGTTTTGAGCGTTTCTACAGTATTTTTTGTGGGACATGAGAGCACATCAGACATATCGAATTGCATTCTGAATATGAAGAATGTCTTTCTGATATCTAATAATTTTATTTTTTGAAATTCACGATATAATACATATTTTATGACAAATTATTAAAATTTGATATTTTTCACATTTTTGATATATAACAGTCCTTGAAGTAAATTTTATAAATCTAATGATATATTAAGTAAAGTGTATGTAGCTGGGAGGAAAAGCCGACGATCAATTGAAAATTTTGACCTTTCATATTGAAGATATGGATTTTTTTCCCAAAAAGACCTAATATTTTTTGGTGTTTTGGGAAAAAATCCATATCTTCAAAACGAAAAGGTCAAAATTTTCAATTGATCGTCGGCTTTTCATCCCAACATACACTCATTTTAAGTATAAATCATCAGATTTATAAAGTTTACTTGAGTACTGTTAAATATCAAAAATATCAATTTTAATCATTTGCCATAAAATGTGTATTACATTGCAAATTTCAAAAAATCAAAATTATTTGATATCAGAAGGACATTCTTCGTATTCAGAATGCAATTCGATATGTCTGATGTGCTCTAATGTCCCACAATAAATACTGTCCACATGTTCATACCCCATCCCTTAAGGGATTAGGTTAAGGTTTAGGGTGAGAATTTAGGCAGGGGTGTAGCCAGGGGGAGCTAGGGGCAAACTTCCCCCACAGAAATTTTTCAGGGAGAAAATGGGGATGACAAAGAGTAAAGTGTCCTGAAAATGACTACAACTACTAGGACAAAAAATTGACAAATGGGGACAAAAATTTGGCTTTGCCCCCTCACACTAAAATCCTGGCTATGTTACTGAATTATTAATGTTAGGTTGTATGCTAGGCTTAGGTTGTGTTTTATGGTTTAGATTAGTTCAGACAAGACAATATAATTGTGTTTTATACAATACCTCTCTAGCTGTATCTTCAGCTTCTTTGAAAAGATTTGTTTCTACCAACCCAAATGCATGGTTACCAAGAAGGTTTCTAGGGAAACAAGACACAGAAACAAAACATGACAATAAAGCTATAATTTAGTGCAAAATTAATACGACATTTGCCTACCGGGATATTTAAGTGGCATTATTTTTTGTGATGTTACCCGTTTCTGTTTAGAATAGTTAGGGGCTTGGTATATTTGTTGTTTCAAACTTCTACACACTAATACCTATGGGTTTTGAGATCACCTTGGGCCTATAACTTTAACCATGCCCCTCATAGCAGTCAATATTTGTATATTATATCACTCATACATAAATTCTAGACAGTTCATTGGTTGATCACCATTTATCATTTTTACCATCAGCCTCTCCGTGTGATAGTTTTTACCATCATGTGCTTTGCCGTAGTGCGCCTGTGCCAAGCCGTGCGCTGACTCTAGACTCGCCGATTTAGTTATGGGGTGGCCCCCAAAATGTGAAGTATATCACGGCAAAACATGGTGTTATGTTGATGAAAAAATGTATTTCCTACCTTAAATTGTATTTAGTAATAGAATTTATGTACGAGTGATATAAAACAAATATTAACTGTCTTAAATTTGTGTAATGATTGAAATATAATCACTTGGTGAAAGATGTATTGTTCCATTCCACTCGCCGTTCCGGCTCGTGGAATGGAACAATCCATCTTTCACCTCGCGATTATATTTCGACCATCACACTCAAAGACAGTTAATATTTGTATACTGTTACACAAGCCTGAATGAACTTACCCATAGAATGGCATGTGTTTGTTCCAGTGTGGCAGTACCCGTGCTGTTGAATCCCTCATCTGCTCTGATCGACCTGTGAAAAAGTAGCCATCATGCGCTAATTTAATAGCAACAATGTCTGTCGGGTGATCTACTAGTATTGTCTCCCACTTGCTGCAAGCAGTTTCCATGTCCCTGTACAAACAGCATTTAGAGAAAACAATGGATTGGTCAGAGCAACAGGTGGTTTTGCATACAGATTGGAAAAATCCAAGTTCAATAAGGTGGTACTACACCCCCTGATAAATTTTGTGACTAATTTTGCATTTTTCTCAACAAATAACTATATACACACTGGTAACAAAAGTTATGTATATAGGGGCAAGGAATCCAATTACTTCACTGAAATTTCAGTGATTCAAGACAAGTGTTCATTATATATGTTAAAGGAGTATTTCGTGATCCTAGCATCCTCTTTTTATGACATTTTTCAGTACATGACCACGAAAAAAGCTTATTCCCAAAATTTCAGTTAATTCCGATTTTTGCGTTTGCGAGTTATGCATGATTATGTGTATTACACTGCTCCATAGACAATGCGTTGTAATTTCGTTCTGGTGCACCAGAACGAAATTCAAATTTCACGATATCTTTGCAAAACGAATTAATCTGCAAGAAATATTTTGTACATAAACATTATGTAGCCAGAGGTTTCCAGTGATATAAAAATCTCAACTTTTTTTTGAGAAAAGTGGGGGATGAGGCTGTGGATCACGAAATGCCCTTTAAGAAATGAGGTACATTCTAGCGGTACCTCTTAAAATATATTTTTGTTACCAGTGTGTTATTATTTTTTGAGAAAAATGCAAAAATAGTCACAAATTTATCAAGGGGTGTAGTACCACTTTAATTAATGTACAAAAGAATGCTAAAAGATCCAAATTTATAAAAATGGGAAATAGTTTTATTTTAATGTACAAAAGAATGCTATTAGAACTATTTTCCAATTCGGGACAAATTTGAGAGTGTCAGACTTTCAGAATTTTGGCAAATCTGAATTATGATAAAGGTCTTTTGCAAAAGTTTTCTTCATTCTATAAACTAATGAAAACATTTAAACAAAGTGATATGATGGTAAAATAGTGCAAATCACACTTTCTTCAGACATTTTTTTACCATACCCTGAAATGTGTAGAATACTACTGAAAAGTGCATGGTGGAGGACAACAAAGCAATTCTATGAACTTATATCTGATAAGAAGAGCAAACAAAAGAAATCATAAGGAGGAAGAATCAGAGAGCTCTGACTGCTGCTTGAGGGGAGCGTGGCCAAGCAGTTAAGGCGTTAGACTGGGAACCCAAGGGTCCCGGGTTCGATTCTGGGTGTCCACTTATTGCGCTTAAGCTCAGCTGGCTCTTTGTGTCCTTGAGCAAGGCACTTCACTCTACTTGCTTAGTGCTTCGGAGGGCACTATAAGCTGTCAGTCCCGTGTACATGCATATTTTCTCACATTAATGTAGTGTGCATGTTAAAGAACGTCACAGGCTTTTCGTAAAGAGCAGGAGATCATCCCGGTACTGTTGACTGTACTTCAAAAATACACTCATCTAACCAAGGTTCCAGGATTGTGCATAGGTAAAAAATGCTGCGCTATAGTTCGGCACACATAAAATCAGAATTTTTGTCAGTTTTGAGCTCAATACGCATGGTTCTTTTGCAATACGCAAGCTAACGACTATCATATCCTTTCAACACATGTACATATATTCAAGTGCAAGGAAAAAAATATGGCTTCTTTAGAATAAAAAATTACGGAGATATTCATCATTTTCTACCCCGGTATCCAAAGATTTATCGTCTGAATATCAAATCGTGCATAGCACATTCACATGTATCGATCCCGGGTATTGATTTTAGTGTCTCTGCTGTACCAAGTAATTATTAGCCAGGCGATGTCGGTGTGCCATACATCTTCAAATTTGTGAGTCACAGCTGCTAGAGCTTCATCAGTCATTTGGTTTGATCCATTTCACTTACCCTTCTGCAAAACACTTGACAGCTTCTACATGTAGCCTCTCCCTGGCGGTGATGTTGTTGTTGTTCATCATCATCATCATCTTGTCAATAGATTTTCTGATGTCATCATTAGTATTTGCATTCTGACTGGTCCCACAGACACTAAGGATGTTGGCCAAAGCACTCCCTAATACTGAAAAAAATGAAAAACAAAAACCACAGATTGCATCATTATTTACTCTTATTTGTTACAAGTCAGTTTGGCCTAGTTCACTCTACATTCTGTCTTATATAAGGTTTAACACAACACCATCCATTAACTTGAACAGCATTACACTGTTTATCAGAGAAGTTTGTAAAGATAGAGGTGGGGTTCTGACTTACTCGCGTCATGAAATATCTACACCTCATTTGCTGAACAAGGTGGGTAATATCGTGTGACCCTGGCGTGACCCAATTCTTTTTATACAATAAACCATCTAATCATCATATATATACCTAGACCGATAGGGGACCAGGGATTTGGACGTGCTAGCTCAGGAATGGCGGCTATATGCAAATTAGGAGATTGATGTTTATATCTGTGACATCATTTTTGTCAAAATTATTTGTGCCAAACTAAAAATGACCCGCCAACATTTGCACTTTTCTTTCCAATATATTATGTTGTGAAGTACCATAGCGGTGGTGTTAGTCCAATGTGCATGTGTTAGGAAAATATTTTTCCTGATGGCCCCATGTGGACATGGCTAAATAAGCTGTATTTTCACTCGCAAGGGTGATAGTTCCTTATATTCACAGACGACGTTTTGAGGTCATTCAGTTAATTTTTTTACCAGTTTGTTTTTGTTTTCCTAACAACAGTTTGCCCTTCGAAAAGTGAACTTTGACGTAAGTGGTGCGAAAATTCTTGCTACCAGCGGCCATTGTTTTTATAACACCGATATCTTCTGATCTGCAGTAAAACAGGAGAGCTAATGACACACAGCACTAGCTTAACTACCTTGCAATAAACAGGTCAAGTGTTAACATTGTGCCCAACTTCTCTAGACACTTATATAATATTGGATGGCATTGAGGGTTGTATGAGAATATACTGCACGTGCCATGAATGATAATATCATTCATGGCAAGTGCAGTATATTCTCATACAACCCAAATAAAGCTTTCATCCAATATTATTATTATTATATAATATGAAGCTGACTGAAACTCATAAATGAAAACATTCATGCATCAGAAACACAAGGCTGTTTATAGACACAGGCCTAGGTATACACATAGGCTAGGCCTAGTCAAGGCTAGGCTGGCCTTGTTATTGTGTTGATTGAATGCACACGCACGCACCACGCAGACAATTGAGTAAGCTTACCGTGAAAATGTTGTAGGCCTAACTACTGCAATACCGCCGTGAAAGCAGTATTAAACCATGTTCTCTGTGCACCGTCAATATTAAGATACTGACCTGATTAACTCAGATTATACCCGATGAAATCGCCGTATTTTAGCTGCAGTTTTTGTGCTGCTTGTAAAGCCATGAGGACAACATGACTTGCTGCACATCACAGGGGAGTCGTGCAGTACCAAAATTAGTCTCAATCACTGTTTGTGAACGCTCTCCGTGAATACTGCGTTTATGTGATGCGTGCCTTCTGGGTATTGTGATGAGCGTGCGGGTATCAAGATATATTGAACAGTTTTGTAAAAATACTGAACAGTTTGATTTAAACGTCATTCAGTACTAAAAATAAGTGGTATAGATGGAAGCTTCATATTATATAATAATAAACAATACTCACCAAAGTTGGGATCAGCGTCTGTCATGGTCCCAAGTGCCTTACGGATCCCACCTACGCTTTTATCGCTGTAAACTCCAACATACTAGAATAATAAATTTAACCAAAGCACGATTAGACATCATCCATGTTCATATTAAGTAGAAAATTAGTTGATTAATGATGCCCAGTGTTGATGTAAATGAACTGCCTAGAAAGTGCCTGTCAAGACAAAGAAAATATTTTCAAAGCTATGAACATGTTAAAAGCATAAAGCATTTTGGTGGAAGAAGTGTGAGAAAATTGTTCATGATGTAATAAGAATGTAAGTTTTGAAAATTTTTCACTAATTTACTTTCTGTAAAGTGTCATTATGAATATAATATGTGACCCGATCTGATCCACTCAGAAAATTTTAAAAATTGAGTTGCTATTATCAATACCTGAGACTAGTTGCTAGTCTCAGTTAATACTGACTTGCTCAGTACCAATGTTGAATCCAAAATCACAAACTTTGATTTAAGTTAATTGGGGGAAAAAAAGAGGGTTAGTACCCGCATTCCGCATTGGATTTTAAATTTCTTTGTAAAGCTTTGAGACATACTGTTTTGACCATATATATATAATATATAATGTAGCATGAAAGTTCACTGTTCAATAGGCCTATAACAGCTATGACAATAGCCTAGCTAGCCTTTGTCCACAGTTCAACTTCAACCACATCTTTCAAAGAAAGGTTGATGTTTTAAGAAACCCAAGCTTGTTGATAGACTGTGCATATTTCATTTTAGGAAAATTTTATTGCATTTTGGTGGTTTTTTATATTTGAGAAATCCACATGAAATGATTATTTTCAAGCAATTTTTAAAAGTAAATGACAATATTTTTCAAAAAGATTTTTTCTTTACATACATTTTGTTTATAAACTGTAGGAAATCTCTATCCCCTTACAAGGTACAAGGGGGGGAGCACTTGCATATATTGGCATGCGTCATATATGCCTGTCAATAGACCCCCTTTTTTCAGAAAATCTGCCACCCAATGACCCCTTTTTTCATGCTTACAAATTATCACAAAAGTTTGCACATATTTGCCCAGAAAGTTACCTTTCATGGTAAATGACACCCTATTTTTAGCATTTTCACCACTGACCCCTAGTTTGTACTCCGGTAACAACTGTGACCAAACTGCAGAGACTTGGTCAACAACAAAAGAAATGGAACAGAAATTGGTAACAGCTAGAACAGAGAGCTATGAAACAGAAAATGTTCCACCTCTCATTGCCTGATTGAGTCAGATACTGTAATCAGACAAAGGTATCTTGCAGATGATTAAAGAACATGTTCTTGAATTATCAAGAACATGTGGGCGAAGAGACTTACAAAATGTCAGCCAAGGACTGGAAAGAGGAGAATAGGAAGACAAAAAAGATGTTGGAGATACGTACATTGTATGACATTGACATCATCATCACCTTCATGAGTACAACAACTTGGGCATCAGCAGCAAAGGGAACAGAAGTACATGTATTATGTAAAAATACTGGAGGTGGGCCTCACACAGCAGTGGGTGAAACAGCCTGATGAGTGATGAGTAAAGTGACAAAACATAAAAATTAAGTCTATTGGTCTAATGTCAAAGTAATCAAAGCAACTGTACCTGTGCAACAACTGCATCATACATTTTAGCAGCTTCATTACTTGTTGTACTTAATGGCAGTCCAAAATTGCTCCATGCCTGTAGACATAAAGAGATAAATTCAACAATTATACTACATGTAAATACTACACACTATACACACTACACAATGGGTAGTACGTACAATGCACACACATACTAGTCCTAGTAGGAAGATCGAACACAGACATAATCATTTGGACGTTAAATGAGCTGGTTCTTCTGTCCTAGATATCTGGCCTTTATGATACACACATCCACAAAGTTGCACACATTTCCTAAATTTTCAATTTTCAATTATACAATTCTGTTGGTAGACGTTTTTCACTATATTCCATATATGATATTTCTTCTGTTGCTTCTGTTGTATATCCCTTGCATCTTGCTCAATTGATTTACTCTGCATCATTGATGGCTGGTCAAATTTGTAGAGATTTTTTGAGCATATAAAACTGTTTGCGTTTGTTATAAAAATATTGCACAAATTCTATGTTGTATGATTAGTTATGCCAGGATTTCCAGGTTTTTGCTGGGAAAAACCATGGTTTTATAACCGCAGTCTAAAATATCACCCCCCCACCATTCTCTCAATGTGATGAGTTTTTGTACTTGGGTATCATTTTAAAATCTATCATATTTTTCTCATTACCATCCTGAAATTTAACGTTAACTTGATGTATTTACGAAGAAATCATGAAAAAATAGTCGAAAGTCAATAGTGGTTACCATTTTATTGAAATTTCACCCTCCCCTAGGCCCGGAGGGGGTTCTCCCTGGTTGAAGGTATACGGGGATGTGCCACGGTTTTGGGATACCTTTTCAGCAATTTTGGTATATATCGATGGGTGGGTTTTCAGTGGAGACCAATGCGTTCCATTGGGCTCATTGGGCAAAAGTGTCCCTAAAAGTGCCCAATTAGGGCAAATTTGGGTGCTTTGTGGGTGTTTATTGTGAAAAATTGGTATGGGTGGCAAAAACAGCAAAAAGTTGGTAGAAAGTCAGCATCCGAAAGTCTGTGTGGCACATCCCCGTCAAATTTTCGAAGACCCCGGGCTCATTACACGGCCCCTTATTACGAGGTATTATACCACAAAATGTATGCTGAGTCTCATGATTGAGAATTTAATATTTTACCTATAATAACACTGCATGAACATAATACAGTGACATGATGAACACTCATTCAGACTCAGCAGTGATATAACTTTTATAAGCTTATCCATGAAATGTATGCATTTCATTTTCATTTCATGCATGCATGATTTGACTTATTCTAGCGGAAACAGGACACCTCGCCCACACGCAACTTCGCCTACACGGCATCTCGCCTACGTGCCATCTCGCCCCCTATGCAATGCAATGGCGGTGGATGTATGACGATGTGACCGAAAGGGTCGTGTGTTCCTGTGTTGGTAGCAGACTGTACGATCAAGGATTCGTTCCAATGAATGCACGGGAATATTTAACAAATTTCTGTGGGTGGGGTGTGTGTGTGTGGGGGGGGCCTATGTGTGTGCGTTTTATAAATTGAGGCCCCTACGGTCCGCGTCCCGGTGTAGATTATGTTCGGTTTTTAACACACCGTGTTGATGTGATTATAACAATATTTTTAAATATTTTAATATGTGTATGCATTTTTTTCAACATGCATTTTTAATAGGCCTAATTTGATAACTTCGTGTTAAAGTGTGTTATACGTGAATTTTTATGAAGATAATTATAAAGAAAAATATGGCAGTCTTAATTTTCTTAATACCATTGATTGTTAAAACTTTCAGTTTTTAATAACGTGATAAAGTGTTTATAATAAATTTTTGGCCATTTTCAGCGAGCAGGGCCTGTACTGTGCGTTTCGCCCCTTTTTACACCGCGGGTATTTGCTACCGACGATTGCTTGACAAGTCCCCTGCGTGCCTGCACACCGCCAGCCAAACCACGGAATGGCCCGGAAATGGAATATAGGCCTACTGGATACGTTGCGTGCTACGGTCACAGTGCCATTGATTTATCCATGTCATACCCGGTAGTGTGCTTGTAAGTCCGTACTATGCACATGAAGACGAAGGAAAGCCATTGAATTATGATACAAAACCATAAGGGTAATGAAAGTTGATTCCAAGTTTCCCATCATCGGCATCACTTTTTTACATTATATTAGCTTATATTTTCACGAACAATAATTAATTTAATATGTCCGAAATTTAGGCCTTATAAATGTATTTTTATGTTAAATCCTTAGGCCTATGTATTTTATTTTTACAGGCATGTTTTCATGAACAAAAGAATCAATTAGGCCCTATTATATGTGTTATTTTATTTTACAAATTATGTTTACTTACTTCATATAAGTTCATACTTTTTAGTGTTAAATTAATTATGGCCAGTATGGCCTAATAATTTATATAATATGGCCACAAAAAGCGCTTGCGAGTTTTGTGTATTTTTATTTAATTATTACCGAATCATTCATTTTACCGGCTCACTTAAAATAACTTAAAATAAAGCTTGAGATGTTCAAAACTGTTTAAAACTTGCAGTCCTATAAAAGATATTAAATCAGAGAAGATCTTCTTTGACATAGCCTAATGAAACAATTAAGGGGAAAAATATTTGCCAAATTTTTCAAAGACAAATGTGCACAACTAGCAAAACAAACGCCAGCAGCATGCAGCTTTGAGATATTTTGTGGGGTGCTGTGCAGTGACTTATGCCCCATTTTTGCACCGCGTGTTAACGGCGGATATTAGCTACCACTTACACGAAAACGCCGGGTGTGATTATGTTCAATCAATGGTACGTGATCCAAGCAGGCAAAAATGCCAGAATACACCGATGTACCTTCCTTGACAAGGCCGGGGCCCGCGCGCGGCCGCATGCCAGGCCTACACACTGATGTACGATCGATTGCTTGACAATGCTCTCAGTTTGATTAAGACCCCGAGAATTATACGGGCCATGTTTTGTGCTTGCGACGTAGGCCTACATGTATCGGAGGCACACGAAGAAGAAAAAGTTGCAAATGTTTGCAAAACTGGTTAATACTAAATACGATTTCGGTAAAATTTTAATTTGGGGTTATTCTTTGTCAAATATTATTAGTATTAACGTGCTCCCTTATAGGCCTACACATCCAAAGACCTATCATTTTCTTATTGTTTTCACGCAAAAGGCCAGCTCCCAAGACCATTTTGTGGAAAAGTCCTAAGTTTTAGAATATGGCCCAGAAAGAACTCTTTTTTTTTTTTTTTTGGGGGGGTCTTCCTCGAAAGGCCTCATTTGTTAGCAACTGCCCTCGAAAGACCTCTTTTTTGGATCCTACTCCTATTTATTGCACAATTTTGCCCCCGAAATACCTTATGACCGCAAATATAATTATAGGCCTACTAGCGGGGACCCGGGTCTCCTACGAGTTTTACTAAATTTTAGACAAGAGGAAACTGAAGCTGAATTTCTGTTAGGCCTATAGAAGGAACGGGGTTTCCGACATTTGCAGGCCTACTCTTGGAGTGCAGCACGGGTTGGAATGTATCATCATGCACGTACTTTTAATGCAGGAATGGGATATTTGACGCTGTAGGTATACTAAACCTTTAACCATACCCCCACACATCCCCTTTCATATATTGAACACACATAGTCCCTACTCGAAGAATTGAGCGCGGAAATGGAAAATGTTACTTTTACGCGCATTAAACTGAACTTGTGTTTTGTTTTCTTTTTCCTGTATGTAATTCTCTAATCTTTCTCATTGACTTTGGTTTGTTTATTTGTTCTCTCTACGTCCACTCCCGCATACACACCCCACCCCACCTAACACTCCATACACACACCCCCACGAACACATCTCGAAGAATCAAGCGCGGAAATTGAAAATGTTACTTTTGCGCGCATAAATCCGAATTTGAATTTTTTGTTTTTGTTTGACGGTGGTGTTTGTTAGAAATCAGTAAAGAAATATGATGTGCTTATGTATAATATCCAAGAAGGTATACACATGATAAATGAAAGAAAGATAATAATTATAATAATAGAAACAAGGAATGAATTATTTTAGACTTGTGTTAATTGTGTGTATGCCCAGCCTGATCATGCAAACGACATCCGAGTAATTATAGCTTCCAAATCTGGGTGTTTGATAAGCCTAGATAGGGAAGACCTATTCGTAGACGGTGCGCACATGAACAGGCAAATACGGGGCAAAATAATGATTTATATGAAGTTTAAAATGAAATCATGTATGGTATTTGATAGACCTAGAAGACGCGGTGCGCGTGTTAACAGGATCTAGGAAAAATAACGAGTTATATGAAGTTTAAAATGAATCATACCTGTATATAAAGCTAAACAACCTACATCTTCCAAATCTGGGGAAAATAACGAGTCATGTGAAGTTTCAAATTAAATCACAGCTCGTATATCAATAAACACATTTATTGCACAAAATGTTTCCATTTATTTGAAACTTTTTCCCAGGGAAGCTCCGATGTCTTACAAACATAATGAATTTGATTACAATGTATATATACTCAGTGGACATGTTAAAACATTACAATGCCAAAAAATCAGCATGATCAGGGTTGAAACGTATTATGTAAAACGATCGAAGGCCTACACTATTATGGTTTTATCTCTTGGCCCGGCTCTTGACAGTTTCGGCACACTAAATTAATACTAGGAGAAACTTAAGAAATAAGGGGAAGGATTCGACTTTGAGCTTGTCACCAAGAAATTTAAGAAAGAAGGACTCCGGGAAGGCCCGAATAGACTTTGAGCATTGGTCATCAAAAGGCCCTTCCATCATGAGACGACCATCTATATATATATATATATGTTGCGTAGAGAAACGTAAGGTCTTTTCGTTTTAGCTTAGTCTTTCACATGTCATTTCAGTACACCCATTATAATCATTTTTTCTCTTTCCCGTCCAATTCCGTCGGTAATCACATGGTTCAAACTATAAACGAATACCGTATTAGATTGTTAAACCCGGTTTCCTCCTTCAGGCATAAGTCCAAATTCTTTCTTTCCTTATGTCCTTAATTTTTCTTTATTCAATCCTGTTCTTTCTTGAGGCCTAGGCCTAATTCTTTTTCCCCTTTGATACGTTATTGTATTGCCAATGGTCATGTCATATACATAATTTTTTTGGTTTGATCTGAGACTAAAATACCTAAAGCCTTACTTGCATTTGAATCAAATAAATATATTATATAGGATACATGCTAAATACTTGAAGCCAAAGCAATTAAGTATAACGAGTCAGCTCATGATGACGGTGTTTACTGTTTATGCTACATCATATGCGCAGGTGCTCCTTTGTTAAAAGGGATATCCCTGATGAGGAACGGTCAAAGAGTAGTTCTCGCCCGAGTCAAAAAAGATAAACTGTGAAAGTCCACTATATCCGCCACACCCAAAAAGGAACTTTTGCGATTCGTCTTCATGGTCATTCTTTTTTTTGACAAAAGACAAATAACTTGAGAAAAAAAAAGATAGAAAGAATAAAAAATAACATACACAACACAAATGCAAAAGCATCTCTTACATTATAATATATGATTAGTAGGCCTACAATATTATGCATATTTTTAAATTCGTTTAAATACTTCGTTTGTCCGTGGGTACACGAGAAAGGCAATAATATGTTATATTTATATATAATTACTTTGTTGTTACATTATTTTCTTACACAAAACCTTCCCATTTCATACGAAGTGGTCCTTCAATAATGTGTGATTTGCATAAAAAATAGCTTCCTATAATCCTATTTAAATGTTAGTTTTCACTGATAGCTCGTATACTGATCGCATTATCCCCTTTTAATTTCGAGCCAAATAAAATGAGGTAAAACGAAGAAAATTGCTACTAACTATTTCATTCCAGCGCCTACAATCTGTGTATTAGCTCGCCGATCATTATTATCGGGAGCTAAAGGAAAATTATAATTATAAAAGACCAACTTGGACCCAAACCAAACCGATCAGATAGGGCCTACCGCGAGTCAGACTCAGATGCCAACAACAACCCGCTAGGAACCACAGAAATCCAACCAAAAGTGGCAATATAATAATAAGAAGCCAAAACACACGCAGTAAAACATAAAATCAGACCAAATACAAGAGGAGAATAAAAGTAAAACAAAATTGTGACTAAAAATATTTTCAAAAATAAGAACCACATAACAAAACAATAACATAACACATAACAAAAAGTAGAAAAACAAACATAAAAATAGAATAAAAAGGCCTAAATCCAAAAGAAAGCAAGACCAAAGAAAAGCATACGCAAAAAAAAAAAAAAAAAAAAAAAAAAAAAAAAAAAAAAAAAAAAAAAAGAAAAGAAAAGAAAAAAAACATAAAAATGGAAAACAAAAATAGGACAAAAAAAACCCCAAAAACACAAACAAACAAAAAAACACCCTCCTCCCCGAACATGTCAGAAAACAATACCAAATAAAGAAAATCAAAAGGAAACAGTACAAAATACAGACAGACATAACATTAATTGATATAGACAAAATAAAACAAACAAAAACCCATAATATACAAAAAACAATACGATCGTACCAAATTAGTATATAGTAGGCTACAAAACAGTACAAAATAAAGAAAAGGATAACCAAACCAAACCGAGCCAAAATAGAACTAGAAACGTAACAAAACCAAGCAAAAGGCCATAGGCCTATCCCAAACAAAGAAATTAATTTACCAAACAAAGAAAAGCATAAACAACAGTACACTAATTAAAGGAAAAAACTAAATTGAAAATATAACCAAAAATCCACTCAGACAAAGCTTTAATAAATCCAAACGAAGAAAAACAAATAAACATTAAGCAACATAACAACTTCAAATCACCACAGCACGATCATTAAAAATAATCATCACCTATTGACACCGGGCTGTTCTCAAGACTACACCAGGACGTGGTCACCAGACTAATTCTCGTCCATTCAATGGGGGCGATTTAATGAATGCATCATTGAGAGTACGGTCTGAATACACACACATCCTGTGCGCATCGATCGTATACATCCACAATGCCGGGCCACAATGCCATTGCGTTGCATTGCCGCTATAGCTAATTAGGGGGCGAGATGGCACGTAGGCGAAATGGCGTGTAGGCGAAATTGCGTGTAGGCGAAGTGCATTGTGGGCGAAGTGTCCTGTGTTCATTCTAGCATGACATTGTGTAGCTCGTTCACGTAGCGTTTTCGTTGTCCCACTGGAGTGTTAGGCTAAGTAAAAAATAAAACATGTTTCACGTCCGGGTTTCCGAAAAAAAGGAGGAAGAGGGGGCTTTTTATTTTCTATTTTTTTATCGCAAAATTGGTGTAAATACCCATACTTAGAGCTGTTTTAGCGTACAATCCGTACATACAATAATGCCCGGAAAAAGGAGGAGACCCTTTTTTTTTTGTTGTTCTGAGAGTTACACCCTCTAATGATCACAAAACCTTCCTAAAATGTTTCTTGTATCTTAACAAGGCTATAGAAAGCATCCCAACTTCCTAGACATATTTTTTGAAAAGTTATAACTGAATTTCAAAAAATAAAAATTTATTTGAGAAAACCTCAAAAAAGGAAGCGGGAGGGGACGTGAAACATGTTTATTTTTTTATTTGGCCTTATCGTCAGAGCACCTCGGACTAGACATTGTGTATACTTGCCTGACAATCTCTCCACTGACTGTGCATCTTGACAGCTGAAACGAGTACGATTTATTGTGGTATTGCAAACTTGATCTTCTCAAAATCTGCATAAAAATGACAAATTATTGTGGCTTACGTGAATTACGACTTGTCAAAATTGACCTTGGCCTGTACTTTGAAGCCGCATACCCAAACGACGGTTCATAAGGTTACACGTTGTGCCCTGCGTTCAGTACGAATTATGAACGCCGCCTCTCATTGTTTACAGATGATATTTTGTCAACAATTGCATGTGACCTTTTTCTGTGGCGCAGATTTTTTGTAAAGTTACACAATCGATCTATCTTAGTCACGATTATCGCACTTTCAGTTTCCCACGCGTTTGAACGGGAATTGGATTGCGTACTTTTTCGATGTCTAGTGAGCACATTTTTTCAATATTTTGAGAAAATGATGTCAAATTTTCTATTCTGTATTGTTTGGTAATAATGTCTTTTGCCAATAGTATGTTTAAAGTTGTAATTTTGTGTTTTTGATCGCAAAGATCGGATATTTTCGTTCCCGATTCGAATTCTGAACCCTTCGCAAGGGTGCCGATTTCGGCAGAACTTTGACGATAATTTTGCCTTTTTGGACACTAAAATGCTTTCGATCCTTAATTTTGTTTCAACCGAGTCTTACATTAGCAAGCACAATACGGTTGGTACCACTTTTATATACATTGATGAAATTTTAAAGATTTTTTTCAAGTTTCTAACCGGCGCAAATCGTTAAGTGTGTATTTCCCATTGACATCCAAAATGGGAAATACGAGTCTGATGGACATAGGAACGGCGTCCATGAGACTCAGCGAGTCTAATCTATCTCGCATTTTGTTGTGCTAAAACCTTAAATAAAGATGTCGGTGGACATGATGGGGGAATATGAGAGGAGGGGATCATCAAAGCAGGAGGTATGGTAATGTTGTTGGTGAAGTTTGTCTTCTTTTTTGGCTACGGTGGTGTTAAATAGTCAAAAAATAAATGAAGCTTTTCATCATCATCAGTGAATGGTGCCGAATTTGGAAGCCATATCAATAATTAAATTTTGCAAATTTATGAATTGCAGTAAGCTTCAGACTTCAAGTTCAGTTTAACACAAATGTATTTTTAAGTTATGCACAAATCAATTGTAGTCCCGGCCCCCAGGGGCCGAGGATAGCGGGGACTTACTCGGGGATGTAATTTTGGAAACTGTCATGACTGTAACTCTAACTGTAGGTATCCCAGGCAAACCTTAGTTAACACATTTGCTAGTCAGCGAAATTCGCCGAGACCGGGCCCAAACACAATGCATATTTACATTGAAATTTTTTTCGAGAATAGGCCGGTGAAGGAAACCTACATAAATATGTTTTCTATACTTCACTTGACCCAAATATATGATTTTTTATGTCGCACATGAATTTTAATGTTGTCAGTTCATTAAAAAAAGCTGCTATCGCCATGAGACTAAGATCTGGAAACACCCCTAAATGCCGTTTTTGGGAATTTTGCTAGCAGAATCTTTTTGATGGAAGTCAATCTTTGACAAGAGGTAACTTTGTTACGGAAAGTGCTATGACAAAAATGTTTTCTTTACTCAATGCCAAACAATGGCAATTTGATATGTAAAATGATGCAGTTTGATGGCAAATTTGAATTCACATACCTTCTAACTGTTACAAACAGTGACAAACATGTTAAAGTCTTATTCAGATTTCATTTGACAGCTTAACCATCGCGTATACGCGCGCGACGTCAAGCATGTGCATTGGACCTTGTGCAAATAATATGCGCTGGACGGCTAGCAGTACGCTTAATTTGTAAAAGGGAATCTGAATAAGACTTTACAGTCCCGGCTTAGTTCCGCAGGGCGGGCACTATTTCGTGTACATCCCGGGTACATCCCCGCCAAGTCCTCGCTTCTAACCCGGGCACCATGTTCAAGTCTCCATATACTCCCGGCCCCAATCTTGTGATAGCGTCGAGCAAGGGCATCAACTTGTCGATGGCCATAGTTCTTTGCACCGCATAGGCCTATTTTGTGTCTATCATTGATGATGAAAATATTTTAACACTACCTAAATTGTCTGTATAGAAATGATAGAACCAGCGCTCAAATGACGCAAAAATGTGGGTTTCCGCCAAACATTTAGCCTACCAGTCTGTGTTTTCCACCAATCTCGATGCAAAGTCAATCTCCACGCTTCTGTATTTTTTGTCAAATCAACGTATGATTGATGTTTTTATAATGTGAAATAATATAGTTCAATAAAATTGCTGTTATTCATCCTTTTTTATTTTAATAATAATATTAAGTAAATAAATTTAAAAACATATTTAGCAATACTACTTCCATGTTTTAGGCTAAAAATTAAGTCGCCATCTTGTCTTCACTTTCGCATAATATGCGTTGTGTGGGAATGTTTTTCTTGTTATTTTGTGATAATGAAAGACCGAATATGTGGCAAATAGTATTTGGATTGCAGTAGTTTAGAATGTCATGATTTGTACTAAAAGGTAGTAGGCCTACCGTACTCCCCTGATAAATTTTGTGACTAATTTAAAATAATTCTCAAAAAATAACTACACACTGGTAACACAAGTTATGTACCGGTATATTAGGGCAAGGATCAGACAAGTGATCAGACAAGTGGTTTATTATGTTTTAAGAAATGAGGTACATTCGCCTGATATTTTGCTGATTTCTAAATTTGAGTTGAAGCAATATGACACCATTTCTGTTTGATGTGATCGCCTGTCGTGATCAGCTGTGTTTACTTCTGAACTTCCATTGCTAGCCAACAATTGTTCATTTTTGATCCATGATTATTTGAGCCAGTGCGCTCGAGATCTAAAGAGGTGGATAGGAGTGACAATTTATTTTGATGGCGCGTACTTCACTTCGCCTGAGATTGACTACCTTAGCATGAGATTAGCGTGAGAAAGTAATGTGCCAAATTTGTGAGTCTTACGCTGAATGCATTGCGTGAGAGTTGATAACCCTGATGCGTGGCTAAAAATATAAATCGGGAATAAAAAACGTAATTCACTTCTGATGATCCTGTCAAGGAAACCAAACCCATTAATTGTTAGTTCACTAATTTAGTGACATTTTTTTTTCAGTCCTCATGGGGAAATCAATTGCGAGAAAAGATGTTGGTAAGTTCTGTTCTTTTTGTTTCTTTGATATTATTTGATGCTTTAAAACATGTAGATCATTTTGCATATGGATTGGTTGGTGCATTTTATTGCAGAGTACGTATATGAAGTAAAAATGTTATACACAATGTACTGACAATATAATGACTAGTATAAATTCAGCTAATTTGGAGGACATGGTCGGGCAATTTTACAGTCTGGGCAGTGAAAAGAGAGACAACGACCCCATTTACACAGAGCCTGAAGTTGACTTAGAACTTGACTTCATTTGTGTGTAAACAGGGTTGTCATCATTTGAACTCGACTTCAAATTACGCCCCGGAGCAACATTTGTTAAATTCAAATTCATAATGGTTATTTGAAGCGTGAGCGTGAGCATGTGATGGCATAAAAAGTCAAATTCACAATTTGTTTTGAAGTCGACTACCGTGTAAACACCCCGTTAAGAAATAATTTATGTTAATCCTTAATCACAATCTGAATTTGATTGAAGTTGACTTCTCTCTGTGTAAACAGCCTAAACAGGGTCAATGATGGGGTTGGGGGCATTAGCTATCGGGTTTGTTCAGATCAGGGAATTACCGGGGGAATTAAATATTATGCCCAGCCAGCTCATCTTTAGTACAAATTAGCCCCATGGGCACTACCACTTGAATTATCAGGCTCTACATGCAAGACATATTTTGATTGGATACAAATAGAGATATTGACCCAATCATGGTAAGAATAGTCAGAAATGCTGGGAGATGTAAAAGGTCTATTGTGATTGGTTACTCTGATGATTATATCATGTAATTAACCAATCAGGGGCTCTAAAAAATACAAAATGCAGTATTAGTGCCCATGGGGTTATTTTGAATTCAGTACTGGTAAATGTAAATACATCCATGTATGAGCCAAAATATAAACAAAATAGTTGAATTTAGGGTACATGTGATAGGATATAGAGTGAGGTCATAGGTCTGTCACACTACGACGGACTGGATCAACGTACATCACCGAATACAAAAATATTTTATTCGGTGGAAAATCACCAGTCCGCAGAAGATTCGTGGGATTTTGGGTCCGATTCCGTTCGTCTCTCTATGCGCTTGTGGCGCTAATAATCCTGCAGGCGCCTTATATCCGATCGTTCAACGTCCGACAAATGACCGGATTTGGGGGTCCGATTCCCGTTCGCTTCTCTATGCGTTGTGGCCGCTAATAATCCTGCAGGCGTCTTATATTCGATTCAACGTCCGACAAATGACCGTGGGGGTCAACGTCCTACAAATGTCCGGATTCTCTATGCGTTGTGGCCGCTAATAATCCTGCAGGCGTTTTTTATATTCAATCGTTCAACGTCCGACAAATGACTGGCGAATCCGTGGCATGTGGCACCAACAGGGACGCCCACCCTATCAGAAAAGTGGGGAGGAGAGGGTGTTTGAGAGGGTTTTGACCCCTTAGAGGCAGTGACGTAGCAAGCACTTTTTCAGAGGGTGAACAAAGTGGGGAAAGACAACTTTTAAGGGGGAAAACTTTGACGAAAATGGTCAAATATTGGCTAATAAGTACAAAAGGGCTACAAATCTGATATATCAGGGCAACCAGCGTCCGGGGCAATAGACGTGAGAAACCTTTGGACAATGAAGGCCCAATTGAAGCCATTTGTCATTTTTTGGATCAATTTTAACTATTATTGGGTACTATTTTAGTTTGAAACAGCCGCAAATTGGTGAAACGAAAGCCTAATTGAAGCCATTGAAAAGTTTTCACCATTATGATTATTGTATAATATAAACAATTATTTTAAAATAACACGTGGATGTCCATAGCAGAAGCAAAAAGGAAGACTTGTCCATTTTTTATTATTAATGTGCAATTGAAACCATTTGCATGGGCACTGTAGGGCCTATTTACATTATTAGGCCTAGGCCTATTGTGTAGAAATTTAGTTTTAAAATGGAAAATTTGGAAAATTGTTTTGGTGCATCATTTTTACACTATTATTGCCTTAAACAAAAAACAAAGAAGGCCCGAACTGAATTTGCAAAATTTAAAATGTTACACTGATCAACTGACATCACTTAGATAAGACTTCAGACTCGTAATTTCAGGTAATACATGCATGGATTGATATGTTAAAGTCAGTTATAGACCTAAGTCCGTCTTAATACTGATTTTTGTGACAAAATGTCACGGGCCCTACATATCGACGGGCCGGCAGTATTTTTTCACAGGCTTTTGGACCAAGGAACCACATTTAAGCACTGCCTATAATAATCACAGGCCTATACTTAGGCTTACTATATACTATCCTGGGCCTACTCAATAACATACCATTTAACCTTTTCCATGTTTTCTCTTCTTGTTTCTTTCTCGTCAATCACTAAAACTGGTAGGAATTTGATATTGCGTCCTCTACCCTTCAGAAAGTGCCCCTCCCTCAATACTACTTACATGCATGGTCCTACTAAATTACGTGCAATTTAACTTTTTCTCTTCTCTTCTCTCTTCAATTTTTCTCACTTTCTTTTCTTTTTTCTCTCCTTTCCCCCTTTTTCTTCTTGTCAGTCACTAAAGTACTGTGGCAATATGATACTGCGTCACACACCCTTCAGAATGTCCCCCCCCCATGATCGATGCACATGTTCGCCATAGGCCTACATCCGGCACAAGCGCCTGCGAAACCTTGCAAACACCTGCGGTATATAAACGAAAGAATAACGAACAAACCCAGGGTATTATACAGAACAGTACGAACACACATCGGACAACTTCCGAACATGTGTATTCGGCACACTCCGCTTCAAGTTTTGTGCATGCACAAAACTTGAAACGTATTGTCGACGGACTAAACAAACATCACCTAACACGAAACGCATTTGGCGGATAATAGCAGGACATATGAAGAACATAAAACGAACATTGACGAACACTAACGGATTTGCTAAAATACCATCCGCTTTTTTATACGGAAGACCGATCCGTGTAGTGTGACACTAACACGGTCTGGGTCAACGTACATCACCGAATGCAAAAATATGCTATCCGTGGTGAAGGCCTCACAGGAACGTATTTGCAACGAACACGGGCCGAGTGCAACGAACAAAGAACAAACATGAACGAAAGGAGAACGAACAAACTCCGCAATATGCAGCACCATACGAACACACATCGGATAAATACCGAACATGTGTATTCGGTACACTCCGCTTTCAAGTTTTGTGCATGCACAAAACTTACCGACGGATTTAACGAACATCACCTAACACGAAACGCATTTGGCGGATGATAGCAGGACATAAAAAGAACATAAACGATCATTGACGAACAACAACGGATTTACTAAAATACCATCCGCTTTTGTACGGAAGACCTATTCGTGTAGTGTGACAGAAGCATCAGGGGTAGTGGACAGAGTTAGGGCTAGTGTTAGAGTTAGGGTTTGGGTATATAATGCCCTGAAGTTAGACTAAAACAAACCCAAAGTTATATACCAGTATCTGTTTGACAGTCTTACAGTAACCAGGATGGACCAAAGGCAAAGAAGCAGAAGACAGGGTATGATGATGTAACCAATGTATCCATTATGTTCAGCTCTAAGGATTCTGTGGATGCACTTGCTAGTGCTTCAAAGCTAATTAAGGTTGGTATGGTGGGGACATGTAGATGTTACATAAAAACTTGTGCAGACAGGTTTTTTAATGAAGTACATTTTAGTGTTTTAGAGGATTTGTGTAAAGGCACTCATGTTTTATTTTGGTGCTTTGTCCTTTGTGCAGGGTTTCCAAAGGTTTTCAGCCCGAATCGCGGGTCAAATAATTGAAAAGTCACCCAATTTTTCTCTTTACCATTGGTTTCTATGGGACAGGAAACTATCGGAAGTCGCAGGAGAGCCCATGTTGAAAAGTCGCCCAAAATTTGTTCTTAACCATTGGTTTCTATGGGACCGAAATTGCCAAAAGTCGTGGGACAAATCTTCAAAAGTCGCCCAATTGGGCTACCAAATCGCGGGATTGGCAACCCTGCATTTGTGAGCTGATTGTGGATTGTAACAAATACTCAGAGAAGATATCTTACCATTCCCACGATGCATTTCTTCTCTACTGTTATGCTTTTCAATGCAACATGGGTCAATCGTGAAAAAATGCTTTTCAATTAACAGAGCACATCCAGAATAGCAAATCTGTACAGGGAAGAAATGCATTGTGGGAAGTGAAAGGTAACTTCTGACCAATAGTAAGCAACGTGGATGATCCCTAACCTTATGTAACCATAACTACAGCCTGAAGTGCATGGAGGGGGGGTGAGCAACACAAATGGACCTTTGACCACACCACCATGAGGATGTTAGAGTTATGAAGCACCATGCATGTCCAAAAAGTGACCCCTGGGAAATTTGACCAAAGTAAAGTACTTTTGCCATAAATAAACATATTAGGAATCAAAATTGTGTAGTACTCTGTTGCAAATGTGTTGCATTAAGTGACATACTTGTGTAATACTGTTTTCTTGCTGCTTTTATTTCACAGAATCACAAGTTGAAGTTGATTCAGATTGAGTCTCGTCCATCCCAGTCTGATGCAGCCATCTTGGAGTACCTAGTTACTGTTGCTAAAACTGGTGAACTCACTAATCAATTTGTGGACTTGTTAAAGAAAGAGATGGATAATGTCAAGGTGTTAAAAGAACAGACAGGTATGAAACAAACAAATAGACAAACATATATATAATAATTATATAAAATACATTTCTTTTTAAAGTTTGTTGAAAGTATGTATAATTGAAAGAAAAGAATTAATATGAAAGAACCCAAATGAACAAGTAACGAGCAAACAAACAAATATTTATAGTTGTGGACTAACAGAGGGATAAGTTGAAACAAAAAGTAGGCCTAATAGAGGTTATCCGTGTTCTATAAGCTGCATATCAGCGATATACCTTGTTTAGGATTTTCAAAAGAAATACCTGCATGTGCAACCATAACTCTTTCAAAATAGCCCGCCAAAGTCATGCAAGTAACTCTTAGGTCATGCATTGAATTGGTTTGAATGAGGTATACTGTAACGGGACCGAGCTTGCCCCTAATACTTTTATAAACGACTGGTGGAGAAGACTATCCTTCTAAACATACAAGTGGTAGCGTAGTATCAAAGACTAGAATTCTCCCCAAGACATGTTGAATCAGTGATGCATGAAAGGAGAAGTAACAGGTAAAAATGAGACTTGACAATTCTGTTTTATATTTGCTTCTTTTGTTATAACTTGTATTGTTATTTTGCTTTCATATTTGTCTTATCCCATCACAATTCATAAATACAAGTAAACACTGGTAAATACACAATCTCTGTTGTTGATCATGATGATATTTCCTTATTTATTTCTTTTAAATCCAAATAAATTACCAATAAATGCTGCCGAAAAGTATATACTATCTGCTTGAATAATCAAGAAGCATAAAAATACAATTTAATCAACAGAATCTCTCATCACATGACCTAGTCATAGGCTAGGCCAAGGCCTAGTAGGCCTACTACAGAGTATCCATGCCTGTACACCAAATATGAGCTTGCCATGCAACAATGAATGCACATAAATACAGTGCATAATTTTCCATTGGACTTGTGCATGTGTGCGGCAAGGCACTTGCCCAAATTAGGCATAGGCGCTAGGCCAATTCACCGGAGTGCATAACCCCCCTGGTGTCGCCACTATTGTGGTAGCCAAGCTGCCCCTAGCTCAATCTGAGCTCCAGAGTAGGGCGTATTTGCTTTGGTTGGCAGTGCTTACCCTGTGGTTTCCCTTTCAGGGTTCGTGGGTGGACTAATTGTCCACCAAGCAATCTGATTAATTCGCGTCGTGCACGGCCTTTATATACTTTCCTGAACGCGTTCATGGAACCTTTGGCGGCTGCGTTCAAAGCGTAAGCTCCGTTACTATAGATATCGCGCAGTCACTCCGCGTCAGGCGCTCACTTTCGAAAAGATTTTGAGCATGACGAAATCAACAATTTAATAACTAGAACAATTGCTAAAGTGTTTTTAAATCAGGAATCAAACTGATGACCCCCTTTTTGACCATGTAAAACATTAAAATACTCAAAAACATCTTAAAACTCTACATCCTTAAACAATTACATCTTAAATAAGCCAAAGTTTGATCAACAAAAGTCGTTTTTAAGGAAATTTGCAATTTTTAGGAAAAACTTGTTTACGTTCAGACGATTGATGGCCGGGAAGTTTCAAAATGACAAATCTAAAATTCTTTGAAACAACACATGAAAAACCTGAATTTTGTCCTCAATATTTACTCGTAGACGGTATGTAATACCTTATTGTTTTCCTGACAAAATTATTTACACAATATTATAAGATCTCTGTACAATATAAGCTAATAATAGCGGAAATAGTGAAATTTGAGGCCAATTTCGCACGAACGACATGACAAATTTCTCTGCCGTATTTTCAACCCACGGCAAAAACTGACGATCGACAGGTAAACAAATCCAAATATTTACAAAATATACCTTGTGCAGAGCCATGCAATCATTTTTAAATGTATTATAACAATCAAAAACTACCACGAACACGTGAGCATCGTGACTTTTCTCTAAATATGAATTTGACAAGAGCTGAATTTTCGTATTTCTGCAATGGACAAACACACAGGAGGTAAGCTTAAAAACAGGCCAAAAATCTGAAATCGCATTTTGGCTCTCCGTTTCACTACCCCCTTTTCGAGACTATTTCGTCCCGAAATGTAACATGTATAATTCATTTAACTTTATTACAATAAAAAATCAGAGCATTTCCTTGACAAAACTTTAACAGTAACAAGTAAATTCACTCAACCATTGTTTGGTGACAGGCTGACAATAACATTGTCGTGATCTCAAAAAGTTTTTCAAAATTAATTGGCTATTTGGCCGATTTACAACTATACATTTTAAAAACAACTCTATTTCACATGCAAATTATATTATTATGTTTACAAGTTTTATACAAATCTTTCACAGTATCTCTAGCATATTAATCATTTAAACATCTGGTTTTTATGCATATACTTCTTCACCAAAAAATATTAATTTACAAGAACCATTTAATTCACCTTGGTGCACATTTCCATCAATTTCATTTTCAAATGAACAATACCAGTTTTAATCTTGACTTTCGAGTCTGTCTCTGCATCAAGTTACACAAAACATCAGTTTAACATTTTACATTTTTGTAATCAATTAATGATCAATATTTAAGTTCAGATATTATAAAAGTTCTATATTCCTCAGCGTCCTTTCTTCTGATGGATCTTGTCTTCAGTTCGATATCTTCAACATCTGAGAATCTACATTATCATACCTCCTCTTACGCAACTCTCATGAGAAACTGCCTGATTGGTTCACCGTCGATCATGAGAGGAAATGTTGACTGCGCCGCCCTTACGTCAATTATGCCAGGTGTAAAGAACCATACATCATCCAATAAAATATTTGACCTGGTAAAGAATAACCATTGACTAGTCAAATATCTCTTTTACCATTCATTCTTGCACCTGAGTTCTATTAAGTCCATGTAGACTTTCTCAGTTGGCAATCCACCCAAGAGCTTAAACTTGATTTTCTGTTACCAATGCGCCTACATAGCCTGACATTGCTCTGAAAACATCATGACTGCAATCAGTGAGTCACCGTCGCACCAACCAGAGTTCCAAAATCATAAGATCTGCATAACCGCCCGTGGTGATGCCTCAACAGTATCAGTAGAAAACAGATGATGAGATCTAGTTGATTTTCATTCGTTAATCTTCTTAAGAGCACATGCCGTACGACAAAACTTATAGCTATCTTCAGTAGATAGCACGTACAGATCTAATGGCTATTCAATGAAGCAACCATTATTGTAGGCTTAAAGTCGATGTCTGTTATTTAACTGTAGCTATCTCCGTCTCCATTTTGTTTTTCTTCATCTGTCTTCGTAATCTGCAATATCTGACATTCAATTCAGAATTAAGGCATGAAATCTCATGTAAAACAACATGAGTGCCCGACAATCAACACTGTCCACTTTTTCATGGTGATGTCCCCATATCCATCATTCCAAATGATTGTAAGAATAGTTGTGTCGAAATAAAGTGAGGTGTCTTTCACTTTATCTAAATTAAGAAATCCAGATTATTGCTCTTTTAAAAAGGACAAGAATATCCCAGAGACAAACTGGATCAAAAGATTGTCATGTCAATACCGCTGCAGTCAGTAAAGTCATATCAAACTTCTAATCACGTTTTGGCTGAAATAAAATTTCATTCATGAAGTTCTTTTTATTGGAGGCTGTTCCTCTCAGAGTCAAGTTATTATGATTATATAATAACAATTCAAATGAAAACAATTTTATATACAGGGTCTACATGTATAGTAGACAATCCGCTATAAAACACGTTTATATGATGATGATGTCGGCAAGGCCTATACCTGACTTCAACTTCATAAAACAGTAATTTCATATTTTAGCGGCAAGGAGCTGTGAGCAGGCAGTGCAAGACGTCGGTGAGCCCTTTTCCGGACTTCATACACTACAAGGATCCATGACTATTTTATACGGCAAGGGCTTTTCCGCATATCATTATCCCATAAACACGATATAGCTTTCGTCTCCTTGAATCTTCCTCGTAAAGCTATTTACAAATTATATACCATCAGACATCATAGCATGTCTGCATGATAACTGGTCACTCTTCCAGAATCATTCTGATGATGGCAAGTCTCCTGGTGCCAATGAGTTGGTGCATAGGCCCGATCGTGTGCCTATACCATCATGACCGTCATCAAGTAGCATAGCTGACCTCTTCCAAAGACTCATCTGAGATGACAACTTTCTCAGAGTGTCGGCGTATTGACCAGATGAATTCCATTCACCTACGCCTATACGGTCAACTAATACCGTCCGATTATCACTCGGGGTACCTGCTAGTTGGCAGTCATCCCCATTTATCAAGGGAGTGTCATGACCACCAGTTAACTGTCTCCTTACAGCTAATCGTCTCCTGGCTCGTCTTCTAGATGATGGAGACTTTCGTGTCTTTCTCCCGCTCTTGAAACTGCTTGAGCATGCCAACTGGCAGGGTAGATCATCACAGTCTTTCCCAATTAAGGGAGCATGCGGCCTGGTTAACTTTTTCTGGATCTTTAAGAAAGCTAACCTTCTCCTGGCTCGCATTTGTGATGAGGGAGACTTCCGGTTCTTTCTCGATGATCTTCCAGTCTTCTGTGAATTGACTCGTAAGTTCATCATCCTTCTCATCTTCAAATTGCCCTTTAGCAATTCCATCTGCAAAAGCATCATTTTGATGCTTCCTGTACTTTTCAGCTTTGTAAAATGCTTCAGTTTCCACTGCAAACTTAATTGCATCATCAAAAGTAACAGGTTTTGCACGCAGGATGTTTAACCGCAACTCGCTTTCTCTGATAGCACTAATGAAGTATCTCTTTGCTATCTCCTGTGAGAAAGGACTTGGTATTGTTGGTAACGCTAGCTTGACTAACTTCCTGATGTTGTGAGCTAGGTCAGGCAATGACTCTTTTGGGTGTCTTACTCTGTTATTAAGTTTCACCCAGAATAGCTCTTCCTGATTTTCGGTTCCAAACCTCAGGTTCAAACAGGCCACAAGTGAGTGGTAATCATGCCGTTCAGTCGAATCCAAATATCCCAGTATACTCTGAGCAACACCTCTTAGACTAGTTGCTAAACAAATGGCTTTGGTATAATCATTCCATTTATTCCATTCAGCAACAATTTCGAATTGTATCAAATAGTCTGACCAGGAAGTGGTCCCATCGTACGCTTGAGGTTTTATTTTCACTCCAGACTGATTGCTAGAATGTTTAGGCCTACTTCTCACTGACTCATCACTTTCATGAACATTAAATTCATCACCAGCTAATATTTCTGAGCTGGTATCGGTTGGAGAAGTAGCATCTTCAGTCGCTGCCATAATAATCGTGAGCCAAAATTTGTTAAAATTTTGATTTATCCCACCGCTGCCACCAGTTGTAACGGGACCGAGCTTGCCCCTAATACTTTTATAAACGACTGGTGGAGAAGACTATCCTTCTAAACATACAAGTGGTAGCGTAGTATCAAAGACTAGAATTCTCCCCAAGACATGTTGAATCAGTGATGCATGAAAGGAGAAGTAACAGGTAAAATGAGACTTGACAATTCTGTTTTATATTTGCTTCTTTTGTTATAACTTGTATTGTTATTTTGCTTTCATATTTGTCTTATCCCATCACAATTCATAAATACAAGTAAACACTGGTAAATACACAATCTCTGTTGTTGATCATGATGATATTTCCTTATTTATTTCTTTTAAATCCAAATAAATTACCAATAAATGCTGCCGAAAAGTATATACTATCTGCTTGAATAATCAAGAAGCATAAAAATACAATTTAATCAACAGAATCTCTCATCACATGACCTAGTCATAGGCTAGGCCAAGGCCTAGTAGGCCTACTACAGAGTATCCATGCCTGTACACCAAATATGAGCTTGCCATGCAACAATGAATGCACATAAATACAGTGCATAATTTTCCATTGGACTTGTGCATGTGTGCGGCAAGGCACTTGCCCAAATTAGGCATAGGCGCTAGGCCAATTCACCGGAGTGCATAACCCCCCTGGTGTCGCCACTATTGTGGTAGCCAAGCTGCCCCTAGCTCAATCTGAGCTCCAGAGTAGGGCGTATTTGCTTTGGTTGGCAGTGCTTACCCTGTGGTTTCCCTTTCAGGGTTCGTGGGTGGACTAATTGTCCACCAAGCAATCTGATTAATTCGCGTCGTGCACGGCCTTTATATACTTTCCTGAACGCGTTCATGGAACCTTTGGCGGCTGCGTTCAAAGCGTAAGTCGTTACTATATAGATATCGGCGCAGTCACTCCGCGTCAGGCGCCACTTTCGAAAAAGATTTTGAGCATGACGAAATCAACAATTTAATAACTAGAACAATTGCTAAAGTGTTTTTAAATCAGGAATCAAACTGATGACCCCTTTTGACCATGTAAAACATTAAAATACTCAAAAACATCTTAAAACTCTACATCCTTAAACAATTACATCTTAAATAATCCGAAGTTTGATCAACAAAAGTCGTTTTTAAGGAAATTTACAATTTTTATTTTAAACTTGTTTACGTTCAGACGATTGATGGCCGGGAAGTTTCAAAATGACAAATCTAAAATTCTTTGAAACAACACATGAAAAACCTGAATTTTGTCCTCAATATTTACTCGTAGACGGTATGTAATACCTTATTGTTTTCCTGACAAAATTATTTACACAATATTATAAGATCTCTGTACAATATAAGCTAATAATAGCGGAAATAGTGAAATTTGAGGCCAATTTCGCACGTACGACATGACAAATTTCTCTGCCGTATTTTCAACCCACGGCAAAAACTGACGATCGACAGGTAAACAAATCCAAATATTTACAAAAATATACCTTGTGCAGAGCCATGCAATCATTTTTAAATGTATTATAACAATCAAAAACTACCACGAACACGTGAGCATCGTGACTTTTCTCTAAATATGAATTTGACAAGAGCTGAATTTTCGTATTTCTGCAATGGACAAACACACAGGAGGTAAGCTTAAAAACAGGCCAAAAATCTGAAATCGCATTTTGGCTCTCCGTTTCAATACTACAGGAACCAGGGCCAGATCCAGGCATTTTCAATAGGGGCGGCGGCTATGCACCCACACAAATTAGGGGGCGGCGCCGCTCTGCAAAAATTAGGGGGAGCGCACCAGGGTGTCCCCTTCCTTAAATCCGCCTCTGGGAATCAGTGCCTTTTGTTAGAAGTCACTCATGAGTAACGTGGATAACATCTATAGATGAGGTGACAGAAATGTTTATAAACAAACAGTGTCTATGCATGGATTTGGGTTTTTTCAAGCCCATTGCATTGAATAAAGGAAAGGAATTCTGATATGTGACCCGATTTAGCCCACTCGGGCTAATGTTGGCAAATATGAAACTGAGATATAACCAGAAATAGGTTATGGTTACAGTTAGTCACAGCTAGACTATGAACTTGTAAAAATGTTGTAACTTTGCAACCAAATCAGTTAATGGTGTTTTGAGTGATAGAAAGGGAATTTTTTACCTCATATAAACCTAATATTAAATAGATCAATTTTGAGAACATATGACTTTAGCCTGAGTGAACTGGATCGGGTAACATATAACTCAATTGACAAGTCAATCGTAATGCTATACCGTAAAAACTCGATAGTTAACATATGCGCTTACTATCAAGGGCTTTTGAAAACGTATAATTGTACCAAAGTCTGGCGTTTTACCAACTGAGCTAATGGGGTTGAGGTGCACATTTGCAGGTGTACAAAACCCTTTACACATTTGTGGATGGGGCTCTTCATGTTTGCATGTTTTAAAAGCGCTCGATACTAAGCACATATGCTAACTATGATCAAGTTTTTACAGTATAAAATTTGAATAAACCTTAATCGTGTTAGTCTCACTTGCACCTGTTGGATTGACATGTTTAAAAGCATGTCATTTAGCCACATATTTCCATTAGTCTTCATCACAGTACAGAGTACGAAATATTCAGCTGGTGTGAGTGACATCGGATATGAACAAAGCAAATTATGCCACAGTGAAATGTTAAATACCTTAATTTAAGATTTGAAAGGCTATTGGATTATAATTCATGTATTCACTGTTGCATTCATTTATTTTCACAAATCGTATATGTATTGAAATGGAATTATTTGACCTGGCATTTGCTAGATCCTAGTCTAACTGGTCTGTAACGTTTGTACCTGATCACGGGTGTCATCGATGATGGTTTCCCATTGCATTCTGGTATATTAAGGTGTAGAGAGTGGGTGGTTGTCTGCCTCTGGCTTTTGACCTTCAAGGTTTTCAGCCCGAATCGCGGGTCAAATAATTGAAAAGTCACCCAATTTTTCTCTTTACCATTGGTTTCTATGGGACAGGAAACTATCGGAAGTCGCAGGAGAGCCCATGTTGAAAAGTCGCCCAAAATTTGTTCTTAACCATTGGTTTCTATGGGACCGGAAATTGCCAAAAGTCGTGGGACAAATCTTCAAAAGTCGCCCAATTGGGCTACCAAATCGCGGGATTGGCAACCCTGCATTTGTGAGCTGATTGTGGATTGTAACAAATACTCAGAGAAGATATCTTACCATTCCCACGATGCATTTCTTCTCTACTGTTATGCTTTTCAATGCAACATGGGTCAATTGTGAAAAAATGCTTAAATTAACAGAGCACATCCAGAATAGCAAATCTGTACAGGGAAGAAATGCATTGTGGGAAGTGAAAGGTAACTTCTGACCAATAGTAAGCAACGTGGATGATCCCTAACCTTATGTAACCATAACTACAGCCTGAAGTGCATGGAGGGGGGGGGTGAGCAACACAAATGGACCTTTGACCACACCACCATGAGGATGTTAGAGTTATGAAGCACCATGCATATTTCCATTAGTCTTCATCACAGTACAGAGTACGAAATATTCAGCTGGTGTGAGTGACATCGGATATGAACAAAGCAAATTATGCCACAGTGAAATGTTAAATACCTTAATTTAAGATTTGAAAGGCTATTGGATTATAATTCATGTATTCACTGTTGCATTCATTTATTTTCACAAATCGTATAGGTATTGAAATGGAATTATTTGACCTGGCATTTGCTAGATCCTAGTCTAACTGGTCTGTAACGTTTGTACCTGATCACGGGTGTCATCGATGATGGTTTCCCATTGCATTCTGGGATATTAAGGTGTAGAGAGTGGGTGGTTGTCTGCCTCTGGCTTTTGACCTTCAATTCTGGATTTCAGGGCTTGTTTTCTGTATCTTCTATTAAGACCCCCAATATCCGTCTTAGCTTAGCAAGACGTCTCAATCTTTACTAGATCTGGTGTCTGCATTTTCTTACCAGTGCCATGGTTCCCCAAGACATTGGATGAGTTGAACCCCTGCCTGGGTCGAGGGTTGTATTCAGAGTTGGAGCCAAGTCACCCTGTAAGTATGCAACCTTTATATATACACATTATTTTATATCACACCCCTGTTGCGAATAGGAGGAATGTAACAGGTTTTTTAAATTTTTTATTGTCATGTCTACTACATAACAGGGCATCACAAATTTCCATTTACAAACTTTTTTGGACAGAATTTTAGCTCCTTATGTAAGCAAGGTATTGCAACTTGAGAATATATTACCATTACTAACTTGCTCAGTAGGTCTATCAGCACGCTGATGTTTAAATCCCAAAGTTATACTTGGTTGCGAAGTTACAAACTTTATATTTCCATTTTTTAGATATCTCAATTTTGTTATAGGCGACTTTGGTGTAACAGGATCTTGATTGTGTCACATTTCGTTTTAATGAAATACTGATAATTTCATTATGTTTTACTACTTGATAGGGTTACAATGATCCAGTGTATCAAGAACGAAGGAAAGCTTGTGCAGAAATTGCTTTAAATTACACATTGTAAGTACCCATATTAAATCTAAGCACAAGTTAAAACTTTCACAGCTTCCTTTATAACAGTTTAATGTATTTCAATGGTTTCCATAGAGTACATTTATAGATTAATGATTGGTGAAATCTGACTTTTGATTCATGTCTTCGAGCTACAATTTGTAACTTGTAGACAAAGAAAAACTGGGCTTTCTTGTAAGATTTTTGTAAAACCAACATAAACTGAGCTCAAAAAGAAACTTATAATTTTTCACAAGGTCATATCTTGAAATCCTGTCCATCAAATTGAACCAAAATTAAATACACACAGATTTACTTCAATACTCTACTCTTAACACATGTCAGTAACCAAGCAGTTATCCAACTGACACAACAGCAAAATGCACTGACATGGGACAGCTTCCTGGACCACATTCACAGCCCAGCCCAGTTTCATGAAAAAAGTGTATGAAAAGCAGAAAGCAGCACTGTGTTATCATCTGTGCAAGGATCTTGTGTGCATTCTCACAGATTTTTTGTCCTGGTTGCCAAATGTTGGGCTGTGAAAGTGAAGGAAGTCCAGGAAGCTGTCCCATGTTTGCTGTTGTGTCAGTTGGACAACTGCTTGGTTACTGACATGTGTTTTGAGTAGAGTATTAAGGTAATCCTGTGTGTAATTTTGGTTCATCTTGATTGACAGTATTTTAAGATATGACCTTATGATTCACAAATTGTAAAAAATTATAAGTTTCTTTTTGAGCTCAGTTTATGAATTTGATTGCATGTTTTACTAGCAATGCCCTACATTTCTTTTGTTAAACAGTCAAGATTAATAGGTAAATTTTCACAGTGACCTCGCTATTCAAGTCTTTGTTATTTTGAATTGGAATAGTATTTTTGGCCGCTGTTTCGATAGAAATTCGTTCATGGCAAAATTATGCAACCTTAATTTCTTCACAATATTATCAAAATGTAATTTCAAAAATATTTACCTACGGAAAAAAATATCTATCTACGGAAACTCTTGTTATAACATTATTAACTTATTTTGCATCCAAGGAGAAATTCTATCTATTCAAATACATTAGAAGACCACCCGCTGTGCTCGGGGTCACATTCCATAATGCTAATATGTCTGCGCCCATGGGTGTCACGTGTCCAGAAATTTTTCCCGTGTAAATTTTCCTATTAATCTTGACTGTTATACCTGCCAGGAAATTTGCAGTGGATGCATATAATTTGCCACAATTACAAAAAAAATACCTGGATTATTTGTGATCTGATCCACTCATATGTGACCATCCTCCACAACTGAGCCCGAATGTCGCCAGTGCCACTATTGAGGTATGCTCCATTGAACTTAACAATAAACAATAGGAAACAAAGGATTTATTGACTGTTTTATTGATTTTTCACTACTTAAATGTCAAGTACTATAGACATGATATACATAATTTTAAAGCTAATTTCAAGCAGAATATTTTGGTTGATTATCTCAAAAATGATGATTGGCGACTTCAGGGCTCAGTTGTGCTGAGGGGTCACATATCGTCGTCCGTATTCCATAGTGGCGTATAGTGGGGCACCTCGAATAAACAACTTTTCGAGAAAATCTGGTTTGAAGAAATGCCAATTTAAAATCGAGTTGTGTAAATCAGACATTCATTATATTTTGTAAATGATGTCAAATTTCTGTAGTAAACTAAATAGATTTTATTGTTATATATTTTTCAAAAGAAATAAATACATACTATTGCCGCAAACTGACAATAAAACTATACGTCACTATGGAAAACGAACAAAACGCAATACCCTAACCTTACGTTAACCATACGCCACCTCGATCGCCGTGTAATCCCTATGGCGTTACTTTTCGTTGTTCGTATTCCATAGTGGCGTATAGGTCCGATACGCGACGCCACTATGACATCTGATGTTTTTCATTTTTGCCGATATTTCATAATTATAAAATGTGTATAAAAAGTGGCGTATGGTCGATACGCCACTATGGAATACAAAAAATGTCACTTTGTAACTATACGCCACATTTAATTAGCTAATTATGACTGATGAGACTTAGAAAAAATGAAAGAGAACATCATTAAAAACATATGTGCCAATTTTCAAAAAAATGACCAAAAAATCACTATACGCCACTATGGAATACAGCCGACGATATGTGGTTTTTTAGGCAATTTGAAAGTATTCAATGGCAACTTAAACTTCAGGTGAATTGTTCGGAGTGGGTCCATTCCAAATTTCAGACAAAGTTAGTTGTCAGACCAGACTGTTGACCTGATTTCCGGAAGTGTCATCCAATGTTTTGTAATTCTGACACAAATTGATTGATCAGGTATAATGCAAGCACAGTCAATGAAATTACCAAAATTAAATGAAAACTAAATCACACACTTGAATTAAACTATGCTGTTGTGAAACTGTGAAAATAAATCATCTTTTACATCATTTTTTGGGCATAAGTCACACAAACCAATTCAAACTGCAATTCTCCCCCAATGCAATGTCCATTTTCACAGTGTGCTATAACATCTGCCTCTTTGTGCTATCCTTTGTGTTATCATGCCTAAACTCTTTCTTGGTAGATGTAGGCGGCATGTCACTTGTAGGAACTTGGATTTGGAGCAGGTCCCTGTACCTCTCCACGATCTCAAGTGGTGGGTAACTTTCAAGTGAAGCCTTTATTGATTATGACCGATGACTTCAGAGTGTTTAATCAAATTCAAGGCTGTTGCATAGTTTATCAAACTCCAAAAGGGTAGAACACCTTTAGTAGTAGATGTATCCATTTTGGTGTATGAGAAAATCAGGACAGGTCTTGAATTATTTCTAAGACTGATCTAGTCTGTGTTATTACAAAGAAGTCCAAGGCATGAAGGTAGGACCTTTGCTAGGAACTCTGCGATATATTCAATGGACCATTTAGCCCTTCAGTCTGAAAATCCACAGGTACAGTCCTCATACATTCTTAGAGGCCCAACCTCAAATTAATGTTAGAATGGTCCACATTTTGTGACACTTTTTAAGACTTCAGACTTGTAAGTAAACCACAGGTAATGCCACTAGTAATAGCATTGTATTTGTTGTGCTGGCTTTGGTGAACACTTTCAAAAGCCATGTGGGTTGTCTTTGATAATAGGGCCACCACGTCCCAAAAAGCATCATTTCATTTTACAGCAGCATCTTCGGCAGGTTCATAGTAATTTTTTGTGATAGAAATAGATATATAATTATGAATAGCTTTATTTTATCATGGTAAACACATGTTTAAAGGTCCGTAACCCGATCGACAACATCATCCCCCCGATTTTTTTCATTGACCATGAGTTTTTGGTATCACACAATAGATAATATTTTTCTCATTACTATCCTGAAATTTGACACTCACGGTTGATGTATTTCCGGAGAATTCATGCAAAACATGCTCAATTACAGGCTACCAGTTGCATACCACTTCGGACTTCTGGGCAGGCATTATTACATGTATGAATGAAATCGTAATATTCAGTCTCCTCAACAGCTAGTTTGGTTTCGCGTCATTCACATTGTATGAAAAGAGCGAACCGCCGCAGCTGCTGAGGAGACTTCAGATCGACAACGAAACTATAAAGTTTTAAAACTTCCAACGTATTGGGAGCTGCCTCCGTGGCGCAGTTGGTTAGCGCATCATATTTTTGTACGAGAGGTCCCCAGTTCAAAATCGGGTAGTGAGAAGTTTCTTTTCTGCCCCTTTTTTTGAACCCGAACTTTTTTACATTCATTTGAAATGTACATATTGCAAGGGGAAATTGGGGTTTCTTTTTTAAAAAAAACCACCAAAATTTTCCGTTCAATAGGCCTACGGGCATTTCCACTTCCAGCATCATGTGTCATCACAGCATTTCAGTTTGCTTTGCTATATTGAGCTCCATTGCCATTATGCCATAATTTATACACAAAAATCTATCATGAACGATATACAGACGAACATGAGGAACTGGTTGTGGGGGAAATATCACCAGTGCAACTGCAACCACACACGCACGGCACGGCACATGACGAACGTAATTGTGGCACATGTTGTTGCTTGCCTTCCCAGAATGCAATTCACGCATACCAAGTATTGGATTGCAAATTTTGCTATTTATTCACGTTTACGCAGAAAAATCTCTCGTTTTTTCACAAAGCTGCACAAAGGGGACAATATTTGATATTATATGTAATTTTAAAGACAATCCATATCCAAAACCAATAGGGTTACCCCCCTTTAACATCTAGTAATATTTTTCTTCCACATATCTATGAATATAAACATGAACATGTAACATTTAGAATTTTCCACCCCTTGCTTTGTTACCTTACCAATCCACCGTTTCATATGTGACCGTCCACCACAAACTAGCCATGAAGTTGCCCCCTGGTCAATTTTGTTTTATTTTGTGTTTAGAAAATATATATCATAAGCTTTAAAATGGTATATACAGTTTGTTGAACTTTGCTCCTCCAACAAAATGGTACCTTATTTCAGTTCTACATGTGTTTCTTTTTCCACATTGCTGGTAATAAATATCAAACAGTCATAATTGGCAGTCATTTCAAATCATGCCCAAGTCAAGAAGGTTCAGGAATGTCCGCTCATTGTTAATTGTTGGTTATACATACCTAGACAAAATACAATGCTTTGTAGCTCACCACATTAACAGGATTTAGCCAAAGCAAACAAAGACTAGAGCAATTTAAGAATTCTATAGACATAGGTAGAAGCTTATTATCCTCTTCAACAATAGGATTATTAATTGGTTTAAAAGGTGTTTGACTGGCACTAGCCAAATGAGATACATGTAGCACCAACTCGGAAGTAACTATTGAATACGACCTTCATGCACATTTTACACTGTAACTCAGAATACAACTTTTGCCGACTTTACGGCTCATTCGTGGTGTACGGTCACATTAAGCATCATTAATTAAGAGCTGATGCACTCTTCTAACTTTTGACTCTGCTAGCCTCTTACTCTGTTTCTCTAACCATGCTTATGTACTTTATAACCTCTTGAACCCTAAGTTCCACTGCTTACCCTGGCACACCTTCATTCCATTTTGCGGACCTTGGAAGTGTACTAAGTGGTATAGGTCCCACATCTCGAAAACAGTGATGATTTCATTAAGTATGCTCCAGGTATGTTAGATTAATTTTGTTAGTTTATTTTTATGTTGTTTTAAAATGTTTAAATTATAGTGGAATTCCACTTTTGTGTAACCATACCAGGGGCGCTCGATTTGCTCACGGGAACACATTTCAAAAATCTTTGTTTGACATGTTTGAGAGCCTAATACAACCTGATTTACTATGTGTACTGTACATTTCAGAGCTGCTCAAGGGCCATCCAACATTGGTCCACAGGCAACCTAAAGAGAACTCATGAATTAGACCAATAATAGTGTACACATTTATATGATATGATCAAGGAGAATGTGTCACATGTCGACCCTAGTCAAAAATGAGTTTTACAGAAGTTTTTAAAGAGGACATAGAGCTTTCAGAAACTGAAAACCCCGGTTGATTCGACCTTTCTTTACAAAGTTGGTTGCATCTGAAAATCAATATTCCTGATATCAGACTCGTATTGTTGTTTATTAGTGGCAAACCTATTCCAACCATTGAGTACACACAAGAGGAAACTGAGACATGGAGAGCTATTATTACCAATCTCAAGAAGCATCATCCAACCAATGCCTGCAAAGAATTCAATGAAATCTTCCCTGATCTGTGTAAGGAGTGTGATGTTAGGGATGACAACATTCCGCAGATGGAAGATGTATCAAATTTCATCAAAAGTAAGTATTGCAAAATACCTTTTGGTTTTCTGAATTTCTTTTTTTTATTAATATCTCATTTAACCTGGGTAAATCATTTAGTGTTGAAACACTGCTCTCCTATGATGTCTATAGTGGCCAGGTGTATGAACAGCTAGGCATTACCCTGAGCAGAAGCTGCAGAATTGGCTGTGAGGTCTTTGTTGCCACCTACATCTGCCCCACAATTCAAATGCAGTAATGGAGAGAGCAGGTAATTGAATATGATGTTTCCTCCACAGGGGATTGAACCGGGGACCTCTCACACCAGAGTCAACAACCTTAACCACTGGACCATGCTACAGTGTCAATGTGAAACACAATATTTTGTCAATGTATGTCAGAACCATTGAATTATCAAGTGTCATTCATTTCACTGAGGGGAGAGTTATTGTGTACTTCTTGGTTGTTTTGCCATTCACTTGACACACTTCAATAATATTGAATGAACACAATGTGCTACTAGATGAGTGTATACTGTGTTCACGAGTCCATGCTTCTGCTGTGTCCCAAAACTTCCCTGCGTTGCCATGGTTGAGTTATGCGAACCTGGGCATTCATCTTGTTGTGCAGTTGAATTTCCACGCATATTCTTAGTTATGACCAAAAATGACTTATAGCTTAGTATTTATAGCTGCTATATAGGGGTTAAAAGTAAGCATGTTGCTCATGGGGGTCGATGATAAGTGAGGGGCGTGTTAGCAAACTCAAAAATGGCGAAAATAGCCCAAGGGTACGGTAAAGGAAGTTTGTACAAGTTGAGCGCTCTCTGTACGCACAGGTGAACAATGTTGCCAAGTCTGAACACTCTATCAGCGTCAGCTGAATTCAAACATGCTCAGAAGGCTGAGGCACAGAACCTTCCAATCAGGAGTTCGATAATCTAAGGATGTGATTGTCTTTAGGTCTGCTTCATTGTCATAATGGTGTGTCTCTATTCATTATTTTGTTTAAGAGAGAACAGGTTTCCGTTTACGCCCTGTATCAGCCCTGCTGTCATCACGTGACTTCCTCTCAGCTTTGGCATTCCGAGTCTTCCCTGCCACACAGTACCTGAGACATAGCTCAAGTCCATTCTACACACCAGAACCGTAAGTGATTTCAATTGACATTCATGCCGTACAATTTTATATTTGTATAAATTACATTTTCATCAAAAATGCACAAAGAACATAAAATTATATGACACAAATATACATTCAGTATTTTGCATATTTTGTGTTATTTGTGCCTATTTTCCATTTTTTTAAACTGAAATTTAAGTTTGAGTTTGAATTCTTGTAGTATTGAGCTGTTGGATAAGGCGATAGAAACAAATTAGTTCGATCTTTCGATCGATCATTGGTGCTTGGTCGATTCTTATTATTTATGAAATCAATTAATTTACTATTGTTATTTGCAATAAAATAGTAATATGTACCTGTACTGATAATGACCAATATAAATTTAGCTTAATTCTGATTAATTAGTTGATAGTTTATTAATAACAAGCATCAAAGCAGCATCGACGGTCGATCCAAAGATCGAACAAATTTGTTTTTGGTGCCTAAAAGAAACTAACCTCACCTTTTCATGTAACAATGGGTTCAAGACCCGGGGCACTCACCTTAAAATTTGGTAGGGGTGTGTGGCAAAGCGCTGAACTTTTATGTTCTTCTTCTGCTTTGTTTTTTGTTTTGAGCGCTTCGTTCTAAATGTATATAGCAGCACTATATAAACTAGAAGGCTATATATTTGTACACAAATACGGCTATACCCGCATGTTATCGGTGTACCCAAACTTACAGTCCTTATTTGCTGAGGACTTAAAATAAAGAAATTGTATGTGTAAAAAGTGAAAGTCCAAGTCACAAGCTTTAATTGAATGTAGGTTGCACTGTCGTAGCACTTAAAATAAAGAAATTGTAAAAAGTCCCCTCCCAGGGGAGTCGTCTCTCTTACTCTCCATAGGTTGCTGTTGTCAGTCTCTCTTACTCACAGTGAGGCTATGCAATATAAATCAGGGGAAACTATTCCGGAGGGAGTATGTAAATTAAATGGAACAGCCATTTCAGAGGGAGTATATAAATTAAACGGAACAGCCTTTTTGGGGGCCATTTCAGAGGGAGTATGTAAATTAAATGGAACAGCCAATGGGTATGTAATTTAACTGGAACAGCCTTAACGCTTCACGCTGGTATTTCCAATTATGATATAATACGATCTGTCTGTTTAGTCCTACGTGTGTGGGGTGGATGGGTGTGTGGGTGTTAGTACCAATATAATTCTCAGGTGCTATCTGTGTACAAATTCTGAGCCCGGAAGCTGCTTTCTTTGATGAGAAACGGCCCGCCCTTTGTTTTAACATTTGGGGCCCTGGGGCCCATAATTTTTTACTTATGAGGCCCATGTACATAATTATGTTGAAGTATAATTTTCTAGTGCTATCAGTAGACTCAAGCTGGCCACTGTAGCTACTTTATTTACTGAGTAACTGCCGGCCATATGTTTCAGCGTTTGGGGCCCTGGGGCCAATATTATGTGATATATGGGGCTCATGTACATATAACAATGTAGTTCTCATGTGCAATCTGTGTACAAACTCTGAGCCATAAAGCTGCTTAAATGATGAGAAACGGCCGGCCCTTTGTTTTAACATTTGGGGCCCTGGGGCCCATAATATTTGACTTATGAGGCCCATGTACATAATTATGTTGAAGTATGATTCTCAAGTGCTATCAGTAGACTCAAGCTGGGCATTGTAGCTGCTTTATTTACTGAGTAACGGCCGGCCCTATCGCCCTTTGTTTTAACATTTGGGGCCCTGGGGCCCATAATTGTTTACTTATGAGGCCCATGTACATAATTATGTTGAAGTATAATTTTCTAGTGCTATCAGTAGACTCAAGCTGGCCACTGTAGCTACTTTATTTACTGAGTAACGGCCGGCCCTATGTTTTAGCGTTTGGGGCCCTGGGGCCAATATTATGTGATATATGGGGCTCATGTACATATAACAATGTAGTTCTCATGTGCAATCTGTGTACAAACTCTGAGCCATAAAGCTGCTTTATATGATGAGAAACGGCCGGCCCTTTGTTTTAACATTTGGGGCCCTGGGGCCCATAATATTTGACTTATGAGGCCCATGTACATAATTATGTTGAAGTATGATTCTCAAGTGCTATCAGTAGACTCAAGCTGGGCATTGTAGCTGCTTTATTTACTGAGTAACGGCCGGCCCTATGTTTTAGCGTTTGGGGCCCTGGGGCCCATATTATGTGACATATGGGGATTATATATACATATGACATTATAATACTTAAGACCTATCTGTGTACCACATCTGAACCCTGTAGCTACTTTATTTGCTGAGAAACGGCCGGCCCTTTGTTTTAACATTTGGGCCCCTGGGGCCCCCAGCCTTGTACATATGGGGCCAAAATGGGCAAAAGGCACATCTACAACCTAGGGCCCATACATATGCCACATATGAGCCCTAGTGAACTTGTACTTTTAGAGCTAGGCTTGTCAATCTGTTGCACCATATTTTAACATTTGGGCCCCTGGGGCCCATAATATATAACATACGGGGCTCTTGTATATTTGTAAATATAGAGTACCCCTAGGGCTATCAGTGTACCAACTCAGGGCCCTGAGGCTGCTTTATTTGATGAGAAATGGTGTGCTTTGTATTTTCACATTTGGGCCCCTGGGGCCCGTGACCTTTGACCTCTGGGGCCAAGATGGGCAAAAGGCACTTCTACGGGGTAGGGCCAATAAGTGTACCACATATGGGCTCCAGGGCCTTTGTAGTTTTAGCGCTAGCCTTGACAGAATGATGTGTTTGATGGAGGAGAAGAAGAAACCACAGGATAACAATATACCCGTCCATGCTTCGCATGCGGGTATAACTAGAAGGCTATATATTTGTACACAAATACGGCTATACCCGCATGTTATCGGTGTACCCAAACTTACAGTCCTTATTTGCTGAGGACTTAAAATAAAGAAATTGCATGTGTAAAAAGTGAAAGTCCAAGTCACAAGCTTTAATTGAATGTAGGTTGCACTGTCGTAGCACTTAAAATAAAGAAATTGCATGTGTAAAAAGTGAAAGTCCAAGTCACAAGCTTTAATTGAATGTAGGTTGCACTGTCGTAGCACTTAAAATAAAGAAATTGTAAAAAGTCCCCTCCCAGGGGAGTCGTCTCTCTTACTCTCCATAGGTTGCTGTTGTCAGTCTCTCTTACTCACAGTGAGGCTATGCAATGAGATTCAGGAGAAACTATTCCAGAGGGAGTATGTAAATTAAATGGAACAGCCATTTCAGAGGGAGTATGTAAATTAAACGGAACAGCCTTTTTGGGGCCATTTCAGAGGGAGTATGTAAATTAAATGGAACAGCCAATGGGTATGTAATTTAACTGGAACAGCCATAACGCTTCACGCTGGTATTTCCAATTATGATATAATACGATATGTCTGTTTAGTCCTACGTGTGTGGGTGGATGGGTGTGTGGGTGTTAGTAACAATATAATTCTCAGGTGCTATCTGTGTACAAATTCTGAGCCCGGAAGCTGCGGTCTTTGATGAGAAACGGCCCGCCCTTTGTTTTAACATTTGGGGCCCTGGTGCCCATAATATTTAACTTATGAGGCCCATGTACATAATTATGTTGAAGTATAATTTTCTAGTGCTATCAGTAGACTCAAGCTGGCCACTGTAGCTACTTTATTTACTGAGTAACGGCCGGCCCTATGTTTTAGCGTTTGGGGCCCTGGGGCCAATATTATGTGATATATGGGGCTCATATGTACATATAACAATGTAGTTCTCAGGTGCAATCTGTGTACAAACTCTGAGCCATAAAGCTGCTTTATATGATGAGAAACGGCCGGCCCTTTGTTTTAACAGTTGGGGCCCTGGGGCCCAATATATATAACTTATGGGGCTCATGTACATATGTTGAAGTATGATTCTCAAGTGCTATCAGTAGACTGAAGCTGGGCATTGTAACTGCTTTGTTTACTGAGTAACTGCCGGCCCTATGTTTTAGCGTTTGGGGCCCTGGGGCCCATATTATGTGACATATGGGGATTATATATACATATGACAATATAATACTAAAGACCTATCTGTGTACCACATCTGAACCCTGTAGCTACTTTATTTGTTGAGAAAGCGGCCGGCCCTTTGTTTTTTAACATTTGGGCCACTGGGGCCCCCAGCCTTGTACATCTGGGGCCAAAATGGGCAAAAGGCACATCTACAACCTAGGGCCCATACATATGCCACATATGAGCCCTAGTGAACTTGTACTTTTAGAGCTAGGCTTGTCAATCTGTTGCACCATATTTTAACATTTGGGCCCCTGGGGCCCATAATATATAACATATGTAAATTTGTAAATATAGAGTACCCCTAGGGCTATCAGTGTACCAACTCAGGGCCCTGAGGCTGCTTCATTTGATGAGAAATGGCGTGCTTTGTATTTTCACATTTGGGCCCCTGGGGCCCGTGACCTTTGACCTCTGGGGCCAAGATGGGCAAAAGGCACTTTGACGAGGTAGGGCCCATAAGTGTACCACATATGGGCCCCAGGGCCTTTGTAGTTTTAGCGCTAGCCTTGACAGAATGATGTGTTTGATGGAGAAGGAGAAGGAGGAGAAGAAGGAGAAGAAACCACAGGATAACAATATACCCGTCCATGCTTCGCATGCGGGTATAATATTTAAAATGTATGTATGTATGGGAACCAAGAACTGATTTTTGGATAAAATTGGGGCTGAAATTTCAAGGTTTTAGGGGTCTATTGAACTAAAATTAGGCCAAATTATAGGATGTTTAGCTAAAAAAAAATCAAATTTTCCCAAATTTGAGCTATTGAGAGTTTTCAAAGAACTGTAGCATACCCGTACCTCCTTTACAAGTGTGTGTCCCTCCCCCGGTAAAAGGACTTGTGATGTATATCAATTGTTAGTATAATCTCCCTGTTGGCTGATGTGATTGTAAATAATACTTTATCCTTCAAGAATTGAATTGTTTTCTAAGTGAATTTACGAAAGAAATTGGCCAAATTATATGAGAGTCGAAGACATGGAAACATGGTAAAGTTTTACCAATGACATCTGAATAAAAAGTGGTATTATTGTTACTAAAGGAACAATATCATATTTGTTTACTAGAAACATAGAATTGAATTAACAGTGGTTTGTGTCTGTAAATGGTATCAAGACTAAGCATGTTTGTTTGTTGCTTCCTGTCTAGTGATTTGTGTCATGAGCTATTGGGACATGCAGCATTGTTAGCTAATCCAGACTTTGCTGAGTTCTCACAGGTGAGTTTCCCGATCATATATACTTCTTTTCACCTCATTATTGGCAATGACATTTAGTACTTTTGGCAGGTGCATTGCTTGCCAACACACTGCCCTTGTATGTATGTGTATACGCTATACAAGATTAGGTTAGCGCACACAATTCAAGGCTGACCAGACCAATACGTACCTAAGTCACTACCAAACTTGAGGTGAAACAAAGTATAGTAACAAAATAATTAGTGATCATCCACCACAAATGGGCTGTAATGTTGGCATTTTCACTTTCTGAGATATGAGACGGGCAAATTCTCCTCATTACCCTGTTGCTTGGTTGCAAGGTAGTACAAAAAACAGTAAAAGAGTTGAGAAAACCTTTGTTTTTTGTTTGGTTTCTGAGAAGTTCAATGGACCATATTCTCAAAACAAGCTCTGCCGACATTAGAGCCCATTCTTGGTTAATGACGGCAAATTATTATTATTATTTTTTTCAGGAAAATAATTTCAGGGGTGCAGCAGACTTTTAGTAATAGTTACAAACTATTCTAATGAAGATCGGGCATTAACTGTAAAAGTGCCAGATTTATCAGGGGCTGTACTTGATATGAACTGTTCACTCTGATCTAAAAATTGTAACTTACCAGTGCAAGTAAATCGAGCAGGTAATTTCCCTGCCCAATGGCAAAGTTACCACCACTTGTATAATTATGAGGAAAAGTGTTAAGTTAATTACAGCCCTGGATTTATCTATACAGTGTTTTGCTTCCTTATTGTTTGCAAAATTGTGTTGTATGCATCATGTCATGTGTACCTATGCACACAAAAACTTCATTTAGTAATCAGCAAGCATCAAAAGTGTGGCATCACTGTCTGCTGAAAGGTAAAGACACTATAGTGTGTCTCATCTCAAGCCGAGAGCAGCGCCATATTGGATTTCGCAGTGACAGTTTTTAATCCAGCATGCTTACCCCACAGGGCGTATACACACATTTATCTGTATGCTGCCAAATGCAATCAAGCGTAAGCACATTAATGTTGCCCTCAACTTGAGATGAGACAGACTAGGTAGTGTTATTGTAGTAATATAGCGTGATATTGTTTCCACATGGAATCAAGTCATGAAGCATTGTATCTCATTGGCTTATTAAGCAGCAAAAGTTGCATCATTATTGACCCCCTGTTCAGACTCAGTGTGAGTGGTTGTGACTTAGGTCTAATTAATGAATTAGACCCAAGTTACAACATTTGTGACTGAAAACTTAACTTTTGTGATTTTTAACTCTACAAACACAGTTTGGTGCAAGAAACTTTTAAATTTAAATTTTATTTCATCAAGTCAACCACTATCACTGCAAACAAAGAGATATGTTATTGATCATGTTGACAAGGTACTTTAAGATTTTACATAACCACATGCTTCAAATTAAAGACCTTGGTTCAGAGGCTCCTTAAACTTTCTCATTTCATCTGGCATTTATCCCAGAGTGTACAAAGTAATGGTAATCCGCCATATTGGTGTGTTGCTTATTGAGGGCAAAATGTGTGTTGCCAGCATTTATTGGTAAGAACCCGAAATGAAATGACATTTGAGTTACAAAGATTTGCACCTGCAGCACTTAGTGCATGTTTTTGACACAACACGCTACATGCAGAATACAAGCAACCACACACATGGTCTTAGCTAGAAATTGAGGTTTGCCTGTCATTTGAATAAAAATGCTTGTCCTAATTTGACCTTTAAAACATTTACAAAATCTCTACAACCCTTTAGGGGTTCAAAGAGTTCAAATATGTCTTGCTATAAGCCTTGTGTAGCAAAGCTGGTTTACTAAAAAGGTCAACAGCCTTTGTCAATACCTACAATTATAATGCAGCATCTGTCAAAGGCATTAATTTTGCCCATCCCAGGAGCAAAGTTCAGCAAACTCCCCGTCTAAAATGACGGCCAGATGGGTGCCTAGCTAAGACACTGATCACACACTTTATTTCCATATAGATGCAAATTTAACTACATTAAATCAGACATAAATCCATGTATATACAGTTTAATGACAAAAAAGCAAATACATGTATATCCTTCTTAACATTGGATACAAAAATAACTGAAAGCCATTTCTATCAATAATAATTATTAATTTTGTAGAAGTATAGCAAGACAAGAACAATATCTCAGTACATATATGTATTTCTTTAAGTAGGAGTACAGTACTATATATATTCAAATATAAATTGAAATAAATCTATCACTTCCCCCAATTAATACATAATAATGTTATTTATATGTATTTTGTCACAAGTGTGCAAAATTTTCAGAATTTCTGACATTCCAACTCACTGGTCTTCATCATGTCAAAGATTTTGTATAGACCTATTACGTCAAAAAAATAAGTTTTTTTCCCGTAGGTGGCCTGAAGGTGGCTTGAATTTCTATTTCAGTTGATCATCATCTTTCGGAAGTGAATTTTTTAATATCAGAAAAGTTTGGAAAACCAGACCTTGTGCAGTAAGCAGTATTTATTCAGTAAGCTAGGGGGTCAAATTGGCGGACAGGGAATGTAATGAATTATGGTACCCTATTTTTTTTGCGAAAATACAGCTCATTTAGGCCATCAGGTAAAATAAATATTTTCCTAACATTGAACCAACACCGCCACTATTTGGTCCTTCACAATATGACAGTAATGGAAAGAAGGGTTGGACAAATTGATGTAAACAACAACATACTCCACGCTTGATTGTGTCTTTCATCCTAATTTTTGTTCAGGCTGAATAGTTGCATTTGTGTTAGCATTCATAACCCAGAATTATAAACAAGGGTCATCCAAAACAAATGGCAGCAGTCTTCAGAAAACTTCAATTTGAAAGTTGCTTTCAATAGCTTGTTACATTTACCTATCTTCTCATAATCCATTAATAGTTTCAGTTTCAGTTTATTTTCACCATTATACAAGCATAATAATAAAAGGAAAAAAAAATGGTGGGGAAACCAAAAAGAGCACAGCTCTAAATATATTAAGTATAGCATATGGCAATAGCAATAGTGTTTTAACTATAATATTAAAAATTTTGCCAAAAAAGTTTGGCCCCTCCCCCTCCCCACTTTTTTAGATTCTCAAGCACCCTGGGAATAAAAAATTTGGGCTAACAAGTAACAATTTTACTTGGCAAAAAATAGGGCTTATCAGCTGGACAATTTTGACATTTTGCACCCCCTCCAAGTCTGTGGTTCTAGTACACCCCTGCTTGACGTAAAAAGCCCTCACAAAAGCTTCCATGGGGTTTTACTACAGCAAAGTTAATGTCATGAAGAACATCAACAAAACTGGGACATATGCACTCGTCTTTGCCCAATTCATAGCGCATGATCGTCCATTGTGACCTGTGTCTAATTTGCAATTGGCTGTTCCATTACCAACACTTCTCTTGGCCAAATTCATGGTACAGTCTTCTTGATTTGTTGGACAAATGTCTGCTCCAGTGACAGCATCACTAAATGCATACCATGCATCGTGAGGCCCCAACCATGCATACTGTGCCACCAGCTCTACAAACCTGAGAATACTATGAAACAAAAAATAAGAAAGTTATTTGTATTTAACCCTCACATTTTCTCCATTAATTATTTTATATTGGCATTTAGTTATAGAAATGTCAAATAGCTTTGTATGACCTTTTGACCCTCACCTCAAAATCTGCATAACTTGTATAGTTGCAATTAATAGAAAAGTTTTAGACAACAGAAAAAGACCTGACATAATACATGTATATACATGAGCAGGGGTGGATCTAAGCTGATGAAAGGGGAGGGCCCATTCATAGGCCCCTTTCATAGAAACTTTTTCCAGCTCTCTTCACTTTCCATCACCCCAATTCTATGGCAAATGCAGCTCTATTGGCCATTCTGGCAGGTGTCTGAGGGGTACCCCCTTGTAGTCAGAAAATTTTGCAAAAAATGGAGAGCTGGGGGTCACCCTAAAGATCATCAAAATGTGTTTTTCTTCTTCTTCAATTTTTGCCAAAGCTCACTACTGTTCGCAAGATGCTACGAACTACCAAATTGCTAACCTTAACATGATCTCCTTACCTCTCTATTTATATCACCTATGCATACCACTTGCTGGTTAGGTGGTGGTGGTGGTTGGTCACTTGCTACAGCCCACTTGGAATGATCCGAAGTAGAGAGATATTCATAATGGTCATAACCAGGAGCATTAAATCCCAACTGAACTCGATTAATATTTACTACCTGCGGTTGAAAATCAAAGGAACATTACAAAAGGGGTATTCATTTCTAAAGATGACAATTATTAAATTATCTGACACATATTAGGCCAAAAGAAATATATTTTTCTCATGTCCCATGCATTTTTTTTTTTTTTTTTTTTTTTTAATAAATTGAACAATGTCAATTTTGGATATTTTATATATAAGCTATGTTTAGCTGGAATACAGTCTGCATCTAGCATTACAACTTGCGGTGCGATCAGAAACAAAATTGCAATTGAACATTGATTTTACAGTCAATTTTCGGCCAAATTTCGTTAAAAGTAAAAATAAATGCAAAATAAAATTCAAATTCTGCAATTTTGCTCTAGCAAATGAGCAGCATATAAATCAAATGCGCACAGGGAATATAAGACAAATCTTTTGGGATTTTTTTTTGGGGGGAGGGGGCCTTATGTAGAGGTTATATGTTGCAGTAGCAGTTCTGAGGGTATTGTGTAATAATAATAGTAGAATGTTTAGCATTTATATAGCGCATTGTGAATCGCAGATTCCTCAATGCGCTTCACATTAAGGGCTGGGGTATGAACGTTTGGACAGTATTTATTTTGGGACATCAGAGCACATCAGACATATCGAATTGCATTCTGAATACGAAGAATGTCATTCTGATATCAAATAATTTTGATTTTTGAAATTGCAATTTAATACACATTTTATGGCAAATCATTAAAATTGATATTTTTGATATTTAACAGTACTTGAAGTAAACTTTATAAATCTGATGATTTATACTTAAAGTGTATGTAGGTGGGATGAAAAGTCGACGTTCAATTGAAAATTTTGACCTTTCGTATTGAAGATATGGATTTTTTTTTCCCAAAACACCAAAAAAATTAGGTCTTTTGGGAAAAAAATCCATATCTTCAATATGAAAGGTCAAAATTTTCAATTGACCGTCGGCTTTTTCCTCCCTGCTACATACACTTTAAGAATATATCATTAGATTTATATAATTTACTTCGAGGACTGTTATATATCAAAAATTTGAAAAATATCAAATTTTTATAAATTGTCATAAAATTTGTATTATATTGTGATTTTCAAAAAATGAAATTTATTTGATATCACAAAGACATGCTTCGTATTCAGAATGCAATTCGATAGGTCTGAGGTGCTCTCATGTCCCACAAAAAATACTGTTGAAACGCAATAAACGCTCATTTTAGATCCCTTAAGTAAAAGGAAAAACATCATCACAATATAATGATACATCAAATTACAATAAATTCAGTAAAAAGGACTCTACAAGACCAATGTCTACAAGGAAATTCAGACACCCAAGAACAACAACCAGTTTTGGGTTGTCCGAAGAAAAAGACCTTTGGCATCATGAGTGGTGTGTGTGTCTGTCTGGCTGGGGGGGGCAATGTGAGTTATCCGTCGACAATTATGTAAAAATTTGGTCCATATTATAAACAGTTTAAATTTTATTGTAACCAAACTTAGGTAATATCTGCACTATGGGAACCGTTGTCTATTGGTAGTGTTCAAGGTCATACTGAGTTCAAAGGTCATTTGAGATCAACTTGTAATAATATTATGTCATGGTGAGGATAGGAACATCTTAAAATAAAAGCGGGCCACTAATATTCTGTGATGATTACAACCACCGAGAACCACACAACCTGAGAATCGGGAAATTCTACAATCTTGGAAAAAAGTCTTGGGACACTTGCGTGTAAAGAACAGAAAACTGTCACTCCCTCTCTCCCGTGCAATGTTGAGAAATGCCAGTGTCTTCAGTGGTTTCCCAATGTTTTCCAACATTGATTGAAAGGGAGAGGTGAAGGGTAAATCATTAATGTTGTTATTGGCATATTATTTGCATGTTTGTTCCCAAACACAATATACCATATTTGCATAACAAATTATTCACTGAATTTCGACAGTGTATTCAAAGTACTTTTTTTCCAAGATTGTACTTTGGTATCATTTATGGACAAAATATTTTCACACAGAAAAAAAGCACTGATTGGCTGGCCTTTATGAAAAAGAAATATAAGACTTACCTGTGGGTTACCACAGTAGGATGGGATCTTGTAAAAGCTGTCATGCTGCCAAGTCTCTGTGAATAGGTTCTTTTGAAAATATGGAGCCACTAATCCACTGTAAAGATCTGTGAAGCAAAATATTAATAAACTCATATTAATGATCTGTATCTCGGAGAAGGTCATGCAATCAGAGCTGATGCGTAGGACTGTGTAATATAACTTTTGAAACTATACCAAACTTTCTAAAAAGCTACTACTAAACTAGCTGTCCTGATATTTTTGACAACAAAACCAGTCGCGTAACCAGCCCAGTCAGTCCGAAGGGCCAAATTCTATCATCGTTCAATTTTATTATATGTACATGTATATCTCTTCTTCTTTTACCGTTGTTTGATATAGCGCCACCTATAAGTGTTCTTCAAGTTACTGCAAATTAAAAGTGGAAATTTACATTTACTTTTGCACTTTCCTCATTCCAAGCAGGCACCGCAAAACAATAATATGCAAATATATACCTTGTGTATATGTCTATGTAAGGAAGCGAATATATTAAAATCTAAAAACATTATATAGAAACTGCTCAAAATTTGCAAAGCGCAAAAAATTAATCACACAGAAACATCCTCTTTTTCACTATTTAGTTTGCCATTGGCTAGTTAATGGAGGAGTTTTGCAGCTCCAAATAAGGTATAATAGTCGACTGCTTTCTTCTTGGTTTTTATGGTAGGTCTTAGTGCTTCTGGTATATTTTCTTGACTGATCCATTAGAGTCTTGATTTGCTTTCTTTATAGTCCAGTATATGCTGCTTTGGGGATTTCATCTAGTTTCAGATATGGTGACTGGGATGGCCATTTTATGTTAAGATTTTTTTCTGAGTGCCCTAGCAGGTTTCTCTGAAAGGTATGCTTTTGTGAGAGTCCAATGTTCGATGTTTTGAGAAGATGCTTGCATGCGGTGTACACATTAAAAATTCTGATTCTGGTTTTGATGTCTACCTTTTTTCCTTGGTGAGGATGAGTGAATGCAAATAAAGCTATTTAGGTAATTTGCTTTCTTTTGGCAATGAAACAATCTTTTTTTCTGATTTTTTTCTCTCCTTTATTGTAGTGCAGTTTGCCTGATCTTCACTTCTATTATATTTATTATACATTTTCTCAGGCATGTATCCTTTGCAATCCTCACATTTTATATTTTATGTCTTGCATAGGATGTCCTCCCTCTTTATAATATGAAACAAAGGTCAATCTTTATTATTAGTTGAATGCATTTATAGTTCATTAAAAATATTGAAAGTCATTTCAAGGTTGTTTAAAAGTCATAATATTGACTGGTTAGCATAAATCTGCATATTTAGTTTGTTCAATAAATCTTACCAAGATTGTAATTGACAGACTTCGCAAAACTGACAAATTGTTGTCCATTTGTTGCCTGTAGAACAGTTGACCTGCTATTGTAGATGCACGGACCCTCTCCTAGTGCTGATTGTAGAATTGGCAGGACATTGGTGAAAGGTGGCATCTGACTCTCATAGGTATTTGGGCAGGCGTATAAAAGTTGCTGTCCTGTATTAATTAACAGAAACTTAACAAATTAACATAGTGTACAGGCCACTTGAGAAATACACTTCACATGTACATGTGTGGCCAAATAAAACAAGTGAATAGGGGCAGCGTTTTTTTGGCAACCAGGCATGTAATTCGTAACTCCATTCAAATGTACAGGGAGACCATCCGGTGTGTCGAAAGTCACTTTATAGACTGACAAGCTATAATGTCACCACCCAGCAAAATCATGTGGAATTACTTTTAATTGAGTTATTCACTTAAGCTCACAGTTGAACTTGAATAAATATCCCTGATAAATATGACAATGTTATGTTAAAATTTAATATTTGGAGTGCAAATAATTAACTTGACATGTCATTCATGGTAATCCTCTTTTGGCATTCAGAAAATCACTCGTACTTGAGAATATGTGTATACTTTTCCAGTGGTCAGAAAATTTCCAAACAATTTCAATAGCTAAAATTTGTAATACAGATTATCTTACATACCAATTTCTTCAAACTGGTTGAAATTAAAAGAGATGCATAACAATGACTGTCCATATGTTTCAGCATTTGGTGGCCAGCTGTAGGCACCACCTCCAGAAGCTTGATTTGGAAATCTAGGTACACTGTGAACCAACCAGAAGCCATCAGTAGCATCTAACGCAACAACACCTGTAATTCAATATGAAGTAACAGCATAATTATGTTATTTGCTCTCAAGCTTGTATTCCTCATATACCAGAGCAGGGAATTGGGGAAGGGAAGAAGAGAGGACATGAAAGGAGTGGAGTGGGAGAGGTGGGAAAGGAACAAAGGAGAAAAAATAAAAGAAAGGAAAGGGAAACGATAAGGGAAAGGTGCTGAGAACAGAAGGGAAGGAAGGAAGGAGAGAAGAGAAGAAGATGGTAAAGGTGACAAGGGAGGGGATGAATGCAGTGGAAGAGAAAAGATGAGATGAGAGAAAAGAATAGATGACATAAGAGGAGAGGAAACAACTCACAGATAAAAAGGGACGGAAGGAGGGGAAAGTAAGTGAGAGAAAGAGGGAAGAGAGGGAAAGAAAGAAATCTAAGCCACTGTGCGGTATAATACACCTATCTTTGGAAAAAGCAGAGATAAGACACAATGAGAATTGAGCAACAGTGGCCTTATATATGCCGCTAATAAGTTGTTTAAGTTGTGAAAATTATTTAAAACTTGTATAGTGTGTCAAATTTAGGGGGCTGTCATTTTCTTCGGAATGGGGGGGGGGGGGGTCATGAATATACTGGGGGGGAATTGAATTTTTAGACCAAAAATAGTGGGTCATAATTTTTTGACACTAAAAATAGGGGGGTTATAGAATTTAGGGCTCATATTGAAATACCCTACCACGTTTTCACACAGAAAGAAGGCAGGATTCCCCTCGCTAAGCGCTCGCCTCAGGAAAGCTATCGGACATAAAACGGATAGATTATATGCATCAGTGATACACCCTGCCCAGGATTTTAACAAAAGAAGGCTAGCACAGGAAAGCTGCAGGATGGCGCACACCATCTTGTGTTTAGGAATTTCAATATGAGCCCTTAAGGGCTGGTGACTCTAAATGCCTTAGTTCTGGCAATGAATAATTTGTCTTGAGTCTGTGTAGGCGAAAGGGGGATCATAAAATTTTTTGACCCATGATAGGTGGAGTCATAGAAAATTTGACTCTGGTCACCGACATATTCACGACCCCCCACCCCTTCCAAAGAAAATGACATCCCCCTACTGGAATATTTTTTATCTTTACCCAAGTAGACTTAAAGTTACATAGGCCTATAGGGTCTACTTTCTACTGTAATATTATATTATTACAAATCTTGTGGGGTCCCTTTATTTTTTATATTTCAGGGATGGGGGGGGGGTGATGAAGTTTTTCAGTGTTCTGTAAGGGGAGGTCGTCATTTTTTCCTACCGCCACCAAATACTTCCTAAATGAAAAAATAGACCTAAAATATGATGTAACCCAGCGTCCCAGAAAGCATCATCAATGACGAGATTCCGTCAATTTCAGGTACCAAATGCGTTTCTATGCAGACCAGACTGATAGTAGTGAAATAGACATTCTCACCTTTGATGTGACCTCGAGATGTCCCGCCATCTGGTGGAGGTTGGTCACTGTACATACCATATGCTACATTCTGTAAACAAAACAACAAGCAAACAAAAACTATCACAACCTGCTCAAACACATTATATTATTATTACTTCAGTTTTAAGTCCAGAATAAACAAATGTATATCGGTGGTGATCATGCAGGGTCAGTTGTCGGGTGGCGTAAAATTAACTATTTCCCAGTATGCATCATTTTTGTCTGGTAGAATTAGTGGGTAAACGTGATAGAGGGACTTTTTAAAGTCTAGATGCTCATTTACTCCAAACCTGATTTTGCAATTAGGGTTTATAGTCTCCTAATATCCAATTACCCTCTAACAGATGCAGTAGGTAGGCCTACGTAGGGAAATCAGGGAAATGAGATTTTCCAGACGGAAACTCAGGGAATTGGAGAAAAACAACCAAATTGAAATATCAGGGACTTCAAATGGCCCAAAAGGGCAATTATCTTTTTATTACCGGAACAAATATGTTTGTTTACTCACAAACAAGGAAAAAATCAATGTTGGGTCCATACCTAGGGTTATAAGACCCCCAATTCGAGTCTCTGATCCATTATTCCATTCCTGAGACTCGCAGTTCAAAATTCATTGCTACACAAGTACACATACTGTGTGTGTCTGCACCAGAGAATAATAGACTCAAAATAAGAGGAAAAACTGCAGGCTGCTTTGCAAAGCATTCATGAGACCTGTTTTCCAAGCCACATGTACAGCTACCCTGCAATTTATAGGTCATTTGGGCAGCAAAATAAGCAATCAGCATTACTGGCTGCACAATGTGCACATCTCTTACCTGGCTTCCATAATTTGTATACACCTGGTGTAGAGTGAGCCCTATGGCTTGGTTGATATTATCAAGTGGCACTGGTGATTTCTGAAACCTCTGGATGTTTGCATCCATATACATAAATTCTTTGCCATTTGTTGCAATTGGAGATGTATTTTTGGGAAGATTTAATGCAATGAACCTGCAATTGAGAATTAAAGTTATAATCATTGATTTTGTTATTACAGGTGTGTGCTGGGAGGGGAGGGTTTTTGGGGCATGAGCCAACCCCCCCAGGTCCAGTGGGGGGGGGGGGGCAGTCAGGGTGATGTAAAAAATAGAAATAATGGCAGCGAAGCGCTCATCGCGTCACGCTTGCGTGATGCAGAGGGGTGTGCCCCCCTCATAAATGAGAAAATTTTACACAATGAAGGCCCAATTGAAACCATTTGGTGGACTATTTTGGTACTATTATTGTGTACAATTTTAGTTTGAAAAGCCAAAAATTGGTGCAATGAAACTATTAAAGCCATTTGTGGACAAGTTCCCACTATTCGACTATAACAAAAAGGGCGAAAGCCAGGTGATGTCTGAGGATGTGCCCCCCTCAGAAGTGAGAAACTTTTGCAAACTGAAGGACCAATTGAAGCCATTTGGTGGACCATTCTGGCACTATTATTGTGTACAATTTTAGTTTGAAAATTCTGAAAATGGGTTAAATGAAGGCCCAAATTGAAGCCATTCAATGGACAAGTTTTTACTCTGATTGTATAAATTATTGCTTTTAGTGTTGGGTGTCCAAAACAGAAGGGAAAAGGGGAATTTGTTTATCCATTAACACAGGGGAGTTAGAAAATTGTGCAAAATAAAGGTCCAATTGAAGCCATTTGGCGCATCATTTTTACACTTTCTTTAAGCATGTTAAGGGTCTAGAATAGAGATTTGATTATTTATGTTCACCAAAACATGTTACAGCACATTATGGGTTTGATTATAGTGGGGGGGGTTACAGCCCCCAGTCGAAAAAGTGGAGGGGCCACTGGCGAGAGAAAGTAAAGTAAAAGAAATACCTACAATGTAGTTCCCAGCTAGAACCATTATTTCAGTCTTGCAGACTCCAGCTTGATAAATTTCGACTTTTAAGTATTGTTTTTGTTGATACACATTAACAATTGGAACATCATAAAAAAAAAACTCTTTCCAATTTTTTTTTTCTCAATCTTGAGACTCCATTCCAGGAACATTTAAAATAAAATTATTTTGATATCGCCTTATTTTTTTGAGATATTGACTATAAAATTATAAAGCAACAAATGAACTTTTTTGAATTCACACATGGCAATCTGCACAAAATGACACATAGAATCGGAAAAAGACTAAAAAATAAAAATATGTGAAAACTGTTTCTGGAGCCTTTCTTGTTGTTTGCAGTTAGGATAACTGTTTACCTACTTAGATGCTGTAGTTTTTAGTTATTCTGTACCTAAATCGTCATTTCACAGAGAAAATGAACATGGAAATAAAGTGGTTTCATTTTGCACTTTGATGATCGAAGTTCACAGGAGAATGCAACAACTCTTGTTTTCCTTCCTCACATTACGTGAACATCTGGAAATCTATATCCCCTTGCGAAGTTTGGTCAAAATCCATTTATAACTTTATATTAAAATCAGATGAAACAACTTGAAAAAAAACCAGCTAAATTGGAGCCATTTGACCACAAAGGTTCTTGTAAGATCAGTGCTTCCATAGGTTGTGCCACGCATGCTGATATTAAGCGTCGCGTTGCATAGGCATAACATAGGTGCGCGTTAGTGAATTGTGCAACTAACTGATGCTGTACTTTGTTGCACGAGTGTGACTTGATGATTCAACAAAGAGTTTTCTTTCCTTTTTGGGGCGCCCGCTATGGCGGCGTCCCCCATTATTTGGCTTGACTTTGCAAAAAGCTTCTAATTTCAGTCTTGCTAGATTTACTTCGTCACTGTTCTGCTTAAAATTATGCCCAGCTTAGAAATAAAACCACAATATGCTTGGATTTTATTTTATCATTGTTTTCTGATGTGCACGGGGTAAAATGTTGTGCGTATATTCTTTGTTTAAAATACAAAATTAATGGACTTATAAAAACACCAAATACACCGTGACCTTTGTATGGTCAGGTATGGTTAAACTGCAGTTTACCGCCTCTTAGAACCCGATGGACGGTGACATTTGACCATTCTAATTATGTATGTTTTGAACATGTTTGCACATGAACTAGTTGTTTACAGTGTGAAGAATCTACAACATGCTCATCTATCAGGGCACAGTTCTTTAACCCCAATACATTTGTGCATTCATTGAATGACCTTTGAAAATGTGAGTACAAAAACTCATACTCTGCGATTTAAGGTCAAATTTTGCACTATGATTGTTTAATTGAGGTTATTGATAATATGCCACTGGAATGAGGCCATTGTGGTCCATAGTGACCTTTGCACACCTAATCCTTCAACCAAACAAAACAACCACTGACCAATCATGAAATCACTAATTGGTTTATATGCTTCACTGCTAACTGATTGTGACCAAATATTATAGACAGCTCAGTATCTTTATGGTGACTATCTCTGATAAAAAACATTAATTAACGAATTTCAATTCTGCTCAGCAGATAAAGGAATAAATTCGAAAGACATGATTGTGTTGAAGGTCAGAAGTGTATTTGCAACCCGAGTTGCCAACCCGCGATATGGTAGCCCAATTAGGCGACTTTTAACGTGGTTCACCGTTGTTGGGCAGTTTAAAGCAATAATGTACGATTTAGGCCTACATCATTTTGTTAGTGTTTACCCAAAATGCTGAATGAAATAATATTTATTGTAATATACCTAACTGCTGGGAAGGGTTCCTAGCAAGGTAAAGTGAAAGAAACCCCAATGGCTATTTTGTCCGTTTAAAATAGAGTTCTATGGCCGATTTAAAGTCATAATTATGACGTAATTTTGTTATTTATTAATTACTATTTTTAGCAGAATTAATAACATAAAAATGGGCTGTGCCCGTCTCATGAAGAATAACGATCGATCTTACCCTTGAATTAACAGGCCTGTCAATTTCTTGGAATTGTTTGATATGAAAGGAGGGTATGATTTTTTTGTTTTAAGTTTTAAGTATTTCCTAGCCTCTCATAGCCACAGGGTTGGCTACAAAAGACACAAAGTATACCTTAGGATAAACTGGCATGAGTGCGCTGACCCCAGGTTTTCAACATTTCAGGATTGTTTGTGGACGGAGGTCGGGTGAAAAACGAAATTACGTTTACATGACTTTGTCGAAATCGTCGTGTGACAGGAATGAGTGTATAGATGACTAGGGGGGAAAGCTTACTTATTTGTATCTTCTATACTATCCATCATATACCCTAGGCCCTGCATAACAAAAATTCAACAATATTCAATATCCAAAGCAATATCCTCACTACAATAGGCCCCCAAAACAGAACTCCCACCCCACATAATCGCAAATTGACACGAAAAGCTTCATTCCATGAAGTATTTCTCTCGATTTGATCATCATATCCCGTCCAGCTCACATGGGCGCCCCATTCCTTTTTAAAGGAATTTTTATTAAAATTGCAAACACAAGTGAAATAGGGAAATAAAATATTATCAAAAAATGCAGTTGTGCCAGTTTACAAATCTTGATTTTTCTTTTGCTTTATCATCACAAGTACATACATATCAAAAAAACTCAATTCCTTGAAAGAAACAACAGAGTGTGTACAGCCATGTTAAAAGGTATTTTTTAAAGTTACAGTGACAGTAACTGCTCCAGTGCTGGATGTCACTGACTTTCCCTGGCAATAAGCAATTGCACCCTGGCAAGTTTAAAACAGCCATGCATGCTCTGCACACTATTTGAGTTCATCACAATCAGAGGAACTGAACCAGTTATGTTTTGGTTTTTTTTTCACTCAAACATTAATTAATAAAAGTTAACTCACCAGCTGACAGGATTCCCAGTCTGATCCAGACATGTCAATGAATATGAGATGTCAAACACACATACAAGCGAAATCCATGCCACAAGCAGGACTTTGTTACCTGTCATCTTGCCTATATCTAAGTCCAGTGCAACATATGTTGATAATCTTTGATACAAAGGTGGAGATAATTGATATAGGCCCTACAGCTTTCTAATGTAGTCACAGTTTTGTTCTCAGATTTATTGCAGGTTGCAACCCACCTCAAAACAAGTAGCAGGAACAGGATGATGATGACCTTAAACTTTCACTTTCCAATTGGTATGGGAACTTGACTGTTGTGTACCCATTTATATTATATCACTCATACATAAATTCTAGACAGTTCATTGGTTGATTACCATTTGCCATTTTTACTATCACCCACTCCGTGTGATAGTCTTTATTATATCACTCATACATAAATTCTATACAGTTCATTGGTTGATTACCATTTGCCATTTTTACCATCACCCACTCCGTGTGATAGTCTTTATTATATCACTCGTAAATAAATTCTATACAGTTCATTGGTTGATTACCATTTATCATTTTTACTATCACCCTCTCCGTGTGATAGTCTATTACCATCATGTGCTCTGCCGTAGTGCGCCTGCGCCAAGCCGTGCGCTGACTCTTGGACTCGCCGATTTAGTTATGGAGTGGACCCCAAAATGTGAAGTATATCACCGCAAAACATGATGTTATGTTGATGAATAAATGTATTTCCTACCTTAAATAGTATTTTAGTAATAGAATTTATGCATGAGTGATATAAAAACAAATATTAACTGTCTTAAATTCAGTATAATGGTCGAAATATAATCACGAGGTGAAAGATGTATTGTTCGCTCGTGGAATGGAACAATCCATCTTTCACCTCGTGATTATATTTCACCATTACACTCATAGACAGTTAATATTTGTATACTATTTGCTTCACCCATATAAAATTCCTCCACACACTAGTAGTTTTGAACAAAAGTCTGTTGTGGGGATTTCCCAAACCAAAACAAAGTGTAATTCTTGGAAAGAGAAATGCCAAATATGACACTATGATGTCATTGTGTGTATACTTTAACCATATGTAAGGAAATGAGATAGACCTGTATCCTGGATGGAAGGCTGTGTATTAGGTGTATATATCCTATTTTGTGTTTTTGTGAAAAAAGCGTCCTTGATATTTCCTCTTTCTTTCCTTCTACCTTTTTTGTTCATGAAAATGACAAGATAAAGTGTTTCTCAAACTTAATGACTTTCATTACTTTTACTTGTTTGTAAAACACAAAAATTATGCAACTTTTGCATGTAAAGAGTTTCAGAATTTGACGAAAGAAAAACACCTTTAAAGAGTAGGACCAGTTCTGCTACTTTTCTTATTATTTTATCTCGCAAAATATATAAATTTCAAATAAGTTGATCAAATAGGTTGTAATGACCTTTGTTTGATCCCTTTGTTCCCTGTTTTGTTTTTCTGTACATCTATATTAACTTGAAACTTGGTAGGGTGATAAAGTATGATGAGTTCTGGTGATGTATAGTTTGTGTTACAGCTATTTGTATTGATTTGAAGTCAGCACGAAGGTAATGATGGGCTTTACATGCTATGATGCTTGCATAATAACCAATGACCGCTGTAAACTGCCACTTTTAAATTCTGGTATTTTTCTTTAACAACACTACTGTGTTGTTAATATTGAACGAAATGTGACAAATGGGGTATCAAAATGTGGGTAAATACACCATCCTTCGTTCTATGTCAAAACATTGTGAATACAATTATAGTTCTGAAGCTATAAGCATATTTATAACAGCTGCGTTACTTTTTGTGCAGTCTTTATATTTTCTCAATTTAAGCATTTAAAGGCCCATTCAGTGATTTGCTCATCCGGACGATCGTATCAAAATTCAGATTTTGGTACCTTTAGATGTGCTAACATAACCTGCAAGTGGTTCAGCCGAAAGCCGTGTATTTAAGACAAAATAAGACATTTTACAAGAATCTGTAATTTAGATACTGACAGTATCTAAATTAGCTACATGTATTTGAATGGGCCTTCAACTTCGTCAGTACTGCTGTTTTCTTCGTATTTTGCCAAATTTGTCATTTCAAAAATGCCAAATGACAATTTGAATGACTTATCATTCACTTTTAAGCAATTTATAAACAATTTTCATTTTTTTCACACTTGCGCTGGGATCACTGAACGGGTCTTTAATAAAACTGTACAAAAATCTATATACCAAGTACACAATATATACATAATGAATAAAAATAGAATTTCTGACATTCCAATTACAACTCATTATTCTTCATCATGTCAGAAAATCCATTCCTATACCACATTCCAATAATTATTATTATATATTTACTACTCCATCTAAGTGTTTGTGACCCATTGCATCAGAAAAAGGTAGTTGTCTTGAAAATGTAAATTTAGATTTCTTAACCAAGTAAGAACTGCTTTTTGCTTTAAAATTACATCTCACACATTAATGTTGGATGTAGAATATTGATTGTGTGTGACAAATAGAGACAGCAAAATAAATAAGGTACCAGTTATTTTCACTCTGTATATCATAAACAAAGACATATATCATTCATAATTAGAACCAATCTTTCAGCTTGGATTTAAGACCTGAAAAAGACTGAAATAAAGTCATGGTAATCCAAAATCCCAAGGAAGATGCAAATTCAAAATTTGCATTTTGCTCCTTTGGATGCCCTATTGATTTGTACAAAAAGCATGCTTGAACAAGATAACTCTAGCACCGTTCTTCCCATTGATTAGAACATTAAAATGCAACTTTTGATTTTGTTCCTTCTTTGAGTTTTCAATCAGCATTGCTTTAATTGTCAACCAGTTTCAACAAATGAGTTCTATAAATTCAGAGCTAGATGGTACAGGTATATGCAGCTTGCCCATTGGACTCATAATAGTCCAAAGAGATATGACCCAAAGAGAACGAACTCTGAATATCCCTGTGCATGACACTCAGGTTAATCCATCATATTGGTGTATCACACATGGAGACCAAAAGAGTGTACATCTGGTATTTATCAGCAATCGATATCAAACAATATGCATATGTAAATTGAATTTTGCATGTCACTCATGGAATATATTATAAATTTCATCTGGTAAACTTTGATTTGAAGTGTGTGCTTGTTTGTATTGTGCTGATAATGCATGCAAAATTCAACTTACAGATGCATATGTTACTGTCCACGTCAAAATGCTCGTAAATAAAGTCGGCACCTGGTCAGTTTTCTTCTGTGTTTAGAAAATATATATCATAAGCTTTACAATGATATATCATTTGATTTCAAACAATAACAAGAAGCGGAGTTATGGCTTGTTAAACTTTGCTCCTTCAGTAAAAGGGTACATTATTTTGGTGCTTCATTATTTCTCTTTTTCCACATCGCTGGTATTACATATCAAATTGTCATAATTGGCGGTCACTTCAAATCATCCCCAAGTCAACGAGGTTCAGGAAGTCCGGAACGTCCTCTCATTGTTGATTGTTGGTTAACCCACCAATTGAACAGGATTTGGCCAAAGCAAACAAAGACTAGAGCTATTTACTAACTCTATACATAAGTATAAGCTTATTATCCTCTTCAACAATAGGATTAAAGATTGGCGTTTGACTGACACTAAAATGAGAAACATGTAGGACAAACATTAGGTACATATGAATACAACCTTTATGTACATTTTGCACTGTAACACAAAATACAATTTGCAGACTTTACAAGTGGTTTGATATTGATGAGTGACACGCAAACATGGCGAGTCGGTTCTCTTTGGGTCTAACAAATCTCTTTGATACAGTCACAGAAACTTGAATTTATTTGTTGGGCTTGCATATAACTTTGCAGAGTGGCTTTGCATAGAGTTTACCACAGCAAAGTTATTGTCATGATGGGTATAAACAAAAGCATGACATCTACACTACTCTTTTTGGCTCCATCTATAGGACATGACCATCCGTCATCAATTGATTCTGATGTACAATTGGTTGCTTCATTATTAACACTCCTCTTTGTTTGATCCATTGTACAAGAAATTGGACAAAGTTCAGCTCCACTTACAGCATCACGAAATGCTCTCCATACATTTGCAGATCCAATACATACTGTGCCACCAGCTTTATTGAACTGACTGGACTGAAGAAACAATATGATTAGAACATGTATGGAGAGATTTAATAGGTGATATATTACTCCTTTTACCCTTACAATTTTAAATGATAACATATGAATCCTGGCAATTTTACTATGAGTCTGTGCATGTAATGATCAGGACTGGACCTTAATGTTTTTGGCACTAGCCAGTTCAGCATGTAACGCTACAAAGTTACATGCCCAATAAAAATGTTACAAGCCTGAATTTTTTCGAGAAAATAATGTCACAATAAATGGGAAAAAGAAATAGTCTAGTACATGTAAGTTTAGTACATGTAGCCCTTTAGATGTAAGCCCTGCTTGTGACTTGTTCTTTATTAACAGTGGCATAGATTTCTTTTTGACAGGGGGGTGGAAAATGTTCTTAAAGTATAGTGAATCCAGCACCTTTTGGTGACAGAATAAGTTTATTGTACAGTAAAAAGTGCAAACAAAATAATCCAGAAATATTCTTCTAGACTTACCTCCCTATTAATATCACCTATGCATACCACTTGCTTGTCAAGTGGTGGTGGTGGATGCCTGTCATCAACGTCACCGGTTACAGCCCATTTGGAATGATCTTGACTGGAGTAAAACTGATAACTTTCCCCAGGAGGAGAATCAGGCCCCACCGTAATAGCGATAATATTGTAAACCTGTGGTTAAAATCAGAAAAGGGTTATTTCTATTTTCAGGGATTCAGTTGCATGTGTGACAGGGTTTTTAGATATCAATATCTACACACATCCATATCAATATAGCCAATTAAAAAGTTGTAAATAGGTTAATTTACAAAAGATATTCTAAGCATCAAATGACTATTTAAATGGAATTTGTTGAATGAGCAGGCCAAATGCATGATGTTGATCTGGGAGTCTTATATTTTGCCCAGAAAAAAAAGTTGTCTAAATACTAAATACAAAAAGAATAAATTTCTGTACATAGTACAAAACATGGGGAAATCAGGCAATTTGGATGAAAAATAAGACATGGGACATGAAAGTATTTCACAAGGAGAGATACTGCCACATTTTGCCTTTAATGAAATAACCATTGTAAAAAAAATAACACTTTGTTTTGTTCTTATTTCTGTTGCCAAAGTTTATCGCATAAGGCAAGCCGCAACAATAGCAGACGAGGCTCATAGTTTAGAGAACCCCCATATTATGTCAAACTTAGTCAGTAGTGTATACAGCCCTTTTTAAATGAACGCGTGCCCCCGGGTATAAGAGAAGGAAAATTGGGAGTACAAGAGAAGAGAAACGCCTGTATGCATGTGATTTTTATGAAATTAATCTCTTATTTGACCAATTTCAGCTTTAAAAAAAGCATATTTAGGCACATTTCGCGCGAATTTATTCCATTTAAAGGAGTATTTTGTGATCCTAGCATCCTCTTTTTATGACATTTTTCAGTACATATCCACGAAAAAAAGCATATTCCCAAAATTTCAGTTGATTCCGATATTGCGTTTGCGAGTTATGCATGATTATGTGTATTACAATGTTCCATAGACAATACGTTGTAATTTCGTTCTGGTGCACCAGAACGAAATTCAAATTTCACGATATCTTTGCTAAACAAATTAATCTGCAAGAAATATTTTGTACATAAACATTATGTAGCCAGAGGTTTCCAGTGATATAAAAATCTCAACTTTTTTTGAGAAAAGTGGGGGATGAGGCTGTGGATCACGAAATGCCCTTTTAAGTTTCAATATGTTATATTTACATGTTTCATGATTCTTTTTTAGCTCACTAAGAAATTCCCCCACCCCCGGTTGCTGCAGTTCTGTATACGCGCCTGTTAGTCATAGCTGCACTACCCATATCTTTGGACAACCTATTTTGGACCACTATCCATATTTTTTAAACCTGCTTTATGTTCCTCCTAGCTGTGGCATATATGCTATGCTTTTGGGCAATTAAGATGTTGTTTGTTTGCTTGTTTTCTTATGTAGGTTGGTTTTGCTTTCTTCCTCCTTCCTTCTTCCTATATAATGTGCATACCTCAAATTAAGTATTGTCGCACTGGATTAACGTGCATAGTTTTTACCTATGCACAATCCTGGAACCTAGGATTGATTGCAGATATCAGAACCGGGGATGGTCCCCCTTCTCTTTTCGAATAGTTCTGACACTTAACATGCACAGGGTTTGACTCTTCTTGTACCAACAGCTTTACGTGACTTCCAAATCACGGACGAAGCACATACACTACCTATATCTGCACGTGATAAGCAGTGTATGGGAGCGAGAAGAAATTCTTCAATTAAATTCTGAAATTAAATTACTGAACTGAATTGAAGGATTCTCGACCACATAGGAACTTTTTGGGAAGGAAGAGAATTTTCACCTAAGGCAAGCCCAAGGCGCGAACCCTCGTCGATCGTATCTCCCGGCCGGCAGCGCAACGCCTTAACCACTCGGCCATCTCGCCCTCTTATCATTAAAAATAAATAGATTAACATACAAAAGCAATCACAAAACAGGACAGGATAAATAAGTCAGCATCATTTCAATTACCATAATAAAATTTATATTGGATAATATTGTCCAGAATCAAATAAGACTTACCATTGGGGTACCACAATATGATGGGAGTGGGGTGTTAGGACGCCAGGTTTGTGTGTAGAGGTTGTAACCGAAATATGGAGCCACCAGCGCACTATAAAGATCTAAGAAAAAACAAGAACTGTCTTTTAAAAAGACACAGTGGTTCAGACATGTCCATGGAGATATTTGACTCTTCCCAGACTAATTTTCATTATTCATATTATTTTTACAACTACATATAGTGAGGGGTGTAACCTAAAGCACTGACCATCCCATCCTTGACTGAAAGGTATCGTCTGCCATCAGGATGCCCGAACTGTTCTGAATCTCAGGATGCTTTCAGTTTAAGTTATGCATAGTGCACACCCCCACCACACCGCTTAAGTATGTATCTGGGGTGAGGGGGCCAGCAACCTGCCACTCTTCAACTTCTCTCGCTACAAGTAATGGATGGATAAAAACGGTAACGACCCATGCGTGCCCAACAACTACTTAAAACGGACCTGACTTTACTAGAAGTGAACATCAGAGGACTATGTTTGAACATAGGTGAGCTATCCAATCTATGCCATGAACTAAAGCCATTCATTATTGTCAGCATGGAAACCTTCTTGGATGCTACTGTGAGTGATGGTGCTGACTGTATAACTATACCCGGATTCTCCCTCAGCTGTCGTAGAGACAGACCTACATCCAACAAAGGAGGGACCTAACTGGAAAGACCAGACCCTTGACTTGGTCATCACTGATCTAGATGCCACCTGCACAGTACATGCAAGACTAGGTACTTCAGACTATGGTCCAGTTCATTTCAAACTGAAAGTGCAGCTGTACAGAGATAAACCCTACTAGCGCAAAGTGTTGCAGTACGATGGCTGACTACAGGAGAATGAGAGGTTTTCTTGCATTTGCAGACTGGTCTCTAATTGCACTCCAATCTGATGATACGTGAAAATGGGAATTGCAAAGTGAACATTGAAATGCAGCAATTGTATTGCTTTCAGCAAGTTCTTTCAGAAAATGCTGTAATATTTTTAGTTTTTACAGTAATGGAGAAGTGCCTGCATGCAGCTTAAATGTACGTATTGGAGAGGCTGGATAATTGGACAAGGGACCTCTTGCACCAATGTCAGTGACCTTAACCTTGACCTCAAATGAATCAAACAAAGTCATAGTTGAGTCACCTAACTTGAGTCCCAATTAAAGTAATTTAGAGCTTTAGACTTGTCAAGTTGAGTGTTTGTGTCTGAATTTTGTGTTGAGTCATTTCAGAGTATCAATGTGTCAAGTTCAGTCCGATTCTTAAACAATGTAATGTTAAGTCATTGCACATCAAGTCATCAAATATTATCATATGTGTATTCTGTCGGTCCAACATCCGGGCTACCTCTAGTCTCTGACCCAAACTGCATGTGGCTCATTTTTTGTTATGAACGACAGAAACCGGCTGTGAAGGAGGCTACATAGCGAAGTTTTTGGAGTGAAATTCAATTCCGGAAAAACCAACACTCGACCATGGAATTTCATTTTAAGTTTGTCAGTATATAAATGGTAAATCAAGTAAGTTTCTTCCACTCTGCAGACTTAGAAATGGTTGTTTGATTCCTCTGACTATTTGCGATCGAAATGTACACAACACCAATGACAGAAATCATCAACAAAAATCGAATCAAGGACTTGTTTTCACTCGACCGTGAGTCGCATCAATAACCGGAAGTGACGTAGCACAGACCGACAGAATAGACATTATATGTTGAACATTGTTGCACTGTATTATTTATTTACATTTTAATTTTTTTTGGCATTTTTACCTTACCATTATTGAAAGTTTTAGACTTGGCAAAACTAGTGAACGTTTGTCCATTTGGTGCCACTAGATTTGTTGTCCGGTAGTACGGAGTATTGTCAGTACACACACCACTCATTGCTGAATACAGACTTGGCAGACTTGTCATTATTGAAGTTGGCATAAAATTGTCATAGAAGAACGGACAGTTGTATAACAGTTGCTGACCTGTATGAAATCAAACATTAACCTCTGCATCATATTCACAAACCATACAATTAGACAAATTTAAAGTGATAAAAATCATGCACAGATCAGTTGCATACCTGTAAGGGGGAGTTCCCCCTCCTTGTCCCACCCCTCCTTTATTTAGCCTTAGTATGTCGGATGCTGGTCATATCAGAATGCTGTGATGTATTGTACGAAGGGGTACTCGCATTAAGGCATACAGGGATGTGCAACTCCGTAGGTTTTTGACAAATCCGTAGACATAGGTCTATGTTTTGAAGGAAAATCCTTTACATTATATGGGTCTCCTATTTTCTATGCTATGCATGAAAAACATAAAGCCATAGATATGGGTCCGTGTTCATAAAATCATTGGAAATGGGTACGTATCTCTATTCGGAATATCGTTAGATGTGGGTCCCTGTTTTCAGTAAAATTGCCCTTGAAAATGGGTAAGGGTTCAGAAGCTTGAGTCACACATCCCCATCAAAAAATAATCGAAGTATGCACCCCCACTGGATATTGTATAGTTTTAATATACTTACCAATTTGTTCAAACTGGGCAAAACTGAAGGTCATACACAGCAATGTCTGTCCAAATGTTTCGGCATTGGATGGATAGCTATAACCAGAACTGCCTTTACTTGGAAAAGCTGGAACACTGTGAACCAACCAGAAGCCGTATTCAGCGTCTAATGCAACAACACCTGTAATTAATTGTCATGTAATAGAATAACTGATGTAATTCAATATTAGGGGATGGCTTGATCTTTGATACAAAAAATTTAAAGAAAGTTATTTTCGGGGCCCAAATTCCTATTTATAAATGTGCATGCAGCCTTTCCAGCCAAGCTGCAGTATATAAAGCTGCATGCAGCTGTAATGCCTAAGCTGCCATTGAATGAGGGATGTAAATATTGTGTTATATATTTCTGCCAGCAATTATTCGGACCAGGTGAAGTTTGGCTTAATTTCCTTACTGACCCCTGTTTGACCTTTGACCCCAATCTGTGTGCACCCTGTGTAAAACTTAGGGCAGTGGTTCTTCTGACCAAAATTCGCCAGCGAAGTGTTATATGTGTAATCCGATTATCACCATGTCAACTGGACATGCTTTTGAGTTCTGCAACATGATCGAAATGATCGCAACACAAAGTCTATGAGCGTGTTTCTACAGAGCCAAATACCGTTTTGAAACGGTATGGAACCGTTAATCACTCCTGTGGAAACAGCCTCCAACGCCTTTTTTAACGCTTTTCATCGCCACGGAAACCTCGTTGGAGTAGGTTTTTGCCGTTGACGAAGCGGGTAGATTTTCTATGGAAACAGACCTAAGCGGTAACTTGCCGATTATTGAGCAAAATCAAACAAAATGGCTGTTAATCAACATGTTACTGGACAGACGACATGACAAAAACGTTAATAACAGCCTGGGCAACATAACAAGTCCAAACTATTATGTAAAGCCACAAGGCCACAATTCCTCGGTGATACGGAAAAACAGAAAAACTCACGGAATTCGGGGTTTGCTCACGGAAATTTGTAAATGCTACAAAATAGTGAAAAACTAAAAATATAACAAAAAAGTGATTATTTAGCAATAATCAACCATTAAACAATCAATTCTAGCATTAATTCTAGGTCTACGATTCAAAATTTTGGCCATACTACCGTAAAAGGTAAGACAAAATTTTAAAACATGTTTGTCATTCAGATTAAACGGTATGGACACGCCAACGGCAAAAACCTGTCTGTGGAATCAGCAGGTTAAACGGTAAGATAACGGTAAGATAGCGTTATCCATTTAGCGGTAACTTAGCGGTGCGCCTGTAGAAACACGCTCTATGGCATGTACATGTACTACCAATTCCGAAAGTGTGTGACTCCAGTTACCAGGGAGTTATGTAACCACTTCGCTGGCGAATTGGACTCATTTAAATGGCATCAAATTAGCTCAAAATTGTGTTAAATATTTATAGTAAAAAACCCGAATCTATATATGAAAAGTATATACCCAAATATTGAATATACAATATGAGACAACTTGTTTACATTTTTATGGTTTCATTTTAATTAAGCCATCCAGCATTGGGCTATTCCAGAAAATAGATGCACACCCCCTATAGAGGAGCTCAGATTTCCGGGCTTTTTGTCCAGTCGTGATATTTGGAAATCCAGACTTTTAAAGTGTCCGATGGCGAAAAAATTCAGCAGAAAAGTAGCTCAAATCAGAAATCCTCAATTTGAGAGTCATTATGGACATTTCGGTGATTTTGTCTTCATTTAATTGGATTTCCAAGTTTTTTCAAGTGACATTGGCAACTGGAATTCTAGTCGTTTTCAGAAAGTAGACTTGGAAGTCCAAACATTTATTTGATTGAAAAGTTACTCCTCTATAGGGGGTGTGCACTTATTTTCTGGAATAGCCCATTATAGTTTTCCAAATAAAACTTAAAATATATAAATTAAATTTGGTCAAATGGAACCAATTAATAATATCTGAAAATTAAGGGGCACTTTTTTGATGCATAACCTGTCACATTAAATGTTGATTTGGACCATAAATGTAACGGTAAAAAGCATGGATATGACCATGGACGAAAATAGAACACAAAGTGCGAAGGACTTGCAACTCTGTTCACCGACGTGAGGACAGTGACAAAAAATAAGTCCTTATATAAATACACGATTTACGTTGCCTATAATGCTAGCTATCGTTGGTGGCAGCAGCATTTTTCTGTAATTATATATTCATATATTCATAATATATCAAGATGGCGGTCAAGTCCCGGTTCTCTGTCTCTATTGCTGTGGTGGCAGCAGCATTTTTCTTCAGTCACGTGATAATGGCACCGGCGGATAATATATGGGGGAAGCCTACGGTGTCCCCACTTTTTGCATTGCGCTGGTATATGAGTTGCAACGGCCTGTTTGACTGCAAAAGAAACAGCCATGACATACTTACCCTTGGTATGCCCTTTGCTGGTACTAGGCCTGTTTGGTGGAGGTTGGTCATTATACATACCATATACTACACTCTGAAAGCCAGAAATAATACAAAATGTGATCAAACACAATATTGCTTGGAAATTTTGAAAAAAGCAAACAAGTATGAATGTGCTTTAACAAAAATTCAAAGGCCTGGGGGTATTTGGTCATGTTTTACTACTCAAAATAGTTAAAAATAACAAAACAAATTATTATTATGGCATTTCGTATTCGAGGTATAGTGTCAAACATACCCTTTAAATTAAAGCCATATTGTAACATTGCCATCAAAAACAGATAATTTTTTTTTTTCCATAAAATGTAAGCTTTCACTGTCAAACATGTCCCCTTTTAAATTTGAGCCGAACAACTGTGGTAAAGCAAAGAAAATTGGAATTTACTACCAGCGTCCATATCGCCAATGCATGCACTCAGTCAGTCTTGCTGTGGCACGATCCTTTGATGTGTGTATTACAGTCCCCCACACCATGTACGTACTGTGTTATGAACATTGCATACATGTTTGACTAAACTTTCCATTTTAATAATTAAACAACGGTTTTATTCAAAATCTGGGATTTTGACAAAACTACAGCACCCAAAGTCTTGATTTTTGCAGGGTAAGTTAGTTTAATTAAGTACATTACAATCATGAAAAAACACAATTTTAAAATATATTGAGAACGGCCTCCTCAGCAAATATTACAATATGGCTTTAATGTACAGGCATACATCGCTTGCCCATTGAAAAACTACCCTTTTTTACACAACATGGTGCATGTGACCTCTTACCCTCCCCCAGGTGTAAAGGTTAATGTTATTATAAAGCACAACCTCATTCAATTATTTCAAATTATACCTTTGTTTTATTGTGTAAGAAATGTGGGTACATATATTTTACCTGGTTTCCAAGTTGATTTGCTTGGTACACCTGTTGAAGAGTGTATCCAATGGGTTGGTTTTGATTGTTGATTGGCACTGGTGATCTCAGTAATGTAGGCATGGTAGTTTTTGCATCCATATACATAAAATCAAAGCCACTTGTTCTTGGGCAAGAATTTCTGGGAAGTTTGTATGCAATAAACCTGTTTTGAGATCAAAAAAATTTGTGAAAAATTCTCCATTAGCCCTTGAGGGGGCTCCTGAGCTCACACCGTTAAACGCTCCACTCGCTGCGCTCGCATATTGGGAGCCACCACACCACTTTCACAACAATCTGGATTTACAACAATCTGCTGACACTGGAGTCAGTGAAGTGACTGGTAGTTTGTGAACACAATACTGAATGAAGATACCTGCATACCATGTTGTCGCTCAACAAAGACTCAGAAAAGGTTTTAAACTTTTTAAAAAGTTAAAACTTTTAAGTTTCTGTTTAAATGACAAGAGTCCAATATACTGCTATCTTGATGTATATTTCATAATGCATGTAAATAAACTGCTCTGTATACTTGTAAATTTCTGCATACACATCCCTTGCCTCACTTATCCTATAAGAAATGCAAGTTATTCTATCTTCATTTCTGCATTTAATGTCCCAATTTTTTCTTTCATGTTTGCCATTTGTTCGCTTCAGCAGTATGCTTAATTGTTCGAAAAATGCAAACATCTAAATTTAGGGTAATTTCTTGGAATTTAGAAAGTCTTCTATTCAAAGTATTATTACATATTCTAAATATCTTTCCATTAGGCCTAAATATGGTGACAAATTAAAGAACAAGAAAATATGAGTTTACACATAATTATATATGATGGATCAGTAATGGAAATTACCAACAGTGTTAATATTGTGTTAGGCCCACATAATGTATTTTTCCAGAGGTCTATACTTTGAATTTGTTTCTACGCTCACCTGTAATGGGTTTGAGCACTTTTAATTCCAAAGTTAGTCACCTGAAAAATTATACTTGTTATATAATAATTTATTTCTTTTATTATAAAAATAGTATGTTAATACAAAATTGCTGAAAGCAAATTTTATGGATTAAATTAATGAATTAGTGAATTTATTTTGTAAATGCAACATTCATTAATGCCTGCCAAACATGCCTTCGTATATCATAGGCCTGCATTTTGTCATGCATTAGTGTAAACTTTAAATAAGCCAAAAAATAGCATTATAACACAAATTATGCTATACATGTAAATATAACGTGCAAAAATTCCGACATGTACAATGGATATATTAGAGATGCAACGTGCACCAATAGATTTATGTGTGGACAAATTGGCAAACTAGTTCCACTCAAATTGAAAGAAGAATTCTGATAAAAACTAAATATTTGTTTTATCTATGTGGGTTATTTATTATACCTGTATTTTTTAAATAATATTTACTCAAAAATAATGAAGTACACTCACCAGCTGACAGGGTTCCCATTCATATCTAGACATGTCAATGAATATGAAATGTCAAATGCGCACACAAGTAAAATCCATACCAGAAGCAAATCTTTGTTACCCGCCATTTTGCCATCCATATCCAGCGTCTCTTCCAACTGTATATAGGTACATACCTCAAAACAAGTAGCAGGAATATGATGATCATGAGATTGAACTTTCGTTTTCAAAATGCCATGGCTGGGAGCTTTAGATAATAGTGTTTATCCATGCACAAATTGATTTGAACAATAGTCCATAATAATGTGGGGATTTCCACTATACTTTGGTATTTGGTATAAAGCAAAATTAATTAATGTATTATGTTAAAAGAAAATGTCAAATGTTATGTCATTATTCTAATTGCATGCCAATTGCTTTAACCAGATGTCGAAACAAGACTGGATTGTGCTCAAAGTACATCTACATCCGGCCTGGAATGGATAGCTGTGAATGAAAGGTCATCTAGGGTCACATGAGGTCATTGTTGATATAAGGGGAAATTGATCTCCTCTGTAAAGGTAGACTTTAATATGTCAACCACACATGGTGATAATCTCTTGGTAGAGGAGCATCAGATGAGTGAATATTTTTGAGGTCAAAGGTCATCTAGTGGTCAAATGTTAACCCACATGGGGTCAAAATTTTAAACTGCTCTGATTGGGCTCAAAGTTTGTGGACATAAACATGGGCTGAGGTTATTCAAGGTCAAAGATCACCTAACCTTGGGGTAGACCCTCCCTCGGGTCCGTGGAGAACGACTGGTAATGTAGATTACATAGCATTAAAAATCAACCCAATACACGGACCCTCCCAGTCTGTAGGCAATTTGACTTCCAGCTCCCACAAACTGCTGGAAGTTCACTTTTACGGATTTGGAGTCACGCAATCTTTCTATATACCACGTCCGTGTTCTCACTGCCTCACCGTTTGTGTAAGCAGTGGTGTAGCGACTACAATTACCGACCAATCAATGCAGCTTGGCGGCGCGGCGATATTGGAAGAAGCTTCCCTTGATAAATAATGAGCAAACATTTGCAAACCGCACGCGCACATGTACGCGTATGGACAATAGGACTAAATCAAGTCGAGTGGTTTATTTACATAACGCGTAATGTTGATCGAGTTTGACAGTGATACAGTGTATTTACCATTTATTAGTGATTTGAAACTTTTAAGAATTGAGTAATTTTTTCCGAGTAATTGAAATGCAAGATATTTTATTTTAGGCTGGGTTTTAGGTATGTTTTTTTACTGCTGAGAATTTTGTGCTGAATGTAATATGGGATCAGTTCCCGAAGGATTTGAAGGAAGTGGGATTGGAATTACATTTGACAAACAATATCAAAAACATTGAAAGAAAGTATATTCAAAATATCATGATTATTGATTTGTTTGTTTTTGTTTGTTTTTAATTCTTTTTTGGACGGTGAAGTTATAGTGTGTCTTCGGTGAAGGAAAATTATACCCCCACCCCACCCCAAAAGGGTACCCAACTATAAATCTAAAAATCATTTTTGAATAAAATTTCAAGCAAATTATGCCCATAAATCAGAATATTCTTTTACTTCATTTATAACAAAGTGAATCTTGCTATACTTTTGGCTTTTCATGGGGACGAGAAGAAGGAAATTTGCACCCAAAAAGGAGTCAAGATTCTTCATTTTGTGGAGTTTCCTAAAATTCTATCTATGAATAAAAATTGTTAAAAAAAAAAAGAATTATGTTTTTATTCTATAGTAACTACAGAAGTATTGTGATAAAATAAAGCAGGGGTGGCAGAAGAAGGGACGGCAAAAGAATTATTAAAAATAGACATGATAGAAAAAAAACAAAAAAACATTTGTGCCCGCTGAGAGAAAAAAGTTAACATTGCACGTATAGTAGGCCTATGCCTAAAAAACATACAGTCGGGTCGATCGGAAGTAGGTCTTATATAGGCCTGCAATTACTTTAGGCATTGCTTGAAGGCGGGTCCTCGTCCTAAAAGCATGTGAAAATTACTGCCGCCCGCCAATATTCAGGGCCCGTCGCGCGTCGTCACATTTTGTGACCAAGTCAGTATTATTTAGACGGACTCCGTGCTGACTTTAACACCAATACATGCATGCTTTAATATTGTGAGTCTCAACTCTCAAGTCTTGTAAAGCAATGATTTAAATAGTGTAAAAATGATGCACCAAATGGCTTCAATTGGGCCTTCATTTTGAACAATTTCAGAACTTCTGAGGGGGAACATCCCCTCAAACACCCCCCTGCGTAGTGGATAAACAAGAAGCCATTTTCGCTTCTGCTTTCAATATTTGCCAGACTTCAAACTAAAATTTTACACAAAATAGTGCCAAAATGGTCCACCAAATCGCCTCAATTAGGTCTTCATTTTGCCAAAGTTTCTTACATCCCCCTCAGACACCCCCCTGTAGTGCACAAACAAGTAGCCATTTTATGCTTTCGACACTTTCCAATTTATGTTAAACACAATTTATATAAGCTAACTTGTCCATTAAATTAGCACGAAAGGCTTCATGGACCGCCCATTTCACAATTTTTTTCGGCTTTTCAAACTAAAATTGTACACTCTAGGCCTTTAGTGTCAAAATGGTCCACCAAATCGCTTCAATTAGGTCTTCATTATGCAAAAGTTTCTTACTTCTAAGGGGACAGATCCGCCCTCAGACACCCCTCTGCATTGTGGCCAAACATATTACCATTTCCGCTTCTGTTTGCAACATTTCCCAATTTTTGTTTAACACAATTCATAGGCCTACAATAATAGGGAAAACTTGTCCACAAAATTCGCACAAAAGGTTTCATGGACCGCTCATTTCACAATTGTTTGGGCTTTTTTGAACTAAAATTTTACACTCTATAGTGTCAAAATGGTCCATCAAATCGCTTCAATTAGGTCTTCATTTTGCACAAGTTTCTTACTCCTCAGGAGGAACATCCCCCCTCAGACCCCCCCCCCCCTGCGTTGTGGTCAAACAAATTACCATTTTTCGTTTCTGCTTTAGACATTTACCAATTTTTGTTAAACATGTTTAACACAATAAATTTATAGGAAAAACTTGTCCAAGAAAAAAAAATAATAAAAACCTGCGCGAAATGCCAAGAAGGTATGCCTCACGATCCCCAAGGTGTCAAATGAAAACAAAGTCCCCCCCCCCGGCTGATGCAACATGGTTCAGCTATATAGTGACAACCGCTCTAGTAGGCCTATTTGGTATGTCGGCACACAGACGGCTAGCGGCTCGTCGGCAATCATTGACTCTTATACACCCCCCTAATGAAAAAGGTCTGGCGACGCCCCTGTATCTATGAATAAAAATTGTAAGAAATTATTAAATTTGGAGCTGGGGCAAACATTTTTTACTCAGTCGTCTCGAAGGGTGGGGCAAGCAATGTTACTTTTTCCAGCCGAGAAGGGGGGAAGCAAGCGATTTTGGTCACATATTCATGGGACGTCTTCAGTGCCGCCGAGAGCCATTACGGGCCCGGGGGCAATGTGAACACACGGGACCCTTTGATCAGTGATGTGCAGGACTTCATAAACAGTGATAAGTGTGTGTGTGGGGGGAGGGGGCAACAGTGGCGTGAGTGGTGAGGGACGGAGGTTGGTGTAAAATCCTTAAACATAATGTTGCAGCGGAGCAAAAGTAGCATGTTTAGCTGCCAATAAATCAAATATAAACATTGAAGGAGACAAATGGCAAAGCGCGCACAAATTTGCAATTCTAAAGTGGCATTTTGCTCCCAAATAAAGTTTCTCTTAACAACTTACACACGAAGTGCAAAAACAAATTGCCAATTTTAACCCAAGCTAAAATGATCCAAGTATGAATCGTTAAGTTGGTCAAAATTTGCAATTTGAATTGGCGAGTTTTGCTCCCAGATTGGACTTATTGAAACCATAGGTATTGAAACAAACTCCGTGCAAAGCGCGGAAAAATTGCCAATTTTAAGGTAAATGATCAAATATAGGCCTAATAAACTGATGGGCACAATGCGGCAAAGCGCGCTAAAATGTGCAATTAGTGTTCCCACGATTAAGCTGCACTCTTCTGATTTCTCAAAGATTTCATTATATCGAGGATGATCAAACAGAAAATCAAGTGAAATATTTATTAGAGGGTGTGCTTCAAAGGCTATCTTGGTTTTTTTTTTAAATGCACGTCTCTTTTCTTTTTTTTTTTTTTACGGGCCCGCAATTTGTTTGATTTTTATGAGCCGACGCGTAAGAAGAGCAAAGAAAACAGACCTTATAATGGACCCGTGCAAAGAAAAGAGACCGTAGTGGGCCCGTAAAAAGCAAAGAAAAGATACCATAGGCCCGTAAAGGAAAGAAAAGAGACCTCAGTGAGTATGTAAGCAAAGAAAAGATACCTTAGTGCTCTGCGTGCTAGCCATGCGCTTCAATGGAAAAAGTTAAGTTTTGAAATATTTTCTCAAAATATCAAGAGCTATCTTAAGAACTACTGGATCAATACTAGGCGTGTTTGTACTCATTTTAATGCATTTTTCATGCTGATTCCAGGTATGGTCATGAAAATTTACATTTCTGAAATTTTTGAATTAAAAAAATACAATTGAAACTTGTCGTCTGTAGTCGACACCCGCGTGAAGATCTAAAATGAACGTTTATTGCGTTTCGACAGTATTTTCTGTGGGACATGAGAGCACCTCAGACCTATCGAATTGCATTCTGAATCTGAAGCATGTCTTTCTGATATCAAATAATTTTCATTTTTGAAAATCACAATATAATACAAATTTTATGACAAATTATAAAAATTTGATATTTTTCAAATTTTGATATATAAAAGTCCTCATAAAGTAAATTATATAAATCTAATGATTTATTCTTAAAGTGTATGTAGCAGGGAGGAAAAGCCGACGGTCAATTGAAAATTTTGACCTTTCATATTGAAGATATGGATTTTTTCCCAAAAGACCTTATTTTTGTTTGGTGTTTTGGGGAAAAAATCCATATCTTCAATACGAAAGGTCAAAATTTTCAATTGATCGTCGGCTTTTTATCCCACCTATACACTTTAAGTATAAATCATCAGATTTATAAAGTTTACTTCAAGTACTATTAAATATCAAAAATATCAATTTTTAATGATTTGCCATAAAATGTGTATTAAATTGTAATTTCAAAAATCAAAATTATTTGATATCAGAATGACATTTTTCAGTATTCAGAATGCAATTCGATATGTCTGATGTGCTCTAATGTCCCAAAATAAATACTGTCCAAACGTTCATACCCCAGCCCTTAAGGGACCCATATAAAGAAAAAAAGAGACCTCAGAGGGCACGTAAAAAGCAAAGAAGAGATACCTTGGGCCTAATGGACAAGAAAAGAGACCTTTGGTGGCCGTATATAGTAAAGCAAAGAAAATATGCCTTAATTACAAGGTATCTTTTCTTTACCATTACTGGCCCCTGAGGTCCCTTATCTTTTCTTTTACTGCCACATAGTAAAGTATGTTTTCTTCACTTTTTACGGACCCCGGGGTTACGCACCCGCCCCCCCCCCCCTTGTCTGCGGCACTGGGCGTCTTTGAAACAAAATGCTATAAGACTTAGGAAAACAGCACGGAAATCCCCGCTTGCTGCACTCGCAATATACCGGTAAGAAAAAAAGAGACCTCAGAGGGCACGTAAAAAGCAAAGAAGAGATACCTTGGGCCTAATGGACAAGAAAAGAGACCTTTGGTGGCCCGTATATAGTAAAGCAAAGAAAATATGCCTTAATTACAAGGTATCTTTTCTTTACCATTTACGGGCCCCTGAGGTCCCTTATCTTTTCTTTTACTGCCACATAGTAAAGTATGTTTTCTTCACTTTTACGGACCCCCGGTTACGCACCCGCCCCCCTTGTCTGCGGCACTGGGCGTCTTTGAAACAAAATGCTATAAGACTTAGGAAAACAGCACGGAAATCCCCGCTTGCTGCACTCGCAATATACCGGTAGGTCCTATCTAGACCTTTTAAAATTTGCAAATTGGGATCCCACAAATTTGACATATGCAAACTGGAGGGGGGGGGCAAGTGATTTGTGGCAGGCCGGGAGGTGCAAGAGATTGGTGGGACGCTATTTGGAAATCCCCCATAGCCCAGCTCATAATTATTGCACAGCCCCGGAAGTGAGAAAGATATCAAAAAAAAGGCCATAATACGGCTGCATAAATCGTTTTAGTACTTTGAGTATCCTGATATATTGGCTAAAATAAGAAATAAGAAATGCTGATCGACACATAGATAGGCCTAAAAACTTTATCTTTTACCATACTTAGTGTATAAATTTATGCATAATGTTCATTAAACTTAGAGTAATTTTCTCGCATTTTTTAACACTAGCTTACGGCCTTTTCATGACAGATAAAACACGTTAATAACCCTGAGAAACTGTAGAACTATGAGAAGAGAAAACGTGCAAACAATACCTTCATGTTAACACTTTCTTTGCAGTCTTTTTTTAAATACATCCTTAAAACATCATATTTTCAACTTGCTAAATAAAATCATCATGAATAGGATTTATTTATGCAGTGAACAGTGAGCTTAATATTGTTGCCTTGCGCATACCATGTCCCCAGACCGCGTACGCGTGCCAGATGAGCTCAATACCGTTCAGTTGTTTACAAGTACGTGTCCCAAACTCGATCTCCAGTGCAGCGCATCACATCATTTGAATTGAAACTGGGCGGGGCTATCATATAATTGACACCAGAATCACGGGCTTAGTTGAGCGATTTTTGGAAGTGAAATCTCTAACACTTCGGAACAGTCTCGGCGTGGGGAGCGGTCACTGAAATTTAGCGTTCAATATAGGAGGTGTGATTAGTGTAGTGGCATCAATTTGTGTAGAAAGAGGAATTGGTTTTGGGCGCTGTGAATTGGGTTTGGGCGCTGTGTATTTAGAATCGGGGGTGAAGGACTATGGCATATTTTGATAGGCTATTATGTTATTATGTAGGCCTATCGTTCCATTATCCAGGCCGGACCGAACCGAGACTGTGGGACAGTCTAACCTTGGGGTAAAATTTATATGGGCTCAAAAGCTACCACCAATATTATGCAAATACAATGATTGCAACAACTGAGAACTGCAGAAGCTGAGAACTGTAAAATTTTAGTTCCTTGCTCTTTATGTCCATGAAACTGACAAGATAAAATATGTGTTTGGTCAATTTTCTGACACAAATCACTGTACTTTTTGCACATAATGTGCAACTTTTTTCAGTCTCTTGTTAAATATTGGCTGTATAACAAATTTGGCCCAAAAACAAACAAGCAGCAACAACAAAACTTTGGAAAAAAGAGTAACATCTCTACATGGATGTGTAAGTTTGTTGGTTATATTAAATATATAAATGAAAAGGTGGGTGACCCAATCAACAGCCTAATCCCTCCACTTTACCCTATACAAATGTAGATTTTGAAATCAGAAGAAAGCCCATATATATATTTCTCATAATCCCAGTGAAAATTTAGGCCTGAAATATATATGTGTTCTGTTATGCTGGGGCAATATGCAAGATCATGTAGTGCCCCAAATCAAGGTGATAAACGGGCTAAAAAAGAAGATGCCCAGGGCAATTCTGGTTAATTTTTGACTGGTTGATGGAGCTAGGGGTGTAGCCAGCTTTCTTGGTCGGTGGGGGAGGGGTGCAAAATAAAGTTTTTGGGTGCACTGACGAAAAAAATTCCCAGTTGCATTATTTTGACCCGGTATCACTAGGAAATTCATTTGTTCAGATTTATTCAAGATTTGGACATTTCTTGACTTTTCTTAACTATTTCTTTATTTAAGAAATAGTTAAGAAAAGTCAAGAAATTGTCAAGAAAATGACTGAATCTGAACTAAATCTTGACAAATGAACTTCGTTGCCCCTGTGCAATGACAAATGTGAAACAGCAAATTCTTCCAATTGCAGATACGACATACTGGGCTTGCGCAGTATATAGTTGATCGGCAAATACGTTGTCATATGTGATACAGACATTTCAAAGTTTTGCAAATACAACATAATTAAACTAGAGCTACTGTGGCTCAAGAGCCACAAATATCAGGCGGTAACTGCTGACCTTATTTGACTTTAATCTCATGTTCACTTCTTTCATGTTCCCCTCATATCAAGTTTAAGGCCAGTCGGGCAAATTTTAACATATGACCTCATTTGACCGTTGACATTGGGTTGACTTTTTCATGCTCCCCTCATATCAAGGATTCTTTGCACTAAGTTTAAGCCCATAGAGTCCATTTTAACATTTGACCTCATTTGGACTTTGACACACCGGTGTCCTCAGGGCGACTTTTTCATGATCACCTCATATCAAGGATTCTTTGCACCAAGTTTAAGCCCAGTTTAACATTCTACCTCATTTGACCTTTGGTGATCTGAGGTTGACCTTCTCATATTTCTGTGATATCAATTAAGAATGCTTTGCACCTAGTTTAAGCCCAATCTGACAGTGTAACCATGTGACCTCATTTGACCTTTGACCTCAGTTGACCCCCAAGCTGAGGTACAATTTATATTAAGCTTAGGCCAGTGGTTCTTCTGACCAAGTCTGGTGGTCATAGCATGCACTTTAAAGGAGGAGTAACATTTTCAAGATTTTCACAAAATTACCACTAACTTTGCCCCTATCTGTGTACAACTTATATTAAGCTTGGGTCAGCGGTTCTTATGGCCATGTTTTATATAAAATTGGATCGATTGAGCCCATATTTATTGGTCGAGCTATGAGTTTGAAAATATTGGACGTAGTCGAGTCCAATATTTTACAACTCGTTAAGGATCCAATAATTTCACACACTTGGATTCATAATGGTTGTAATTCGGTCAAGTGCCTGGCAGTAGTAGCATTTTCAAGGTTTTCACATAATGACCTCTAATAATATCTCCTACATGACCTTTCATCCCTAACTGTGTACAACTTTGAAGAAGCTTGGGTCAGTACTTGTGGCCAAGTTTGGTCGAGATTGATGCAAGCGTCTGGCACCAGTAGCATTTTAAAAGATGGTTTGACGAAAGAATCAGAAGAAGAAGCAGAAGATTGACGTGCTCAACAATTTATCAGTGTGGCATTTCATGCCACTTGATATAATTAATTATTATCTTACTAATTAAAAGCTAGAGTAGAACATTATAACAAACTGATGTTCCAATTTTCTCAAAAATGTTTAAAATGTCGAATATGTCGAATATGATACGAACATGTTTAAAATGATACGAATATATGAATATGATACGAAATATATGAATATGATACTGAAATATATGAATATGATACGAAAATGTTTAAAATGTCGAATATGATACGAACGACGATATGATATGTAGACAGAAGTAATTTATTCTAATAGCTTAATCCTTCCCTTACACTATAAACCATTCTCCTACTTCAAGTTAAGCTACCACCATAAAAACCTTAAATATACCACATTTACATCAATCATATTATTTTTAATCTTATACCTATACATTTTATATTATAATGTAAATATGCAAACAGGGATTCAAATCATTAGCTTCATGGACCACATACATTGGGTTGTCAAGTAACAGTCCAACAGTGAAAACATAAAGCTGAAAAAATAAAAAAACAAGGAGCCTACATCATCTCTGCATTTATAACAGAATTCAAAATGGCAGTTAGAAATATATCCCATCATGCACTTGAAGCAGTCTAAAATGTAAACCTGCCAAATTATTAACCTGTTACTCATTAACAGCTGGTCACAACAATTTAACCTGCTAAAATATTAACCTGCTTTTTAATCAAAAGTGCTCAGGTTATGATTTAACCTGCACAAAATTAACCTTAATGTTTGTAGATAACAGTCTCAAAGTTAACCTGCAAAAACGTATTGGCCAGTCATTGTTATAAATGCAGGTTGAAATTTAGCCTGCTAGCACAGCCTCATACAGGTTAAAATAAGACTGCTTTTTAAAAGCAGACTAGATGCAGGTTTAATTACATGCTAAATTAGCCTACAATTTTGGTAAGGGATATTGCCAATTGTTGTCTAAAGCACTTGAGCAATTTCAATTATGAATCAGCTTTAGTCATGTGCATTGTAATATTGCAATTCTGATTAAATGTACTAAAAATATAATTCTAAAAGCTTCTAAAGAAAGGGGGCAGCAGTTAGCCTATAATAGTGCCAGTTTGTCTGAAATTCACCTCTTTAAAAAAATATATTTCATGTACCAGTTAATGGGTGCAGAGTGGTTTAAAATTCATCTGGAATATCCCAATATATGGATCAATTAACAGTGTTATCTATTGATTTTTGTGACATGATCTGACCCACCGAAGTTGGACATTTTGAAAATTGAGTTTTTACAATTACAGTATCTAAACTTACTGAAACCCCAAGTCCCTAGCATACTTGGTTTCAAAGTTATGAACTTTGTATCTCTATTAGATTTTCAGTGTATTAGCAAGTAGAAGCAATATCATCACTACAAAATGCCCCCCAAAAAAAAAAAACTCCCCCACCCCACATAATCGCAAATTGACACGACAGCTTCATTCCAATTCAATTTATTTCATCCAAAACGGGCCTGTGATACACCTTCCCCAATCAAACACATTTGCATTTGATCATCTTCTACTCTTCCCTGAGTAGATCATTATAATATCAAATCTAAACACCATGCCATGGAATTCACCATATCACGTCCAAACTCACATTGGGCGCCCCTTTCCTTTTTTAAAGGAATTTTTATTATTTTGTTTATTGTAATCTTGCCCCTTGTTTGTGCCTATATCTCAACTTTATTAATGCCAACTTTGGTTTGATTAGATCAGATCTTGGCACATGATCTACTTTGATATTACTAGAATTTCACATTCAATATCAAAGTAATATTTATCATCACCTTGATCACTTTTCTTGACACGTGCATTACGTTTGATATAGTCCATGACTTGATTGAAGGTTTCATCTGGTACTGATTCCTGAAACTTGACTGTCGTAGTGATGAAATCAAGAACAAGCTTGGTGACAGGTGTCATCTCATCTTCAGTGAAACAGGTGGTAAGATCTGGTGATAGTGTGTAAGAAGATTGAGTATAAGCCATCTGGTTCTTGCTGAGAACAGATTTGACATCTGTGGAGCTGATAAGATCATTTGTCTTCACCTCATGTGATTCAGTAGTAGTTGTTGGAGTCTGCTCTTCCACAGCTAGCTGTGGGAATGTCTTCGCAAGCAATGACATATCGGAGTCTGCAACAGAAAGATGAAGTTATATTACTTTTATTTAAGAGTCTTGAGAGTTATACCACCAATTAAGGTTTGTCTTTACCCTTGAATTATGGAAATTTTTGGGCCTTAAGCAGTGTTCGAAATAAGCACTTATCCTCTTGTCCTCTTGTCCAAAAATCACTGGGGACAACCATATTTTGATCTGTACTTATCCCCTGGACAACCACTATATTTTACTCCAAAAGTATGACACATTTTGGGGACAACCAAAATGTATTGAGGACAAGCAGAATTTATGCTTTAGTTATCCTCAGGATAACCTCCATATTTTCCTTATTTCGGACACTGGCCTTAAGTATAAAAAAAGTATACATATTTAGAATGGCAAAGACTTGATGAATCCATCTGCAAGGTCAAATTTGGGTTAAAATACTCAGTTTTGGAGAAAATTAAAAAAAACACCTTTTTTACCGACATTTTTTGGGCAACATAACAAAAAACTTCAGTAAAATTTTGTTATTTATTTTTAAAAACTAGATATCAAATAATAGACCCATTTTGTTGGTTTTAGAACTTTGACGAAATTTCACCAAAAATGGTTGAAAATGCTCAAATTTGCCAACAAAATCATAAAAACCCTCATCTTTGCCCAAATGTCAAAATTTGTTGGGGAAGTTTATCAAAATTTAAAACAATAAACAGAGATGCTACTTTTCAGGTTTTAGCCCAAATTCAGGTTTTTTGTGAGTCCAAATTCCTGCGTTTTTATTTATTTTCAGCCTGTTTTGGGACTTTTGGGCCTGCATTCACATGCTTTTTCAGGTTTTTCTCACCAGTTTCATTTTTTTTTTTTACTGAGTGACGTCTCTGAATAAAAAACTGGTCCTATAGTTCATAATCGGCGGGAATTGTTAGGCTTTTATCACTCTACTGAAAAGTAGACCCGAGCTCATTAGTGATGTAGTTGACCAGTCTGGTCTCTATTGTGCATGTTAAGGTGGTACCACACCCCCTGATCATTTTGTGACTAATTTCGCATTTTTTACCCAAAATAACTATACATGCCTGGTAACAAAAGTTATGTATATGGGGCAAGGAATCTAATTACTTCACTGGAATTTCAGGGATTCAAGACAAGTGGTTCATTATATATGTTAAGAAATGAGGTACATTCTAGCAGTACCTCTTTTCTTATCATAATGTACCGCTTGTCTTGAGTCACTGAAATTCCAGTGTAGTAACTGGATTCCTTATAATATACATAACTTTTGTTACTAGTGTGTTATTAATTTTTGAGAAAAATGCAAAAATAGTCACAAATAGTACCACCTTAACCGAAGTAGACAAAGTATAGGGCTTAGAATTAATAATTTGTGATACTTCTGGCGAGATGTCGCAATTCAACTCTCAAAATGAAATATCAATATTGATATTAATCTGCGATATTATAAGGCCCGCCAATTACGAGCTGATCAAACTATAGATACTTATATCTAATTTTTGAAAATGAATAAAAAAATTTACTATGTAACACAAAGTTACCCAAGTTTATGACTCAGGACCATATCCTTTATATACACACTGATATAATGTTTACAATGCATTAGGCCTAAATTATTCCCTGTTCTGTAAAGATATGCGATTAATTTGCGTAATAATAATGTGGCCATTCTTATTTTACTGTTAGTATGTAGACCCCTTCTAACAGCCCAAAGTAATTCTTGTATATTTGCATTTCATTCAAATTAACCAGACACAGAAAGATACAAGTCCTGACATCCGTACCCAAAACAAACGTTAGTACTTATGGGTGTCTTTACCTACCTGCCTTTACTGCCATGAAGATCATCCCACCTGGCTCCAATAACTCAGAGAATGTTTTGACTGTTTCTTCTACTTTACCCACATAATATATGGCATGGACAATGGTGATGAAATGGTACTTCTGCCCTGCTGCTATAGATCTCTCAAACTCTTGGAAGGTTTGGTTGTGCCACTTGTATTCAATCCCGGTAATGTCGCTGCTATTCTGACGTACCATTTCCTGATACTTGGAGATCTGCTCTGTGCTTGGTTCAATGACAGTTGCAGATATTCGAGAGAATTTTGTTTTCAATTTCTTCAGCTGTAATGTTTCTTGATAACCTATTGGGAAAGAATTATATTAGCTTTTTAAGTTCTATGATGTTTATTCAATTCTGAGGGAAACTTCTTCAATCCTCAGTTAACGAAGTGGCCCTTTAAGCAGTTAACCCACCTTTAACCCAACATGACACCCTTAATCCATCCTGATATCCCATGTGTAATGCTAAAAGGGGCATCAGTATACAGACTAAAAAATTTAAAGAAATTAAATTAAATATCAAGGAATACCCCTTTAATTGCATTTGCTGTGTAAATGCTTATTAGGGCACTCCTCCTTACATAATGCAATAAATATGTTCCATGCAAAAAATGCAAAAAGCCCCTGGCGGGTTAGGGAAGAAATGTCTGATTTCAGCATTTTTTGTTATTGTTTTCAGTGTTTTCCAGCCTATTTTTGAATCAAATTCACAGAAAATGGTAAAAAAAACCATGGTTTTCAGTGTATTTTTCCCAAGACCAGTTTTCATGCCTGTATATGAGTATTTCCATTTGGCCTTACCTCCACCACTGCCCACACCAAGCACACGCAATGGCTGATCATCAAGTTTATCACCACTGAACTTTTCACATAAAACTTTCACTACATTTGAGTCAAATTCTTCCTCTGTCCATTTTGCAAGAATTTCTTGATGTCGTGTGTGTTGATTAAATGTGTTGAGAGCCATTAAATAATGGTCATGGTTGCAGTATAATGGTTGTGAAGTTTTCCGTTGCAAATTTAGTGTAGCCATGTTGCATGCATTGTATATCATTTGTATAGTTTTTTTTGTAGATAATTGAATACCTGAGTGGAAGAAGGGCCCAACTCCAATTTTTTACAAAAATGAGTTAGACCCAGCATTTTATTGCCAGTAGACTGTTCTTCCTTGTGTGTGAAAGATGAGCCAAAATCCACTCTCTAAATAGTCTTCCACATACACTTAATCATGGTTTTCATGGAAGAAAGGCCCAACTCCATGGAGTTGGGCCCTTCTTTCACAAATATTGGATTAAAGAGGAATTTTGTTCATGCATGAAATCTGCTTTTCACTGCAATAAACTTTCTTGCTAACATATTTACATGCTTCTACTTGTGCAATTAATGGATAATTACCAAATTTCCGTAGCTATTTATAACACATTTGCTTACGGAATAACTGGCACTTTCAGTATATTAGTGGAAGAAGGGCCCAACTCCAGCTCGTATTAACTTGCACTGTTACTATGGAAACATATATAATTTTGAATGTATGTAATATTGTATGTTCATGTATTAAAGGTCCCCTGAAGATGAAAACATTCTGTCTATAAAACTTTTCCAAATATTAAGTTTTTTCTTAATATCTCAAAAACAGCTTTGATGGAGTTGGGCCCTTCTTCCACTCAGGTATTCAATTTTGTATGGTATACAGGTCATGTCTGCAGCTGTCTATATTAAAACCACTACTTTGCCATGCTCTGTTGCCCAGACCCAGAGAGGAATGTTTAATGTCAAAAAAATCTTTTTAATATGAAAATAAACAAAGTGAACCAGAAATTGAACCCGGGATTCCTGCATGATAGTATAATACCGATACGCCTGAGTTATCACTGACTCCATGATATTCAATGAGAAAATTTAAAGTATATATCATAACATATCCAAGCCTAACTTGCATTCCTTGGCGCCCCTCAATTCCAATTGTGGTAACCACAAATTGATTGTTTTTGGTTTTTTTTTTTACAATTTCGTTGGAAATCTATTTGGAGCATCGAATTTCAGGATGGTAAATTGACAATGAGAAAATATGATCTAGGCCTACATGTATTATAAGGGTGTGAGTGAGTCCGGAATTGAGTCCCACCGAGAATCCTATTACCCGGCAGGAAATTCCCTGCCCGGTACCAAATTTTAAAAAGTTTTTTTCGGTTTTGTAGTGTCTCTGGACCTACTACCGACCCTAGACCTAAATGCTAGGATCATTCATGGTTGACTAAAAAAAAAAAAAAAAAAAACATTTCAAGATGTTTTGTATTTTAATAAAAAATAATTTGTATTCATGTCATACTCTATTAAAAAAATTTTTTTTTTTTTTTTTTTTTTTTTTTTTTTTTTTTTTTTTTTTCAATTTGGTACCGTTACCCGCCGAAAAATCCTGGTACCGGGCACAAAATTACCAAAATCACACCCCTAAATTGTATTATATGATACCAAAAACTCATCAACAATGAGAAAAATTGGGGGATGAGGCTGTTGATCGGGTTACGGACCTTTAAGATATAAGTTTACTTGTTTACTGTTTTAAGATATAAGTTTATGTATGTGAGTAAGTTGTGCTTGGGGATTGTAAGAAATGCTTGATTTTTTAAAATAGAGTTACCCATGGACAAAGTGGAATTTCATCATTGTTATTAAAATTAGCATAATTTATTTATTTTTAGTTACTTTTTCTTAGATTTTTTCACCAAGTCTATACGTTGCTAATATGTACAAAAAATGAAAGTTCTAAATACATGTTTAGGGTCTGTGATGATTGCAAGAACCAAATAGGTCTGGGGGGATCCCCACCCCCACATTTATACCTATGCTAGAAGGGTTCACCTGACACTCGTTTAGGTTTGAAATTTATTTCACATTTAAGTATGGTAATACTTACTCGTTTATGATTGAAATTTATTTCACATTTAAGTATGGTAATACTTACTCGTTTATGATTGAAATTTATTTCACATTTAAGTATGGTAATACTTACTCGTTTATATTTGAAATTTATTTTACATTTAAGTATGGTAATACTTACTCGTTTATATTTGAAATTTATTTTACATTTAAGTATGGTAATACTTACTCGTTTATGATTGAAATTAATTTCACATTTAAGTACGGTAATACTTACTCGTTTATGTTTGAAATTTATTTCACATTTAAGTACGGTAATACTTACTCGTTTATGTTTGAAATTTATTTCGCATTTAAGTACGGTAATACTTACTCGTTTATGTTTGAAATTTATTTCACATTTAAGTACGGTAATACTTACTCGTTTATGTTTGAAATTTATTTCGCATTTAAGTACGGTAATACTTACTCGTTTATGTTTGAAATTTATTTCACATTTAAGTACGGTAATACTTGTTTATGTTTGAAATTTATTTCGCATTTAAGTACGGTAATACTTACTCGTTTATGTTTGAAATTTATTTCGCATTTAAGTACGGTAATACTTACTCGTTTATGTTTGAAATTTATTTCGCATTTAAGTACGGTAATACTGACCAAGCTGAATCCAGTTGGTTTCTGCTTCTTCCTCTTCTGCCCTTTTAGCACGTACACCACATCCCAACTTTATCAAACGAAACTCTTACAATTATGCTGGAGGTGGCAACTCACCATATTTGAACTCTACAAATAACAACTCACCATATTTAATTATTCTTGAAAGATATATAAAAGCATAGTTTTAAAATCAAAATTGAGAGAGTGAATCTGAATGTGAGTATAGTTTTACCTGGTTTTGGTGAACAAAATGCATTTTTAGGTCATCCAAAGAAAAAGTCCTTTATGGCATCATCACAAGTTGTGTGTCTGTGTGTCAGTCAGTCAGTCAGTCTGTGTGTCAACAATTATGTAAGGCTTTTGGCTAATATGAACAGTTCATGGGGGTACTACCTCAATGCTTGACTGGCTGGGGGGTTTTGCTACTTGGCTCGGCAGGCTGGTTATACTGGTTCTTGGTGCTTGATTAGAGTTTTGCTATGGCCCGATCTAACTTTTACCTGGATGTTTTGGGTGCATGAGGTGTGGCATGGGACGTTAATGCAGGGACCAGGGGGGGCCGGCCAAGATTGGCTGAATTTTGACGTTGTCATTGGTTTTACACGTAAACACAAAAATGTCTCAAATTATTCCAAAACTGTACGTATGTTATTAAGCACTATTTTATCAGTCTAAATCCGTTGAGGTTCGCCAGTGAACCTCATTGTAAGTACTGTTTTTGAATGTTTTGTATGAATAACGCACGGTATGTTTATGATATATACCTAAAATTTCCCCCATTGTGTATCACGGTTCGCGTGGTCTAGTGGTAATGGGTCTCGCCTGCGGTGCATAGGGTCCTGAGATCGAGTCCCGCTCACTCCCGGCCATAATTTTTTTTTTTCTTCACATTTATTTTGAATCCAAAAATATTTATTTTTATGTGAAAATTTATACATTCACTGAGAAATATATTTTGTGCATTTTTTTCTGTAACGGGGCCAATAGAGCTAAAAACACAACTCAGCACGGGGCGCCCAATGTCCAGGCAGTGTTGCCGTCATATTGTCTGTTTTGTTTACGATATTGGCTGTTGCCACAGTGAATAATGTAGTCCACCATCGTCTGGCAGGGACAGTTCTACATGTAAGGGATAAAATAAGTTGAAACCTGACAGGGTGATAAAAGTGTGATGACCGCTGAATCTGTGTAGTTTGTTTCATATTATAATTTGCATGATATTTTGAGTTTACTCAAGTAGTGCATTTCTGAGCCAACAGTCTATACACACTACCTCACAAAGAAGTACAATGTAATTTGAAACTAAATATGTAATGATTTTATAGTTAGTACTTTGTATAACGTAATTTATTTTGCAGTACATGTATATGAATTCTATGTGTGACATTGGCATGTTTAAAATGAATATTGTCTTTTTTTTTGTTACAGGAAATTGGACTTGCATCACTTGGTGCTCCTGATGAGTACATAGATAAATTATCAACTGTGAGTAATCAATTGGTTTTATAGTTAAGACACTATCTGATCCTACTGGCCAAAGATGGCAATTAATTGAGATAAGCCTACAGGCAAGAATTTGCTGTAGAAGTAGTGATGTCATATAGGATTAATTACCATAGTGACTGTTCTGCACTATTTTTGAATGTATTGCCCTGCACTTAAGCAGGCTGCACTCGTCACTATGTGTGCAATCATAGATTGAATACAATACTGCGTATTTCAAAGACACTTATCTTACAGGTGCGAGTGAAACATGTGTGGACTTGGCATAATGTGAAATTGTTATAGAATTCTTTGATATTCTATGATGTAATGAAAAGGAACAGCATAATGTCTAGTACAGGGCAATATATTCCAAAATAGTGTAGACAAGGAGGCACTTAACACAAATGACCATATGGGTATGTTTCCCGGGAAAGACCCTGTTTATGGACAGAGCATCTTCCAAAGACCCCTGAATTTTGCCAAAACAGTACTGAAAGATCCTTGATTTTGTTAATTTAAGCTCTAAAAGACCACTAAATTGCTCATTCCTCAGTCGGCACATTTCTAGTTTTTTCCAGGCGATTTTCAACCAGAAAGCTAAGAAAGACCCTTGATTTTGATAGTTCGCAGCTCCAAAAGTCTCCCTTTTTCGCAGCCCCCAAAGACCTCAAAATTTCATCATCAAACTTGATGCCCCCCCCCCCCCATCACTGTGCCAATTAATCCTGTTACACCACTACTTCTACAGCGATTTGGGAACAGAAAAGACTAAAATACAAAAGAAAATTGGCATTGTAAATACTCAGGACTTTTCTATGAAGTATTATATAATTCAATTTTTATAATTGCCTCCTTTAGATGGATCAGATCATATGTGTACATCCATATCAAAACGATGCACTTGTCGGCTTCTACATGTGTCTCATTTTACATAATAGCTAGGAATAAATACCAGACTCATCTCAAGTGGAGGTCACCTCAAATCATACCGAAGTCACTTGATTTAGGAATACAGAGAACATATTCCTAAACCATGTGACCTGGGGATGATTTGAAGTGACATCCACTTGAGATGAGTCTGGTATTTATTCCTAGCTATTATGTGAAATGAGACACATGTAGCAGCCGACAAGTGCATGGAAGTTTTGACACCAGAGTTTAAGCATTTTTTATGAAGAATTTCATAACACCTCTCACTTTCAAACAGGTATTAGAGTGGTTTGATGAGACAGGTGCCCTGTTTAATTCCTAGCAAATCAATGCGGTATTGATTATCTATGCCCGTGTAACGGGGCATAGATATTGTTTTTGTTGTGTTTAGTCTTCGGCTTCTCCTTCTTATCTATGCCCGTGTAACGGGGCATAGATATTGTATTTGTTCTGTTTAGTCTTCTCCTTCTTATCTATGCCCGTGCAACGGGCATAGATATTGTATTTGTTGTGTTTAGTCTTCGGCTTCTCCTTCTCCTTCGCCTTCTCCTTCTCCTTCTTCTCAAGATCAGTCCTTTGCACTCCTCTAGCTCAAGAACGAAAGAAGCCCCTGGGCCCATACTTGGTACAATGATGGCCCATGACCCCTAGATACATCCTAGGGTACCCCCGACCCCAAAGGTCAAAGGTCATGGGCTACAGGGGGCAATATGTGTAAAATTTCAAACAGCTCTAGCTCAAAAACTATAGCGCCCTCAGGGTTCATACTTGGTACAATGATGGCCTATGACCTTAGAAGTATGCTATGCTAGCCACAACCCCAGAGGTCAAAGTTCATATGCTTTAAAAAGCAAAATAAGTACGACCGGTTAACACAGTGTATCGCAATAGGTAGCATTTTGGTAGCTACCTGTATTTGCAATGATGAAGGTTTCAAATATACGTCAAGACGTACAATGGGGTTAAGGGAGCGCACCACCATTAAACGCGCCCATTGAAATACACGGTAAAAGGCCTACATTTGGATCTCGTTTTGGCACTTGAATTACGTATTTCAACTATAAAGCTTGGTATCAGATTAAAGCTGATCATGTGTAGAATATTATTCTTTTAACGGAATATATTGCTAACCACCGACTTTTTCTGTTATTTTGCCGCAAAGAAAAATTGTGCAAATTTAACCCTAAAAAGTCACTCAATTTTGGAAACGGACGTTGTTCAAATTCGCGCCAGAACTTCAACTCTGAAATAAAAATTGGGACTTTTCTCCGAATTCTTCATGTATATACTTGTCGGAAGCAAATGAGCTGAAAACGGGCAAAATTTGACTATCGTTTAGAAAATAAAGCGAAACAAGCTCAAATAAGCGGTGGACTATTTTAACCGAATTTCACTGTTACATAAATCGTGGAGTGATTTGGTGGTGCGCCCTCTTAAGAGGTTAACCGCTTAAAGGGACACAATGTTTTGGGATTAAAGGGGTATTCTCCAGTCTGGTGGTGTTTCGGAGAGAGTGAGGGTCTGATGGAGTATAAGAGAGAGTTGTGGCTTGGTGGGGTATTAGAGAGAGTTTGGGCCAGCCTGGTGGTGTTTTAGAGCGAATGAGTGTCTGGTGGATTATAAGAGAGAGTGAGGGTCTGGTGAGGTATTAGAGAGAGTGTGCGCCAGTCTGGTGGTGTTTTAGAGCTAGTGAGTGTCTGGTGGAGTATAAGAGAGAGTGATGGCTGGGTGGGGTATTAGAGAGAGAGTTTGGGTCAGCCTGGTGGTGTTTTAGAGCGAGTGAGTGTCTGATGGAGTATAAGAGAGAGTGAAGGCTTGGTGGGGTATTAGAGAGAGTATGGGCCAGCCTGTTGGTGTTTTAGAGCGAGTGTCTGGTAGAGTATAAGAGAGAGTGAAGGCTTGGTGGGGTATTAGAGAGAGTATGTGTCAGCCTGTTGGTGTTTTAGAGCGAGTGAGTGTCTGGTGGAGTATAAGAGAGAGTGATGGCTTGGTGGGGTATTAGAGAGAGTTTGGGTCAGCCTGGTGGTGTTTTAGAGCGAGTGAGTGTCTGGTGGAGTATAAGAGAGAGTGAGGGTCTGGTGGGGTATTAGAGAGAGTGTGGTCCAGTCTGGTGGTGTTTTAGAGAGATTGATGGTCTGATGAGGTATAAGAGAGAGTGAAGGCTTGGTAGGGTATTAGAGAGAGTATGGGTCAGCCTGGTGGTATTTTAGAGAGAGTGAGTGTATAGTGGAGTATAAGAGAGAGTGAAGGCTTGGTGGGGTATTAGAGAGAGTATGGGTCAGCCTGTTGGTGTTTTAGAGCGAGTGAGGGTCTGGTGGAGTATAAGAGAGAGTGATGGCTTGGTGGGGTATTAGAGAGAGTTTGGGTCAGCCTGGTGGTGTTTTAGAGCGAGTGAGTGTCTGGTGGAGTATAAGAGAGAGTGAGGGTCTGGTGGGGTATTAGAGAGAGTGTGGTCCAGTCTGGTGGTGTTTTAGAGAGATTGATGGTCTGATGAGGTATAAGAGAGAGTGAAGGCTTGGTTGGGTATTAGAGAGTATGGGTCAGCCTGGTGGTGTTTTAGAGAGTGAGTGTATAGTGGAGTATAAGAGAGAGTGAAGGCTTGGTGGGGTATTAGAGAGAGTATGGGTCAGCCTGTTGGTGTTTTAGAGCGTGTGAGTGTCTGGTGGAGTATAAGAGAGAGTGATGGCTTGGTGGGGTATTAGAGAGAGTTTGGGTCAGCCTGATGGTGTTTTAGAGCGAGTGAGTGTCTGGTGGAGTATAAGAGAGAGTGAGGGTCTGGTGGGGTATTAGAGAGAGTGTGGTCCAGTCTGGTGGTGTTTTAGAGAGATTGATGGTCTGATGAGGTATAAGAGAGAGTGAAGGCTTGGTAGGGTATTAGAGAGAGTATGGGTCAGCCTGGTGGTGTTTTAGAGAGAGTGAGTGTATAGTGGAGTATAAGAGAGAGTGAAGGCTTGGTGGGGTATTAGAGAGAGTATGGGTCAGCCTGGTGGTGTTTTAGAGCGAGTGAGGGTCTGGTGGAGTATAAGAGAGAGTGATGGCTTGGTGGGGTATTAGAGAGAGTTTGGGTCAGCCTGGTGGTGTTTTAGAGCGAGTGAGTGTCTGGTGGAGTATAAGAGAGAGTGAGGGTCTGGTGGGGTATTAGAGAGAGTGTGGTCCAGTCTGGTGGTGTTTTAGAGAGATTGATGGTCTGATGAGGTATAAGAGAGAGTGAAGGCTTGGTTGGGTATTAGAGAGTATGGGTCAGCCTGGTGGTGTTTTAGAGAGAGTGAGTGTATAGTGGAGTATAAGAGAGAGTGAAGGCTTGGTGGGGTATTAGAGAGAGTATGGGTCAGCCTGTTGGTGTTTTAGAGCGTGTGAGTGTCTGGTGGAGTATAAGAGAGAGTGGGGACCTGGTGGGGCATTAGAGAGAGTATGGGTCAGCCTGATGGTGTTTTAGAGCGAGTGAGTGTCTGGTGGAGTATAAGAGAGAGTGAGGGTCTGGTGGGGTATTATAGAGAGTGTGGTCCAGTCTGGTGGTGTTTTAGAGCGAGTGAGTGTCTGGTGGAGTATAAAAGAGTGATGGTCTGGTGGGGTGTTAGAGAGAGTGTGGGCCACGGGCATAGATATTCGTGTTTGGTCAAACACAACTGTGGTTTCTAGTTCTCCTTCTCCTTCTCCTTCTTAAGACCACTTCTTTGCACTCCTCTAGCTCAAGAACCAAAGAAGCCTCGGGGCCCATACTTGGTACAATGATGGCCCATGACCCCTAGATACATCCTAGGGTACCCCGACCCCAAAGGTCAAAGGTCATGGGCTACAGGGGGCAATATGTGTAAAATTTCAAACAGCTCTAGCTCAAAAACTATAGCGCCCTCAGGGTTCATACTTGGTACAATGATGGCCTATGACCCTAGAAGTATGCTATGCTAGCCACAACCCCAGAGGTCAAAGGTCACAGGCTACAGGGGGCAATATGTGTAAATTTTAAAACCGCTTTAGCTGAAGAACTATAGCGCCTCAGCGTTCATACTTAGTACAATGATGACCCATGACCCTTAGATATTTTTTGCAGTAACATCGACCCCAGAGGTCAAAAGTCATGAGCTACAGGGAGCAATATGTGTAAAATTTCAAACATCTCCAGCTCAAGAACTACAGCGCCCTCAGGGTTCATACTTGGTACAATGATGGCCCATAACCGTAGATGTATTATGTGGTAGCCGCAACCCCAGAGGTCAAAGTTCAAAGGCTTTAGACTGCAAATTAGGTACGAACTATTAACACAGTGTAGCGCAATAGGCCGCATTTTGTTAGCTACCTGTATTTGCAATGATAACGGCCTGAATCGACGTCAAGGAAACTGATCACTTGACAAAAACTCCCTTAAAAGGGAATGAGTAGGCATTTTGATTTTGGTTCCTTGGACCACCTCAATAGGTTGTCATGATGGGACAAGGAGTGTGGTTGGTTAAGGGGTGGGGTATAAGAGAGAGTGTGGTCAAGTCTGGTGGTGTTTAAGAGAGATTGATGGTCTAATGGGGTATAAGAGAGAGTGAAGGCTTAGTAGGGTATAAGAGAGAGTGTGGGCCAGTCTGGTGGTGTTTTAGAGAGAGTGCGTGTATAGTGGAGTATAAGAGAGAGTTAAGGCTTGGTGGGGTATTAGAGAGAGTATGGGTCAGCCTGGTGGTGTTTTAGAGCGAGTGAGTGTCTGGTGGAGTATAGAGAGAGTGAGGGTCTGGTGGGGTATTAGAGAGAGTGTGGTCCAGTCTGGTGGTGTTTTAGAGAGATTGATGGTCTAATGGGGTATAAGAGAGAGTGAAGGCTTGGTAGGGTATAAGAGAGAGTGTGGAGCAGTCTGGGTGTGTTTTAGAGAGAGTGCGTGTATAGTGGAGTATAAGAGAGAGTTAAGGCTTGGTGGGGTATTAGAGAGAGTATGGGTCAGCCTGGTGGTGTTTTAGAGCGAGTGAGTGTCTGGTGGAGTAGAGAGACTGAGGGTCTGGTGGGGTATTAGAGAGAGTGTGGGCCAGTCTGGTGGTGTTTTAGAGCGAGTGAGTGTCTGGTGGAGTATAAATGAGCGTGAGGGTCTGGTGGGGTATTAGAGAGAGTGTGGTCCAGTCTGGTGGTGTTTTAGAGAGATTGATGTCTGATGGGATATAAGACAGAGTGAAGGCTTGGTAGGGTATAAGAGAGAGTATGGGCCAGTCTGGTGGTGTTTTAGAGAGAGTGAGTGTATAGTGGAGTATAAGAGAGGGAGTGAAGGCTTGGTGGGGTATTAGAGAGAGTATGGGTCAGCCTGGTGGTGTTTTAGAGCGAGTGAGTTTCTGGTGGAGTATAAGAGAGAGTGAGGGTCTGGTGGGGTATCAGAGAGTGTGGTCCAGTCTGATGGTGTTTTAGAGAGAGTTAGGGTCTGGTGGGGTATAAATGAGAGTGAAGGCTTGGTAGGGTATTAGAGAGAGTGTGAGCCAGTCTAGTGTTATGAGCATTACATGTATATCAAATGAAAGTTTAAAACAAGGGGTTTCACATGGTGCTCACCAAGTTTTCGTTTGTGAGTGTCTGGTGGAGTATAAGAGAGAGTGAGGGTCTGGTGGGGTATTAGAGCGAGTGTGGTCCAGTCTGGTGGTGTTTTAGAGAGATTGATGGTCTAATGGGGTATAAGAGAGAGTGAAGGCTTGGTAGGGTATAAGAGAGAGTGTGGAGCAGTCTGTGTGTGTTTTAGAGAGAGTGCGTGTATAGTGGAGTATAAGAGAGAGTTAAGGCTTGGTGGGGTATTAGAGAGAGTATGGGTCAGCCTGGTGGTGTTTTAGAGCGAGTGAGTGTCTGGTGGAGTAGAGAGACTGAGGGTCTGGTGGGGTATTAGAGAGAGTGTGGGCCAGTCTGGTGGTGTTTTAGAGCGAGTGAGTGTCTGGTGGAGTATAAATGAGCGTGAGGGTCTGGTGGGGTATTAGAGAGAGTGTGGTCCAGTCTGGTGGTGTTTTAGAGAGATTGATGTCTGATGGGATATAAGACAGAGTGAAGGCTTGGTAGGGTATAAGAGAGAGTATGGGCCAGTCTGGTGGTGTTTTAGAGAGAGTGAGTGTATAGTGGAGTATAAGAGAGGGAGTGAAGGCTTGGTGGGGTATTAGAGAGAGTATGGGTCAGCCTGGTGGTGTTTTAGAGCGAGTGAGTTTCTGGTGGAGTAAGAGAGAGTGAGGGTCTGGTGGGGTATCAGAGAGAGTGTGGTCCAGTCTGATGGTGTTTTAGAGAGAGTTAGGGTCTGGTGGGGTATAAATGAGAGTGAAGGCTTGGTAGGGTATTAGAGAGAGTGTGAGCCAGTCTAGTGTTATGAGCATTACATGTATATCAAATGAAAGTTTAAAACAAGGGGTTTCACATGGTGCTCACCAAGTTTTCGTTTGTGAATAGGGGAAGGGGGTTAGGTGTGGTCATCACGGGCATAGATATTCGTGTTTGGTCAAACACAACTGTGGTTTCTAGTTCTCCTTCTCCTTCTCAAGATCAGTCCTTTGCACCCCTCTAGCTCAGGAACTAAAGTAGCCCCTGGGCCCATACTTGGTACAATGATGGCCCATGACCCCTAGATACATCCTAGGGTACCACCGACCCCAAAGGTCAAAGGTCATGGGCTACAGGGGGCAATATGTGTAAAATTTCAAACAGCTCTAGCTCAACTACTATAGCGCCCTCAGGGTTCATACTTGGTACAATGATGGCCTATGACCCTAGAAGTATGCTATGCTAGCCGCAACCCCAGAGGTCAAAGTTCATTTGCTTTAAAAAGCAAAATAGGTACGACCAGTTAACACAGTGTATCATAATAGGTAGCATTTTGGTAGCTACCTGTATTTGCAATGATGAAGGCTTCAAATATTCGTCAAGACGTACAATGGGGGGTTAAGAGGTTAACCGCTTAAAGGGACACAATGTTTTGGGATTAAAGGGGTATTCTCCAGTCTGGTGGTGTTTCAGAGAGAGTGAGGGTCTGATGGAGTATAAGAGAGAGTGATGGCTTGGTGGGGTACTAGAGAGAGTTTGGGCCAGCCTGGTGGTGTTTTAGAGCGAGTGAGTGTCTGGTGGATTATAAGAGAGTGAGGGTCTGGTGAGGTATTAGAGAGAGTGTGCGCCAATCTGGGGGTGTTTTAGAGCTAGTGAGTGTCTGGTGGAGTATAAGAGAGAGTGATGGCTGGGTGGGGTATTAGAGAGAGTTGGGGTCAGCCTGGTGGTGTTTTAGAGCGCGTGAGTGTCTGGTGGAGTATAAGAGAGAGTGAAGGCTTGGTGGGGTATTAGAGAGAGTATGGGTCAGCCTGTTGGTGTTTTAGAGCGAGTGGGTGTCTGGTGGAGTATAAGAGAGAGTGGAGGCTTGGTGGGGTATTAGAGAGAGTATGGGTCAGCCTGTTGGTGTTTTAGAGCGAGTGAGTGTCTGGTGGAGTATAAGAGAGAGTGATGGCTTGGTGGGGTATTAGAGAGAGTTTGGGTCAGCCTGGTGGTGTTTTAGAGCGAGTGAGTGTCTGGTGGAGTAAGAGAGAGTGAGGGTCTGGTGGGGTATTAGAGAGAGTTTGGGTCAGCCTGGTGGTGTTTTAGAGCGAGTGAGTGTCTGGTGGAGTAAGAGAGAGAGGGTCTGGCGGGGTATTAGAGAGAATGTGGTCCAGTCTGGTGGTGTTTTAGAGAGATTGATGGTCTGATGAGGTATAAGAGAGAGTGAAGGCTTGGTAGGGTATTAGAGAGAGTATGGGTCAGCCTGGTGGTGTTTTAGAGAGAGTGAGTGTATAGTGGAGTATAAGAGAGAGTGAAGGCTTAGTGGGGTATTAGAGAGAGTATGGGTCAGCCTGTTGGTGTTTTAGAGCGTGTGAGTGTCTGGTGGAGTATAAGAGAGAGTGGGGGTCTGGTGGGGCATTAGAGAGAGTATGGGTCAGCCTGATGGTGTTTTAGAGCGAGTGAGTGTCTGGTGGAGTATAAGAGAGAGTGCGGGTCTGGTGGGGTATTAGAGAGAGTGTGGTCCAGTCTGGTGGTATTTTAGAGCGAGTGAGTGTCTGGTGGAGTATAAGAGAGTGATGGTCTGGTGGGGTGTTAGAGAGAGTGTGGGCCACGGGCATAGATATTCGTGTTTGGTCAAACACAACTGTGGTTTCTAGTTGCATATGTATTTGATCCATTGCATTCACGTTCACAAACCTCCTCTGACAGTGAATGGAATTTGTCCAGTGTGACGTCACAAGTTTCACTGTACCTGGAATGTATATATAATAGCTAGTATTTCAGGTTGATTTGACAATCGACTGTGATTGCAGAGTTGGTACATGTATGACTTTGTGTGAATGATAAATCTTTGAAAAAAAAAACATTAGGAGAGAGGATGTTACAACAATTAAATTAAGATTTGTACAATATGCTCCTCATCACCATATATATGGGGGGACAGGGCATTTTCAATTGCTTCACCACATCTCTGGAATATTCTGTCAACCCATATTAAACTAAGTACATCTTTAACTTTAAAAGTTCTTAACTTTGGAAGTTCTTTAAAAACTCATTTAATGAAAGAAGCATTTTACTGATGTGCATCACCATGTTTTGTTCACATATTGATTGTTGTTCATGTGTAGATTAAGTTGTAATGTAAATTAATTTTTATTATGTAGTATATGAGCGAGAGGAATATTGAGGCAATGCTAATATACATAATGTAAATCATGGTTTCAACTGACTCAATAGTATGTGCAGTGTGGTGAGAAGAACGTGTGAATGTTGGAACACATCATTTCTAAGATTGTAGCTATCTCTTCACATATTTGCTAAGTAACAATTGCAATCTGTTTCTGTTGTAGGTGTACTGGTTCACTGTTGAGTTTGGGGTGTGTCAGGAGCCATCTGGTATGAAAGCTTATGGAGCAGGGCTTCTGGGATCAGTTGGTGAAATACAGGTAAGAAACAGACATGTTTGATTCCCAGAGGTTTAATTGAAAGTGAGATTGATCGGGATCAACTACTTGATTTAATGTAGTTGTCATTGTAGACCCATGCGCAGTTTATGAAAAGTTGCAATTTTGACATCAGATTCCAACAAAGGATTACTTCAAATAAATTAGTAATTATGTGGGTGTTTACACTCTCGGTCAATTAGAAGTCTTCAGGGGAAATTTACAATATTAGTGTTTATTCAACAAACGGGCATGAAAACACAAATAAAATTAAGTCTAATTGAATATGACTTAATGCTTCTCCAAAACAACATTTGATACTTCTGCTGAATTGAATTTGTCATTAATAATGCTGCTCCTAAACAACATTTGATATAATTTAGTAGTGACTTTTCACAGTTGAATTGAATTTGACTAATAATGCTGCTACTTAACAACATTTGATATAATTTGGTAGTGACTTTTCACAGTTGAATTGAATTTGACTAATAATGCTGCTCCTAAACAACATTTGATATAATTTAGTAGTGACTTTTCACAGTTGAATTGAATTTGACTAATAATGCTGCTACTTAACAATATTTGATATAATTTGGTAGTGACTTTTCACAGTTGAATTGAATTTGACTAATAATGCTGCTACTTAACAACATTTGATATAATTTGGTAGTGACTTTTCACAGTTGAATTGAATTTGACTAATAATGCTGCTACTTTACAACATTTACTTGCAAAAATGACTATACTTGTTTATGAACTTGGCATTGAGTTTGACCAAATTTGAAAGCAAATAAGTCTAAATCTATAATTGAAGTTTAAAACTTTTGATTGATTTATACCTCAGCATTTTCATCAGCGAGAGTGAGACTGATCTGTATAAATCTTGTATCATCAGGTCATCTAAATCTAATTGTTGTTGTTTCCCAATGTGAACAAGAGTCATGCATATTGTAGTAATTTAAGTTAGCATCATAGTGATGGTCAACTGTCCTAGCTGTATGTAAAAAATAAGCAAATAGGCCTTTAGTTACTGCTTTTTATCTAGAATCTTGTCTTCTTTCTTGTTTTCCTTATTACAGTATTTCTTGACAGGGAAAGCAGAGACCAAGCCCTTTGACCCATATATTGCTCAGGATGCTCCCTACCCTGTGGATGGATTTCAGACTCTCTATTTTGTAGCTAGCAGCTTCCTAGATGCTCTACAGAAATTTAGGTAAAACCTCAGTTTCATCATTTTTTTTTTGCTGTCTTGCAATTCCTGTATCATTTTCATCATGTGAGGTTTATGAATAATGTAAGTATCCTATAAGAGTCTCAATTTGCGATTGATAGTATACAAATATTAACTGTCTATGAGTGTGATGGTTGAAATATAATCACGAGGTGGAATGGAACAATACATATTTCGACCATTACACAAATTTAAGACAGTTAATATTTGTTTTATATCACTCATGCATAAATTCTATTACTAAAATACTATTTAAGGTAGGAAATACATTTTTCATCAACATAACACCATGTTTTATGATGATATACTTCACATTTTGGGGTCCACCCCATAACTAAATTGGCGAAGTCCAAGAGTCAGCGACGGCTTGGCATAGGCGCACTCACGGCAGAGCACTATGATGGTAAAGACTATCACACGGAGAGGGTGATAGTAAAAATGATAAATGGTAATCAACCAATGAACTGTCTAGAATTTATGTATGAGTGATATAACATGTTTTAGCCCCAACTTATGTGAGATACTTTCGTATAAATGTAAAGAACGTCGTATAAATGTAAATTTTCTAGTATGAATCAATTCTAATTTTTAACTAATTTCATCCGTGTTATTGTACACAGTCGTTTACCACTTTAATTAGGGTGCCCTCAATTTAAGGCTTAATGATTTAATTAGGGGTTCATTCATAGGATTGAGGGCATGATCACTGTTTATGCCCGAGGCGTGATCATGCCCGAAATCCTATGAATGAACCCCGTTCATACATACCAACATTCTTAGCAATTCAATACAGATGAAAATAATAAGGGTTTACAAGTTTAAATAACATTTCCATACCGTTTTCCTTCATAAATTGGAAGAAAATGAGCAGGCCTACTTGCAGGAAGCAGTTCGGCTCATGAGGTCAACGGCCGGGAGTCAACGCGTGATACGCGTCATCTTTTTCGCTCCGCGTGAGATGGGCGCGGTGACATGCGCGTGTACGCAACACTAGCAAATCATGGATCATGTTAATTGTGTTCCAACGCCGCGTGACGCAGCTTGTTTATGCCCTGCGTACTGGTCATAAACGGTATTTATGACCAGCAAAAAAGGGCGCAAATCCAATCAGAAACGTCGTTATATCGTGAGTATGTATGAATGTAAGTTTAGGTATTACAAAGTTAATTTTTGATCGAGCCCCATCAAACTAGACAGGCTTAAACATGGTAAGCAGAAACTTTCTCCCATTGATGAATCACTGCCAGCGAATGAACCACAAAATACTCACTGGTAGCCCACACTTACATAAAATCACTAAGCTTTAAATTGAGAGTGCCCTAGATAAAAGTAGTCATAATAAATGGCTGTGTGTAGGGTTACTCAAGGTTTTATTCTGGGACCTCTTATTTGTTTTTTTATATTTTTAATAGTTTGTACACATATAATTGAATATTTTACTTCTTGATATTAACAGGGCATTTGCAGCCAAGATACCCAGACCGTTTTGTGTCCGATACAATCCATATAATTGCAGTATTGAAGTACTGGACAGCAAAGAGAAGTTGCAGCAATACACAAGCAATCTTAAAGGTAATAGTTGTACATGCTTCCCTTCAACACATAATTGTTTGGGGGTATTGTTTAAAGTATGTCTCCAGCAATCACAACATTATGCCTTATATGTCTTATAAGTGAAAAAAATAATTATCAAGCACGAATGACATGGTTTGATTTAAAACAAACTCATATTGACCATAAAAATGAATAAAAACAGCCAGCTCTCAACACGCGATATTCAAAATTCCCGTGCCAAAATTATCTAGTGCAATGACGTCATGGTTATTTGTGCTCAATTGTTGTCAGCCTTCATTGTATTTATGGGACATCATTGCACTGGACAATATCAGCGCCCGGCAATTTTGAATAACGCTTGCATGTTGAGAGACAGCTGTATTAATTCGGTTTTATGGTCAATATGAGTTTGTTTCAAATCAAACCATGTGATTCGTGCTTGATAATTCATTTTCTAACATATAAGTCTTAATGTTGTCATTGCCGGAGACATCCTTTAAGGGAAATGAGGGTGAGGTACCCGAGCGGTTAAGGCATTGCACTTTTGACCAGGAGAATATGATGTGTGTGAGTTAGGAGCCTTGGGAATGCCTTAGGTGAGAATTTCCTTCTCCCAAAATATTTTTCGAGCAAAACAAGGACGGGTTCTCTGGTTTTTAATGGTTTTATCTTTATTTTCTCATTTTTTTCTTCATCTTCAGGTGAACTGAACATACTAATGGATGCAGTGAATAAACTCAAATAAGTCTGAATACAGAAGAATTGTAGTTAGCAGAAAGTACCAAAGGGAAGTCCTGAATGTACATTATAACATCACTGTAGCTTTCTTATGACAAGTCATCTATAGAAACACCAATATAAAATTAGGAAGCGCCATTCAGCTGCAACGGCGCTTCCCATTTCTCATTTATTCCGATAACGACAAGAGACTGGAATTCACTACCTCAACACACCACCAGCATCAACGACAGCAACCTCTTCAAGCAAGCAATAACCAACCTCTACCTCAAATAATTTCATCTCATCATAGCGCACCACCAACCTATCCGCGTTACCCCTCCACCAAGGGGAGTTGGATAGAAAGCGTACAAGACAAGACAAGACAATGAGTTATTGAAATTGGACAAATTAATGACTTTTGGGCATTAGAAACAAGCACACAAATCACTCCAGCAGTATTAAAATATAAATTGTATATATATTGTAGTTGAGAAATTTGACATGACATTTTTAATAAGATGTAGAGCACAGTATAGATATTTTCTTACTGTGCAAAAGAAGTGTTAAGGCAATCTGGTTGTATAGAATTGATTTATGTATATTAATTAGTTATCATGATTGCCCTAACCTTTTTTGTTCCAATCAGACCAAATAATGAATTTGAGATTATAGGTTTAAATAAAGAGCAAAGGATAATACAAAACATAATGTGACATGATCAAGGGGAATGAGTCGCATGTCGACCCTGGTCGAAAATAACTTTTACATATTCATGTTAATACGACTTGTTTTTGCGAAGTTACGCCAATTTATCAATTGCAGAAAACAATATAAAACTAAAGAATTTGAACACTTTCTTTGCCAATATCTCAAAATCAATATTAGCAACATCCGACTCATTTCCCTTGATCGTGTCACAAATGAAAAAAATGAACATATAAAATGTTCATAACTTTGCAACCAAGGATGCCAGGTACTGAGCTAGAAAATGGTAACCGTATTTCGTCAAATAAACGCCCCCGGGGGCGTTACATTTTCCCAAGGGGGGAGGCGTTTATTAGAGGTCATTTTTAGCACAACAATTCCTGTTAAAATCATTAGGTAATATCGACCATGTGAGCTTACTACACAAGATAGCATGGAAATATCAGAATTTTTGAAACATCTTGGTTGAAAAAAGTGGTGGGGGGGGCGTTTATTTGAGGGGGGCGACTATTTGACGAAATACGGTAACTGTTTTTGTACAAATTTCTGCTTTAGTCTAAGTGGATCAGACCATGTCATTTATGATAATGTATAATATTCTTTGTATAATTGAACGAGCAAAATCAGGTGATATTCCATTTTTGTCATTCAGTAGACAAACATTTTAATTTCAAAATGAAGACAGCCATTGAAAACACCAGATATCAATTTCACAGAGGGCGAGATGGCCGAGTGGTTAAGGCGTTGCGCTGCCGGCCGGGAGATACGATCGACGAGGGTTCAAGCCTTGGGCTTGCCTTAGGTGAAAATTCTCTTCCCTCCCAAAAAGTTCCTATATGGTCAGAAATCCTTCAATTCAGTTAAGTTATTAATTTCAGAATTTAATTGAAGAATTTCTTCTCGCCCCCATACACTGCTTATCACGTGCAGATATAGGTAGTGTATGTGCTTCGTCCGTGATTTGGAAGTCACGTAAAGCCGTTGGTCCCGTGTACAGGAAGAGTCAAACCCTGTGCACGTTAAGTGTCAGAGCTATTCGAAAAGAGAAGGGGACCATCCCGGTTCTGATATCTGCAATCAATCCTAGGTTCCAGGATCGTGCATAGGTAAAAAACTATACACGTTAAGCCCGTGCGACAATACTCAATTTGAGGTATGCACGTATATAGGAAGAAGAAGTAAGAGTGGTGTAATACAGCAACACAGTATTCATATGAAAATGCAAACATGAAATTATAACTTTATTTATGTACATCATACAATTGAATACCTGAGTGAAAGAATGGCCCAACTCCATCAAAACTGTTTTTGAGATATTAAGAAAAAAACTTAATATTTGGAAATGTTTTACAGACAGAATGTTTTCATCTTCAGGGGACCTTTAATACATGGACATACAGTATTACATACATTCTAATTCATGTATGATGTTTCCATGGCAACGGTACAGGTTTTAATACGAGCTGGAGTTGAGCCCATCTTCCACTAATATGCTGCAAGTGCCATGCAGTTCCGTAAGCAGATGTGTTATAAATAGCTACAGAAATTTGGAAATTATCCATTATTTGCACAAGTAGAAGCATGAAGCTGCATGTACTATTGTTAGAAGTTTATTGTAGTGAAAAGCAGATTTCATGGATGAACAAAGTTCCTCTTTAACCCAATATTTGTGGAAGAAGAGCCCAACTCCATGGAGTTGGGCCTTTCTTCCATGAAAACTATGATTAAGTATACATGGAAGACTATTTATAGAGAGTGGATTTTGGCTCATCTTTCATACACAAGGAAGAACAGTCTGCTGGCAATAAAATGCTGGGTCTAACTCATTTTTTGTAAAAAATTGGAGTTGGGCCCTTCTTCCACTTAGGTATTCAATTACATCTAAATATTTTTTGACTTATATGTCTGTAAATGGAAGAGGCGAAAAGAGATTGTAAAAAAAGTAGCCTTGTTAATGCTGGGTCTAACTCATTTTTGTAAAAAATTGGAGTTGGGGCCCCTCTTCCACTCAGGTATTCAATTACATCTAAATATTATTTGACTTCTGTGTCTGTGAATGGAAGAGGCGAAAAGAGATTGTAAAAAAATTAGCCTTGTTAAGGCCATCTTAATTAAATCCTGTGTCTCAAAGCTGCCGCGCATGTTAGTAAAATCGTGCGCGTAGTCCTCTTTGAAAATCAAGAAATGCATTTTTTTATTTTTTTTTTTTTTAACAAAAAGGCGAAAATAAGACTCAAAATTTGTATTTGATTTCAAGTTTTCAATTTTTTCATAAATTTTGGACACAAAAATAATAAAAGAGAAGAATAATAGTTTATAGCTGTGACTTTTTTGTCTGCTATTCCAACATTTACAACATTGGATATTATTTGCCCAAAATGCTTGTCAGAAATCCTGTACTGACACATAAATTTTTTTTTTTAAATACAGTAAAAAACACTGCATTCCACATTAGATTTTGAATTTCTCACAAGCTTTCAGACACAGGATTTAATTAAGATGGCCTAATCAGATTCTGTATTTTACTTACCGTTTTTGTAAATAAACTATATTTTATCAGAAATTTAATTAGGCTGAAATCATACCTGGCTGAAAGATATCAACAGAATGCTTATATATTTTGCTACAAATTTTGACATTTCATTCTTATTATATATTAATAAATCATTTTTAAAGTTTATTTAGTTATATAGTTTATTTAGATTATAAGCAATTATTAGAAAGCAGTTATTTAGAATTTAAGAACTGGCATCACAAGATGTCATGGTTGGGGATAGGTTGAGAGGTGGGGGATAAAACAGAGCAATCAAAATGATTGGAATATCTTATGATGTGAGGTCCAAAGCCCTGTTGGGGTCCAGGGAACAGAGCTCCCAGAAGCTTTATGGTTTTAGCTTTCTTAAATGGACATACAAGGACATTATTTATCATGCCAATTTCTGCACGGAGTGAAGCAAAATAAATGATAAAAAGATTATTTTTAGATCTGTTTTAGTATACCCTAACTGACTAAATGAAGTTGGATATGTGATGGCGCTCTTCGCCTGTCAAGATCTTTTGTGCCAATTTTTAAATTGTAGGGAACATGCCACATTGATACAGACTCACTGTGCACCACAAGCATAACAAATGCAAAGGCAACAATGTGCCTTTAGTCTGTATACCTTCCTCGAGTCAGTAAAGTAAAATCAAATTTTGAGATTTTCAAAAAAATTGTTAATTTTTGCAGGAATCTATTATGCTAGTTGGATTCATTGTATTACTTCCTTTCTGGAAATGTATATTTTTATATACTTCTCATCATTACATTTAGAGATGCGATAAAAAACAATATCTAAATTACTGACTCGAGAAAGGTATACAGACTATAGCAAGTATTGATGAGTCCCAGGGATACTCAAGTTTGGTTTGGTTAGGGATGTGCCTCCATGAATCTGAATGGGAACCCATATTTCAAGGAATTTTGACCCATTGGCCTATTCCAGTTAAAATCCATACTACCCCTGTGGAAGATTTTGGAAATATCTTCCACAGGGGGAGTATGAATTTTTAATGGAAAGAACACACTAGCCAGCTCCATTTGAATTTCATACACCCTCTGAGAAAGATTCAACCTGAATCATCCACAGAGGGAGGGTGAGTTTCAAATGGAGCTGTCTAATGTGCTAATTCCATTTGAAATTCATACTCCCCTTGTTGCAGATATTTCCAAAATCTTCCACAGGGGGAATGTGGATTTTCAATGGAATAACCCATTGTTATATCCAAGTCCCAGATTTGTGTCCAGATGTAAAACAATTTTGCAACAATTTTACAAAATGTCAACAACAAAAATTCCCTAAGCGTATATAGGTTCTTCCCAAGTATAGCATTAAAGCCTTAATGTACAATCTTTTTTCAGAATATACCTTTATTTTTCAAAACTGATTTTTTGGCATATTTGTAATACTTACACATGTTCCAACAGAAATCTATGAGCAAACTGTCAAATTCGCCCTATTTGTAGTAAAACGGGATGATTTTCTGTTGGTCTGACATATTATCATAATTTTAAGATTATAATAATATGTCGGAACGACTCACAAGGAGACTAACTCTGAGGCCACACTTGCCGTCCTAATCCAATTAGTGCGAGATATTTCGAGTGATAGAGGTGAAGTTTATGATGTTGTTTCTTTGCAAATTCCCAATGTTTTCAAGCGTCCAAATGTATTGGGAACTTTCCTAATGATTGCATATTATCATTTTCGAAGACACAAATGAAAAATCTACAAATTTAAAAAGATCGTACATTAAGGCTTTAAGCAGCTAGTGTACTAGTGACTGTGTATAATAAAACACCTGGTTTTTCACATTCAATTTTTTCTGGTTGTTTCTGACCAAATTTTTAATGAATGTTCAAATTTTTCATGAATATTCAAAGTGAATAATTAAATTTTATATGAATTTTTAACTTATGAATATTCAAAATGTTATATGAATATTTAAATTTTGTATGAATATTTTCAGAGATACATGCTGCTATAAACCCTAATCTTTTCAGAGATACATGCTGCTATAAACCCTAATCTTGACCCTAAATCCTAACATCAATATGCTTAGCATTAAGATATAGGATTAAGCTAAAAGTTAGATTAGGGTAGGGATTAGGATTATGGTTAGAGTTAGGGATTTCAATTGGTCAGTGCACAGACACAAAATCGACCAGACAAAGTCTCGGCCTATTGTAATTGTAATGCCATCCTTGTGTCAATTTATTTTATATCACATCATCTTTGAGTGTGTGAGGATGAGTGGCAGGGAGGATGGGAGTACATATTGTGATAGAAGCAGTGACCCTTTTCTAAAATAATTAGTAAAAAGCAGTTAATTTTAATTTTTAAATAAATGAACAAAAATGGACCTGATTTGTTCAAAAATTAAAGCCTACAATCATTCAAATCTTGTTTGTTTACAATGACTTCTGAATTTATATGTGTTCAGTAATATATCATCATCATCAGTCGGCTGCGGAGCTAATGCGATCTTGGACAAGCGAAACAATTTTGTTTGGATGCAGCATCCCTTCAGTATCTCCCAGGAGGTGCTGGACATACTGTAAGTACAGTGTGCGCGGCCGTCCCGGTTTCCTCTTCCCATGTGGTGGAATATAAAGCGCATATTCTTTCACAGGCTCGCCATCTTTAAGACGCAGTATATGGCCGAGAAATTTGAGTTGATGAATCTTGACTCTGGCAACCGGTGGAGTGGTGTTGGTCAGGTTGTAGATGGTTTCATTTGGAATCCGAGATCCACACGCTTGATGTTTAACATGACTCTGTAGCAAGATGTTGCAAATGCATTGATCTTGTTTTCCATGTCCTTGGTAATTACCCATGACTCGCACCCGTACAGAAAGACAGTAACACACATTGTCTGAAACGGCTTGATTTTTGTTTCGATTGGCAGGGACGGGCTTCTCCAAAGGCGCTCCAGTTTCCAGAAAGCTGCCCAGGCTAGTGCTTTTCTTCTTTTTAGGTCTCCAACACTAGAGCCCATCTTGGAACCCAAAATTTGAAAAATTAGAAAATTAAGTAATCTGGTGTGACTACAGAGTGTCTCAAAATCTCTCTACCATTTTGAACCATATTATCTTTCACAAGGATTGACCAAGGGGAAATCAAAATACATATTGAAAAGAACAGCTTCATACAATTATTTGGATGCCAAACATGATTTATTTCGACATACAAGACCAGTCAAAAATGCACCTCAAATGCAGCATATCAATAATTATACTGGATATCATTTACAGTATAGCAATGGGTATAAATAGCACTTTCTCCGCTTGCCCTGGTCATACTGAGGATGCAGCACCAACTAAGATCAAATTTGACATTTAATCCTTGGAATTTTCAGGTTTAAACCGGATTGAATTCAGGCTTTTTTGTTGTTCAAATTTCCACACTTCCTTTAAGGGGGTACTACACCCCTGCCCAATTTTGTGCCTATTTTTGCATTTTTCTCAAAAATTATAGAGCATTGGGGACAAGTAAGATATGTATATTATAGGGGCAAGGACTACAACTGCTACACTGGAAATTTTATTTCAGCACAGACAACAGTTGTGGAGTTACAGTCAAAAATGAGGAAAACCAATATTTGATCAATAAATCAATAACTACTTACCTTGAGTTGCTGAATTTTCAGTGCAGTAGTTGTAGTCCTTGCCCCTATAATATACATATCTTACTTGTCACCAATGCGCTATAATTTTTGAGAAAAACGCAAAAATAAGCAAAAATGGCTAGAAGTAGTAATACCTATAAATTTCAGCCCATTTTGGCCTTTTTAACCCGATTTCACGTATTTCTTCAGCTTTTTTTTTTTCAAACATTGCAGTTTTTTTTTATCATTCTCATACCTGGCCTAGACTTTGGAGTGCTTTGAATGGAAACAGCTGATTGTTTTCCTTTGGCTTGCTTTCTGGAGTTCGAGCCAAAACTATGTAGCCAACAATATTTGGTATAGTTCAAGACCATAAAAATATTTTCATATGTACTGAGAAGCACAATTATGTAAAGTGCTCTTTTTTTAATTGTTTTACGATCTTCTATATACTTCAGCAATATGATGTTCTGTGGTTTTAAACAAAATTACCTATTTTACACGAAATAAAATGGGAAACCTCCAACTTCACCAAAATTCGTGGCGCACATCATCTGATATTTACGGGTGCACGTTATAGCGACCTCATACGGACATGCTGTGGATGATAGTTTTGGATAGGAAATGAAAAACAAAATTAAAATGATTAATAATGGACTTCTACCTGGAAACATTCTAGTTTCAGTTCAAATATCGTCTTTACGACCCATATTTCGTAAATAAATATAATTATCTCTCAAGGGACAATTTCTTTGAAAAAAAAAATAGAATAGGCCTACTTGTAAAAAACAAGTAAAGATCTCATATTCAGTTCAAACGTTATATAGGCTATTCCAGAAAAGCTTGGAAATGCAATTAAAATTAATTAATGAAAAATCACAGAAATGTCGCAATGAGCCTCTCAAATTGGGGATTTCGCATTTTGAACTACTTTTTGCTGGATTGTTTCGCCTTTGGACACTTTTAAAAGCCTGGGTTTCCAACATTCACGACCGGACAAAAGTCCGGATATCCGAACTCCTCTATAGGGGTGTGCATCTATTTTCTGGAAAAGCCCAATAATGACGGTAATCAAAATGATAAGAAAACTAACAAATGTTCAAACCACACAAAACCACACTATAAGCAAGTGAACACTTTTTTGTTGTCCCCCCAAGGACCCCAACCTCCTTTCATTCCCAATATTTTCTCCAACACTTTCTTCCTTTGCAAAGAGGCAGAAAATAAGAGCTAATAAGGAAGAATGAAAGGAACGAGATAAAGATAAAGATAGAAAAGGGAAAGAAAGTAATGAAACTCAACAAAGAAAAAAAGAATTTGATGTAAAAAAGAAATTCAACCAAAGAATAGAAAAAAAAGAAACAACCAAACTGAGATTACGGGTGAAAGCATGTAGAAAGTCAATAAAAATGTGCAGAATGGGTACAAGGGGAAAAATAAAGATAAAACAGGATGAAAGGGAAAGAATGAAAACTAAGGATGAAAGTGAAGGAAATGAAAGAGAAAATGACACAGGAATAAGTGATATAAACGTATAAAGTATAGTACATTCGTAGGCCTATAGGGACAAGAAATACAACGTAGATGGGACAAAGAGTAAGAAAACAGCATAGCAAGAATTGCATGCTGAGTGATGAAAGTAAACATTACTCGTTGACTGCCGATAAAACGCCCAATAAAGACTTAGTCACCGGACCGCGCCGGCCAGTTAAAGTACATGCCCTATCACACCACTCCACACCATACATAAATTCTCCCAGTCACATTTCCCAAATATGAAATTAAAAAAGTCAAATTTTAATTTACTTCTTTTAAAGTTTGGCAGAGGCGGGGTTCGAACTCACGGCGCAACGCTTAGTACTCTATGAGCCTAGCGCCTTAGACCACTCGACCACTTGTCTTGTTGTTATTCACTTGAAACTTATTTAAAAATATGATCGCTACCACGTGACAAGCAAAGACAGAAAACGTATTATATTTTGGAATTGTATCATTAATGTGTATTATAATAGAGCTACCATTATTTATATTGTTGAATTCTCAAGCGCATCATTTCGAATTGGGTTTTATTCCTAAAGCCCGATACTGACTCCACCTGTACATTTTAATTTCATCGCGTGATGCTGAGATGTTTGAAAAGCATCGCAGCATCGCATACCGCTGCGAAGTGGAGTCAGGATCGGGCTTAATTCGAACCACCAGCATCCATGGTTCGATGTAGAGAGTCTGTCCTATTCAGAGGAAATATTGCAATTACACACCTTATTGCCTTTTAACAATAACCAATGACACTAGCACGTAATTCCAGTCAAGCACCAATCTTTAATCCTATTGTTGAAGAGCATAATAAGCTTATACTTATGTATAGCATTCGTAAAAAAGCTTAAGTCTTTGTTTGCTTTGGTTAAGTCCTGTTCAAGTGGTGGATTAACCAACAATTAACAATGAGAGTACATTCCTGAACCTCGTTCAGTTGGCGATGATTTGAAGTGACCGCCAATTATGACCATTTGATATTTAATAGGGGCCTACCAGCAATGTGGAAAAAAAGAAATAATGTAGTGCCAAAATAATGTACCCTTTTAAGGAAGGAGCAACGTTTAACAAGTTACAACTCCGCTTCTGCAGTACGAATGTCAGCGGCGAATGTCACGTTATTATTTCCTAGTCTTGAAAAAAAATTGCAGGCAGAGGTGGGAATCGATCTCGGTACCTCCCGGTTAAAAAGCACTGTGCAAAACCACTAAGCCAACTAAATATCTGTCGTGAGATGCTTGACATTAATCTTTGATATTGCTGAATGGAACAAATCGCGGAATTAAATCAGTAATAAAAGAAGTAGATTCTTATTTAGCGGCCAAATTGGATAAAAGGGGAAATATTTGTCCCTGCTCTAAAGAAAATATAGGTTAGAAAATTATCAAATAAATTTAAATTAAAAATTGAGACTTTATATTTATTTATTTCACAAGGCGGCATTTTCACAGACAAACACTGTATACGCTAAAAACTCGACCCTCATTACTAGATGATGGCATAGCTCAGTGTTAGAGCATCAGACTGGTAATGTCAATATCGTTGGTTCGAATCCGCCTGCCAGCAATGGTTATTATGATTTTAATGCTACGCTACAATTTGTTCAATTTTTTTTCATTTATTTATTTATTCATTCATTCATTCATTCATTCATTCATTCATTCATTCATTCATTCATTCATTCATTCATTCATTCATTCATTCATTCATTCATTCATTCATTCATTTATTCATTCATTTATTTATTTATTTAAATAATTTGATATATTTGAAAGGGGTATTTGAGCAATTTGACATTTTTACCCCCGTATAATCCTATGGGGTCATTTTGAACCCACCCCCTCCCAAATTGCCAAAACCTATGAGTTTAAATCATACATAATGATCAGTAGGCCTACGTCAATCATGAGTGAACACCGGTTGGTCACTGCATTTATTTGGGAATGGGTAGGCACTGCAGCTTGATTCACCATCCACAACATGATAATGTGTGCACATGCTACATTATATACACTTGTAGGCCTATGTTGTTGTTGGTGTATAAGTAATGGGCCTTGCAATTGAAATGCCTCAAGCTTTTAATCCGATATGCAGATTAGCTATTTGTTTTCATGAATTGGAAGACATTCTTTGATGTATTACTGAGCTCAATGATCTGAAATTACTGGAGTGTGAGGTCAGCATAGTATTTTATTAACAGAAAGTATAGATGCCCTGCATGAAATTATCGATTGGCTCCAAACAAAGGATTTGAGCCGGTGTCCTTTACCGTAGTTATGGCGGAGTGCAGTCCATTCAATCAAATGTTGTCATCAACCTATTTGATTGCAATCATGCTTTTGTTGAATGCATTTGAGTAGTCCGCCATATTTACGGGATGATATGTCACATGCAAGGCCTCTATTCTCCAAATTCATTTCCTAATGTATGTGAGAATGATACAATAATGACATGATGAACATAGTCATTGATGCATCAGTTTTAAAATAGACTAGGCGGTTACCATATTTGGCGGTTCTCGGCTGGGCCCGATTACCAGGCTGATGGTTTGACAGTTTTTACTAATTTGACCTCAGATGACCCCTGGCGACCCCAAAATGACCTTCCAAAAATTTGGCTCTAAATGTTGACTGTACCAACCAAGTTTCATGCCCATACGACAGTTTTAGTAATTTGACCTCAGATGACCCCTGGGTGACCTTGGATGACCCCAAAATGATCTAAACTTATAACTCTAAATGTTGACTGAACCCACCAAGTTTCATGCCCATATATGAGTTTTTACTAATTTGACCTCAGATGACCCGTGGTGACCTTGGATGACCCCAAAATGACCTTCAAAAAATGTTGTTTTAAATGTTGACTGTACCTACCAAGTTTCATGCCCATACGACACTTTTAGTAATTTGACCTCAGATGACCCCTGGGAGCGGACCCCGGTGTCAGATGACTTTAAAACGAACATAAACATCTTCTTGACAGGACAGAACTACACCCACCCACCGAGTTTGAGCCCCGCACAGTGTCTTCGACCCTATATCTTCATGGCAGGAATCGCCATGGTAGGTTAAATCCACAGCCACGATTAGCCATTTGGTTCAAACCTTTAAAGCTCTTTTAAACTAATAATTAGTCGAGGGACATAACTAAGGCTACTCACAATAGCCGGGTAATCGATCTTGGTTGTGCGTGATTAAGCTTGTATACCCCATTGAGGTCAATGGTCATCGACTTTTATACTGCCTACAGTGAGTGCAGCTGTACTACACGCTGCACGCTGTAGTCCATAACAGGACCAACGCAATATAAAATGGTCAAATTTTGAGTTCAAAGCGCACGGCCAATTTTCAAAGCGCATTCTAGCGACTATCATATCTGTTCAACACGTATTTCCAAGTTTATGAGACCAAATCTGGTTTCTTGAGAAAAAAATCATGACGGGAGATATTCATCATTTTCTAACCCGGTATCAGAAGATTTTCGTCTGATATCAAAATCGTGCATAGCAATTCACGTGTATCGATCCCGTGTATTCATTTTAGTGTCCCTTCTGCACCAAATAATTATTAGCCAGGCGGTGTCGGTGTGCCCCGTACGACCTAGTTTCATGCCCATATGGCAGTTTTAGTCATTTGACCTCAAATGACCCCTTGGAGGGGGCCCCGGGGTCGGATGACTTAACGAACATAAACTTCTTCTTGCCAGGACAGAACTACACCCACCCACCGAGTTTGAGCCCCGCACATTAGCAGTCACAGACAAAACCTAAATCTACAGAATATATCCATTACTCGTCTCGAAATAAATAACTTAGAAAATTTTCTTGATGTCCTTTCATAGTAACATGTTTCCATAGTTAACCATCGTTAGCCATGGATATCTATGCTGTAGAACTGACCGGTGACTAAGTCCGATTTATTGGGACGTTTATCGACCATCAACGAGTAATGAAGTGAAAGTGAAGAAGGACAGTCAACATTTGCACAGTATTTTTTGTGGGACATGAGAGCACATCAGACATATCGAATTGCTTTCTGAATACGAGGAATGTCCTTCTGATATCAAATAATTTTGATTTTGTTAAATTCGCGATGTAATACAAATTTTATGTCAAATTATTAAAAATTGATATTTTTGATATTTAACAGTCCTCGAAGCAAACTTTATCAATCTAATGAGTATGACCAGTGGCGTACCGCGGCCGCCCCTCTTTTTTTTACGGTCGTTTGAAAAAGTGAAGAGCAAAAAAAAAAAGGATTTATAGGCGCTACCGCCCCCAAAGCAACACATTTTGATGTATAGTACAATTTTTTCACATTTTCCGCCCTTTTTTCTTTACTAATTCTTTTTTGCCGCCCTTCTTCTTCCGCCGCCCCTCTTTTTGCCGCCCCTTCTTCTTCCCGCCGCCCCTTCGTTTTGGCTGCCCCCTGCTTTGACCCCGGGGGGCTGGCGCCCCTAAAGCCCCCCCCCAAAAAAAAAATACGCGCATGATGTGGCGCACATCATCAGGCGGCATAGGAAGCGAAACACGTGACGTACGAGGCTGGCGAAGATACAGGGCTGACAGCCCCATTCAAAATATACGGTTAGCAATAAATGGAAAATTAACATACTTTTTCTTTTTTTTTCCCCCATTTTTATTCACCTGTACTTGGGCCTGGTGGAAAGGAAAAAAGAACATACAGACATGGTCCACCAGACCCCATCTTAATTACTGTAACCAAGATAGATAGGCCTACAAGGATCAGAATATGAATGAGATACTGCCCCACCACGACAACAGGACCCAACCAATACCTCTGATAAAAAGAAAGAGCAAATGCTGCACACTACCAATTTAAGAGTGATAAAAAAGGCAAGCAAAATAAGAAGTGGTAGCCCAGCAAAAGCATGAAAACACAAAGGTAACTGTTGGGTCCCCCTGCCGCCATGGGTGGGCAGAATCAGCACTATATAACATGTACTTGTATAATATATATGAACAAACAAATTATGTTGGTTACAAGTACATCAATAAACTAGACCAGGGGTTTTCAACACAAAACAAAAATCCCCGCAAAAATCCCACCCAAACACCCCCTCAACAGTCAACACACCCACCCACCCATCCCCCAAACACACATACATGCAGGACAAGTGACAAGACAAAACACAGATAACTTTCCCATATCACAGTGCAAATATATAGCCTATTCTCTGAAAATTACATTCCATTAAAAACCAAGATCAAAGGAAAATTTCTTAAAATGATTACCCAGTTTTCCCTTGCTTTCTGCAATTTTATATTCTGTGCCAAATTTAACTTTCACCATGTTCTTGTAAGTTTGAAAACTAGGGTTGACATCCTGAAATTTGCACCTATGAATATAGTGAAAATTAACATACTTGCAGTGTGGTACACGGTCGTACCCCGACGGTTTAAGAGTAAGATAATTTTGCTTTGACACCACATAATAGGTCTGTCACACTACGACGGACTGGATCAACGTACATCAACGAATAGCCTACAACAATATTTTATTCGGTGGAAAAATCACAGTCCGGCAGAAGATTCGGTGGGATTTTGGGTCCGATTCCCGTTCGTCGCTCTATGCGTTGTGGCCGCTAATAATCCTGCAGGCGTTTTATATTCAATCGTTCAACGTCCGACAAATGACCGGCGAATCCGTCGCATGTGGCACCAACAGGGACGTCCACCCTATCAGAAAAGTGGGGAGGAGAGGGTGTTTGAGAGGGTTTTTGATCCCTTAGAGGCAGTGACGTAGCAAGCACTTTTTCAGAGGGTGAACAAAGTGGGGAAAGACAACTTTTAAGGAAAATTTTGACGAAAATGGTCAAATATTGGCTAATAAGTACAAAAGGGCTACAAATCTGATATATCAGGGCAACCAGCGTCCGGGGGCAATAGAGGTGAGAAACCTTTGGACAATGAAGGCCCAATTGAAGCCATTACGGTTTAAGAGTAAGATAATTTTGCTTTGACACCGCATAATAGGCCTAGGTCTGTCACACTACGACGGACTGGATCAACGTACATCAACGAATACAACAATATTTTATTCGGTGGAAAAATCACAGTCCGGCAGAAGATTCGGTGGGATTTTGGGTCCGATTCCCGTTCGTCGCTCTATGCGTTGTGGCCGCTAATAATCCTGCAGGCGTCTTATATCCGATCGTTCAACGTCCGGCAAATGACCGGATTTGGGGGTCCGATTCCCGTTCGTTTCTCTATGCGTTGTGGCCGCTAATAATCCTGCAGGCGTCTTATTTTCGATCGTTCAACGTCCGACAAATGACCGAATTTGGGGGTCAACGTCCGACAAATGTCCGGATTTGGGGGCCCGATTCCCGTTCGTCTCTCTATACGTTGTGGCCGCTAATAATCCTGCAGGCGTTTTATATTCAATCGTTCAACGTCCGACAAATGACCGGCGAATCCGTCGCATGTGGCACCAACAGGGACGTCCACCCTATCAGAAAAGTGGGGAGGAGAGGGTGTTTGAGAGGGTTTTTTTTTTTTTAGAGGCAGTGACGTAGCAAGCACTTTTTCAGAGGGTGAACAAAGTGGGGAAAGACAACTTTAAGGAAAATTTTGACGAAAATGGTCAAATATTGGCTAATAAGTACAAAAGGGCTACAAATCTGATATATCAGGGCAACCAGCGTCCGGGGGCAATAGAGGTGAGAAACCTTTGGACAATGAAGGCCCAATTGAAGCCATTGTCATATTTTGGATCAATTTTAGCACTATTATTGGGTACTATTTTAGTTTGAAACAGCCGCAAATTGGTGAAACGAAAGCCTAATTGAAGCCATTAAAAAGTTTTCACCATTATTGTATAATATAAACAATTGTTTTAAAAATAACACGTGGATGTCCATAGCAGAAGCAAAAAGGAAGACTTGTCCATTTTTGAAAATGAAGGTCCAATTGAAGCCATTTGCATGGGGACTGTAGGGCCTATTTACATTATTAGGCCTAGGTCTATTGTGTATAAATTTAGTTTTAAAAATGGAAAATTTGGAAAATTGTTTTTAGTGCATCATTTTTACACTATTATTGCATGCCTTAAACAAAAAACAAAGAAGGCCCGATTTGAATTTGCAAAATTTAAAATGTTACACTGATCCACTGACACTTAGATATATAAGACTTCAGACTCGTAATTTCAGGTAAAGCATGCATGGATTTATGTTAAAGTCAGGAATAGACCTATAAGTCCGTCTTAATACTGACTTTGGTGACAAAATATCACGGGCCCTGCATATGGACTGGCCGGCAGTAATTTTCACAGGCTTTTGGGCTAAGGAACCACATTTAAGTACTGTCTATAATAATCACAGGCCTATACTTAGGCTAAACTAGTACTACTATTCTGGGCCTACTCAATAACGTATACAATTTAACCTTTTCCATGTTTTCTCTTCTTTTTTCTTTCTTGTCAATCACTAAAACTGGTAGGAATTTCATGCGTCCTCTACCCTTCAGAAAGTGCCCCTCCCTCAATACTACTTACACGCATAGGCCTACTACTAAATTACGTGCAATTTAACTTTTTCTCTTCTCTTCTCTCTTCAATTTTTCTCACTTTCTTTTTTTTTTCTCTTTTTTCCCCCTTTTTTCTACTTGTCAGTCACTAAAGTACTGGGGGGAAATATGATATTGCGTCACACACCCTTCATAAAGCCCCCCCCCCCCCATGATCGATGCACATGTTCGCCATAGGCCTACATCCGGCACAAGCGCCTGCGAAACCTTGCAAACACCCGCGGTATATAAACGAAAGAATAACGAACAAACCCAGGGTATATATACAGAACAGTACGAACACACATCGGACAACTTCCGAACATGTGTATTCAGCACACTCCGTTTCAAGTTTTGTGCATGCACAAAACTTGAAACGTATTGTCGACGGACTAAACAAACATCACCTAACACGAAACGCATTTGGCGGATAATAATAGGACATATGAAGAACATAAAACAAACATTGACGAACACTAACGGATTTGCTAAAATAGGGCCTACCATCCGTTTCTTATACGGAAGACCGATCCGGTGTAGTGTGACACTAAGACGGTAGCTGACGGTCTGGGTCAACGTACATCACCGAATGCAAAAATATGCTATCCGGTGGTGAAGGCCTCACAGGAACGTATTTGCAACGAACACGGGCCGAGTGCAACGAACAAAGAACGAACATGAACGAAACGGGGAACGAAAGGAGAGCGAACAAACTCCGGCAATATGCAGCACCATACGAACACACATCGGATAAATACCGAACATGTGTATTCGGTACACTCCGTTTCAAGTTTTGTGCATGCACAAACTTGCCGACGGACTTAACGAACATCACCTAACACGAAACGCATTTGGCGGATGATAGCCCCGGTGGGTTCAGTCTTCACTGACAATGTGTACGCATGATGGTTCCAATTAGGGGTACTTTTCAAGAAATGTCCGCGGAATTTTCGAGGACAAAATTGTTCGCGATTGTCCAAATTAGGGGTGTTTTGGAGCAAAATTGTCCTTGAACTGAAAAATAGGGTGTATTTCTAGGACTTTCATCCGCGTTTTAATGCTACAGTTTTCGTTATGTCCTCATTTCCCCGTGAAATAGGGGGAAAATTCAAAAGCGTCCTTGAAATGGTAAAAATAGGGGTATTTATTTCGGAAAAATGTCCTTGATTCCTGGTGATAAGGGGGTGAAATGAAAATGCGTCCTCAAAATGATAAAAATAGGGGAGGTATTTGGGGGCAAATTTTCCTTGATTTCGCGCAAAATAGGGGGCAAAATTGCTGCAAATGTCCTCGATTCCCCGTGAAATAGGGGTCATTTTCAAATCCTGGAACGGTCATACGTCCTACCTTTAAATACAAACTGAACCCACCGGGATGATAGCAGGACATAAAAAGAACATAAAACGATCATTGATGAACAACAACGGATTTACTAAAATGCCATCCGTTTCTTGTACGGAAGACCTATTCGGTGTAGTGTGACAGACCTATAACAAATTTAGAATTGTTCATTGAAGATTTCATGATTATGTGTTAATCTAATGGCGACCTCAAAATTGGCGATATCGCTTCCATCACCGCCTGCACATCATCTGAACGTTAAATAGCGACCTCATACGGGTATGGAAAATAACACAGAAAGGGAAAGATATTAAAATGATATAATAGACTTCTCCCAGGGACATCTCAGCTCATAGCTCCCTATTTCATAAATAAATATAATAATTTCTCAAGGGACAATTTGTTTAAAAAATAACATAATAATTATATGTAAAAAAGAAGGAAATGGTCGAATTAAAACGTAATAATGACGTTTAAAATAAATAATAAGAAAAACAAATGTTCAAACCATACAAAACCAAAGTATAAGCAAATGAACATTTTCTTGTTGTGCCCCAAGGACCCCACCCTCCTTTCATACCCAATTTCTTCAACACTAATTTCTTCCTTTGCAGAGAGGCAGACAATAAGGAAGAATGAAAGAACGAGAAGTATATATAGAGAAGGGGAAGTAATGAAAAAGAAGTTAAAGAACAAATTAAAACAATAAAGAAGAAAACAACCAGTGGCGTAGATTTCTTTTTGACATTGGGGGGGGGGGAGGATTGGGGTTGGAAAAAAATCATGAAGTAGGCCTGTAGTGAATCCAGCACCTTTTGGCGACAGAATAGGTTTATGGTACAAACGCGCTTTTGCTATTTTGAAACTAAACTGATAAAATATGGTGCAAAAGTGGAATAAATGCGCGTCGAAGCGCGCGAAAATTTGCACTTTGTGGCTAAAATATGAGGTTATTTTGGTCAGAAACCTATACTCAGGCGTCAACATTGGGGGTGATTGTATGGACCATCCCCCTGGTAAAATATTTTGGGAATTATCGCCCCCCCCCCCCGGATCTACGCCTATGAAAACAACAAGAAATAAACATAAAAAAGGGAAGAAAGTAAATTCAATGAAAAACGGAGCAAACGAAATTCGACAAAGTAAAAACAAATTCAACCAACAGACTAAAGAATATAAAAGAAGAAAGAAAACAACCAAAATGAGAGAGTAGATTAAGGAAAAGGTGAAAAGATGTAGAAAGTCTACAAAATGAAGGGCGAATTAAAAAAACGATGAAAACAGAAAATATAAAGATAAAAACAGGGTGAAAGAGAAAGAGAAAGAATAAAAAGTGAAAGGTCGATCCTTCATGTATTTATTTCGTGTAAGCTAATCCTAACCCTAATCATAACCCTAATCCTAATCCTAACCCTAAACTAACCCTAACCCTAATTCGTGTAAAATTACATGAAGGAATAGGCCTAACCGAAAGTAAAAAGAAAATGACACATGAATAAATTATATAAAAGTAGGTATAGTAAACAAGAAATAGAACGTAGATGGAAAAATAGAATAAGAAATGGAGAGCAAGAATGATCGAAGTGAAGAAGGACAATAATTAGAGTAAAAATAAAAGAGAAAAATCACCTCCAAAGTGGGAGTGCCCCCCGCGGAAAGAAACCCGATTTGTTCAGTGTGTTTAAAATATTTGAGCATTTCTCAAAATGTAATATTACGAATACAACGAAAAATAAAACAGAATCAAGGAAAAAAATGCTGAAAGGTATAAAAAGATATGTTCTAGTGTAAAATGAAAGCTTTAAACACAATAACTTTAGTATATAAATGTTCTGACCAAACGAAAAGAAATGTTTAAGCCATATAAGAAAAACAAGAATACATCATTATTCCCAATCACCTTTCTTTCTCAAGATATTATTTCTTCGCACTTTTCCATTCTTCCCGAGTTTACTTTCCTTGCTTTTCCGTTCCGTTGCGTATTTTTTCCTTTATCCTTTAAATGTTTTCTTCAAGCTCTCCTTTTGTTCCTCTCCATTTTTAATATAGGCCCTCTGCTATGATGTGCTTGTAAGGACCGTGACAAACACTTGTTAGGGGGGCTGATGCAAAACATTTTATCGCAAACATTCCCCCCCCTTTTTGAGATCTCAACAATTTCAGCCCCCCCACCCCTTTCTTTTTTGACGTAACATTTATGGGTCAACCCAACAGAAAAGCATATAAACTCAATTTTCCCAGGAAAATTTGTGGTCATTTTTTTCAGGGCCCTCCTTAGGAGGGTCAAAACTTTTCAGGGCCCCCCTTTTTGCATCAGGACCCCTAACAAGTTCTTGTGAACGGTCCCTAAGAAATGCCCAGAAAATAAAGATACAAAATCAAGCAAGAAACAATGAGCAAGAAAAGAAAGAAACAAAAGGAAGAAAGAAGGAAAGAAAGAAAAGTAATAATATAGTTCGAAGAAACAAACAAAGAATAAAGGAAAATCGAGATCGAAAAAGAAAACAACGGAAGACGGACATGATAATGAAGTAAAAGAAAGACGAGTAAATTTACAATGAAAGACAAGGAATAGAAAATGAACCGTATATACTAGTATGAGGAAAGGATGAATTGAAAAGAAAGTTGCATTGTTCAAAACATAATGGTGTCGTATCATATTGTCCTCTTTTGAGAAAGGTGACTGGTTCAATACTTTCTACACCATTGTTTCTATTATCTGTTGAAGTTTTGGCCTTCAAAGACGAAGAGTAAATTTACAATGAAAGACAAGAAATCGAAAATGAACCGTATGAGGAAAGGAAATCAAATGAAATGAAGCGAAAGTTGCATAAACATAATGGTGTCGTGTCAGATTGTCCTCTTTTGAGAAAGGTGTCAAGCTTTCTACTTTCTACACTATTGTTTCTATTATCTGTTGAAGTTTTGGCCTTAAAGACGAAGAGTTAATTTACAATGAAAGACAAGAAATCGAAAATGAACCGTATGAGGAAAGGAAATAAAATGAATTGGAGCGAAAGTTGCATTGTCCAAAACATAATGGTGTCGTGTCAGATTGTTCTCTTTAGAGAAAGGTATCAGGCTTTCTACTTTCTGCACTATTGTTTTGGCTTGTAAAATAAGATAAGAACATAACACTTCTTTAGAATTTATATTGTGAAAGTGAAGTATACGATACATAATCAAATGTGTATGCGGATGTGGTACAGCAGGGACGTATCAGGCTATCATATTAATTGCGTGCATTTTCTATTGTCCCGTCTATTGGATCTGAAGACATTGTGGATTTGATTTTGTATAAAACAAGCCAAAGAAAGCTGCATAATTTAAAATGGAAATTGTACTCAATTTTTTTTTATAAATCGCCTGATGTATTTTAGTATTAAGTACGCAAATGAGAATGAGATACCTGGGAACTGGGAAGTACGTAAGGGTAACAAAGATTGAACATAGCATGAAAGAAACAGAATAGTGCAATAGATGTCAGTTTACATGCACTACAATCGTGCAAATCATGTTAAAGTTGTCATATTTAGCAGATGAATGTAGTACTTATAGTGCTAAGGTTATGGAGGTATATTTTAACAGTACCCTCATTCTAGTAGAAAAAGGTCATTGAACTTTGCACAGGGGGTCAAGTTCAAAATTACTCGGACCTGCTCAAAATTCACACCATCGTGATCCCCCCGGGTCGTGATCCTCTGGTAATATGGATTCAGAAAAGGTACTACTTTGACCTATCTATATGACTAGAGTACCTGTAGCTGTGAGGGCACTGTAGCTGTATGTGAGAGTACCACCAGCATCAGATATTGATACTGTTTGACCCCCAATGACCCCATATGACCTCTGACCCTAGATGACCTTGGCTTGATCCCCTTTGACCTTTGATGACCTCACTGAGTTTTACTTGATACATCCGTTTGAAATTTAGAAATCATTTTCAGCTATGAATGCTGGGAAGACATTGCAGTCCTCGCAGGGAGTGGTGAAATCTTCCTGTTGCTGTCATATTGAGAATTTGTTATATACCATGTTTAAGCCCTTGTATCAAGGATTCCACCCACCAAGTCTGTGCCCGATCGGACAAAGTTTGAAATTTGACCCCCATCCGTAATGACCTTTGACCTCGGTTGACCTCCATGTTATTTTGCGCATATATAATCCCCTCGTAGTAAGGATTCCGCCCACCAAGTTTGAGCCTGATCGGACAAAGTTTGAAATTTATCCCCTCCATAATGACATTTGACCTCGGTTGACCTCAATTTCATTTCGGGCATATATTCCCCTCGCATCAAGGATTCCACCCACCAAGTTTGAGCCCGATCGGACAAAGTTTGAAATTTGACCCCTCCGTAATGACCTTTGACCTCGGTTGACCTCGATTTTATTTCGGGCATATATTCCCCTCGCATCAAGGATTCCACCCACCAAGTTTGAGCCCGATCGGACAAAGTTTGAAATTTGACCCCTCCGTAATGACCTTTGACCTCGGTTGACCTCAATTTTATTTCGGGCATATATTCGCCTTGTATCAAGGATTCCACCTACCAAGTTTGGGCCCGATCGGACAAAGTTGAAATTTTGACCTTTGACCTTGACCTCCGATGACCTTTCAAACTACCCCATAAACGTGGAATGCCTGATACCTATCTATATCCGAAATATCGGAGCGATGCGTCGAAGCGCGGCGAAACGCATTGCCGGACAGACAGACACACAGAGCTTATTATTTTATTAGTATAGACTAGTGCACCTGCGGCTGTGAGAGCCCAGATGCTGTGAGTGCACAGGCATGATAGCGATACTGTTTGAGCCCAGATGACCTTTGACCTATCAAGTTTAAGCCCAATAGGGCAAAGTTTAAATTTAGCCCCTACATGACCTTTGACCTCGGTTGACCTCAATTTTGTTTTGCGCATATATTCCCCTCCTATCAAGGATTGCACCCACCACGTTTGAACCCGATAGGACAAAGTTTGAAATCCATGACCTTTGACCTTTGACCTCCGATGACCTCCATATCATGTTTTTCATGCTCCCCTCATACAAAGGTTTCGACCCACCACGTTTGAGCCCGATCGGACAAAGTTTGAAATTTGACCCCTCTGTAATGACCTTTGACCTCGGTTGACCTCGATTTTATTTCGCGCATTATAGTCCCCTCCTATCAAGGATTCCACCCACCAAGTTTGGGCCCGATCGGACAAAGTTTGAAATTTTGACCTTTGACCTCGACCTCCGATGACCTTCAAAACCACATGCCCAACATGCTTTTCCCGATACCTACCTATATGCGAAATTTGAGCGCGATGCGTCGAAGCACGGCGAAACGCATAGCCGGACAGACAGATAGATAGACAGATACAGCCCGCTTATTATTTTAGTAGTACTAGTGCACCTGCTGCTGTGAGAGCCCTGATGCTGTGAGAGCACTGGTTGACCTCAATTTTGTTTTGCGCATATATTCCCCTCGTATCAAGGATTCCACGCACCAACTTTGAGCCCGATAGGACAAAGTTTGAAATCCATGACCTTTGACCTTTAACCTCGGATGACCTCCATATAATGTTTTTCATGCTCCCCTCATACGAAGGATTCGACCCACCAAGTTTGAGCCCGATCGGACAAAGTTTGAAATTTGACCCCTCGGTAATGACCTTTGACCTCGATCGACCTCGATTTTATTTCGGGCATATATTCCCTCGTATCAAGGATCCCACCCACCAAGTTTGGGCCCGATCGGACAAAGTTTGAAATTTTGACCTTTGACCTTGACCTCCGATGACCTTCAAAACCACATGGTCAACATGCTTTTCCCAATACCTATCCATATCCAACATTTCGGCTCGATGCGTCGTAGCGCGGCGAAACGCATAGCCGGACAGACAGACAGACAGAGACCGCTTATTATTTTAGTAGTATAGATAGATATATGCGGTTATGGAGATATGGGCAAAAGAGTAACATTGTGACGTCATAGGACGAATTTTGCCCCGCGGGGGGCGAAAATTAAACTTGCCCTGATTTTGATGAAACTGGTGTCAAATTATATGTCTTCTTGCACGAAAACAGAAAAAAAAAGTTTTTGCTATCTTGGGTGCTTTCTTACCCAGGTAACAGAAAAAAATTGCAAAATTCAAATTGATTCAATAGAACTCAATGCGACTCAATGGGCATTATCGATTTTGATGTTTTACTGAGGTAACGAAACATCCTACATAGCACAAACTGTTATTTTTCTGATTTATCATGGGAAGACCAATAATTTGAGACCATTTTCAACAAAATCGGAGCATTTTTCAAGTTTGCTCCCTGTGGTGCTAAAATTAGTCCTATGACGTCACAATGTTACCTTTTGCTCATAATTCAATAACCGTACATCGTATAGGCCAAACTATACTTTTTCTGAATCCTTATGACTAGAGGAGCACATTGCTTGTGTTTTAACCAAGTCCGAACAAGTTTGAACTTGACCTCTGTGTAAAAGTTCAAAGACCTTTTCCCACAAAATAAGGGTGCTGTTGAAATGCCTCCATAGCCGATAATGATCAGCGCTATAAGTACTGTATCTCTACCAAATACAGCAAATTTAACATGATTTGCACGGTTGTTACGGGAATTTATTGGGCTAGAAACATGATCAAATATAATGTATATGTATTGTGGTTAAGGCCTGAGGTCCTGGGTTCGAGGTGGAGTTTGCCTTTTTATCCGGTCTGGTTTAAGGGCTGGGATAGCGACGTTTTTACGTATTTATTTTGGGACCTGAGAGCACATCAGACATATCGAATTGCATTTTGAAAAAACCTGTACCTTAAGTACTGTTGTATATATATATAGACTGATTCTATTTTACAGCTTGTTTGTTTAATTGAGTACGCTGAATTCGATTATGATGTCTGTCAAGCAGTATTTTGAGACCGTGATAATCAAAAAGACCCCCCCCCCCAATGACCCCACAGGATCGAACAGGGGTCAAAAATGAAATTGAATCCAATAACACTTTCAAACATGTCAAATTCTCAGTCCCTTAAGCCACCCGACACGCCCTTAATCCATCCGACACCCCTCTTAACATATCCCTTAACTCATTCTTTAATCCACACCAACACCCTCTTAATCCACCCGACACCCCTTGCCACCTTGATCCACCTCACCCCTCAGCACATCCTTTAACTCAGTTCCTTTAGCTACCCGACACCCCCTTAATCCACCTGACACTCCTTTTAACACATCCCTTAGAGACGCACCATTTGACTTTCAGGGAGGGGCTGGAAGTTTTTGAAAAATAAAACCCTCCCCCACCCCCCACCCCCCACTACATGAGCAAAAAAAAACTTTCCCCATTATTACTAAAAAAACTATCCCCAACATTAAAAATTAATCCACCCTGACACCCAGCCCCTTAATCCAACCCGACATCCAGCCCTTTAATCCACATCTAACCTTACTCCGCCCTCACACCCAGTCTCCTTAATCCAACCCGACACCCGACTTCCAGCCCCCTTAATCCACCTCTAACCTTAATCCACCCTGGCACCCAGCCCCCTTAATCCAACTCAACACCCAGCTCACTTTAATCCTCCAACCCGACATCCAGCCCCTTAATCCACATCTAAACTTAATCCGCCCTCACACCTAGTCTCCTTAATTCAACCCAACTTCCAGCCCCCTTAATCCACCTCTAACCTTAATCCACCCTGGCACCCAGCCCCCTTAATCCAACTCAACACCAAGCCCACTTTAATCCACCCGACACCAGCCCACCTTAAACCACCTCTAACCTTAATCCACCCTGACACCCAGCCCCCGTGATCCAACCCGAGCTCCTCCCCCTTACCCTACCCCTTGGCTACGCTATTGCTTGTATCTTGGAAGTTGTTTTTTCCAACGAATAATTTACCTCACTGATTTACAGCTTGATAATTGAAAGAGTTTGCACAAAATCCTCCTTTAACAAAGTCCTCCTTTTTGCCGGACCTCAACTTCCAGCCCCCCTGGAAGTCAAATGGATCACCATGAGCACTAGGAATGGTTATATAATAATTAAAACCCCTACAGCCGAGAATGATTTTACAAGCATCAATATTCTCACCCCTGACGCCCAGCCTCCTTAATCCAACCCGACATCCAGCACCTTAATCTACATCTAACCTTAATCCACCCTGGCACCCAGCCCCCTTAATCCAACTCAACACCCAGCTCACTTTAATCCACACCGACACCAGCCCACCTTAGTCCACCTCTAACCTTAATCCACCCTGACACCCAGCCCCTTAATCCAACCCGACATCCAGCCCCTTAATCCACATCTAACCTTACTCCGCCCTCACACCCAGTCTCCTTAATCCAACCCGACTTCCAGCCCCCTTAATCCACCTCTAACCTTAATCCACCCTGGCACCCAGCCCCCTTAATCCAACTCAACACCCAGCTCACTTTAATCCACACCGACACCAGCCCACCTTAATCCACCTCTAACCTTAATCCACCCTGAAACCCAGCCCCCTTAATCCAACCCGACATCCAGCCCCTTAATCCACATCTAAACTTAATCCGCCCTCACACCCAGTCTCCTTAATCCAACCCAACTTCCAGCCCCCTTAATCCACCTCTAACCTTAATCCACCCTGGCACCCAGCACCCTTAATCCAACTCAACACCCAGTCCACCTTAATCCACCCGACACCAGCCCACCTTAATCCACCTCTAACCTTAATCCACCCTGACACCCAGCCCCGTAATCCAACCCGACTTCCAGCCCCTTAATCCATATCTAACCTTAATCCACCCTGGCACTCAGCCCCCTTAATCCAACTCAACACCAAGCCCACTTTAATCCACCCGACACCAGCCCACCTTAAACCACCTCTAACCTTAATCCACCCTGACACCCAGCCCCCGTGATCCAACCCGACTTCCAGCCCCCTTAATCTATATGTAACCTTAATCCGCCCTGGCACCCAGCCCCCTTAACCTAACCCAATACTCAACCCCCTCTTCCTTAATCTAACTAGACACCCAGCCCACCTTAATCCACCTCTATCCTTAATCCACCCTGACACCCAACCCCCTTAATCCAACCCAACACCCAGTCCCCCTTAATCTATCTCTAACCTTAATCCACCCTGACACGCACCCCCTTTTAATCCAACCTGACACCGAGCCCCATTAATCCAACCAAACACCCACCCTGACACCCATTGACCCACCCCGTATTAAATATGTTGTTGTTGTCTATGTAGGCAAAGAAGACAAAAATATAACGAATCCAATATTCATTCAAAAATCAAACTTATAATTTAATAGCGTAGAAACAACATACAAAATACATACATTTTGCAGTCCAAAATTATATTAATACGACATTGTAAATGGGTGGATCAACTCGTCGGAGGGATGCAACTCTCTGACCCTCTAGCAGGCGCTTGGCACGACAAGAACGCCTCATGGCCTCTGCAGGCAAAACTACAATCTCAGAAAAAATTTGTTCAAACACTTGCTCTAATGGTTCTTCTTAGGGGTGGCGCAATAATTATATGTACCCCGGGGTGGTGAATTATAGGGGGCAGAGATTTTTGGCACGTCAAAAGGGGTAGATTTATAATGGTGTTGCCTCAATGTTCCTCTTTACCACCTCCCCTCTCCCCATCAATGTTGGAAGAACATGTTGATGATGAACATATTGTGCTTCGAATAGTTCTTTCAAACCTGGTTTGCACAAAATCCTCCTTTAACCGGTAGGCATATACATTATAATAATTATGGTTATTGAAAGTTATTACCTCTTACCCAGCAAACACACAAAAAATGTTTTTAAAACGTTATAAACAAGTTTTGGTTTTGTTCAAAACGCTTTAATAACATTTAAATGTCGCGTTATTATAAAGGTCATTAAAACATTTTAAAAATGTTTTATATGAAAAAACACTACAACAACATTTTAGAAATATTACCAATAAATAATGTTATGGTAAAATGTTTTTTGCAGACATGTTTGTAAAATATTCTGTCAACTCTTAATAACATTAATTAATATGTTACAATGTTTTGCAGCAAGTTTTCAAAAATGATTTCTGAATGTTATTAAAATGTTTTATACCTTTTATATAACCCGAAATTTAAACATTTTTGTAAGACCGTTGTGTTTGCTGGGTAGGTCTCTGTCAATCCCTTTCAAGGATTGTATCACTTTCACCATACATAAAATATTTAAATTCGTTCTTTTTAAAGGAGTTTTTAATTTTATCCACTTACATCATATTGTATTAGCATACCCTACACTACAAAAAATCTTAATACATTACCAAATGTAATATATTGACCTTTTTCTTAAAATAACCTCAAATCATCACCTTTTGTTTTTCAAATCCTTTAGCGACAATACAACTCTACATACTGTATCATTTCTCTTTTTATCACCATTTCTGCATGATACTGTAAAGAATATTACAACTTTTTCTTAGATACTTTTTTCCACTAAAAATGCTACTCCTTCCACAAATTTGTTTTTCAAATCCTTTAGCGACAATACAACTCTAGTACTATATCAGTTCTCTTTGTATATATCACCTTTCCTTAATCTATGGTAAAGAATATTACACCTTTGTCTTCTTAGGTACATTTTTCACTAAAAACATGAAAAATGCCACTCCTTTCACAAATTTGTTTTTCAAATCCTTTAGCGACAATACAACTCTACATACTATATATATCATTTCTCTTTTTATCACCATTTCTGCATGATATTGTAAAGAATATTACAACTTTTCTTAGATACATTTTTTTCTTAAATTCTACAATTTGTTACATTAGGCTATTCCTCCTTATCAAAAGTAGAAAAATATGCTTTGTCAAGTTTTGACATTTCTGAGTACTTCCTTAACTTTAATCCCATGTAATTGTTCCTTTAATTTAATGGATTGAAGAAAGTGAATAATAATATCTGGTAATAACAGTTAGTAAACATATAGCAAGACTGCAAGAGAGAGATAATAATTACCTCCCAAAATCTCCGCCGTAAATCATGAATCAATGAAATTGCGCTATTCTATTTTAGATCCACACTACCGTACCCCTGTGGAAGTGTTGGAAATATCTGCCGTTACAGGAGGAGTATGAATTTCAAATGGAATGAGCACATTAGGCAGTCCGTTTGAATTTCATATGACCTCTGAGAAAGATTCAACACGAATCTTTCCCTGAGGGAGAGTGAGTTTCAACTGGTGCTGCTAATGTGTTAATTCCATTTGAAATTCATACTCGCTTTGTGGAAGATATTTCCAAAATCTTCCACAGGGGTAGTGTGAATTTTAAATGGAACAACCCATTGCAAGTGGCTATATTATGGGCGTATTGATATTTCTGAGTTGCGCACTGTCAAAATCAAGGGACTTTCTTGGCTTATGGTTAAAAAATTGCTTAGAGGAAAAACAGATTTTTTTTTTTGTAAACAGCTGAAATGGTCAAAATCATGGGTCTTTCAGTGCTCTGTTTGGGTAAAATATCTGAGCTGCGCGGCCCAAAACAGGGATCTTTTCCGAAGATGACACCCGGTCATTTGTGTGAAGGACAACCCGGATTGATTCACCTTTTGTTTTTCAAATCCTTTATAGCGACAATACAACTCTACATACTGTGTCATTTCTCTTTTTATCACCATTTCTGCATGATACTGTAAAGAATATTACAACTTTTCCAAGATACATTTTTTTCTTAAATTCTACAATGTGTTACATTAGGCTATTCCTCCTTATCAAAAGTAGAAAAATATGCTTTGTCAAGTTTTGACATTTCTGAGTACTTCCTTAACTTTAATACCATATAACTGTTCCTTAATTTTACCTGTCTTAAGGTGGTACTACACCCCTTGATAAATGTGTGACTATTTTTGCATTTTTCTCACAAATTAATAACATACTGGTACCCAACGTTATGTATATTATTGGGGCAAGGAATCCAGTTACTACACTGGAATTTCAGTGACTCAAGACAAGCAGTACGTACGTTATTTATGATAAGAAAAGAGGTACCACTAGTATGTACCTCATTTCTTAACATATTTTAATGAACCACTTGTCTTGAATCATTGAAATTTCAAAGAAGTAATTGGATACATTGCCCCTATAATATACATAACTTTTGTTACCAGTGTTTAGTTATTTCTTGAGAAAAATGCAAAATTAGTCACGAAATTTATCAGGGGTGTAGTACCGCCGTAAATCAAGATAATACTTTGAGATAATGCATAACAATGCTTTGTATCACCTTTCCTACATTTGGTAAAGAATATTACAATTTTTTTCTTTGATACATTTTTTTTTCACTGAAGATGCTACTCCTTCCACAAATTTGTTTTTCAAATCCTTTAGCGACAATACAACTCAAGTACTATATCATTTCTCTTTTTATCACCTTTCCTGCATTTATAATTATATTATAAAGAATAATACACTTTTTCTTAGATAATTATATTTTTCACTAAAATGCTACTCCTTGCACAAACTTGTTTTTCAAATCCTTTAGCGACAATACAACTCTAGTACTATATCATTTCTCTTTGCATCACCTTTCCTGCATTTATAATTATAAATTATTATAAAGAATATTACACTTTTTTCTTAGATACTTTTTTTCACTAAAAATGCTACTCCTTCCACAAATTTGTTTTTCAAATCCTTTAGCGACAATTCAACTCTAGTACTATATCAGTTCTCTTTGTATATATTACCTTTCCTTAATCTATGGTAAAGAATATTACACCTTTGTCTTCTTAGGTACATTTTTCACTAAAAACATGAAAAATGCCACTCCTTTCACAAATTTGTTTTTCAAATCCTTTAGCGACAATACAACTCTACATACTGTGTCATTTCTCTTTTTATCACCATTTCTGCATGATATTGTAAAGAATATTACAACTTTTCTTAGATACATTTTTTCTTAAATTCTACAATTTGTTACATTAGGCTATTCCTCCTTATCAAAAGCAGAAAAATATGCTTTGTCAAGTTTTGACATTTCTGAGTACTTCCTTAACTTTAATCCCATATAACTGTTCCTTAATTTTACTTGTCTTAAGGTGGTACTACACCCCTTGATAAATTTGTGACTATTGTTGCATTTTTCTCAAAAATTAATAACATACTGGTAACCAAAGTTATGTATATTATTGGGGCAAGGAATCCAGTTACTACACTGGAATTTCAGTGACTCAAGACAAGCGGTACGTACGTTATTTATGATAAGAAGAGGTACCACTAGAATGTACCTCATTTCTTAACATATTTTAACGAACCACTTGTCTTGAATCATTGAAATTTCAAAGAAGTAATTGGACACATTGCCCCTATAATATACATAACTTTTGTTACCAGTGTTTAGTTATTTCTTGAGAAAAATGCAAAATTAGTCACGAAATTTATCAGGGGGTGTATACCGCCGTAAATCAAGATAATACAGGGTGTATCAAAATGATTGGTACCGACGACTTTTCATTTTTGCAGAATTTTTTTACTATTTTTTGTACCAGTTTGGGGTTGATTGATTTAATATTCGAAATTATAATAGTTTTATCTTCTCTAAGAATTTTAGATCATTAAGATAGCACATTTCGTTCAGAAGTTACATTATTCTAAAGGAAAGTATGTGTTTTAACAATTTTCATCGCAACTCTGGATCAGTAGCGCACCATTTTCAAAGCTCTATTTTACTACAAATACCTTTTAAGTGAGAATGAATGTTGAAAATCTTGGAAATGGTTTTTTGTTGTTGTTGTTTTGTTTTTTTGCCTATTTCTTCATTTATAATGTATATAAATGATCTAATCAATATTTATTGGTTGAGAGTAATGCCTTTTAGGACGGTAATTAAAATTGTCGCAATTTTGGTCCCAAAAATTGTAGTATAAGATGCACTGATGTTACTAAGTTGATGGTGTGGCAGAATGGTTATAGGCTATAGACGGCGTCTGTTAGGTTAGACCTGGTAAGAGTTATTGCCATGGCTTCACAGTATTCTACACTTCAGCGTTGTTTCATAGTGAAGAATTACTGGTTGACACGAAGCTATAGAGGAGTACAGAGAAGATTTAGAAGACAGTTTCACAAGAGCAAGGAGTTTCCCTTGCAAACATGCCTAAACTTACAATGTTTTAAAATTTGATATGGGTAGTTACAGAATGGACCCTTCGCAGGTGTTAAGTTCACTCAAGATGGGGTTTCACCTCACACTGCCATAGTCGTAAGGCAGAGACTTCAGGAACTATCTTTCTAAAAGTACATGTAAAGCAATTTTAGGTTATGTAGACTGAAATGAGATATTGATTGAGAGCATGTATGCAATAAATAGTTCAAGCAGTGAACCTATTCATTTTGGGTTGTGCAAGTAAAACTATGATAACGATGATCTTCGTTTAAATGACAATAGCTTCCAGATGCATCAACCTATTGTCTTCAAATTATTATATCAATAAGTTAACATATACCCCTTTCTATTTATAGTACAAAAACTATATTAATTAGCAATTATATATTTTTTATATATTTTTGAAAATGTCACATATCCCGGTACCAATCATTTTGATACACCCTGTACTTTGAGATAATGCATAACAATGCTTTGTATCACCTTTCCTACATTTGGTAAAGAATATTACAATTTTTTTCTTTGATACATTTTTTTTTCACTGAAGATGCTACTCCTTCCACAAATTTGTTTTTCAAACCCTTTAGCGACAATACAACTCTAGTACTATATCAGTTTTCTTTTTATCACCTTTTCCTGCATTTATAATTATATTATAAAGAATATTACACTTTTTTCTTAGATACTTTTTTTAAACTAAAAATGCTACTCCTTCCACAAATTTGTTTTTCAAATCCTTTAGCGACAATACAACTCAAGTACTGATTTCTCTTTTTATCACCTTTTCCTGCATTTATAATTATATTATAAAGAATATTACACTTTTTTCTTAGATACTTTTTTCACTAAAAATGCTACTCCTTCCACAATTTTTTTTTCAAATCCTTCAGCGACAATACAACTCTAGTACTATATCAGTTCTCTTTTTATCACCTTTTCCTGCATTTATAATTATATTATAAAGAATATTACACTTTTTTCCTTGATACTTTTTTCACTAAAATGCTACTCCTTCCACAAATTTGTTTTTCAAATCCTTTAGCGACAATACAACTCAAGTACTGATTTCTCTTTTTATCACCTTTCCTGCATTTATAATTATATTATAAAGAATACACTTTTTTCTTAGATATATTTTTCACTAAAATGCTACTCCTTGCACAAACTTGTTTTTCAAATCCTTTAGCGACAATACAACTCTAGTACTATATCATTTCTCTTTGCATCACCTTTCCTGCATTTATAATTATAAATTATTATAAAGAATATTACACTTTTTTCTTCGATACTTTTTTTCACTAAAAATGCTACTCCTTCCACAAATTTGTTTTTCAAATCCTTTAGCGACAATACAACTCTAGTACTATATCATTTCTCTTTGTATATATCACCTTTCCTTAATCTATGGTAAAGAATATTACACCTTTGTCTTCTTAGGTACATTTTTCACTAAAAACATGAAAAATGCCACTCCTTTCACAAATTTGTTTTTCAAATCCTTTAGCGACAATACAACTCTACATACTATATATATCATTTCTCTTTTTATCACCATTTCTGCATGATACTGTAAAGAATATTACAACTTTTCCAAGATACATTTTTTTCTTAAATTCTACAATGTGTTACATTAGGCTATTCCTCCTTATCAAAAGTAGAAAAATGTGCTTTGCCAAGTTTGACATTTCTGAGTACTTCCTTAACTTTAATCCCATATAACTGTTCCTTAATTTTACTTATCTTAGGGTGGTACTACACCCCTTGATAAATTTGTGACTATTTTTGCATTTTTCTCAACAAAAAAACAAAAAAAACACTGGTAACAAAAGTTATGTATTATTAGGGCAATAAATCCAGTTACTACAGTGGAATTTTAGTGACTCAAGACAATCAGTACGTTATTTATGATAAGAAAAGAGGTACCTCATTTCCTAACATATATAATGAACCACTTGTCTTGAATCATTGAAATTTAAATGAATTGGATACATTGCCCTATAATATACATAACTTTTGTTACCAGTATTTAGTTATTTTTTTGAGAAAAATGCAAAATTAGTCACAAAATTTATCAGCGGGAGTAATACCACCTTCATCAAGATAATACTTTGAGATAATACATTGCAATGCCTTTTATCACCTTTCCTACATTTGGTAAAGAATATTACAATTTTTCTTAGATACATTTTTCACTAAAAATGCTACTCCTTCCACAATTTTTTTTCAAATCCTTTAACGACAATACAACTCTAGTACTGATTTCCTTTTTTATCACCTTTCCTGCATTTATAATTATACGGTATTATAAAGACAATTACACTTTTTTCTTAGATACATTTTTCACTAAAATGCTACTCCTTCCACAAATTTGTTTTTCAAATCCCTTAGCGACAGTACAACTCTAGTACTATATCAGTTCTCTTTTATCATCTTTCCTGCATATGTAATTATATTATAAAGGCTATTTCACTTTTCACCATTTGGCCCTATGGTAAATCCGGCCCTGTGTCTCTTGTTTAGAATATTATGGTATAGCAGATCGTGGGACGTTTTTTAACAAATTCAGGCAGTCAATCACCTCCCAGTCATGCATATCAGATAGCATGATATGCATGATCGCCCGGTAGCCTGAATTTGTTTGAAACGATGGGTTGAATCTGCTATACGCTGGCGAAGTTACGTAATAATCGGATTAATTACCATAGCAATAGGTGAAAACAATTTTTGAATATACCGCGCTGCACTGATACGTTCACGCGGTACCTCTGCATTGAACCATATCGTGCTGATCACTTGCACCTGTAAGATTAGTATCTTTGAAAAGACCAGTATTGTATTTAATCTATGATTGCAGCCATACACAGGTGATGAGTGTAACCTGCTTGTAGTGTAGCGCGATATGTTCAAAATTGTTTTCACATATTGCTATGGTAATTAATCTGATTAATTACGTAACTTCGCCAGCGTATAGTAACAATAATAATTGGCCGCTTATTTTACTTTTTTGTGTGTGCCTAAATTTGATATGAAATTTGAATTCAAAAATATAGTTGCAATGCACTATAGTACCAGATCAGGTACAGGATAATTAGATACGGTACCAGTTCCAGATGTGGTATATTACCCGGACTCTTCAAAGCAGCAACGTTTTCAGAAGTCCACACGACTAATTTTCCGGTTGTAGATGTTGTGCATTTGCAGGTTTTCTTCGAGTCTGTTCTACAATATCCCTTCCAACTATTATCCCAAGACTTGCTATCCAGGTATGCGATCCATCTGCTCTCACCTGTAATCCAATCGACTTCCTTCTTTCTCACGCATTTGTTGTTCATGCAGAAACAGTTAATTTTAATCTTCCACCATGGCTTATAGAATTTACAGTCATTTTTCGTTTGACATCCTTCGTTTGGAATGACGCAATTGAACACTGGATTCTTTGGACTACCTTTAACCAGAAATGTCGGGTTTGTTTTTTTAGCTGGGGTGATATAGCACGGATAGCCCAGAAATCCTTGGTAATACGATCTTAAGTTAACTACTTTAGGGTAATGTTCGGTTCCCTCATATTTGTATGTCAGGAACTCCCAAATTGGTGTGAATTTGTAAGATATTGGGTGGTCCGATTCTTTGGCCTCACCTAAGAACTTAACAATTTTTTCATTACTGCGATCTTTATATAGCTGCGTTCTAGTTTCCGTAGATCCACCGCGTGCAACAAACCGTGTTTCAATGTTCAAGGATGATACTGATGACTTCTCTTTTCTGGTAATTCCACTGCATATAGACGCATTTACTGTTACGCCGGCTGTTACGCTTTGATCCAGTAAAAGATTAGCACAGGCCGTTATTTCAAAGTCTCGTTTTGTGTACGACGCTGATGATTTAGAAAACGCGTGTTGATATAAAGACGATCCGTAAGATGCCCGTGTCACATAGTGTGAGCCGTAGACTTTCAAAAAAGCGTCATACGCAATCCATCCGGATGGCTTCGATGGTCCATCGATTTCAGAGGGTAAGTTTTCGAACAATGACACGATGTTCTGTTCTAAGTCCATCTTAGGGAAACATGAATGTTGAAGATATTCTTGCTTTGTTTCAGACAAATGTGTGTATGTCAGACCTGATACGTTCCTAGAACTTCCACTGACATGATTAGTCGTAACATCAAGTGAAAACCCGAAGGAGTTGACTGAGAGTCCGATTGAAGTTTTTGATGAAAGGCTTTTATAGAACGATGCCGTGTCTTTATAATATGAACTGAAGCTTTTTACTACTCCTTCTTTTTTTACACCGATACAATTCTCAGGAAGGTGTTCAAAGAGTTGGTACCCTCCGTGCAGGCTGTCGCTTTCTAAGTCAAACTTCGGTATGTAGAAACTTTGTCCAATAACTGCATTGGATATGTTGGAACCGAACGCGATTGTCCATCCACTTACTGCAAAAACAGCGAAAACGATGAAGAAAATCATTTTGCCGAAGCCGCAGATGTAGCTGTCTATGAAGTGTGACTGCAGTCCTGGTTAATGATATTTGTTTATATAATAATGATATAATTATTTAGAAAACGAGGCAACGCATTCAAAAATGTCAGTATAATAGTGGGCACAAATAAATCTGGAGAATAGATTTCCCATCACGTGGTTTCCCATTGTCCTAGCTGAGCTCTGGACGGAACTTGTTGCCTATTTCTTTGTATTTACCCTTTGTTACACACAGAAAACTTAAAAGTAAAAAGTTTTAGTTTTCACTTTTAGTTTCTTACGCAATCGTGTGACTAGGGTTGGGCGAATCACCATATTTGTCTCTGAAACGAGTGGTTTCTATGGCCAAATTTAGTGTGGAACACGTCTCCACTGACATTTGCCCGGGGGGGTCACTCCCATTGTGGCCTGTACACCATCCGCGATAATCAACTTTTGAAAAGCACCCTAAACAAGGATTTAACCCTTGGCTAGCTAAAACGACACCCTAAACAGGGATTTCATTCCTAACATCAAATTTCATACCCTAAATTTCATTTCCGCGTATTTAGCAATTGCAATTTTGCTACCCTTTTTCCAATTTTTCATGTTTTTGACACCCTAAACGCGATACGCGCGTATCGTGCCTACCCACGAAAAACGACCCTTTTTACTCGTTTTCATTATCGCGGATGGTGTACAGGCCACAATGGGAGTGACCTCATTTCGGGGGACATTTGGCCGATTAAAATTCAAAATGGCGTCCAAAATTACATCATTTTGCTTGTTAATGGAATATTTTCATAAGTATATGGCTTTCAAAATATCTTTGTTTCCAGTGTTGCATGGGGAGTAAAAATTAGACACTTTAAACATCAGCTATAAGTTATGAGTTACCCGCAATGAATTTCATCCGATAATATAACTATATTTCTCTGGTTGCTAGGATGAACAATATCATCCCTATATGACTTCGTGTATTTGTTATAAATATGCAACTCTGATACATTTCGCTAGGAATATGACGAACACCTTTCTTACCTATTTCCTATATAGACGGGTGGCGTTTTGAATTAAATGTGATCAGAAAAAGTCGGCATTTTTTGTCACAAGCTAGCAACCCCTCAGAACTTTACCTCCATTAATCACTCTATATGGAATGGGGTGTTGCCAAAAATAGAAATGTCGTTTAGAGCAGTTTTTGAGTAATTTTGTTCAAATATTGTGATTGTTACACACGTTACCAAATGGAACATTTTAATCTATTTTGGATATATTTATTTTAAACTAAGTTTTGGATTCATGGTTGGTTGGCATTTTTTCCTTAAAAACACCAATTTTTTGTCAATTTTAGGACAAATTGTATATACTTTTATTTAGTCTAATATTTTGCTCTAAATATATTGTTACAAGCTGGCAAGCCTTCAACATTTTCTCTGTGTGTTGCCAACAAACAAATTCAGTTTGCGTAGTTTGTGGGCCATTTCATGCAAATGTAGAGATTTCACGCAATTATATACATATCAATCGATTTAAAAATGCTTTATTCTAAACTGAGCTTTGAAACCAAGAGAAATTACCTAAAAAAGGATATCCTCTTCTGAAAAAGTGACAAATGTATTCAAAATAGGTATTACAATGCATATTTTCCCTAAAAACATCACAATTTGGTATTTTTTTAATACAAATTTCAGTTTAATGCAGTTTTTTGTCCAAATTTTTTGTTACAAGCCTGCACGCGTTACAATTGTTGATGCATATATCACTTGATATGAAGTACCGGAAAGAGATGGCGTGTTGCTAACAAATCAAAATCAACATGATTTGGGGGGTAATTTTGGGTCAATTTCTCCAAAAGTCAAGATTGTACACATTGTTTTATGAAATAAGCAGTTTCGTGTAATAAAATATCATTTCTCTTTAAATCAAATTGTTGCCATAAAGAGGAAACACAATTAAAAATTGACAAAATGTAACCAAACAGATGTTACGTGACACTTATCCTTAATGCTTTGCATGCTAGGTCAAGTTTTGAAATATTTTCTCAAAATATCAAGAGCTATCTTAAGAACTACTGAACCAATACTAGGCTTGTTTGTACTCATTTTAATGCATTTTTCATGCTGAATCCAAAGATGGTCATACAAATTTACATTTCTGAAATTTTTGAATTTTGAATATTTTTTTTTAACTTGTCGTCTGCAGTCGACACCTGCGTGAAGAGAGTTAATAACACACAATTTAAAAACTTGTTTGACTACCTTGATCAGCTGATTTGATTGCAAGAAATATGCGGTCACACGATTCCGTAAGAAACTAGAAATGGAAACATAAACTACTTTCTTTAAGGTCAGCAACTGGTGCGATTTGGTAGTTCATATCATCTTGCGAATGGTAGTGAGCTTTGGCAAAAATTGTATTGATCATTTCATAGCGATTGTGTAGAAGAATTCAAATATCACAGATATACTTTTATAGGTCCTGTGGTTCTTGAGTTATGTTGCAAAGAGGGCTAAAACCACAAAACTTTTGTAAAACGTACATAGCTCATTAACAACAATAAATCAAGTAAAGTATATGATTTGCAGAATGAACTGTTGGGTCAGTCCATGTCAAAACAGACTGAGTGTACACCCACCCGCTTGGATTATGCTCTCCTTTGGCTCAGGGGTACCTTTCATGGACCCCTAGGTGAGGTCACAAGAAAAAAATCAAATTCAATTTCGTTTCGAATGGCGGGCCATCAAAGTTTGGCGACCTTGACCAAAATTGGGAATTTAAGGTGTCCAAATGACAAAGCGCTCTCTTTGAGAGGCATTTTCTTCTTAATTAAATCAGTTGTGACCCTCTTTTTGAATGTGGTCACTCACTGGCTGTGTCTGAAATGCCTAATGCCAAAAAAGATTGATTTCGGAATTTCGTTGGGATTTCAGAGGGGTCAAAATCAGCACTTCATACTGTTCAATCAAATTATCTTTGATTTTGAAGGACCCATGATAATGCCACAGTGCACTTATAGGTCCTAATTATGTTCAGAATGGATTAACCATGTGCCAATGTCTATGAGCAATTCAAAAAAAGAGAAATTTCTAGACCCCCTACAGAATTTTAGGCCCCCCTAAAGTGGTTCAGCCACAAATGGCGCTTAAAATCGGCAAATTTTGACACCTAATAACTTTAGGTGTACACCAGATATGAATTTCTAGTCTTTTGCATCTGAAAGAATGTAGTCTTATGTTACTAGGAACATAAGATTTGTTTTGTATTTTTGTGTTTTGATACTTTCAAAAGGTCGTTGACCTATGAACATTTTTCGTCATAGCGCCCTCCTGAAAGGTCTGACACATAACAAACTATACATTTATGGAATCCTCATGACCATACGAGTAATTTGATATATTACTTGACATAATTGGGAGCATTCTGAAAATTTGACCCCATAACCTGTACTTTGCATGTGCATCGTTGCCAGGAAGTGCATTTTTGACCCCCTTAAAAATCCATACAGAGGATTAGAAAGTAGTTTTTTCTTATTACTTGACTCAAGAGAAACTTAAAATATCAGGATAAATAATACAAATGGCTATAAAGTGATCAAATATATAAAAAAATATCATACTAAAATTGGCATTTTGTACCGTATCCTGTATGCATGGTATGTTAGGCAAAAATGACTATTTTTGAAAGCGTCAACTTAATACTAAAACACAAAAAATACAAAACAAATCTTATGTTCCTAGTAACATTAAACTACATTCTTTCAGATGCAAAAGACTAGAAATTCATATCTGGTGTACACCTAAAGTTATTAGGGGTCAAAATTTGCCGACTTTAAGTGCCATTTGTGGCTGAACCACTTTAGGGGTGGCCTAAAATTCTGTAGGGGTCTAGAAATTTCTCTTTTTTTTAAATTGCTCATAGACATTGGCATATGGTTAATCCATTCTGAACATAATTAGGACCTATAAGTGCACTGTGACATTATCATGGGTCCTTCAAAATCAAGATAATTTGATTGAACAGTACGAAGTGCTGATTTTGACCCCTCTGAAATCCCAACGAAATTCCGAAATCTATCTTTTTGGCATTAGGTATTTCAGACACAGCCAGTGAGTGACCACATAAAAAAAGAGGATCACAACTGATTAAATTAAGAAGAAAGTGCCCCTCAAAGAGAGCACTTTGTCATTTGGACCCCTTAAATTCACAATTTTGGTCGAGGTCGCCAAACTTTGATTGCCCGCCATTCGCAAACGAAATGGAATTTGAATTTTTTTCTTGTGACCTCACCTAGGGATCCATGAAAGGTACCCCTGAGCCAAAGGAGAGCAAAATCCAAGAGGATGGGTGTACACTCAATCTGTTTCGACATGGACTGACCCTGTTGCAAAACATCGAAAGTGTTATTTTTCAATAATATATTGATTTACATAATGATTTTGATTTGATTTGTTCGGGTTTTGACAACCCTGGATAACCCAAGAAAGCCTCCATTGAAGCTTATTTCCATTGGGGTCCATTTGAACACCGGGACGGCTTGGGAACAGTCAGGGGTTAACACCCTACTCTTTTCGAAACTGGCTGCGAGATACATGTACAGGTATGGCTCTCTGTACACGGGACCGACGGCTTAACGTCCCCTCCGAAGGACGGAGTACTTTCATGATTCATTTACCCAATTCTAAATGAACCATGGGAGAGCGGAAGTCTGAATTTAATCTACAGAAGTTGCCAATTAATTTCAGATTTTTTTTTTTCCAAGTCAATATCCCAGCAAATCGCCACCGCCGGGAATCGAACCCGGGACCTCATGCACTAAAGGCAAGTACCCTAACCATTGCGCCACGCTCTCCTATGGAAATCGTTGGGTTTTTTTGGCTGCTCTCACCCACAATACCGCGTCTACCCTAAGTTGTAACAAATGATACAGTACAGACAAAGGTTTCAGTAACAAGTTTCATCCAGTGCTCAGCTACATTTGTATAGGTCAATGGAAAACCACGTGACGCGTGACCAAAACTGAACTTGAAATCACTGAAAGAAGCTATCTATTCCCCGGATGTAGGCGTGCCCACTATATAATACTGACAAGCTTCCAACAAGAATTACAGTCACAATTCACAGACAATTATTACGAGTAGCAGTAGAAGTTTGGAAAAACTGCGGCTTTGGAACAAATTTGTTCTATGTATCATCAGATCCAGTAGGAAAATGGTTTTCTTCGTCGCTTTCGTTGTTTTTGCATTAAGTTGCAGGTCAATTGCGTTCGGTTCCAACATATCCAATGTAGCCACGGCGGGAGCCACGGTTATCGGACAAAGTTTTTACATACCGAAGTATGACTTACAAGGCGACACCCTACGCGGAGGATACCAACTTTTTAAACATATTCCTGAGAATTGTGTCGGTGTAAAAAAAGAAGGAGTAGTAGATAGCTTCAGTTCATATTTCAAGGACACGTCATCATTCTACAAAAGTCTTTCAACAGAATCTTCAATTGATGTCTCAGTTAACTCCTTAGGCTTTACGCTTGATGCTACGACTAAAAGTGTCAGTGGAAATTCAAGGAACGTATCGGGTAAGACATACACCCATTTGTCTAAATCGAAGAACGAATATCTTGAACAATCATGTTTAGCTACGATGAACTTAGAACAGCACATCGCGTCATCGTTCGAAAACTTGCCCCTTTCAATCGATAGACCGTCGTGGCCATCCGGATGGACTGCGTATGACACTTTTTTGACAATCTACGGTTCGCACTATGTGACACAAGCATCTTACGGATCGTCTTTCTATCAGCACGCGTTTTCTGATTCATCAGCGTCGTACGAGGAGCAAGACTTTTCCATAAAGGCCTGTGTTGACTTTGCCGGTACCACCGGTACTACAACAGCAAAGGGGAAAGTATGCCAGGGAGTTACCAGTGAACAGAAATCAAGAGCATCATCCTTGAATATTAAAACACGGTTTGTTGCACGCGGTGGATCTTCGGAAACTAGAACGCAGCTATATAAAGATCGCAGTGATGAAACAATAGCTCGGTTCCTAGGTGAGGCCCAAGAATCGGACGACCCAATATCTTATAAATTCACACCAATTTGGAAGTTACTGTCATACAAGTATGGGGAAACCGAACATTACCCTAAAGTAGTAAATTTAAGATCGTATTACCAAGGATTCCTGAGCTATCCGTGCTATAATAGTCAAACAGAAAAAACAAACCCGACATTTATAGTTCATGCAGGTAATCCAAAGAATCCAGTGTTCAATTGCGTCCTTCCAAACACAGGATGTCAAACGTACAATGACTGTGAATTTTATGACGGGTGGACGGGTAAATGGTGTTACTGCAAAAACAACCAATGTGTGAAGCATGTGAAAAACCAGTCGATTGCAGGTGAGAGCAGATGGATCGCATACCTGGATAGCACGTCTTGGGATAATAGTTGGCCTGGCAATTGTGAAGTCTTATATGTAAGTGACAAATCTTGCAGCTGCACAACACCAGATAACGGAGAATTAGTTGTATGGACTTCTGAAAACGTTGATGCTTTGAAGAGTTCGGGCAATATACCGCATCTGGAATTGGTACCATATCTGATATCCCTGTACCTGATCTGGTACAAGTGCATCCCATAATGCACTGTAACTTTTCTTTTGAATTCAAATGTCAAACCTAATTTAGACGAAAATAAGTTTTAATTTTTTTGATAGAGATCTGTTTCAAGATTAATTATATACAATTTTGTGACAAAAGAATCAAAATATAATATTAACATTTAATTGATTACATAATCCTATTAATTGTTTTGTTTTAATTAATACATTGAACTCACGGCAAATTAAATGTTTATTTGTGGAAAGAAAACAAAAACTTTTCTAGACCTCAAATATCTCAAATTAAAAAAAAAATTATCAGATTTGGTAATGCAGTTCCAGATCCGGTAATTTACCTAAACTGACGAATGGCTGAGAAAACGAAGAATCCAATGAAAAACGATTTGATCTTTGAACTCATTATTTTGGCTTGAGTGCTTGCATGCAACATTGTACAAACAATTTATTATTGTAATATTATTGATTAAGATTAATCATTAAACTTGACTTTTTTTTTCTATTGATAAGGAGGAAAATGGAGATGTAAACTTTGCCGAATTTAAGAAAAAAGTATATAAAAAAGTGTATATAATATTCTGTACAATATATAAATGAAGGAAATATGATTAAAAAAATGATATAGTGTGAAGAGTTATTTTGTCGCTAAAGGATTTGAAAAACAAATTTGTGGAAAGAGTGGAATTTTTAGTGAAAAAAATGTACCTAAGGAGACAAAGGTGTAATATTCTTTACCATAGATGCAGGAAATGTGATATATACAAAGAGAAATGATAGTACTAGAGTTGTATTGTCGCTAAAGGATTTGAAAAACAAATTTGTGGAAGGAGTGGCATTTTTAGTGTAAAAAAGTGTAATATTCTTATAAATGCCGGAAATGTGAGAAAAGAAATATGATATAATAGTCATGATAGTAGAGGTGTATTGTCGCTAAAGGATTTGAAAACATATTTTGTATATTTGTGGTAGGAGTAGCATTTTTAGTGGGAACAGGTATATAAGAAAAGAGTGTAACATTCTTTACCATATATATATATAAATACAGGAAATGTGATGATTGTATTGTCGCTAAAGGATTTGAAAAAACAAAAGGTGAAGATTTGAGGTTATTTCAAGAAAAAAGGTCTGCGTATTTGGTAGAAATACACTTTATATTTAGAGTTTTGTAGTGTATAGGTATGCTAACATTTTATGTAAGTGGGTGAAAACTCATTTGAAAAAGAATGAATTTGAATATTAAATATATGGTGAAGGTGAAAACAATCCTTAAAAAGGAATTGAAGGAAGCCTAAGACCTAGTAACTTTAAATAACCATGTACACTATACGGGATAAGTCTGATTTGTTGAATTTGCCCGGATAAAGGATTGAAAAGGTGACAGGGAAAATGAAGAATTCCAAGGAAAAGCAAGTTGATCTTTGAACTCATATTAGTTTGGTTAAACTCCTGTTATATAACACTTTACTATACAATGTTCTTTACCAATAATTAATAAGGTACAAGCTTGGGCAAACTGACATAATATACTAAGAGATGGGAAAAATCAGAACCAGCGGAAAATCAATCAGGGATGAGGGGCACTTCAAAAAATATGATGGGTTTTTGGACCGCGATACGCAGAGAGATTAAACCACTTGCCATTACGCTGATTCATGATTTACTGCGGACGGCTCTGAAATTTTCGGAGGTAATTACTGTCTCTTTCTCCTCTCTCACTCCCTCTCTCGCTCCCTCCTCACTCTCGATGTCGCTGTAGAAGTAGTGATGTAACAGGATTAATTACCTTCACTAGTCGTACGTTGTAACTCTGTATCGCACCACTGATTATCAAAGAATAGGCATATTGAGACCTGGATCGTAATTCTATGGAAATTTCACATCAATGTACGTTTCACTCACACCTGTACGATTAGTGTCTTCGAAAAGAGCGGTATGATTGCACACATAAACAGGTGATGCGTGCAGCCTACTGATAGTGCAGGGCAATACATTAAAACTAGTTTTGACCTATTGCTATGGTAAATAATCCTGTTACATTACTAATTATGTTTTCAATCTGTTATTACCATCAATTCACCTTCTTCGACCCATCAGTTGAACATCACAGCAGTCCACGGCATACTCCAAGAGTTTATGTACAGGGGCGTAACCAGACCTGACCTTCCGGGGGGGGGGGGCAAGATTGTAAAATTTCCCAATTTCTGAAAAAAAATCGTAGTATTTATGTGCGAGCGGCTTGGCGCGAAGCATTAAACTAAGTGGGGTCCAGGGGTTGGCCTTAGGGCCCTGGTGGGGTCCAGGGGCAAAGCTCCGGCGGGGGTCAAGGGGGCGGAGCCCCCTGAAGCTCCTGGTTTTTGGCATATTATAAGCTAAAAAATCAGCGTTTCAGAGAACAAATTTCACAATGAAAGTAGTAGGACCCTATAGATCTTCTTCCCTCTTTCTTTCCCGTTTCTCTTCCCCCTTCCCCTTTTCTCTTCTCCCTTCCTTTTTTTGCTTCCCTCTTTTTCTTTTCTTCTTTCCCTTTTTCTTCCCTCTTTTTTCTCTTCTTTCCCCTTTCTCTTCCTCTTTTCTCTCCTTCTCCCTTTTTCCCTTCCCAATTTTTGCTCTTCTTCCCAGTTTTTTTGTGCCTGGGGGGCAGCTTGCCCCCCGGCCACTCCCACTGGTTACGCCACTGTTTATGTATGGCGTAGGGAGGAGTTGTTGAACATGTCAATCAAAAGTGGGACTTAACAACAGAGAAACCAAAGCCAGATATCATAAGCATTGTTATGCAGAAACCAAAAGGCCAGTGTATTATCTTGATTTTGATATAGTACCATTTTTCCCTTCCCTTTTTTCCTCTTTTTTTCTTGCGCTAGGGGGGGCAAATAGCACTAGAGGCGGGGGCCCAAATAGGCAATTTTGCCAGGGGGAATTGCCCCCATGCCCCCCGGCAGCTACGCCACTGCGCCCTTCTACACCCGTTCAATGTTGGAATGCACAATATGTTTTTCCAACATTGATGGGAGGTGATAGGTGGAAGAGAAATATTGAGGCAATACCATTATAAACCTATTATAAAGTGACTCGAATAGTATGCGCAGTTTGGTAAAGTGTTCGAACACATACTTTCTGAGATTGAAGTTTGATCTGGTAGGCCACGAGGCGATCTTGTCGTGCCAAGCGCATCAGAGAATTTGCATATCTCCGATTTCTTAGCTCCATTTAATACAATGTCATATTAATATAATGTCTGTATTTTTGTATGTTGTTTCTACGCTATGGCTATTAAAATTTAAGTTGGAGTGAAGATAATGGTTTCGTTACATTTTCGTCTTCTTACATGCCTAAATACTACAACAAAATACATGTATTTATAAAGGATTACGATTGATTATTTACCTCCATAAACGCACCCCCATCCCCATCCCCGCACACGCACACCCCAACAACCCACTCACCTCAATATCCACAGGAGCGCACAAACCCCTCCCACGCAATACAGCACACATTATTAACAGCAGATGTAAATATCCAACCAGTTGAGGGTTGAGAGCCAGACAGCCGTAACTCACATAGGATTCCTTTGTGGGTTAACCCCATGAGAACTACCTGCCGATTGGCCAAAAAGAAGTTTTCATTATCGATTGGACCAATCAGCAACATTGTTAAGAATAATTTCACCGCACAAAAATAATGGGGTGAATTATTTGCAAAGCTCCATTTTGATTGGTGAGTAAAGTAAAGATATCACGTAATTGACCAATCAGAGGCAATGTTTAATAGATCGGCAGGTAGTGCTCAGGGTTAAGGCTTTCTGGTTCTCATCCCTCGAAGTGGTCTTTCAAACTATTGTTTTTACCTATTCTTTTAATTACCAGACTGTAAATCAGGTAAAGTTTTCGGTGTAAAATAGAACTTCCAAGATCATCCAGTACGGTATCTTTACAGGAAATGGCGTATCCAAGTGGTGGGGTAAGGCGGAACAGCTTCCCCCACTCCCCTGCTTTGCACGACAAGGATGTCATGGCATGATGGATTTACATGCGCTGCTTTAGTTCGCATTTTATGCTTCATTGATTTTTCGGACTTTACGAGTATGTTGTCTGTCTATGGCATTCATAGAATTTGTAACTTTATAAATATCGAATATTGTATTTAAGCTATAGACTTGTCTGTAACCATCAAATGGGTGCCACAACTTTACACGCTTTGCGTTTCTGTGGCCTCCACATCTCTCATACCACATTATTAAAATGTTATTTTGTAATACTATTAATTTATTACAAAATGTTTTTTTTTTCTATATCATGTTATTTATATGTATGTGTGTTGAGATGAAAATAAAACTGAACTGAACTGAACTGGTTGGTCAATGTTGCATGGTTGGTCAAGGGGTGCCATAGACTTCTCAGTAGTCCACTTGCCCATTGTGCATACTCTGGATATTGCATTTAAGCTTAAGGGGGTACTACACCCCTGTGGTAAATTTGTGACTATTTTTGCATTTTTCGCAAAACATAATAACACACTGGTAACAAAAGTTATGTATCTTATTGGGGCAAGGAATCCAATTACTACACTGAAATTTCAGTGGCTCAAGACAAGCGGTTCCGTATATGTGATAGGAAAAGAGGTACATCCTATTCCTAGCGGTAGGCCTACCTTATTTCGTATCCTAAATAACGAACCGCTTGCCTTGGGTCACTGAAATTCCAGTGTAGTAATTGGATTCCTTGCCCCAATAATAATATATATATAACTTTTGTTGCCTACAGTGTGTGATTAGTTTTTGAGAAAAATGCAAAAATAGACACAAATTTATCGAGGGGTGTATAGTACCCCCTTAAAACCCTGATTTGTATTAATTTGTGCACAATTGATAGATTTTCACATCTGATCTTTTCAGTCACCGTACTCCCTCTGTTTATTATAGCTTCCCAAGTTAATTCGGACTTTTGCGGTCAATAAACTGGTATAGGCCTATTATGTAAATTCTAAAATCAGAAATCTTTGAAGTGCGCCATTTAATAATTATTATGCTATTAAGATACGTTGCATTCAATAATATAAGCCTACGTTCTGTCAATAATCAGTAATTATGTAAATAACATATTTTTATTTATCAAATTCGACTATGGCATAGTCTATGGGTGCCGTGGTGGGTCAATTCGTGTCAGGATGGGTCAAGGGATGACAGAGTGGGTCAATGGGGTGCCCGGGTGGGTCAACGTGATTAAGGAATGAGGACAAGGAAAATAAATATACCACAAACCGGGGGTCATACACCTAAAGCTACAAGAAAAATAGCAATCATCCGGGCATATAATTATTGCCAAATTTTTAGGGGTCTATAATTATTATAGCTACCTATTATGGTTATCAATGAGTCGTTGGTGTCATTTAAGGTTAGAGGGTGGATTAAGGGGGGCTGGGTGTCGGGTTGGATTAATGTGGGTTTGGTGTCTGGATGGATTAAGGGGGTCTGGATGTCAGGGTGGAATAAGGTTATAGGTGGATTAAGGTAGGCAGGGTGTCTGTTGGATTATAGGGGCTGGGTGTCGGGCTGGATTAATAGGGCTGGGTGTCGGGTTGGATTAAGGGAGGTGGGTGTCACTTGGTGGATTAAGGTTAGAGGTGGTTTAGGGGGGCTGGGTGTCCGTTGGATTAAGGGGGGGCTGGGTGTCAGGTTGGATTAAGGGAGACTGGGTGTCAGGTTGGATTGAGGGGGCCTGTGTGTCAGGGTGGATTAAGGGGGATGGATATCAGGGTGGATTAAATTTAGAGGTAGATTAAGGGGGACTGGGTGTTGGGTTGGATTAAGGGGGTGTGTGTCAGGGTGGATTAAGGGGGTGAGTATATTGCTACTTGTAAAATCATTATCATATAATCATTCCCATTCCTCAAGGCGATCCATTTAGGGATTAAGATGGGTGTCAGGGTAGTTAAGTGAGGCGAGTTAAGGGGTGGGTTAAGGAGGGAGTAGGGGTTGATTAAAGAGGGTGTCGGGTGGGTTTGGATTACGGAGTGAGGTAAGGGGGTGAGCATATTGATGCCAGTAAAGTCTTTTTCGGCTTCTAGGTGTTTTAATTATTATAACCATTCCCAGTACTCAAATGATGTGCTCCATTTAGCGATTAAGGGAGGTTGTCAGGAAGCCTCAGTGGTGTGAGTTAAGGGGTCGGATAAGGAAGTGTCGGGGTGGATTAAGGGTGTCGGATTGGTTAGTTAAGGGATGGGTTGAGTGGTGTGTCGGTGGATTAGGGGGGGGGGGTGTCGGTAGGAATAATGGATTGAATTAAGGGATTGGTTATTAAGGGATTGGTTAAGGGGGTGTCGGGTGGATTAAGAGGTGAGTAAAGGGATGGGTAAAGGGGTGTCGGGTTGGATTAAGGGGGTGAGTTAAGAGATGGTTTAAGGGGGTGCCGGTGGATTTAAGAGGGCTGGGTGTTAGTGTGGTTTAAGCGGGGTGAGCTAAGGGAAGGGTTAAGGGGGTGTCGGGTGCATTTCGGGCCCTGTGTGACAGGGTGGATTAAGGAGGTGAGTTAAGGGATGGGTTAAGGGGTGTTTGATTTAGGGGAGGGTGTTGATTAAGGGGTGTGAGCAACGAGATGAGTTAAGGGGCTGTCTGGGTTGATAAAGGGAGTGAGTTAACCCAGCAAACACACAATGTTTTACAGAAAACGTCGGGTTATATAAAGGTTATAAACACGTTTTTGTCATGCAAAACATTCTAACAAAATGTTATTTTAAACTGTTGACAAAATAATTTGCACAAATGTTTGCCCAAAATATTTTACAATAACGTTTTAAAAACGTATTCGTCTTATAACCAGGCATTTAAATGTTATTAAAATGAGCCTGATGCCGGTAAAATCATCCTGGGTTTTAGTATGCCTAATGATGATAATAGTGTCATCATTATGAAGCGTTGCACCTTGTTATTTTACCCCTAAAAATTAAAAAAATTGACACATAAAATAAAAGTACAAAGCACATTTACTGATGATATTAAAAAATGCAAGTCATATGCTTTCGCGATTGATAACAAGTACTACCCGCAGTCTTATGGTATACTATTGTGCTGAAGAGTTATAATACCATTATACCCCACCATACCCCCGACCATACCCCCATCATCCTACCACTCCTATCAACCTACCCCACCGACCACCTACCCGAATCTTATACCCGCCATTATCCCTTACCCCGCCCGAACCCACACGGCACACACCCTACTAAACTACACCAGCCGACCTTGACCCGATCACCCAATCCACCGACCACCCTACCCCTACTCCCACCACGATCATACGATCATCTGCATGTCAGGCGTATAATACTTGTTTTACATTTCAACCATAGTTCTTTCAGATATAATAAGATTGCGATAAAGTAATTCCATATTCTTTAGTTGTTGTACACATAGAAAAGGGTTGTATTAACTTACGTGTCCTGTGAGATGTACTATACTAGATGTTATCCCGGTGGGTTCAGTTTGTATTTAAAGGTAGGACGTATGACCGTTCCAGGATTTGAAAATGACCCCTATTTCACGGGGAATCAAGGACATTTGCAGCAATTTTACCCCCTATTTTGCGCGAAATCAAGGAAAATTTGCCCCCAAATACCTCCCCTATTTTTATCATTTTGAGGACGCATTTTCATTTCACCCCTTATCACGAGGAATCGAGGACATTTTTCCTAAATAAATACCCCTATTTTTACCATTTCAAGGACACTTTTGAATTTGCCCCCTATTTCACGAGGAAATGAGGACAATAACGAAAACTGTAGCGGTAAAACGCGGACGAAAGTCCCAGAAATACACCCTATTTTTCATTTCAAGGACAATTATTTTGCTCCAAAACACCCCTAATTTAAACAATCGCGAACAATTTTGTCCTCGAAAATTCCGCGGACATTTCTTGAAAAGTACCCCTAATTGGAACCATCATGCGTACACATTGTCAGTGAAGACTGAACCCACCGGGGATGTTATTTGCGAGGAGAGTAAACTCGTTGTCACTTAAGTTTTGCCGATCATTAATTTGTCAGGTCTCTCTTGCATGGATTATATTTTTGATATAATAAACATACACTCATAAGCTCTCATAGAAATTGTTCGTTGGCATTACTCAGTAAGTTGATGTAAGTCGTTGCGTCAACTTTCCGAGTAATGCCAACGCGTACAATTTTGAGTAACTCTGACTCGATATCACTTTGTTCGTCGCACTCATTTGCACTTACTTTATTGAGTTGTTACAACTCAGAAAATGAAACTAGGTTAGCATAATTTTCTAGAGGTGTGCTATAGTATACAAAATTTTGCACTGAATACAAAAATAAATATTTGAATACTGCTAATTGTGCAGAAAATGATCCAATTACGTGAATTAAGTAACAAAGTACCAAATTGGAATAACTCAAAACAATAAGTACAATTGAACTACTACAATATGCACCAACATCAGATGCATCAGAGAGTGAGATGACAGACTTCTATGAGATGGTACAAGGAGTTATGGATAGTATACCTAGAAGAGACTTACTCATCGTACTGGGGGATTGGAATGCTAAGATTGGCAAAATGAAGGAGAAAACTGGGTGTATAGGCCAATATGGACTTGGGATCAGAAATGAACGTGGAGACAGACTGGAGGAATTTTGTGAAGCTAATAACCTAGTCAGTGGGAACACATTATTTCAGCATCATCCACGGAGACTGTGGACTTGGATGAGCCCAGGAGATAGAACAAGAAACCAGATCGATTACATCATGGTCAGGAAGAGGTGGAGAACATTACTCCAAAATGTCAGGACACGACCAGGCGCTGACTGTGGTAGTGACCATCAGCTACTTGTAGCCAAAGTAAAACTAAAACTGAGAGCTAAGAGAGACAATGCACCACCTACCAGGTATGATGTTGACAACATTCCCACTCAATATTCAGTAGATGTGAAGAACAGGTTTGATGAGTTACTGAAAGTTAATGAAGAGGAGCAGACCCCAAATGAATTGTGGGAAGACATGAAAGAAGCAGTCCAGAGCACAGCAAAGAAGTACATCCCTAGAAAGATGTAACGGAAACAGCTGTGGATCTCTCAGCAGACCTTAAACCTAGCTGATGACAGGAAGAGAGCAAAGGCAGATGGAGGAAAGGAAGAATGGGCACGCTTAAACAAAGAGGTCTCCAAAAGTGTTAAGGAGGACAAAAGAAACTACATCGAAAGGAAGTGTGTGGAAATGGAAAGATGTAAGGGTGACTCAAAAATAGCTTTTGGTATTGCCAAAGAACTTACCAAGAAGTGGATCCCCAGGATGGATGTTATAAATGATGAGAAAGGTAACACTCTTACCGAAAGTGTAGACATCAAAAGGCGATGGGTTCAGTATAGTTCCCAGCTGTTTGAGGCACAAGATGACAAGGTGTATGTACAGTGTGAAACGAGTGAGGAAGAACCTCCACCATTGAGATCTGAAGTTGAGCTTGCCATGAAAAAAAAAAAAAATGCTAAGTCACCTGGCATTGATAATGTAGCTTCTGAGTTGTGGAAGGCAACTGGGAAAGAAAGGATAGACCTAATGTGGCGTCTATGTGGTATCATCTGGAAAAAGAAGAAATGGCCGAGAGACTGGTGCAGGGCAGTATTTATTCCACTGCCAAAGAAGGAAATTTGAAAGAGTGTGCCAATCACCGGACCATCAGCCTGATTTGTCATGCAAGTAAAGTGCTTCTGAAGATCATCATCAAGAGAATGAAGAACAAAATGGAGCAGGAAATATCTGATGAGCAGGCAGGATTTCGTGAAGGAAGGGGTACTAGGGACCAAATTGTCAATATCAGGAATGTGATTGAGAAATGCAGAGAGCATAGACTTCCTCGTTACATGTGCTTCATAGATTACAGTAAAGCTTTTGACTGTGTTAGCCACCCTCAGATGTGGGAAACTATGAAAAAGATGGGTTTTCCAAGTCATCTTGTGGATCTGATCAGCTGCTTATATGAAGACCAAGAATCGGCAGTCAGAACAAGTAGTGGAGACACAGATTGGTTCAAGATTGGAAGAGGCTTACGACAGGGTTGTGTGCTATCACCAAACCTATTTAACATTTACTCTGAAGACATAATGAGAACAGCTTTGGAGGGGTTTGAAGGTGGAGTGAAGTTTGGCGGTACAAGAATTACTAACCTGAGGTACGCCGATGATACCACTCTTATTTGTAGCAGCAGAGTAGAGCTGATTGATCTTTTGAAGCGCATCAAAGAGGCCAGTGAAGAAAAACACCTTCTCCTGAACACAAAGAAGACAAAAATAATGGTTGTAGACAGAGAGAGAAAAAGTGATGAGTTTGTGATAGATGGACAACAGATTGAGGAGGTGAAGCAATTTGAATATCTGGGTTCAATGATTAACAACAGTGGTGACAGCACAACTGAAATTAAGAGAAGACTGGCTATTGCAAGGACAACTGTGCAGGGCATGTCAAGCATATGGAAAAGCAGAGGCCTATCCATTGACCTCAAGGTACGCCTACTTCGTGCAACTGTGTTTTCCATTGCCACTTATGGATGCGAGTCTTGGGCTATGACCAAGAATGATAGGAAAAGAGTAGATGCTTTTGAGATGTGGTGTTACAGGAGGCTTCTACGAGTGACATGGAAAGACAGGAGAACAAATTCCTGGATCCTTGACAAGATTGGTACAAGTCTAACCATCAGAAGCGGCATAATGGAGAGAAAGCTGAAGTACTTTGGCCATATTGTCAGGAAACATGGAGGTGTAGAAAAACAGATTTTGCAAGGGGCCATGGAAGGCAAACGAGGAAGAGGACGTCCACCAACATCTTGGACTAATGACGTGAAGCTGGTTTCTAACCAGGGAATGCAAGGTGCAACACACTTGGCATCGGATCGAGTGAGATGGCGTACTCTTGTGAAGACCACAGCAGCGCTACACAGCGCCACCTGACACAGAGAGAGAATATGAACGAGTTACATCAACTTACATGTTGAGTTACAATAACTCAACTAATTGGTTCTTTGAACCTTGTTTATTTTTCTAAGTTCTCTGAACTTGAATTCAGAAGTTGGCATTACTTAAAAAGTTGACGCAACGACTTACATCAACTTTTTAAGTAATGCCAACAAAGTTGATTAGTTGACGGAACTTTTGAGCTTATTCAGCATTTTTAAGTTCGGATAACTAAAATGAATTTTGTTTTGGCAACTTTTACACTATTTTGAGTTGTCCAAACTTACTCCTTTTGAATTGCGCCAACAAGGCGAACAAGTCATTTCTATGAGTGTACTTCTCACTATAGCCTGAATCCGTCGAGGCCTCGTAGTGTACGGGGCCCTTTTTACCCACGATCCTTCATGTTGCCTTATTCCGCGAAGTTGTTGAACGATTGAAGGATTCAATCTAGTTTTCCACCAGCGCCGCCGAAAATAATAAAGGACACATTAATTAGGCAAAGTAATCCCGCCCGGGAATCGAACCTAGCACCTCAGAAACTTTTGGACACGGGAGCTTCATGATTGTCTAGTGGAAATTGCATACCATTTATTTCTCATCCTGTCTTATCTTACATTCCAAAACTTCAACAGATAATAGAAACAATAGTGCAGAAAGTGAACAACCTTGGCGTACATCTTTCGCTAACGGGAACAATCTACTACGAAACCTTGAACAATGGTACTTTCGCTTCACTTAATTATTTTCAATTTTTCTTTCTAATACCTCATTTTCTATTGCTTTTGTCTTTCATTGTTAATTCAGAATCTCTTTACTGCTCGTCATTCTTTTACCATATTTAGCCCACTTCCTCATATCTGCCTTCCGTTATTTTCTTGCTTTCGATTTTCCTTTATTCTGTATACTTTACATCTTTCTTCGAACTATAATACTTTTCTTTCTTACTTACTTATTTCTTTTGTTCCTGCTATTTCTTTTCTTGATCACCTTTTCTTGCTTGGTTATCTTCATTTTGCGAGGGTTTGTCCCGGGGTGTTGTTTCCTTCTCTTCTCTCCCAAACTGTTTATACCTTGTTATCTTTTTCTTCCGTGAGTATTGCAAGTTATATATAACAAAATAGACATACAAAATAACAAAAACCAAACAAATCTGTGTAATGCATTGCATTGATGTTTTTCTTTGTTCGAAAATGTTTGTACAAGTTCAACAACTGCTTATGTTAATTTAAATTATAATTTACAAAATCGAAAGGCCTTAAAAGGATGCAATACTCTCTGAATGTAAAAAAAAGGTGAACCAAACAAGTGAAATATCCATGCACTCCAAAATGAGTGAAAATCATTCCAAAAGAGTGACATTTTCATTCAGCTTTGCAGGAGTTTCGGACTAACAATCAACACATTCAGAAAAATACAGTTTAAAAGTGAAGATTGTAGTGAGTGATCACTGATCAGTCCTTAATAATGTGCTTGCCACTATCTACTTTATAGTAAACTATATGCCTACATTGCGAATTAATATAATCTATACTATAATGTGATATTTATTCCTACTTCGGATAAATATTGGCAAAAGTTATGAAAAGTAGGGGAGGGGCAGCGGTTTTTAGTACAGATATTTGGGCACCAGTACCAATATTAGGCGTAGGAACATCAACCACATGACATGCATGAGTAGACAATTTCATAGGTTAAATTTGGGGCTCCCTAAAATCTATTGATATGTGTATAAGGCCGGGGGACAAAGACTTTTTGTCATTTCTAAAGGGTGGTATTGAAGCAATGTTTGGGAGAGTCAGACCATTTTGAGAATTCCCCACCCTGGGCTTGGGGTACACATAATTATTGCGCAGCCCCTAAGCCATCTCATATTTCCTCCTTTTCGGAGATCACTGATAGTTCCTTTAATTTACAGAGAAGCGAAATATTGACCAGGCGGTATAGGACACGCGACACGTGACGTTCGAGGCTGGCGAAAATACAAGGCTGAGAGCCCATTCAAAATAGACAGTTAGCAGTTATAAATTGAAAAACTTACAGTAGGGTACATGGTTGTACCCCAACGGTTTTAGAGTAAGATAATTTTGCTTTGACACCACATAACAAATTTAGAATTGTTTGGGAAGATTTCATGATTATGTGTTAATCCAATGGCGACGTCAAAATGGCTATATCGTATCCGCCACCACCTGATACTGATGAAGAGGAGGAAGTAAGCCATGTGCAAATAAACACTTAAATGCACCAATCAAATCAAACATTGATTTTCCTTCACTTTAGTTGACCATAATTGGTCAATATTTAGACAGAACATCAGCTGACCATCACATACTCATACTAGAGAGGAAAATCCCACCCCGGGATAATTTGTTAATTATTATCTCATATCTTATTTTGATTACAATATAAAGTTGCTATTCTGTTCAAAGTTTAATTTTGATTTGAATAAAAACAACTTAACATGGTGTATTATGTTCAACATTATTTGTTTTTAAATTTTATGTAATTTGAATCCAATAAAAAGTTGTTTATTGTTTTCTATTGTAGCACTTGGAGGAAACTGATCAAATTTAGTTTCGATTTGAATAAAAACAACTTTTAAAAGACAAAAGTTGTTATGGTATTCTATTTGGAAGCAATATCTGATGTACCTGGAGAATGGATTCTAGGAATAAAAACAACTATAGTCAGGGTTCGAGATCTTGTCACTGTTAGACTACCAAATTAGGTAAACAATATAATTTGAAGAAAACGATCGATTTAAAATAATTTTGAATGAATTCAAAAATGAAAAGTGTCAACTTGAAAATTGCCTCATTTTTTGTAATGTCCAAAATGGCTGAAATTAGTGACAATTAAGGGGTAACGGTAGCGTATTTTAATTTCTTCTTCATTTTAATTTTGGATAGCAACGTTTACACTATTTTTTGTGGAACATGACAGCACATCAGACATATCGAATTGCATTCTGAATACGAGGAATGTCCTTTTGATATCAAATAATTTTTTTGTAATTATCTACAGAAGATAGCGTTTAGGACCTAATAAACTAATACAGAATATAATTCACACATTTAGCAGCAGACGTTTTAGGAAGGTCTTTTTGGTATATTTTTAATGTTTCGTGTTTGTTTGTTATCTACTCAAGATACATGTTAATCTCTGTTGCGACATGCATCATCCCCTGTGACTCCATGCATAGCCCACTTACTTCCCAGCAAACACAAAACGTTTTCGACATCATTCGCGAAAGGTTATAAAAGGTTGTCAGAAAACGTTTAAATGTCGGGTTATATAAAGGGTATATTAAGAGTATAAAACGATTTCATAACATTAAAAAACATTTTTGATAATCTACTGCCCAGCAAACACAAAATGTTTTACAGAAAACGTTTAAATGTTGGGTTATATAAAGGGTATAAAAATGTATTAATAACATTCCAAAAACATTTTTGAAAACTTGATACAAGACATTCTAAACAGAATGTTATTTTGGAGTTGAAAAAAATATTTTGCGAAAATGTTTGCCCAAAATATTTGCAATAACGTTTTAAAAACGTTTTCATGACCTTTATATAACCCGACATTTAAATGTTATTAAAACGTTTTGTAAATAACATTTTAAGAACATTTCTGTGTTTCCTGGGTGCAAATATTTTAACATAATGTTATTTAAGTGTTGACAAAATATTTGGCAAAATATGTTTGCAAAAATAGTTTACAATAGCATTTTGAAAACATTTTGAAAATATTGTTGTAGTGTGTTTTCATACAAAACGTTTTAAAACGTTTTCATGACCTTTATATAACCCGACAATTTAATGTTATTAAAACGTTTTTACCTAAACCAAAAGCCAAAATATAACTTATTTCAAACGTTTTTAAAACGTTTTTGTGTTTGCTGGGTTACGACCTGCATCATTTTCTCCGAACGCGCGCCCAATTGTACTCGTGTTCATAAAGTGTTTTGGCATGTACGTTGATGTTTCATGCTTTTTTGCTATCTAGTAAAGATAGCATCGTGGGCCTAATAAAATAATACAGAGAATAATTCCTACATTAGCAGGGGGAAGTCTTTTGGTATTTTGATGTTTGTTTGTATTTCACTCTCTACTCAAGAGTATACGGCGGAGGTTCACAAAATACAGAAAATTCGAGAAAAGTTTTAAAATAATTGTAATCTACTGAAGATAGCATTTATAATATAGAAAATAATTCATACATTTAGCAGCAGACGTGTTTGGGAGGTCTTTTGGTATATTTGTAATGTTCCATGTTTGTTTGTTATCTACTCAAGATAGCATTTACAGCGCAATCGACCAATCATTATAGGCCCGTTACGACATGGATCATCTTCTGTGAACCCACACATATTATACAAATATATACTGCCATGAGAGGTTCTGGTTAAAACTATGGGCCCGAGGTGAGATCAATAGTACTATTTTCCTGAGGGGCGCAGCCCCGAAGGAAAATAGTATTAATTGATCTCAACGAGGGACCATAGTTTTAACCAGAACTTCGAATAAAGGCAGTATATATTTGTTTTATATACTTCATTAATATGTTCTTTGTTCATTGATTGGTTAAAAGAAAATTATTTGACGTTTTGACTCTCCAGCTTCTATCCTGAATGAACAGCACGGCCAATTATTTAAGCACAACCTATATTTTGCCCTTCAAAAAAATCGAATAGGCTAAAATCGGGCTAACCAATTACAGCAGCGCGAAATCACGCTATGGCAGTTTCGCGTGCGTGAACTGTTCCGTCGCATCAAATGCGCGCACGCGGAAGGCATGGTCAAAAGTACTATTTACGGCTTGGAGGTACTATTTACGGCTCATCCGGGACATTGAAAATACTATTTACGGCTTAGAGGTACTATTTACGGATAGGAGTACTGATGGTAGAACTATTTTTGGTCATGTGATCCACTTTTAACCAATCAATGAACAAGAATATATTAATGAAGTATATAAAGATCACTTACAGCCTGCATCATTTTCTCTGCACGCGCCATACGCGTGTTCGGATAGTGTTTTGGCATACGTTGATGTTTCTTGGTTGTTTGCTATCTACTGAAGATAACATTGCAGGCCTATAGAAAGTTATTCATACATTCAGCAGAACGTGTGTTAGGAAAGTCTTTTGGTATATTTTGATGTTTGTTTGTATTTTGCTATCTACTCACGAAAGTATTTATTTACGACGCGGAGGATCTATAAAATACAGAAAAGTTGAGAAAAGTTTAAAAACAAATTGTTATCTTTTGAAGGTGGCATGAGGGGACTATAAAGGCCATCATATATGGTCGTATAATATAAATTGCTTATTTTTTTCAAACCTGATTTGTTAATGTTTATACATGTCCCAACTTACACACCTAAATGGAATCAGCCAATTTCGATGTGTTTGAACTTAGATTAACAGAGGAATTCGACATAAAGTCGTAATACAACACTACACTGCAAAAAGTGTGTTTAGGAATTAAACACTTTTCTAAACACTATCTTGCACCATGTTTTTAAACATGTTTAAATGCTACACATGTTTAGGAATTTGATGGGCTGTGTTTAGGAAATTTGACATTGGTGTTTAGGAATCAAACATGTTTGGAAACGTCATGTGAACGTGGTGCAAGAAAAGTGTTTTATTCCTAAAAACCAATGTCAAATTCCAAAACATCATGTGTTAAATTCCTAAACACAGCCCATCAAATTCCTAAACATGTGTAGCATTTAAACATGTTTAAAAACATGGTGCAAGATAGTGTTTAGAAAAGTGTTTAATTCCTAAACACACTTTTTGCAGTGCGCTGTCTGCACACCCCATCACATCAAGTGCCCCCGAGATGGAGCGGTTAGTAGCTATATATCAGGGCTGACATAGGGTTTAGGAATCAAGCATGTTTAGAATGTGGTGCAAGAAAAGTGTTTAATTCCTAAACACGCTTTTTGCAGTGTAGAGCCATAATATCAGAAGTAAATCCTCCGCATTCAGAATGCAATTTGGTGTGTCTGATGTGCTCCCAGGCCCCACAAAAAATAATGTGCAAAGGTGGGTGACAGACCCCTTAAGTATTGCAGAGTCATGTAAAGATTTCTTATTTTGTCTTTAATATAAAGCTTTCGGCTTAACCACTAGCACGCTATATTTAGCACATCTATGACACTAAGAAAGGTGCCAAAATCTGAATTTTGATGATTTATACGACACTCTGGATAAGCAAATCACTGAATGGGCCTTTAAAGAAAGAGTTTTGTAGGCCTACTTGCACCATCCTCCATCCAAGCAAACACAAAACGTTTTTCACATGTCGCAAACGGTTAGAAACGTTTGACAGAAAAGGTTACATGTGGGGTTACATAAAGGGTAAACAAATGCCATAAATCGTTTTCATAACATTCAAAACATTTTTTTTTGAAATCTTGCGGCCAAATATTCAACATATATATATATATATATATATATATATATATATATATAAATAAATCCAAGTAAGGTAAATCATCCACAGTAAAGTGCTCAACCAAGAAGGGAGCTGGAGCAAGAAGGGATCTAGCACTAGCTCCGCGCGTTTTACGCTCGGTGATCGCGCTTCGCGCTCGCCGTCGCCACTTCGCGGCGTGAGCATTCCGCGCTAGAAATAGAAATCAGTTTCCAGTGATAAGCATATTCTGACGAGTGTAGGTCGGCTTCGGCTGGCTTGCATGAAACAATATTGTAAATAATGCTTTAATAAATCACCAAGTCTATTTTAAATGTATATATATATATAAATATTGAAAATATTTTACAATAACATTTTGATAACATTTTAAAATATTTTTGCAGTTGAAACGTTTTCATGATCTTTAAATAACCCGACATTTTAATGTTATTAAAAGGTTTTCACCAAAACCCAAAATATAAGCCGCTTAAAACACTTTTAAAACGTTTTGTGTCTGCTGGGGTGTGGTGTTATAGGAAACTGATCTACCTTATTGGACTGTTGCCAGAGCTCTGGACTGTTGCGCAAAATCTCCGGTTTTTTTCTGCCTCCGCAGGAGGTAGTATGCTTTGAAATTTACACCTAAAATGCCGCACATTGCGCGGCATGTAGGCCGATTGTACAAATTTATATTCTGACAAGTACTCTAATTTCCGCCCAATATCGAGAGCCCAATATATATCCCCCACCTCTTTGCGCCATACATAAATTCGCCTATCGCCATTTCCGAATGTTCAAAAAGGTAATCACGCTTCCTCAGCATGTGCAATAAATTAGCATTAAAATTAATATTATTCTATAGGGATTCTAGAAACGCCTAGCACGTGGCGCCAATGGCGTGGGTCTATCAAGTTAATGAATTATGCATTAGAATATTTTCAAACTCATATGTTGTATAATTGAAGACCGAATTAAAAAAGACTAGCTTGCGTATGCCGTCCTGTAAACCAGACCAAAAATGCCATACTGCGCAGGTCAGCAACCAATCACGGCGCGCCTTTGTCATGACGTCAGACGCAAACTAGTCTTTTTTAATTCGGTCTTTAATTATAGGTTGTAACCTCAGCGCTCATCAGCAGCCACACCACCTCAATGCCTTCGGTGTGATCAGCAGCTTTATCGTTGAAGACAAGTTGGAAAACCGTTATGCTGTGGCAATGGGAATACACCTCAAACAAGGTTTAATTTCATGATTACATGAAACCTGATTATTAATGCAAAACTTTGGCTGGAGAAGTTGAAGCTGACGTTCATGGCGACACTTTGGATGTGATAATTTGACATCATGGATTGTTTTGTGCAAAATTGGAGGTATTTTTGTGCCACGGCGAGTCAGCAGACCGACTGGCATGCATGCTAGGCTCGACTAGGCCACAATCATGATCCGATGCATTTGAACTGCAATGTATGGTATGATACGCCTAGCCGCGCCTATGGCCGGCTTCATTGCTGCCCGGGCATTGCTGTTCAAATACATGTACTAAAGTATTGCAATTTTATTGCGTTGATATAATTCGGAATAATTCGTTTTAAAGTATTTGCTTCCCCAATTCCCATGCGTGGTTGTGTTTTATGTTCTACTGAGTACTGTTGCAATATTTTTGCATGCATACCCATGACCGTTTCAAGACTTTGACTGAGAAATTTGCTTTTTGTTTGTTAAGATAAAAATAAAAATAATATGCAAGAATCATCTTTCCCCACACAATACTTCTTACAAACAAGGTGTTGATATTGGCCCTTTCGATGCAAGACAAAGCACAAATGAAGGAAACAAAACAAAACAATAATGTTTTTGATTTTTTATTCAATTACACATACAAAAGAGTAATGACCTATAAAAAGACCCCCCCTAAATATAATAATATTAATATTATTTTAGTCCCGAATACAAAATATAATAAACAAGCATTAAAAAAATCTGAAACGTTACAATCGTAATTTTCAGTCAAAAAATCCACGAGAAATGACTCTTGATACAACTTGGGCATCTATGCATTTAAAAAACAGAAACGGCTGCCTGCATCTGGAACTCTTCATATCTGAAAGTTTGAAGGTCTTATTTCATACATCAGAATTATCTGCAAGATTGCAAGATGGCTTTAGGTGACCGTGGCCCTATTGGCTAATGCACAAATTTAGATTTTCTTTCTATTTAAATAATATGTTAAAGCTTATGCCCTGTAGATTACATTCGGTTCTTGAGATATGGCCTGTCAAAATGGTGCGAACCCAAAACAAAAAATTGGCAACAACTTTCTTTTTATTTTCTATATTTTTGACAAGTCCAGTTGCCAGATGATTTTCTAATTACATGCATGAATTATGCAAAGTAAAGATTTCAGATACAATTAAAAGAGCTATAGTAGGCCTACTGAGGCATGGTACATGGGTAGAACACACACTGTAGACCTACTACAAAATTACGGTTGCGTTTGGCAAATTTCAATTTGCATAATTAATTTGGGCCACTTATTAGAAAAGTTGATTAGGGCCCTAATTAATTATGCAAATGGAAATTTGCATGGAAAAAGGCATTCATGGGTTTTATATCTTATTTTGTAGCCGATCTGAACATTCTACTTTGTACAATTCTTGCATATATCGTCGGTCGCAACACATAGTGGCGTACGTGAAGGACAAAATACGTTTCCGAGCAATCCGTTTTTGAAGAATATGTTACTAGTAACGGAGTCGATACTCCTCCACTGTTATCTCCCAGTGGCCCGATTCCATTTGAAATTGAAGTTTAAGGTTCAATTTATGAAACAGTGTCTTTAATAGTTAACAAGGGATAAATATTATAGGATAATAGCTGGCTTTAAAACTATACGCCACTATGTGAAACGGAAAATATGGAAAATCACTCTACGCCACTATGTGTTGCGACCGACGAAAAATAAGGCCTACCTGACATCATTGCATATCAAAAATAAAAGAAATTTGTTGCCAACTTCTTGGTTTCGCGCCATTTTGACAGGCCATATATTTTGGTAACCGAATATCCGATTAAAATAAAATTTTCAGTCTTCTTGTAATCAGGAGAGAATGGACTCACATATTTCAATCAGGCAAAATCTATATCCAATAGCGTTACCTTAAAGCTAGCATTATAAGTGTCTCCTTAACTAATAACAAAAGGTGCCCACTGGTATCTTGGAGGCATTGTCTTTTTTAAAGACATTTCTTGTTTCAGCCTAGATTTTGAACACTAATTGGTATTTTATGTGGTGACACACATTTATGGCAGAGACTGAGTACTCCAAGTCCTATTCGTGGGTTAGTGTATTTATGTTGTGTTAATCGTATATCTTCAAGAGTGGTAGACATTTTGAATTTGACTTGAATCAGACCTGGGTCACAACATTTGTAACTTAAAACTTGACTTGTTAGAATTTTAACAAAGAAACACATTGAACTGGGTTCAAGAAACTTGAAGTTTGAATTTTATTTCATCATGTTAGTCCACTGCATACATTTCTACAAAAATATACATAATTGTGATTTGTTATCAATATACCAGAGATCAAGAGATCTTTCATTGTCAAGGTGCGCTATAGGATTTTACATACGGTAACTGCTTAAAGACCTTGACTCAGGGCCTCCTTAAAATTTAATCTGGCATTTTTTATTTATCCATTTTAATTATGGTGAGTTAGATATTCAATTTTTACATTTGGAAACACTTTGCCAATACGCTTATTAAGAGGAACTATCTGTTATTTTTGAGAATATAATTGCCACGGTCAAAAATAGATTTTCTTTATACTTTCATATTTGATGGACCTTCACCTCAAACTAACACACATGGTATAAATTTCGGAAAAATATCCCCGTTGTCATGGTAACAGGCAAATTTCAATTTCAGGCCTATTTTCACAATTTTTGCATTTTTCAGCAGTCAAATTGTCAAGTTTTGAAGCCAGTGTTACTAATATACACAATATAAATATGATTTTTTCTTTATAAGGTATGAATAGGTCAAACCTTAGATGCCGCAATGAAAGTATAAAAATAATCACCAGATGTCAGGGTGGGTTATACCATTTATTTGAAATAGGGGTGTTTTTCAATTTTTTCAAAGTATGAAAATATGCCAACTTTGTATAGCTCATAAACCATATGGTAGTGTTCCGATTTCAACATCGACCACAGCATGTTGAGATGATACATTGGTCTTATGAAAAAGTTACATTTGAGCTTGGGGAAAACACATCTGTATATACAGTGTTGCCAGACATTTTCCTATTTTTTCGAAATTCAACACAAATCTCACCTTAAGTTAAATGATGTGAAACATTTATTAGAAAGGAACATTTATTAGAAAGAGAGTTTTTATTCATATCAAATTTGATCAGTTATAATGGTCAGTGTTGTTCTAAACCACATGGGTGATGCCATAATTAGGGTTTAATTGTGATTTGTGGATATTTTCAACTTTTTACAAGTCATAAAAATACAGAAATAAAGAAAGAAACATCGACCTCGTCATGTTGAGATGATATATTGGCCTTATGAAAAAGTTATTTTGATCTGGGGGCGGGGTAAGACATCAGTTTATACAGTGTTGCCAGATAAACCACATGGGTGTTGCCATAATTGGGGTTTAATTGTGAGGTGTGGATATTTTCAACTTTTTACAAGTCATAAAAATACCAAATTGCATTTCTATAATAAAGAAAGAAACATCGACCTCGTCATGTTGAGATGATACATTGGCCTTATGAAAAAGTTATTTTGATCGGGCTGGGGGTAAAACATCAGTTTATACAGTGTTGCCAGATATTTTCCTATTTTTTCAAAATTCAACACAAGTCTCGCCCTAAGTTAAAAGATATGAAAATGAAACTTCACCTTCATACGGAACATATCTTTTTAGAAATAAAGTTAATTTCATATTCAATTTGATCATCTGGGATGGTCAGTGTTATTTCTAAGCCATATGGGTGTTGCCATAGCTGGCGTTTAATATGACAATTTAGATATTTCCAGCTTTTTTAAGTCTTAAAAATAGTACACATCCTTAAAATTATTGTGGAATGAATGCAATATTAAGGTTAAAAATTACCCTAAGAACACTTAGTATGTGAATTTAAACTTTACATTTGAGTTCGGAAAATATTTCCTTCTATACAGTATTGCCAGTTATTATCACATATATTCAAAATTCAACGTATGTCTCACTTTAGGATTTATATTGTTTAAATCGCTGCCATGAATAAACCACATGGATGATGCCACTATAAATGGAGTTAATAGTGAAATGTGGATACATTTTCAATTTTAAAATGACACCTTATTAAAGTTACAGCTATAGTATTCCAATTTTTCACAAAAAACACCCAAAAAGCACACAAATTTGTCCTAATTTGGCGCTTTTATGGGCACTTTTGCCTTAATGCACCCAATTTGGTGTATTGTCTCCACTGCAAACCCACCAATCGACATACCAAAATTGCTAAGGTACCTCCAAAACCGTGGCACATCCCCGTATACCTTTAACCAGGAGAACCCCTCCGGAGTCATGTCATAGGTATACTGTGCCCAGTAGTCCTCTTTTTCTACTTGAAACGGATATTTCCTCAGACAACTTTTATCAACATTTGGTGATTTTTTATTTTGCTTTAACCCTACAAGTATCTGCAAAAGTGTTCATATAAATCTCCTTCAGTCTGGAAAGCTTAATTTTAGTTGCTTCCTTTTTACAAGCTCATACAAATTCATGTCACCAATGAGCAGCGGATGCTTGAATGACAGAAAATTAGCAACAATATCATGCAACATTTCAATGGTCATTTCTTCTTCATACTTTCGACTCTCCTGCGAGCTCCTCTCGGGAAAGGTAACTGGACATTAATTTGTCTGGCTGTGAAAAGGTTCTGTGCGTTATTGTCTTTGACTATTCTCATATCTTTCGAGACATTTGCTGGATCTATATAGTTTTTTGCCCATTTCTTCCCCATCTTTTTTGCAAGTATAGTTGGGATGTGTGCTTTAATATAATATGGGGTAGGCGTAATTTAAACATTATCTTACTCTTATATGCATCTTTTTGCAATGTAACAATCTTATGTTATTTTAATTTATTTTAGCCTAGCTAGTATGTGTATATTGGTAAAAACATTATGGCTTTTATGTATATTTTAAAGTATACATGTTTGATGTTTTCTGTGTTGTATTTTAAGGGGTTGGTCACCCACCTTTGCACAGTATTTTTGTCGGACCTGAGAGCACATCAGACATATCAAATTGCATTTTGAATACGAGGAATGTCCTTCTGATATAAAATAATTTTGATTTTTTTAAAATTCGGGATACAATAAAAATTTTAGGGTAAATTATGCATATTGATTTTTTTTATTTTTTGACATATTACAGTTAATTTAATAAATCTAATGATGTGTACTTAAAGTGTATGTAGCTGGGATGAAAAGCCGACCACTAATCAATTAATTAATGTTAATTGAAAAATTTGACCTTTCATAGTGAAGATATAGATTTTTCCCCAAAAGACCTTAGGTGTTTTGGTGAAAAAATCTATATCTTCAATACGAAAGGTCAAATTTTCATATGGACGGCTTTTCATTCCAGCTACATACAATTTAAGTACATATCACTAGATTTATACAATTTACTTTTGAGATCTGTTAAATTTCAAAAATATCAATTTTTAATCATTGGCATAAAATTTGTATTATATCGCACATTTCAATATGTTTGATGAGGTATCAGGTCCACAAAAAATATGTGAAAACGTCACTATTTGAACCCGTATTACTTATAAAAATATCGACATCTCACTATTAAACCCTAATTATGGCAACACCCATGTGGTTTGGAACAACACTGACCATTTATACAACTGATCAAATTTAATATGAACGTAAATTTCATTTTAATAAACCTCCCTTGTGAAGGTGAAGTTTCATTTTCGCATCATTTAACTTAAGGTGAGACTTGTGTTAAATTTCGAAAAAATAGGAAAATATCTGGCAACACTGTATAAACATATGTTTTCCCCAAGCTTAAGGGGGTTCGAAACGATGCTTCTGGAAAACAGAAACTGAATTTAGAACCATTTGAATAGATTTAATAGGTTAAGCTAAATACACTGAGCAAAATAGTTTTTGTTTGAAAGAAATCGGACATACGGTTGTCAAGATATACATGTTTTTAGTTTCTTTGTATTCTATTGTTTTTGCCAATATATTGATGAAGTTAATGAGGAAAATTGGCATAATGTGCTCATGAATATTCATGTTTGCCAATATTATACCTATATCTTATGAATAAACCTTCATACTACTTTTATTTTATATGATTTTGACATGAAACTTTTGCATATTTCTCTGCAACAAGTCTATTTTAATCTCAATCAGAGCAACTTGATTTTGCCTTTCATACCACCTTAAGTGTACATTTTTCATAAGACCAAATATGTATCATTTCAACATGGTGAAAGGAATGCATACCATGGTATTTTGGTATTTTTAAAACTTTAAGTTCAAAATAACCACATCTCGCTATTTAACCCTAATTATGGCAACACCCATGTGGTTCGGAACAACACTGACCATTTATACAACTGATCAAATTTAATATGAAAGTAAATTTCTTTCTAATAAACTTTCATTTTCAACCTAAGGTGAAATTAGTGCTGAATTTTGAAAAAATAGGAAAATATCTGGCAACACTGTATAAACAGATGTTTTTCCCCAAGCTCAAATGTAAATTGTTCATAAGACCGATGTATCATCTCAACATGATGAGGTCGATGTTTCATTTTCACATCTTTATTTTAGGAATGCATGCCATTGTATTTTGGCATTTTTAAGACTGAAAAATAGCTGAAAAGGCTGAAAAAAAAAAGCTGAAAAAGCTCAACATACGTTGAATTTTGAATTATGTGATAATATCTGGCAATACTGTATAGAAGGAAATATTTTCCGAACTCAAATTTAAAATTTAAATTCACATACTAAGTGTTCTTAGGTTAATTTTTAACCTTAATATTGCGTTCATTCCACAATAATTTTAAAGGTGTGTACTATTTTTAGGACTTGTGAAAAGCTGAAAATATCTAAATATTGTCATATTAAACGCCAGAATAACACTGACCATCCCAGATGATCAAATTGAATATGAAATTAACTTTCTTTCTAAAAAGATATGTTCCATATGAAGGTGAAGTTTCATTTTCATATCTTTTAACTTACGGCGAGACTTGTGTTGAATTTTGAAAAAATGTGAAAATATCTGGCAACACTGTATAAACTGATGTTTTACCCCCCGATCAAAATAACTTTTTCATAAGGCCAATGTATCATCTCAACATGACGAGGTCGATGTTTCTTTCTTTATTATAGAAATGCATTTTGGCATTTTTATGACTTTTAAAAAGTTGAAAATATCCACAAATCACAATAAAGCCCCAATTATGGCAACACCCATGTGGTTTAGAACAACACTGACCATTATAACTGATCAAATTTGATATGAATAAAAACTCTTTCTAATAAATGTTCCTTAAAAGAATGATGTTTCATTTTCACATCATTTAACTTAAGGTGAGATTTGTGTTGAATTTCGAAAAATAGGAAAATGTCTGGCAACACTGTATATACAGATGTGTTTTCCCCAAGCTCAAATGTAACTTTTTCATAAGATCAATGTATCATCTCAACATGCTGTGGTCGATGTTGAAATCGGAGCACTACCATATGGTTTATGAGCTATACAAAGTTGGTATATTTTCATACTTTGAAAAAATTGAAAAACACCCCTATTTCAAATAAATGGTATAACCCACCCTGACATCTGGTGATTATTTTTATACTTTCAATGCGGCATCTAAGGTTTGACCTATTCATACCTTATAATGAAAACAGTATATATATATATTGTGTATATTAGTAACACTGGCTTCAAAACTTGACAACTTGACTGCTGAAAAATGCAAAAATTGTGAAAATAGGTCTAAAATGAAAATTTGGCTGTTACCATGGCAACGGGGATATTTTCCCCAAATTTATTTCATGTGTGTTTGTTTCAGGTCAAGGTGCATCAAATATGAAAGTTTAAAGGAAATCCATTTTTTGACCGTGGCAAACATTTTACAAAAATTCTCCAAAATAACAGATAATGCCTCTTAACTTGTCAATAATTCAGTCATATCCGGGCACATCACACATGCATCTAATCCATTTGACCACTCAAGCGTATACTTGTGGCTCAATTCCAGTTTTTTCCTCCGCGTAGATGCACATTCATAATGACACTGAAGAGATAATAAGGTTTTAAAAGTAAGGACCGTTCACAAACACTTGTAAGGGGGGCTGATGCAAAAAATGCACGAACATTTTCGGCCCCCCCCTTTACAGACCTCGAAAATGTCAGCCCCCCCCCCCCCCTTTTTGACATGAAAATTATCGGTCAACCCCATAGAAAAGCATATAAACTCAATTTTCCCAGAAAAATTTGTGGCCATTTTTTCAGCCCCCCCACTTAGGAGGGTCAAAAATTTCAGGGCCCCCTTTTTGCATCAGCCCCCCCTTACAAGTGTTTGTGAACGGTCCTTAATTACAGAAAGGAAAATATCTCCTTCAGAGCATTGGATGTAAGAAAATATAAAATACTTACAATAGCCATTTCTTGAAGAAAACGGTATGTAGGCCTATAAGTTACAATAATGATTATCATTTTTTTGTAGAAATATAGCAAGACAAGAACAATATCTGAGTACTTTTATGTATTATATCTAAATATAAATAAATGTTTTACTTCATTATGTTGGTTTTAAATGTTAGTGGCAAAAATGTTTCCATTCAAATTTATACCTTATTGGTTACCCATTTGATTTTCATCAGAAGCAATAATTAAAGGAGCATTTCGTGATCCTAGCATCCTCTTTTTATGACATTTGTCAGTAGATATCCACGAAAAAAGCGTATTCCCAAATTTTCAGTTGATTCCGATTTTGCGTTTGCGAGTTATGCATGATTATGTGTATTGCACTGTTGTAATTTCGTTCTGGTATACCAGAACGAAATTCAAATTTCACGATATCTTTGGTAAACGAATTAATCTGCAAGAATTTTTTTGTACATAAACATTATGTAGCCAGAGGTTTCCAGTGATATAAAAATCTCAACTTTTTTGGAGAAAAGTGGGGGGATGATGCTGTGGATCACGAAATGCCCTTTTAAGTGTGAGAATAGGAAAAGCCCAACATTACAGATTTGTTATATAAAAATGCAGAATTTTTGATATTCCAACTTACTGACATTAGTTCATTATATTCAAATATAATATTATTTAATTGAAGCGCATTTGTAACCCATTACATCGAAAAAATAGTTGTCTTCGAAAGTTTAAATTTATATCAATTTGGCTGTGCAATATCCATGGCTATATACTTTGTTTATATAGATTTCTTAACTAAGTTAAAGCTAAGTATTCTTTGGTTGAAGTTATGCTTTTTTTTCGCTTTAGAATGAAATCTCACACATTATGTGTAATACTGATTTTATGTGACACATAAAATTGTGTTATTATTTTCATATGAATTCTTTTTATTCTCTTTAAATGGTGGCTTCAGACAAACAAAGTATTGAGACAACTATGTTTCGATGTGATGGTTACATTTATGAAATTGCACAAAAATCTACCAAGTCTATTTACACAAAAACATGTCAAAATACAACTTACAATATGTTATAATTATTATTCTAAAGAAGTTGTAAGCAATTTAATCTTGATCTATTATGTATATCCCAAATATTTATTTACTGTACTTTTTTATTACCATAATCATAACTGAAGAGTTCATATGCAAAAACCGATTATACATTTTTCTCGACTTGAGATATAGGCAAATATAACTCGTCAAATATATATATATATATAGGCCTAACACAATAAGAAAATATGTGCTGTTTTATATCATACATCATAGTTTTATATGATCATATATCATAGTTTCAAAAACATACATTGGATTTTTTAAGTTGGCATTAACAGCTAGCATTTATTGGTGGCCTTACGGCAAAAAGTTTAAAAATGGCGTTTCGGCTTTCGCATTATGAACTCTTCATTTGTGTAAAAGTCCAACTGTTTCACAATGTCACTTGTCAGAAACATGGAGCGGGATATAATCGGAGATGAACTGTACCTTATCATGAAAAGCAGTCGTATTCGCCGTTGATGTGATGATGTAACAGGATTAACTACCATAGCAATATATTAAAACAATTTTTTAATATATCGCACTGCACTAGTACGTTCACGCGGTACCTCTGCATTGAACCATAGATGTGAAAGAACAGGGATAAAGACCTGGATCGTAATTCTATAGAATATTCATATCACGCTGATCACTCGCACCTGTAAGATTAGTATCTTTGAAAAGAGTGGTATTGTATTCAATCTATGATTGCAGACATACACAGGTGATGAGTGCAACCTACTTGTAGTGCAGGGCGATATATTCAAAAATTGTTTTAACCTATTGCTATGGTAGTTAATCCAGTTACATCATCACAGCGAATATTTATCATGTTTATAGGCACAATCAATATGAAGGGAATCACAATGTTTGCACAAAGTTGTCTGAGTAGATGAAAGAAATATCTTATAAATATCATTTAAATATCTCGTCAATGTCTTGTCCAATGTTTGAATTTTAACTTTTTCAGAAAGTAAAATGAACTACTAAGCATCGATCACCACAATAGATGCATGCATCAATATTTCCCTTCATGATAATTATAAAATCAAAAATTGAATGCAAAAGTAATGAGAAAATGTAAAGATTAATCACATATCAAGCAACTGCAGTATTTATCTCATCATGAGCTGATGAATTTATCTGAAGTTGTTTGATATAAAACCAAACTTAACCGTTTCAAAAACTTTGTCACAAAGCACGACAAACGGCAAACCCTTATAAGTTGGGCTCTAAATATATGAAGTTATTGATGAATTTGTTTCAAGCAATGATGTACCAAAAGTTACGGAATTATATTATGGTTTGCATACCAGATTGTAGATAATCTAATACCAAATCATCATAATTGATCCAAGTACTGCTGAAATATGATCCATGACCATCATAGTGAAATTTATAAATTGTGATATTTTTCACTTTCTCAGACAACCATTCGCGAAAACGCTGTAGGGACTCTTAGTCTATTTTCATGCATCCTCTCCACTTAGTCCATGTTATCAGGGCCGGATTTACCTTTTTTGGGGCCCTGGGCCAGGCCAAAATTTGGAGGCCCCAATCGCACCGTGAGGAAGGCATGTGCACTTAAGTGACCAAGTTTTTAGATATTACTAAACTCAACCCATAAAGTATCGAAACGATTATAGATGGTCAGATATATTGGGAACTGAAATATATAGCAAAAACTTATTTAATGTATATAAAGCGCAGCTTTCTCCTGCGCATTTTGAAACTTCTTTTGTTGCTCTACGATATCATTTGGTCGAGTTACGGGCGCTTGAGTGGCTTCAAGTCGAATTTTGAAAGTTGCACTTAGCTCCTATTCAAGCCAAATACGTTCGTCGTGTACGAACATACACACACACATAAAATCAAGACAAAGGACACCGATGTGCTCTGTTTACTTAACCATGAAATTTACTTTATTTTACTCCTTCGACTTCCAACTTCAATACTTGCTACCCTTTACTTATCTCTGACTTCTCTCATAAACTCTTTCTGCTGACATCTCAATACTTGGTGTGCCCACCATCACTGTCTATAACGGGGTGGATTCGTGTGTGTACACGCCGAACGCATTTGGCTTGAATAGGAGCTAAGTGCAACTTTCAAAATCCGACTTCAAGCCACTCAAGCGCTCATAACTCGACCAAATTATATCGTAGAGCAACAAAAGAGGTATCAAAATGCGCAGGAGAAAGCTGCGCTTTATATACATTAAATACGTTTTTGCTATATATTTCTGTTCTTGATATATCGGACCATCTATAATCGTTTCGATACTTTATTGGTTGAGTTTAGAACATTTGCGCGCGAAGCGTGCGAAAAAATTCAATTTTAGACTATTTTAGCCCAAATTGAAGCTGAATTTTGCTATATACCAGGCCAGTTTCGCGTGCAAACTTTGCAATTTTTGTACCTCATTTTAGCCCCAAACATGGTGTTTTTCGGCTAAAATGGAAGATGCACACTGCACAGGGCAATTTTGGGGGCCCTGGGCCCGGGCCCATCTGGCCCATATGGTAAATCCGGCCCTGCATGTTATCTACTGAAAGAAGTGAACGGTGGTTGACATGTGCTCTTATGTCCCTTCCAACATGTATACTTTGTTTGACGGGGGTGGGGTGGGAGGGGGCTATAAGCTAGTACACAACATCAACTACGTGTATAACACGTGCAAGATTATGCATGTGTCAAATTCAGGGTTTTTTAAAGCGCAATGATTTATAATATTCTACGCACAAGCACAACGCCAAGACGAAGACGTTGATCTACAAGCCTCAGCACACTTTTATTTACAGGTTGTCGCTGATCACTACGGCCTACTTCATTACACAAACCATTTAACAACAACTCGAGACATTCCACAAATAACCAGCCAGGATCAGCTCCCCGAGTTTCGTACGGGTCACAGTGAGACAATAAGCAGTATACCGCTCATTCTACAAAATCCGGTGCCAATAGCCTTTTTTCCATTCTTTGGTCCACAAAAAATTTGTCGAGCATTTAGGGCATCAAATATGTTGTTTTTTCTGGTAGAACTCAACAAGATCTACACGGACATATATAGTTTTCCATACTTTAAATGCTTTCTTCAGCCTGATTAACCCTTGCAAAGGCTCAAAATCGCTAAAAATGCGTTTCCACTGCTCAAGTGTCACATCTAACCCTGAATATTTTCTTTGAATAAATGCGATTTCTTTACATATGTGTTGTTTTTTAATTGGATAACCCACCATCATATTGTTTATCAACATCATTTTTTAGTGATTAAAACGTCTTTGTGTAATTCTAAAATAAATTGCACTTTCCACCAAAACGCTGTGAGCTACGTTACCCATTTTTAACACACGTTATTGGAAAGAAGTAAAACAGAGGTATCAATGTAATTTGCAGTTTTGAAAGGAAACACTCATAGGTTTTAAAAATCACAGTAAAATCGTGATGCTGTAGCATTTTTGGCATAGAAATGTTGTAAACATTGAAATTTCGACCGACCATGTTAAGATTGGTGAGCTACGTTACCAGGATTCTATAGTATGCACTTGTATTACATGTACTTCCTAATAATATGTGAAAGCTACCAGTGGTCGAACCCCATTTATATTAGAATTAACCGACATAACGTTCTAACGTTCTCAAACCACATTAAAAACATTAAAAACCAGTGAACTACGTTACTGTGAGCTACGTTACACACTCTTTTACGCATCTTCAAAACTTCTATGAAATGGTGAAATCTGTTTTACATTTCACTCAAGTGATCTTTAGTTTGCTTTTTATGACTTTGGATTGAGTAAAACCAGCCCATTTTGTAGTCGGTAACGTAGCTCACATTACATTGAGTTTTAGTGTTAAAAAACATCATGACTTCCTGAAAGAAAAATATGCAAGTGGTGTTGGCAATTTTTTACACCTGAAAGTAGTGATACATTTACTCTTAAAAAACACAAAAAGCAGGTCTTTTTGAACAACTTTTATTTTTTCATTTTTTTTAGTGGATTGGCACCGGATTTTGTAGAATGAGCGATGTATACTTTACTTTACCTTTACTGTCACTATTATAATTATATAAACTTTTTCATAACCATTTTATACTAGTATTTTGATGTAATAAATATCAGTATAATTTCGAGTTCAACTGAATGCTTTCATCATGATTAATAACATGTTTTATTTATCAAAAATCGACTATGGCATAGTCTAGGACCTACGTAAAATTTACATAAATTTTTTACCATCAATAGAGTGTTAATTTTGACTAAATTCAGAAAATATTTTGGCGTATATAAAATTGAAATAAAATTCTCTGCCTTGATTTATTTGTTTGTTTATGTATTTATTTAACAATTACCGGTAATTGATTATTTGCTTATTTATGTGTTTATTTATCAATCAATGAATTCTTTTATTTATTAATTTATTGATCAATTAATGATTTATTTTATTTATATTTATTTCTTTATTTAATCGTTTTCATTTAATAAATTAATTGATAACAACCGTATTCATTCCAATAAGCGCCCATGCCCCAGTATAAAGCGCCCACCCAGGGTATTTTCACTTTGACGTTGATACAGTGAAATACATGTAGCTGGAGGACTGCACATCCTGTGTAAACTTGCAATGCATTTTCAACATCAGAAAAGCTACTAGAACGTGTCAGGACCCTTTTATAACATACGTAAATTTGTCTCTAATAAAAGCCCCTCACGAAAAATTTGGTAAACCAGGTAAAAAATAAGCGCCCATCCAAAATGTTATTGTTAAGCGGGCGCTTTACATTGGAATGAATACGGCTTGCTTTATTTTTATTTAATTAATTTATTAATATATTTATTTATTAGGCCTAATTTATTAATTTACTTAATAGGGCCTAGGCCTATATTTATGTATCTATTTATTTATTTGTTTATTTATTTATTTATTTGTTTGTTTATGTATTTATTTATCAATCAATGAATTATTTTATTTATTAATTTATTGACCAATTAATGATTTATTTTATTTATATTTATTTCTTTATTTAATCGTTTTCATTTAATAAATTAATTGATAACAACTGTTTGCTTATTTATGCATTTATTTAATTATTTTATCTATTTATTTATTTATTTATTTATTTAGTAATTAATTAATTTATTAATTTACTTAATTTATAGGCCATAGGCCTATATTTATGTATCTATTTATTTATTTGTTTGTTCATTTATTTGTTTGTTTATGTATTTATTTATTATCGAACGCTCCAGCTGATCAGCTTTCAAGCCGCTGCCGCGCCGGGACTGACCGCTGCGGTAATCAGTACGAAGTATCAGCCAATCATTAGCCTAAATTATATCCATTTGGCTGCAATGCGCATGCGTTATGGCGGTCAGCAGCAAGCGGCATGTTAGTATGAAGCCAACATAAAGGCGTCTAAAGCTGAATTTATACTCAATCGCTTTTGCAGAAAAGCGATTTTCACGCATGCTCAATGTTTACTTACATTTCCAGAGCGTCAAGCCGATCAATCGATTCAAATCGCGGAGGCAAAAACGACGTCGCTTTTGCAAGTTGAAGAAATCTCAACTTCCCAGCGATATCGCTTGACACGTGAATGCGTCAACCAATCATATACAACCAACTGGATCTATTATTTTGCTAATTAATTTACCTTTCTCGATTTTTAACTTTTGATGATGAATTAATTCAAAGCAATAATTATTGACAGCAACTGATGTTTTAAAATGTATTTTGTGGCATTTAGAATATTTTAATTGCCGTCTGCAATCGCTATCGCCGTGATAAGTTGAATGCAAAAGCGACGGGCGATGCATCGCAAAATTCGGCGATTGCAAATCGCTTTTTCACATTAATCGCTCGGCGATCGAGTATAAATTCAACTTTAGTCGTAGTCGTCGACACGGCCTGTTTCTAGACGTGCATTATGTTTGGCCCTATTGTGATTGGCATTGATGTTGATGGCTGCGACGTAGATTACCCAGGAAGCAGAATCTTGGACAAGTTCTAGTATCCAGTTACTATAATACAGCAAATCTATTTGTAACTCGACCGAGATTCTGCTTTTTGAAAAAAAAAGGGGAAATTTAAAAAAGAAAAAGGGGAAATTTAAAAAAAGGAAAATTAAAAAAAGGGAAATTAAAAAAAGGGGAAATTAAAAAAGGGAAATTAAAAAAAGAGGGGGAAATTTAAAAAAGGGGGAAATTAAAAAAAGGAAATTAAAAAAAGGGAAATTAAAAAAAGGAAATTAAAAAAAGGAAATTAAAAAAAGGAAATTAAAAAAAAAGGGGGAAATTAAAAAGGGGAAATTAAAAAAGGAAATTAAAAAAGGGAAATTAAAAAAGAGGGAAATTAAAAAAAAGGGAAATTAAAGAAAAAGGGGAAATAAAAAAAGGGGAAATTAAAAAAGGAAATTGGCGGAGATGGTACACCGTACGATAGCCTTATTAATTCGTTATACATATCTTTCGTAATATTAATAATGAATATATAAATAGTTCAAAGGTCAAATTACCAAAGTGGGTGTGTTTTACCTAGACATGACGGTAACTCATTTAACACCATAGAATTTATATTTGTCTTTAATATACTTATAGAACAAATGTCCTGAACCAAATCAACGCATATTCCTGGGTACCCTCCTCGACCTATTTTGGTTGGGGTTAGGCCGCAGATTGTTGTAGTTTTTCTACATCTAGTCTTGTGGCCTGTAATGTACTGCATTTTAGGTGCAAAATATCCTTGGTTGAACTTAATTTGTAAGACCTCATGGCTCTTGTTTTGTTACCTACTTTGTCGGAATATGCGTTAGTTGGGAGAGGGGGGACAAAGGTAGATTGACATCCTCGTCCTAATTAAGAGACATAATACAAACTAATTTGCATTATTCAATAAAGGTGTTCTTGGTGTCATTCAATACACACATTTAAATCTAATATGCATAAACTTGCTGATCGTGTAAAATATATTAAACTTTGATGCATTTTAAGTTTGTTGAAATGTCCAAAAAGTCAAATAATGTGGCCAGTGTTTCAAAATATGAACATGTACTTCTCCTGTTCAAAATTTATTGACCTGACCAAGATTATCTTGACCTGACCAAGATTATCTTGACCTACGTCCAGATTATCTTGACCTGTCCACATTACTTGATATAATCGACAGTTGACCAGACTTTGAACAAAAGAAATACAATAGATAATGGAACAAAAGAAGAGGGCTAGACGTATATTTTACGGTAATAAGTCACTTATTACGGTAATAAGCCACTTGTTACCGGTAATAAGTGACTTATGTCCGACCGTGTGAACACGATTACCGGTAATAAGTGACTTATATCCGACCGTGTGAACCACGACTATACACTGGATGAAATTCGCCGTCGAAGTGATGATGTAACATGATTAACTACCATAGCAATAGATGAATACAATTTGTGAATATATCGCCCTGCACTACAACGTACAACGTCTATAGAAAAAAAAATGCTGATCACTCGCACCTGTAAGATTAGTATCTTTGAAAAGAGCGCTATTGTATTCAATCTATGATTGCAGACATACACAGGTGATGGGTGCAATCTGCTTGTAGTGCAGGGCGATCTATTCAAAAATTGTATTCATGACTTCGACAGCGAATAACATCCATGCGTGACACGCAAACATGGCGGAGTCGGTTCTCTTTGGGTCTAATAAATCTCTTTGATACAGTCACAGAAACTTAATTTATTTGTTGGGCTTGCATATAACTTTGCAGGGAGTTTACCACAGTAAAGTTATTGCCATGATGGATATAAACAAAAGCATAATATCTACACCACTCTTTTGGGCTCCATCCAACAGTGCTCCATGAGGGCGCTTTCCCCCTGTTCCATAAGGGCAGTCCTGTTCAGGGAGTTTAACTGCACGAACAGCTGAACGAAATGCTCTCCATACATTTTCATTTTCAATTATACATACGGTGCCACCAGCTCTCTCAAACTGAGCTTTCTGTAAGAAACAATACAAATAGAACATGAATATGATGGCCGGAGATACGTAGGGACCGTATTACTCATTATACGGTAGACCTAACCATTACAATTTAACGGTGTAGACTCTATCGAATACTACTTCACTCGTTCTCATTTAAATAAAATTCTGACCTCCGTAAGGCTGCGATCACATAGAAGTATACGGTATACGGTATTCGGTAATACGATTAACGCTCATTCGATCAGGCTGAGTTCACATAGTATACTCATATCATATGTGAACTCAGCCTGATCGAATGAGCGTTAAGGTATCATAGCGAATACCGAATACCGTATACTTCTATGTGATCGCAGCCTAAGGTACGGGCAATTCGCAGGTGATATGTAGTAGGGGAGACCGGGGTAAAGTGGACCAAGGGTCACAACGAAACATCCCCATTAACTTATGTATACGCTGCCCTCAATCTCCAAGCTCATGTATCCACTTCACTAATAGAGGCATGAAATTATCGATTGGCTCAAAGGATTTGGGCCGGTGTCCTTCTCCGTAGTTATGGCCATAGACATACCACCTAGACCTATTACTGCCCATCCTTTACCACAGCGGGAGGTGAAGCCCCGTATCCAAGGTGATATTGACCCCAGACAAACGAGAACCTAGACCAATGACTTTGACTCGCGTAGTGAAGCCGACACTGCTTAGCAACGAATTTGACAAGGACGCATACCCGGACGCAAACAAGTAGACATTTCGCGTCTATAGAACATGTTGCATTTGACGCGGCGTTAACGGCGCAGTAATCACGCAAACGAGCGCGTCAAACATGTATGCAATATTTCTCCGCGCCTAGTAACCCCGTCAATCCGTCAATATCAATATCAATATATTTTATTAACATTCACCAAACAAACTGGTATAGTTAATATTTACAAATACAAATATTTACAATTGAAATTGCAATATTAAAGTTACAAGTACAAATATTTACAATTATAGAAGAAATATAAATTAGTCTTAATAATAATAGACAATATTAATAGTGGCGCTCAAGTCCACGTTACATTGAGCCTATAGAATGAAAATATGACAGGGGGTCGCTGCTCTAAGCCCAAATGGGAACTTTGTTATTATCTATAAGTCCATGTTCGTTCGTGAATCAAAAGCTGATTTGACGAATTTGGTTATTGGAGTAATACTGTCAAAATCACTTGCACTCATTATAAGTTTGAAAATGTCAGTGTCTACCATACCATCTATATCATACATTTCATGTATTGTAGATAATAAATCTTGGCGCGGGTTGGTATAGAAAGGACATATCATTACAAAATGAAATTCATCCTCCACCTTATTTAAATTACAAAGTGTACAAATTCTATTCTCTGGATTAATTTTTGGAGAGAAGTGGCGCCCCTTTTCGATCATGAGATTATGTGCGCTTATTCTTAATTTACAGAATGCAGCCCTGGAAGATCTTTTAGCGATAATAACATAATTTTCTGTACTGAAAGAATTTTTGAATGTACAATATGTTCTGAGTTTAGGACTAAAATTATTAATATGATTAACCCAAAGATTGTTATAGACGATTTGAAGTTTAGATACAATAATTTCATTAAAATTGGAAGCGGTGATCGTATTTGGTTTATCCCAAATGTCAATCCTATTGATAAGGCTAAATATATTTTTTATACCTGTCGACCATGTGAAATTATTAGTACACACTAACTTTCTGTTATCTACAAGTGCTTGAATTACAAGAGAATCATTACCATTCATACATTTTTCGTTTAGCTTCCACCAGTATTTTACAGATAAAGAAAGCATAGTTGTGAGCAGTGGAAAACTACCTAATTCGCCTCTTACTGCATTGTTAGTGGATTTTTATGGACTCGAGTATAATTTTGCAAACCTTAATGTGAATAGATTCACTTGGAAGTTTATCACATGTTGTAAGAAAGTTTGAGTCGTTCAGTTTGTTTAACAAATATGGTGCCCAAACCTCACATCCATAGCTAAGGATTGGTTGGATGAGGGTCTGAAATAATTTCATGCTACATTTGTAGGAGTCACTTATAAAATTATCCCTAATTTTATAATATGCTTTCATTGCTTTGTCTTTAAGTCTAATCATTGCTTTTGTAAATGAACCAGATGGTACAAAAAATGATACCCAAATAGCAATATTCATTAGTTATGTTGATGTTACAATTACCATAATTAAATTTACAACCTTTCAAAACATGACCACCTTTATTGAATATCATGACATTTGATTTGTCAATGTTAACTAACAGTTTCCACTTTCTGCAATAATTGTGCAATTTATCAAGGGCATGTTGAAGGCCATTTGCACTTTCAGATAAAATGATTAGATCATCAGCATACATGAGACAACTGAGAGGTGAGTTGTTAAGACTCACTGGAGCGCAATTAGCATCAAATATTTTTGGAAGATCGCTAAGAAAAATATTGAAGAAAATTGGCTAAGGACACAGCCTTGTTTCACGCCGACTGTGGTGTTAAACGCATCAGTAAGTTTGTTGTCACATTTTACAGCGAAAGAAACAGATGTATACATGTTCTTAATTATTTGAAAAAAGTTGCCGCCAATACCCGTTTGGCTTAATTTATATAAAAGAGCATTTCGCCAGATGGTATCAAAGGCGGCAGAAAAATCAATAAAACATACATATAAATAAGATTTACTAGCACGATGAATATATTTATTAATAAGTGTTTTGAGAACTAAAATGTGGTCACTGGTTCGAGAGCCCTTTCTAAAACCAATTTGATTATGTGGAATTATAGTTTCCTTATCACAAAAGACATTTAAACGGTTATATAACACTAAACAAAATAATTTACATAAATTACTCGATACAGCGATTCCTCTGTAATTTTTTGGCTGATTTTTGTCGCCTTTTTTGTGAAGTACTGTTACTGTGCTAAGTCTCCAGGAAGAGGGAAAAATTCCCTGCCTAAAAATTGAATTAAAAAGACAGGTTAAAGATGGTGCAAAATCTGATATACCCTCTTTTAACATTTCGTTATAAATACCGTCAACTCCTACTGCCTTTCCTTTTTTTAGAGTTGAGATTGCTTCTTTGACTTCGTTGATGGTAATAATAGCATTAATGTTATTTACATCATTAGTAATAATAGAATCAATATTATTTACATCATTTTCATTAAAATTTGACACAAAATTATTTATATAATCTTCAAATAGTGTATCATTATGAGAAACATTTCTATTCATGAGAGTCAGAAAGTGTTCCCACCACTGTTTAGGTGTGATAGGATTCTGGGATGAAGACTTTTTGGTAGTGCATAAACCTTCATAAACTTTCCAAAATCCCTGCGGATCATTAGTTTCTAATTTGTCAAGCGTCCGAAAAATGTTATCTCTAAAAAGCGTCTTTTAGAGTTCAAAAGTTTCTTATATTGTTTACATAATTTACGGTAATCATGCACTAAAAAAGATTATGTGGCTGACGTTTAATAGAGCGAGATATCGATTTGATTTTACGATACATAGATTTACAATCTTGATCATACCACTTATTTTTGGAACGTTTTTTGCGGGTAGTAGGCCTACTCTTCTTCTTTAAACCCGCTTTAGTTCCGACACACTCAAGTAAATCATAAAAATCATCAATACAATTCTCAACTGAGTTTTCCGTCCCGTTTTCCGTGTTGGATGATTGTTCCAAATAAAACGGTCAATTTTGACTTTATATCAGGCTGTTTCAAAGCCCAGCGCCATTGTTTACCTGATGTAATAGACCAGATAAAGTGATCAGGGGATCATTAAGTATGCAAGTGTCATCATTAGCAAAAATGGTTTTATACTCGCACCAGCCTGTTTTTAAGGTGCATGAGATCATGCAATGGATGGAATAAGGAATCAGTTCATGGACTTTGAAATATTCAATATCGTTGAAAAGATCAGTATGGCATAACAAGTAATCAATTAAGCTAGGGTTACCCCAGTGATTATAACATGTATAGTTGCCACATAAATCTCCGAGTTTACGACCATTTACAATTCGAAGACCACTACCTTTACACATGTCTAAAAGAAGTTTACCATGTGTGTCGATCATTTTGGTATCCAAATTTCTTCTACAGATAGGTGTATCGATCGTATAATCGGAATGAACGTTTAAATATTTACAAGTATCATTTTCTACAAAATCAGGTTCAACACTAGTTCTAGCGTTAAAGTCACCCATTAGAACGCAATTGCCATGTTTAGAAAAATTAGTGATGTCTTTTTCAATTAATGTGAAAATGTCATCACTACGTAAATTATAACTTGAGCCCGTAGGACTAATGTAGATGTTGCAAATATAAATATCATTTTGAATACCAAAAAATTTCTTACATAATTTAAACCACATAAACTCTGAATGAGAAGGTTTGAGGAATTTAATTCCTTTAACTAAACTGAGACGGACACCGACAGCAAGGCCCCCAAAAGCATGAGGGCTTTTAATGAACGAGGCCTATGATTTTGTTCGATGTGATATCCATCAAGATCAATTATGTCAGAAATCTCGCAGTGTGTCTCAGTTAAGCAAAAAATATCTAAACTTTCAAGTAATCTTCGAACTGGATTGAAACCTAACTTAGATGTGCGAACATTAGCGATCCTTGAAAAAAGACCGTCGATGTTCCATGCACCTATTTTGAGCGACGATCTAGAAAATAGAGACATGATGAAATCTTAATTTTAAATTACCCTTGTATCTGTGTTTTACTCCAATATCTTGAGTGGAGGTTTAATACCTTTTGTATCTTACACCTTAGGTTGCTTGAGAACATTTTTGTACCTTCATTTGAAAGGTGATATCCATCAGTACCAAATAAGTGACGATGGGGGATACCATTTCTGGAGAAGTTACCGTGGTCACAGAATGTAGTATTATCGTTCCCAGTTGAATTAATGAGACCCTTCAGGATCGCGTTAACTATCTCGGTGGCGGTGTTTAATTCTTGGTTGTCAGTTCTTGATATTCCAAGTGATGTGATGAATTTAGTCTGCGGGTATTTTGAACTGTAATGATCTACTACAGAATGAAGGTACTGGGCGCACTCATTTGGACTTGGTGCATATTTTCATTTGTTATCTCATGAATAACTATGCAATCGGGTGCAAATGACAGGGGTAGTTGTAAATTTAGTAATGTATCGAAACGTATGGAAATGGATGGAAAAGGATGGAAATGGGTGGAAATGGATGGGAAAAGGATAGGAACGGATCGAAAAGGATGAAAATGGGTCGGAATGAATCAAAATATGACTCGAACATCTCGAAATGAGTACAATAAGAGCTAAAATTCATCAAAATGTGTTTTCTTATCATGTGTCTTCATTTGTTTTCCTGTCTTCCCTATTTTTGCATTTCTTTCTTTCTTGCTTTTTCTTTTCATGCAAATAAAATTCAAATACTAGTAATCATGGTAATGGAAGGAAGAAAGAACAATTAGGCCTCGATTTTCTTTTAATTAATCAATTAACGCAAGAAAGAAAGAAAGAAAGAAAGCACAATTCTTCTTTAATTTTAGATTAATATTAAAAGATATTAATTAATTAAATAAATAGTTGTACTTTATTTTTCTCAATGACATTATTTATTAGCATTAAATAAAAACTCCATGATTTCAATTAGGTGTAAGTTGAGACATATGACTTGACAAGCATTACAAAAATTAAATGCCAAAAAATCAGGTTTGGAAAAAAAATGACCAAATTAAAAGATCGTACATTTATGGCTTTAACTTTTGATTTATATACATTTTTATAGGCCTATTCCTGCATGTAGGAGGATATCGCTAGTATGAGTTTTCAATTCCCCTGTCAAATAGACCTTAAAATGTGTTTAAACTTAATCTGAGCATAAAATTCTAGAATTTGATTTAATATGATTTAGATATCATATCTATAGACCAATTTGGTGAATGAATTGTGGAAAAATAAACAATTTTTATCAAGACAATTTTCACCAAACTTTTGTATGATGCAGTTCTTCTCCAGGATTGTTACTTTCTATTTATAGTACTTTATAATAGCTGATGAACTACTTCAAAAAAGGATTTTAAAAGATTTATATTTCAATAATTATCTTGAAAAGTTTGCAACTGGTGTATGTATGATGCCATGAACATTTGATTACACAAATTATGTTGAAAATTTGTATTATGTGGTAATATTACATTATGGCCTTGACCTATTGAGATCTGCCAATGTTTCATCACAGATATTGGAATGTTATCATAGTATCTGTGGTTTCATGCTGCTGTGACGGCTTGGCCACACTGTCCTGTGATTTGAGCATTTTGACCGACGGGTGAAACACATTTTGACGAATTTTAGCTCTTATTGTACTCATTTCGAGATATTTGAGTCATATTTTGATTCATTCCGACCCATTTTCATCCTTTTCGATCCATTCCTATCCTTTTCCCATCCATTTCCATCCTTTTCCATCCATTTCCATACGTTTCGATACGTTACTAAATTTACAACTACCCCAAATGACAGATGTTCAAGTTGATCGGCTGCTTCAACAATTGGATACGGGGCTTCACCCCCCGCTGTGGTAAAGGATGGGCAGTAATAGGTCTAGGTGGTATGTCTATGATATTGACGGATTGACGGGGTTACTAGGCGCGGAGAAATATCGCATACATGTTTGACGCGCTCGTTTGCGTGATTACTGCGCCGCGTCAAATGTAACATGTTCCATAGACGCGAACATGTCTGCTTGTTTGCGTCCGGGTATGCGTCCTTGTCAAATTCGTTGCTAAGCAGTGTCGGCTTCACTACGCGAGTCAAAGTCATTGGTCTAGGTTCTCGTTTGTCTGGGGTTATGGCGGAGTGCAGTCCATTCAATCAAATGTTGTCATCAACCTATTTGATCGCAGTGCAGGGTTATGTGTGTGAGACGAACTGTCACGGTAGATTTCAATCATGCTTTTGTTGAATGCATTTGAGTAGTCCGCCATATTTACGGGATGATACGTCACATGCAAGGCATCTATGTGTGACTTCTAACAAAAGGCGCTGGTTCCCGTAGTATTCCTCATTCAAACCAATATAAGTGCACGACCTCGCATGACTTTGGCGGGCTATTTTGAAAGAGTAATGGTTGCACATGTAGGTACTTCTTTTGAAAGTCCTAAACAAGGTATAGCAGTACACACGTCCCAACTTGCACCTAAATGGAATCGGCCAAATTTGTTGTTTTGTAGGTCAACAGAGGAAAGTTCGACATTATCATAATTTAAAAATTATGATAATATGTCCTCCCATAGAAATGCATGTTAAATGGCCAAATTAACTAGTGGGGTTTCTTTCACTTTACCTTATATTATTATTTCATCTTCAAATGAACATCAAACCTTCCCGTCAGTTATTACTAATATTATTTCAACATTTTGAATAAAGAATAGCAAAATTAAAATTTAAATAATGAAGAAGGAGGCGGCCTATATGCTTCACCCTGGCAGGGCGTAAGACAATGCAAAACACAAATTAATATATGCGAGGATCGGAAATAAACGATGCAAGCCCGAGAAATTATAATTTAATGACGTGATTGGGGCTCGAGCAAACTGGCATATGAAAATATTGAGAGAGAAAAAATCAGGACTCAGCGGGGATTGAACCCCGGTCGCTGGATTACCGGTCCAGAGCTTTACCACTGTACTACCTGAGTTCACAGTCGGTACTCTCTCATTGTGTCTCAGCGGCCAATTATATATAAAATAATGAAGAAGGAGGCGGCCTATATGCTTCACCCTGGCAGGGCGTAAGACAATGCGAAACACAAATTAATATATGCGAGGATCGGAAATAAACGATGCAAGCCGAGAAATTATAATTTAAATGACGTGATTGGGGCTCGAGCAAACTGGCATATGAAAATATTGAGAGAGAAAAATCAGGACTCAGCGGGATTGAACCCCGGTCGCTGGATTACCGGTCCAGAGCTTTACCACTGTACTACCTGAGTTCACAGTCGGTACTCGGGCAATCTCAACTTAAGTCCCCATGATAACTCTCTCATTGTGTCTCAGCGGCCAATTATATATAAAATAGTGAAGAAGGAGTCGGCCTATATGCTTCACCCTGGCAGGGGGTAAGACAATGCGAAACACAAATTAATATATGCGAGGATCGGAAATAAACGATGCAAGCCCGAGAAATTATAATTTAAATGACGTGATTGGGGCTCGAGCAAACTGGCATATGAAAATATTGAGAGAGAAAAATCAGGACTCAGCGGGGATTGAACCCCGGTCACTGGATTACCAGTCCAGAGCTTTACCACTGTACTACACAGTCGGTACTCGGGCAATCTCAACTTAAGTCCCCATGATAACTCTCTCATTGTGTCTCAGCGGCCAATTATACGCATCAAATGTAAACGGTGTCCAACACGCGCGGTAAGTGGCGAGTCACGCACTAGCGCGTACACGGCACCATGGTTTCACGCGCATTGCGGCGCATGGTATGGACGCATTTAATGTTGGCTACCGCGCGTAGGCCTCCCAGGCAAAAAAAAAATTCATGGGTATTCCCAAAATTCGCTACTGGTTGCTATGCAAATCATGCCATGAACATGGCATGTTCTTGGCATGAACATGGCAAGACATTCTAAATCTTTTGTTTTGTATTTGGCATGAACATGCCATGAAATCCTCTATCAAGGACTCGTGGGCATGAAATTAGGGGGTGAATTTTCAACCCATGAAAAATATAATAATTTTTGCATTATGTGACTTTTATTAGCAGTGATAGAGAAATGGTAGCGAACGGTAGCGAATTATCATGCTGTCAATCAAAATATAAATTGGGTATTAGTTAATTGGGTTGAATATGCCTGCTGCCCTCGGTCATTTTATGATAAGCATTTATTAGTTTAGCCACTCTGTTTTCCACTATCAGCGGTATCCGGGACTGGATTTTGTGTAAACTCGGAAGAAAATCTATTAATATGATGATTATTGGTATTAAATCCAAAACAATGGTCTTCATACATGCAGGTCTTTCTTTATAGCTTTGGCAGTCCTATTGGCAATTTAATGTTAGCGCCAACTGCTACTGCTCTCCTTTCCAATGATTTTATGCTCTCCTTTTAACATGATTAATTGATGTTTTAATAATGCATGTTGGAAAGTCAGTACAGTCTGCATAACATTTACGGATTTAAATTACACCCGATTTCAGTCTTCTTTTGAAATAGTAATACGTGGGCGCTAGCTCATTTTGATAAAATAATAAAATGTGATCATTCGCGCATCATAACATTCTGAATGAAAATAATGAGTTTTCTTCAATTTACTATACATTATCATAAACGATTAATTTGTCGAGAAAGGATTGCAGAACAATAATAGCTTTTAATGAGTGAATGTTCTTAGTCAATTGCTTTTGTTTCATTATGATTCATATCATGCAAGTAACGTTAAACCCTGCTGTGATGGTTTATATACAAGTCTTAAGCGCGCTTCAGACTCCATATTGTACGTACAATATTGTATGTACAATACTTTTCGTGACGTCAAAAAGTATTGCACGTGCAATAAATAGTATGTACCGGGAAAATATATATTGTGCTACAATCGTTGGTTGCTTAATTGATACGTAGTTGCCAAATTTCTAAGAGTGGTAAATTTAGTGAGTGTTCGTGCACGGAATGATGAACATCTTTTATGTCTTTTGTATTCAACTGTACTTAATATTAAAAGGCCTATTAATACTAACGATATCAATAATATTAAAATTGTAATAATAATATAAATGGCGCATTCAGTTCTTATTCATTTATTTATAGATTTATTTATTTAGGCCTATTTGTTTATTTATTTATTTGTTTATTTATTGATTGATTGATTGGTTGATTGATTGCTATTAATATTAAAAGGCCTATTAATACTAACGATATTAATAATATTAAAATTGTAATAATAATATAAATGGCGCATTCAGTTCTTATTTATTTATTTATTTATAGATTTATTTATTTAGGCCTATTTGTTTTATTTATTTATTTGTTTATTTATTGATTGATTGATTGGTTGATTGATTGATATTAATATTAAGGGTACTACACCCCTGGCCAATTTTGTGCCTATTTTTGCATTTTTCTCAAAAATTATAGCGCATTGGTGACAAGTAAGATATGGATATTATAGGGCAAGGACTACAACTACTGCACTGAAAATTCAGCAACTCAAAGCAAGTAGTTATTGATTTATTGATCAAATATTGGTTTTCCCTCATTTTTGACTGTAACTCCACAACTGTTGTCTGTGCTGAAATAAAATTTCCAGTTCAGTAGTTGTAGTCCTTGCCCCTATAATATACATATCTTACTTGTCACCAATGTGCTATAATTTTCGAGTAAAATGCAAAATGTGCACAAAATTGGCCAGGGGTGTAGTACCCCCTTAAAAGACCTATTAATACTAACGATATTAATAATACTAAAATTGTAATAATAATATAAATGGCACATTCATTTCTTATTTATTTATTTATAGATTTATTTATTTAGGCCTATTTGTTTATTTATTTATTTGTTTATTTATTTATGTATTTATTTATTGATTGATTACTGATTAATTGATTTAGCGATTCATTTATACTGACATTTAGTCATATATTGATTTAGTCAGTTATTATTTGTAGGCCTATGTATTTATTCTGGTTTTGATTTGATTGATACTGATATTTTTATTGTTTTTTAAAGTTTTGGCATATAACATTATACATTATAACACGTTGTGTTATGAATTTGCAACAGCTTTTTACATGTTGATATCGTTGAGGCATGTTATGATGGTGTATGTTATAGACCTACTTATGATCATCCCAATACATCCATAAACGTGTTAATGTGAAACGAGATTACTTGATATATATATTTCAGAGTTGAAAGAGTTTCAACTACGAACATAATTCTAAAATATGTCTCTCTGATTGGTTGATTGTCAAGAGGATTACGGCATCCTCAAAGCCTCTTGCTGTAATTCTCTAATAATCGATATCTATTATAGGACCGATCTTTTGAAATCCATACAACCGTGTCAAATGAAATAGTCTCGGATCATAGTTTGTGGACGATACAACATTGATACGTCAGATTTCGGAATTGTATTAAAAATAGGCACAAATCACATTGAAAACAGGTTGAATGCTGGCAAAATTAGATAAAATAACTATGGGTCGAATTTACATTAATCAGTGTCCTGGGCCAGGATAACATTTAGGACTCCTTCGCATTCTAAAACAATACTTTGAACACCAAATGTCCTTGCTTTCATTTTCTCATTTAATTTGTTTTAATTGTAATTAATTTCTTTGTCCACTGGCTCTGTGGTAAATCCGGTATTGCCCAATATTTATCGCCCATTACCCGTGTTAATCTATTTATTTATTAAAATGCACCATCTATTAAATTCCTGTAATGCAATATATAGGCCTAGTGTATTTGATAACAAATTTGTTTTTATTTTTATTGGAATTTGGGTGCCATTACACGATTTCATATATATAAAATATGTTTGGGCATGGCGGAATTAGTATATGATTAAAGATAGACATACTCTTAGGCCCCCTTTTTTCATGTTTGTACATTATTAATATTAATATTTATGTACAAAATGCAAACGAATGTATATATATTTGATTGTTTTGTAAACATTAAATTTGATGTTTACTCATAATTATGTCTGGAAAGTCAGGGAAAAACTAAGCAGCATCGGTATTTAGTTTCCTGGGAAAGTGGATCAGATAAGCAGTGAGTAAAAGCATTCGCCCTAAATCTTTATTTGATTTTTATCTTTTTATGAATTTATTAGGCCTACTGGTAAAGTGCAGAAAAAACCTCAAAACGCACTCTAGGATTTTTCATCAGCAGCAGTAAATTTATCTTGCATAGATTTTCTGGTGTCCTCGCTTGGATTTAGCAAACAATGAACCGTCAGGGTTATAGCGCGGGGATTTAATCTGATTCAACTAGTCGTGGCACGTATATTTATTGCACGTGTAATACTTTTTGACGTCACGAAAAGTATTGTACATACAATATTGTACGTACAATGCGGAGTCTGAAGCTAGCCTTAGTCATTTCTATTGCAGGTATTTCCATGAAAACTTCCTCAAATGTTTGTTGCTCGTTTGTTACAATTTTGACGCATACCAGGGACACATAAATAGCAAATATCATGGACGCACATGAACAGGGCATATTAAAGACCCATTCAGCATGTTCAGTGATTCCAGCGCAAGTGTAAACAAATTAAAATTGCTTATAAATTGCTTAAAAATGAGGAATAAGTCATTCAAATGTCATTTGGTATTTTTGAAATTAAAAATTTGGCAAAAAACGAAGAAAACATCAGTATTGATAAAGTTGAAGCCCCATTCAAATACATGTAGCTAATTTATGTACTGTCAGTATATAAATTATCATGTTCATGTAAAATGTCTTATTTTGTCTTAAATATACACCGGGAATATACAGCTTTCGGCTGAACCACTAACAGGCTATGTTAGCACATCTATGACAATGACAAAGGTACCAAAATCTGAATTTTGATGACTTTTACTATTGTCCGGATGAGCAAATCACTGAATAGGCCTTAAGCATGAAATTGAATGCCAAATGGGCATGAGCGTAAAATTGACCTTCGCTAGTTCTCTTAAAGTTAATTTGCTACTATAAATAACACTAGTAATAGCACTGCATCAATTCCAATGCTTTGATAACAAAAAAATAACGGCAAAGTAGACTTATTCTTTGCTATAAATCAGATCATGCTTTTGTTTCAAAATGCAATTTGGGTTATATTAGTATATTTTGTATCTCAGTGAAGATGTACGGTACTAGTATTTCTCCTTCAAGAATAAGTTTATTCTTGCAGTAGATAGAGGACATCTTATGATGAAAACGGCTAGGGGCTACTTTAGATCTTGGAACGGATTACTCTGAGGCCTAAAACCTCGACCCAAACCATGATCATTACAAAAATTACAAGTCATCCAGAGTCATCGATTCCATGCCTTTGTAAACATTCAGTGGAATCTTAACATATAGTCCTAACCCTCGACCCCCTTTTTTTCGGTGCACCTGTTACTGGTTTCGAACCAATTGCAGTTAAAAACATATAGATTGGGCAACTACTTAATCCATTTTTATAAAAAGTAATCATCATATTCTACTTATTAAAATAATGTGTAATTTTTGCACCAATATGAACTTATTGGCATGATTACAGCTGTGTTGTGTTGATATTGCAATGGGTTAATGATCAAATGTATTATTTTAAAGGTAAAGAATTTAGAATTTAGAATTTATGACGAAACAAACAAACAAAAACTTTGAACTATAAAGAGACACCATATGGACAAACAGGACAATACCATGATGGTCATGATGGTAGGCATGACCTTAAAATTAAATTTGATTTAGAAGGTGCTGAAAACCCATTTAAGTTTATGGCTGCTTACTCCTAAGTAACATATAATTATGGAACAGATACATTTGTAAAATATTTGTATTTATATGATAGAATTGACCGCTAGATGTGAATGTTTTGTTTGTTTGTTGCATGGATGAATGACCACTACCTTCGATCCTTCCCTCTCAAAATGCCTCCATTCTGAATATGGGGAATGCCCCCCTAATATCAAATCATACACTTTTAGTACATATCATTTCTATAATAATTTGCCTTAAAATGTTTATTATATCGCGAATTTCAAAAAAATCAAAATTGTTTGAATAGAGGGACATTCCTTGGATTTAGAATGCAATTTAGTATAAGTTTCAGTTTATTTACCATATAAATTTATCATAAATCGAAACAAACGCAATTAATGGTATTAATTAATCAGTATGTCTGATGTGCTCTCAAGTCTCACAAAAATACTGCGCAAACGTTGCTATCCGGTAGTTTAACGAGCTGCTTAGTTAAACCACAATTGAAACAGCTAGCTATATTTAGAAGACTAGGCCTATATCAAAATAATGTTTGTGCAAAGACCATAATACACATGTATTTAAAGCTGAAGAAATAAAAAGAAATTCGTAAAATAATGTATATACCAAGGCGACGAAAAAAAAAAAACATATTCTACGGGCGAACGAAATTTTCAAGTATTTTTTTTCTGGAGTCTAAAATTACACTAAAATTTCACCAAAATCTGAACAAAAATCTGCAGATTTTTTTGCAAACATATTTTCTCAAAAATGTTCAGCCAAAACTAATCAATTTGGGCCCAAAACGGCTGATTTTACATGATTTTAACCAAATATATAAATAATTCTCCAAAACCCACATGCCCACATTCTGGATCGGTCGGGCCCGTAGAACAGGATTTTTTTTTCGTCGCCTATAAATGAACAGATAAATCATTGCAACGAGGGGTTGAAGACCGAATTCAAGTACGAATTTGTACAATGGCCTGGTGATACATGTGTCATTGGAAAGTCAAGGTTTACAATTGATAGTTTGAGAGAACCATGAACATTGGTCGCTTTATTTCAATTTTTCTATGGATGACTGGAACTTCCATGAACAAACAACAGTCCATCACATGCATGGTGCCCAAAATTATTAGTAGGCCCCACCCAGGTGTTTGGTTTCTGTAACACGTTTAAAACAATGCTAGGCGTTTAATTTTTCATTTACACAGTAAAGGTAGGACACCTTAACACCAAAGTAAACAGAAAGTATTCATAGATTCTAAACATTCAACGTGTTAACTTTAAAAATTGTTTAGAAAGTAAACACACCAAATGTCGAATCACAAATCCAAAATAACCTTCCCTTTGGTTTCAAGTTATCACACTTTGAATTTAAATCTAAATGCATCGTAAGCACTTATAACTCATCGTAAACACCATGTTTAGCTTGTGTTTATATACACTATATATGTTTAGATATCAAACACCAACCTGTATATCTAAACACAAGCTAAACAGTCGGTGGTGTTTAGTCTGTGTTTAGATTATACAGGTTGATGTTTAATATCTAAATATATCGCTTAGGTAAACGGTAGCATTTAGAGTATTTAGGTCGAATACATGATATAGGTGTTTAAAATGCGTTTAGATACAACTCCAAAGTATAATAACTTGTAAACCAAAGGGATGGTTTTGATTTTATTTTGGATTTGTGATTCGAAAGTTACATGATGATAATAACAACGATTTGGCTAAACGCCTAGCGTGTTTAAAAAGTGTTACACCTATAAGCCTGAGGATTTATACTAGTGCAACTGTTATTTGCACAATTTTCATACATTGCCATTAAATCACGCCTAAACAAAAGAAATAACAGGATATGTAGGATATGTGTATCCTTTTTCAACTTTCATTAGGGACCGTTCACAAACACTTTTTAGTTGGGGCCTGATGCAAAATATTTTCGGCACCCCCCATCCCCTTTCCAGGTCTCAAACATATCAGGGCCCCCCCTTTTGACATGAAAATTATGGGTCAACCCCATAGAAAAGCATATAAATTCAATTTTCCCAGGAAAATTTGTGGACATTTTTTTCAAGGCGCCCTTAGGAGGGTCAAAAAAGTTTAGCTCCCCCTTTTTTTGGCATCCCCCCAAACAAGTGTTTGTGACCGGTCTCTTAACAGCAACTTTCATTCAGCACTGCTTTCAAAATTTGTTTAAGGTAGGCCTACCGGTAAGGTACTATGATTAAGCACAGGCTCTGTGCTGTACTCTGATACCTTAGGGGCTGTGCAATAATTATGAGCCCTCGGGGAGGGTAACATTGGGGGGAAGAAATTTTGGCGAGCCGAAAGGGGGGGCAAGCAATTGTTGTCAAGCCGAGAGGGGGGGCAAGCGATTTTTGGCACACATTCATGGGGCGCCTTTTAAATAAAACGCGCTTAAAAGGCTTATAGGAAAACGGTACGGAAACGCTTAAGGGCTGGGGTATGAACGTTTGGACAGTATTTATTTTGGGACATTAGAGCACATCAGACATATCGAATTGCATTCTGAATACGAAGAATGTCATTCTGATATCAAATAATTTTGATTTTTGAAATTCGCAATTTAATACACATTTTATGGCAAATCATTAAAAATTGATATTTTTGATATTTAACAGTACTTGAAGTAAACTTTATAAATCTGATGATTTATACTTAAAGTATGTAGGTGGGATGAAAAGCCGACGATCAATTGAAAATTTTGACCTTTCGTATTGAAGATATGGATTTTTTTCCCAAAACACCAAAAAAATTAGGTCTTTTTGGGAAAAAATCCATATCTTCAATATGAAAGGTCAAAATTTTCAATTGACCGTCGGCTTTTCCTCCCTGCTACACACACTTTAAGAATATATCATTAGATTAATATAATTTACTTCGAGGAATGTTATATATCAAAAATTTGAAAAATATCAAATTTTTATAATTTGTCATAAAATTTGTATTATATTGTGATTTTAAAAAAATGAAAATTATTTGATATCAGAAAGACATGCTTCGTATTCAGAATGCAATTCGATAGGTCTGAGGTGCTCTCATGTCCCACAAAAAATACTGTCGAAACGCAATAAACGCTCATTTTGGATCCCTTAAATATGCAAATTTTCCTGCTCGCTGCGCTCGCAACATGTAGGCTATATAGAGCATTTAAAGTTTGGAAATTGGGATCCCAAAAATTTGGCATGTGCAAGAGAGGGGTGCAAAGGCTGTTTGGCGGACCGAGAGGGGGGCAAGCAATTTTTGGCGGGCCGAGAGGGGTGGCAAGCGATTTTTGGAAATGTTACCCCCGGGCTCATAATTATTGCACAGCCCCTTAGTATGATGCTCGCTACGCTCGGTGCTCGTTTCACTCGCTGTTCGAGAGGCAAGGGTGTAAATCGGGTGGGGGGACAGGGGGACACGTCCCCGTCCCCCTCACTTTTCAAAGTGTGGGGGCAGTGGGGTAGCGTCATAGGGGCACGGGTGGGGAGGCACGTGCTCCTCAATCGATTGCAAAATTTAATAAATCCCATAGGAAAATTGCAAAAAAACGGCTTGTGCCCCCCAATCAGACCTGGTACCCCCCCCCCATCGGATGACCCACGGTACGCCACTGTGGGGGACACAATATCAAATGCCCCCCACATTTTTGTCGTCACCCCCCCGCCAAAAAAAAAAAGAGGGAGGGAGAGAAGAGAAAGAGAGAAAAAAGAGAAGAGAAAAGGGAAAAAAGAGAAGAGAAAAATTTATATTGCCCGTTATATATAATTGAGAAGGTCCATCACTGCCCATGCCTAAACAACCGCACAGTCGGGTCGATTGTAAGAATATACAGGCCTGTGATTATTTAGACATTGCTTGAAGGCAGGTCCTCGGCCCATAAACCTGTAAAAATTACTGTGGGTCGTCGATATCCAGGGCCCGTCACATGTTGTCACCAAACGGACTCAATGATGACTTCAACATCAATCCATGCATGCTTTAGTAATTGCGAATCTCAAATTTCAAGCAAAATGTTGCAAATTGGGTTCGGGACCTTTTTGATTTAAAGCCATGATAGTATAAAAATAATGCACCAAATTACTTCAGTTAGACCTTCAGCAAAATTTTCCAACGTCAACATAAACAATTATTAAGCGGTCTACAAATGGCTTCAATTGGGCCTTCATTTTTACACATTTCCGGATTTATACTAGTGCAACTGTTATTTGCACAGAACAATTTTCATACATTGCCATTAAATCACGCCTAAACAAAAGAAATAACAGGATATGTAGGATATGTGTATCCTTTTTCAACTTTCATTAGGGACCGTTCACAAACACTTTTTAGTTGGGGCCTGATGCAAAATATTTTCGGCACCCCCCATCCCCTTTACAGGTCTCAAACATATCAGGGCCCCCCTTTTTGACATGAAAATTATGGGTCAACCCCATAGAAAAGCATATAAATTCAATTTTCCCAGGAAAATTTGTGGACATTTTTCATGCCAAAATCATGAAAATGGTCCAACAAATGGCTTCAATTTGGTCTTCATTTTGCAAAATATTCTCACTTCTGAGACATCAGTGATTATAATAATTGTCATAGTGTCCCCCTTACTTTCAAAAACAGATTTGCGCCCTTGTCGCGACAAGGAGAGAGGCATCGCGATTTGTGAACGGGGCTAGACGCTCACAGCTCGCTTCGCTCGCTGTTCGAGAGGCGTCGCGATGTGTGAAGGGGGCTAGTTCTCATAGGCCTATTTGAGGCTTCCGTCATGTCCGTTGGTCTGATTTTGACTATCATCCAAAGACCCGTATTTTGAAAAATTCATGTTCTCACTTGGTACTTATTTGTACGGATTATTTTTCGACGGGGGTGTGTGGCTTGAGCTCTCGAACCCTTACCCATTTCCAAGGGTAATTTTACCGAAAATAGGGACCCATATCTAATGATTTTCAGAAAATAAGGACCCGTTTGAGCTTGAAAATAGTAAAAGTAACATGTTTTTCACACATAGCCCCATAGGCGTAGATCCGGGGTGGGGGTGTAGGGTGAGGGTCCATACAATCACCCCCCATGTTGACGCCTGTATGTGGGTTTCTGACCAAATTTACCTTATATTTGGGCATTTTAGCCCCCCGGGGGGGGGACTCAACTTTGGAAGTGACGGTATGTGCCGGTCAATAGGCCCCCTCTTTTGACTATACCCGATGACCCCTTTTTTAAAAGTCATACCCGATGACCCCCTTTTTTTAGTTGCGGCTACCCAATGACCCCTTTTTTTGGTTGCGGCTACCCAATGACCCACTTTTTTTCTAGATTTTCTAGAATAGCATCATCAAAATGCCAAAACTTTTATCCCGAAGCTTTTAAAATTTTGCTCCATTTTTTCACAATTTCCTACCCGATGACCCTTTTTGAAATCTTATACTAAATGACCCCCTTCTTTCAAAAAAATTATACCCAATGACCCCTTTTTAATTGTACCCAATGACCCCCCTTTTTGAAAATAACGCTTTGTACCCGATAGACCCCTACTTCGCGACGCCGGTATGCACATACCCGTCACTTCTAAAGTTGAGGGCCCCCCCCCCCCGGATTTTAGCTCCAAAAGTGTAAATTTTTTCGTGCTTCGCGGAAATTTATTACTCTTTTGCACCATTTTCATCAGTTTAGCTTCAAAAATGCAAATCGCGCGCATTTGTACAATGAACTTAGGGCCTATTCTGGTGCTGGATTCACTATACTTCAAGATTAAGAAATCTACGCCACTGAAAATTTAAAAAGGAGACACATGTATTTTTAAGGACTTTTGTGGAAAACCTACCCATTTGGGCGGCACATCCCCGATAGCGTTTGTACGCGAAGGAAGGATGGCAGGCATAGGCAGGCGTTTGGAAATCTTGATATTCCATTGGTCATTCTAATAATTGAGAACATTTTTGTGGGCACTCATTTGAAATGTATATATATTATAGAAATGAATGTGCACAAATTATTTGCATGTTCTAAAACAATCATTATATCCTTCAAAACAGGTATATTTATTTACACCCATTTGCCTTTATGCTAAATCCAAAAATGTCAACATTATTATAGGCATATACGGGACGAATTCGCATTCAACTATGGTAAAACTATAGGACTCATCCTTGATTTGGGGCTTTTATGTAAACATTAGGCGTACTGGTTGGTTGTCCTAAGGATATAGATTCTAAACTTCTTGGTGTATACGTTTTTTTTATTAGTCATCCCTGTAATATTTAGTGAAAACTCCGGTTGAAATCAATGATTTTAGAGTAGAAATAACAATATTAGCATATATTTTGTGTATAGGCCGAAAAAAAAAAAAAAAATGTCATGTTCTCACCCAATATGACTCCACAGGAAAGGGTTAGGGTTAGGGTAATTGTTAGGGTTAGGGTAAGTGTTAGGGTTAGGGTTAGGATTTAATACAAATTTGCGTCCCGTTATGGTTGCAGAAAAAATTACGCGGCTCGGACCTGAAGCTACCCATTATAATTATATCAAATAAATATAACAGTATGACATGTAATATAGAAAATTCGGAGATTCCAGCTATACTATACAATAGATCAAGTACAGCTAAGTACACGATTTCGTCTTTTGGTCAAATTCATTAATCGCACTTATATAGCGTGATTCGTCCAAATCACAATTTCAATATACGTCGAAAAGTAAGATTTATCATTAATTTTTGGTGGACATTAAAGATCGCCTGATGAAACATAAATCACAAGCATACAATAAACTCAATTTGTTCAAAATGCTCGATTCGTCACTCTGCCGAATTCATAACGATATGTAAGATGGGAAGATGTTGATTTGATATCCTAAGCTGTTTTTTAAATTAACCAAAATAATTAAGGTCCTGCTGCAAAAAAAAACCAAAAAACTGAAAACAGGAAAATACACATTTTCTTTCAAGAAGGCACTGTTTTAATTTGTCTTAAAGTCACACGGAAAATTACCATACTTAAATATCTAGGGAATCTTGCTAAAACGCACCCATTTAAATTAAAACAACAGCAACACCAACAGCAACAACAACAAAACGTCATGTGGTGAAAATAGCACCCTTTTTAACACTTTTCGGACGAGAGTTTATAGCAAGTCATAGAGCGAGTTACATCTATCTAATCACCTACATTTAAAAAATTGTTGACTTCAGTTAAATATAAATTTTCTTAGTTTTTTGTGTCATCGCATTTCTAGTGGACATGAGAAAACTAGGGGTCATATGGTTTGGACCACGCCAAAAAGGATCTGTTTTTTTTAGTAATTGAAAGGAGGCTCATGTTCACTTTTCTTGAAAGGGGTCCTATGGTTTTGGCCGGGACGAGGCACTCAACTTAAGTAGTGACGGTTATGTGTGCCTACACACTTAAAACTACGGGGTCAAAAAATGACCCAAACAGGGTCATTTTTGACCCCAGCATAGTTATCAACTAAACACCATACCACTAACGGGGTCATTTTGACCCCATTGGTCGGGGTCATTGCAATGACTACGTATTTGGGTCAAATAGTAACCCCATTGGGGTCAAAATATTACCACATTTCGGGGTCAAATGAAATGACCCCTTCAAAAGGGTTGCCTTATTGGGTTACTTAATGACCTCATTTCGGGGGTCAAATGAAATGACCCATTTGAAAGGGTTGTTTTATAGGGTTACTCAATAACCACATTTAGGGGTTGTTTGGATTTTTTTAGTAGGCCTATGGTCATGCTGGTCCCACCAGGACATAAGTGTGTTTCTGCACAGAGAAAGCATTACATAAACAGCAAACTGGAAAATGCATCTGTGTATCACACTCACACGCAGTCAGTCATCGCCTATGACAGTTCACGTATTATAAGCTTACATGATATAAGCTTATAACAACTGCAGCCAAGACACCGGCCACAACAGCATAAAATGAATCTGCGTGCATAGACAAGGGTCTATGCATCCTTGCAGTCTCACTTTTCAACTAACTTTTCATATTCCATCATGCAGACAAGCACACACGACAATCCGTTGAGCTGCACAATCAGAACAAATATGGCGCTGATGTGACCACGCGGGAAGCCGATGCACAACGGTGTGCAAATAGTTCCGAAATGCAAGTCATTATAAAGTTGACAAATTGGGTAACTTCGGTCAAAAAATTAGTTTTATTTATTAATCAACAAACATTAATTGCAGCTCATGTTTAAAAGTTTTAAACTCATTTATGAATTGAGATTTTCAAAGCGGAAGATTGAAACTGATATCAATGTGCGACGGTATCGGCAAAATGACCACTAAGTTTTTGACCACGTTCGTCGTGGCTAAAATGACCTCGTGAATGTGGTCAAATTAAAACAGTACAACCCCCTTGAAGGGTCAAAACAACCCCAAACGTGGTCAATTCAAAATGACCACGGAAAATATAACCCCATAGTTTTTAGTGTGTATACGGATACCGGCGCGGCGTTGCGAAGTATCGCGATACAAAACGTTATTATGAAAAAAGGGAATCATTGGGTACAAACAAAATGAAAACAGGGGTCATTGGGTATAATATTTTGAAAAAAGTGGGTCATTGGGTATAACAAAAAAAATAAAAAAGGGGTCATCGGGTAGACAATTTGAAAAAAAAATGGAGCAAAATAATATTTTTGGGTTGCCGCACTTTAAAAAGGGGTCATCGGGTGTGATTTTTAAAAGGGTTCGTCGGATACATTCGTCTTTACAAAGGGGGACCTCTTGACAGGCACCTTTAAAGATAGGTGCTCCCGGGTTTGGTACGTGTTGTAGGAATCGAAACCCTGACCTTCAACTCGGCTTAGACTCGGACACAACTGGAGTCGAACTTGGACTATAGACTTGGATTCCAAAGTCGAAGTTGAGTGTAGCTGATACTTTAACTCTTTGCTTGAACCATTGAAATTAATAGGAAATGCACAGTGGTACCATTGGAATATGGTGAACCCTATTTGCGTCGGTTTCTAGAAAAGTGGTGGCTGCGTATAATATAATAGGCCTACATGCAGGATTCTACGGGTACGCCCCGTCAATCCAAAATACTGTCAGTCCGAACAACCGTCAGTCCTAATTTTTAGGCCCAACCCTAACCCCAACCCCAACCCTAACCTTACCCCTAATCCTAAACAAATCGGACTGACTGTGGTTCGGACTGTTCGGACTGAAGCTGACTGACGTGGGGACTCCGATTCTACAAGTTAACTTAGAGTACTCCTGAACATCTTCGGATGCATGTAGGCCTATATCACACCTTTTGGACCTTTCAGTGACAAATACTACAGGAAACATGTGAGCATAATTATATGAACATGAACATGAGGGATGGGGATATTTTCCCCAGTAAAACAATATTATGGTCAACATTTGATTATTTTTTAACAAAAAGACCCACTCATCACATAAAATCATTGGTTGATGGTTGGGAAAAAATGTGGACTTTTAAAGTTCAAATTGCCAAAAAGAAAAATAATAATAAAATAAACATGGATTCTTTGGGTGACAGCGGATTCATAATAATTGAGAGGTCTTACGACGGTTCTCAGTGTACGTTCCCCAGGTCTTGCTTCATTGCATGATTGAACTTTCAAATTATGAAACTGCTCATTTGTTATAGTTGCAAATTAGGTTGGCAATTTTTTTCTGTCAACGTCATAATAATTAAACCTCGCTCTTAACTACGGTATGTTCATGTCAATATAAAAAAAAACCACCCTAAAACGGGACGTGTTTTGATAAAAACGTACCCCAAAACACCCATAACACACGTTGGTGCTAATGATTGATTTTAGACCGTGGTGGTACGACTCTATTGCAGACTTGGATTCAAGTTAGGCTCGGACTCAAGAAAGGTGGAGTTTATAGACCCCAACACTGGATTTTGCACTTAAATATGTCTTTTTGAATTTACATGTATTTTATTATTTTGTTAATTTTGTTTTTGTGAAGCTCGGGGGTCATAATGTTTTCCTCATCTTTGAAAGGGGTGGGGAAGTACCGTATGCATTTCCTTTGAAGACTTGCTGTCTGCTCCTGGCCCCTCCAGTTGGAATAATAAACGGATCCTTTAATTATTCAATCTGCTGAATCATGCCTGATGTCATTATATTAATCAGATTTGGATAATTATATTTTAAATTAATACGTTGCCCACGATTCCTAGACGTCTTTGAATGAAATCTCTTCTCCTCAAATTCATTACATTCAGTCATGCATGCATGCGCAATCATCTTAGCTCCTCTCAAAAACGGTGCTCCTCCGCGAAAAGGGATTTTATGAATAATTCAAATTACTGGACTCACGTATATTGTATGATCAGGAAAGTTGAAACTTTCTTTTTCAACTTTCCTGGTATGATCAAGCAATTGTTTTCAACTTTCCACAGCACAATCGGAAATTTTGACATATGAATACACCAGTATGTGTTACTTCTCAAACCCAATTCTATCCAAATCTCATGATGAATTGACGGATCCAAATTTGATGAGAGAATGATAATGTTATAATTAATTTAATTTAATTTTAATTTATGAAATAAACCCTTGTGTCGAGTGTAAAAAGTTACTATTCGTTTATAGCTATATATATAAGCGGGACGGGTGGGAAAAGAGCTTTAGGGGCTGTGCAATAATTATGATATCCCCGGGGATAAAATTTCCAAACAGCTCGCCCAAAATCGCTTGCCCACCCCCCTCTCGGCCCGCCAAAAATCGCTTGCCCCCTCCCCCATCTCGGCCCGCCAAAAATCTTTGCCCCCCCTGCACATGCCAATTTTTTGGAATCCTAATTTGCAAACCTTAAACATGTTAAATGGTATATATACATGTTGCGAAAACGTATTTGAAACTTACAAATTAGAATTAGGTGTATTTATGTACAAAATAATGTCTTAATCAATTACCAAACTCGTTTCACAACTTCTTTACAAAACGTTCTGATATCCACAACTATCACACAAGAAACAGCAACAATTATAATCAAACAAGAAATAAAAAGATTTTTACTGATGAAGTAGTCAGAACCACAGGCCCAATCCTGTGGAACTCCGTAAATAAAAATGTCAAAGAAGCTAAATCATTGAAAAACTTTCGAAAAAAATACAAATTGCATCTTTCCTCATCATACGTTTAATTCTCGGAGCAAGTTTTTAAGTTTTATGTATCTTATGCGATAGTCTCTCATTTTGCTTTTCTTTTCTGTCTTATAAAAGGGGGTGATCAATTCTGGCCTTATTGGCCTTATGATCATTCCCTCCATAATCGTTTCGTTTAATCTATTTTTGTAATAATGTATCTAATAAGTATTTGTCTGTTTGTTTGATTTTGGAAAATAAAGTTGAAGAATCGATTTAAGCGTTTCCGAACGGTTTTCCTAAGCCTTTTTAAAGGCGCCCCAAGAATGTGTACCAAAATCACTCACTCCCCCCCCTCTCGGCTTGCCAAATATTGCTTGCCCCCCCACACTTTCGGCTCGCCAATAATTTCCGCCCCCCCCCCCCACTTATACCCTCCCCCATGCTCATAATTATTGCACAGCCCTTTAGTTAACGAATAACCGGCAACGGTCGAACAACGTTGGTGTGTATGGAAAGAGGAGAGTCTGGTTTTTGCTTGTAAACGGTGAGGTTGGGGGCACTCCCACTTTGGAGGTGCGCGTATGTAGGGCTGTAAAGACCCCCTCCCCCTTTCAGCGTCGCTGTCACCCAAAGACCTCCTATTTGTTTACGAACACATATTCTGTCACACCCCCTATTTTTCCATTTGACCTGTCACCCAAAGACCCTTATTTTTCAATTTGAACAGCAACTTTCATTTATCATTGATTTTGTTACTTATTTTGAAAAAAAACAAAGAAATTTGAAAAAAATAAATAATTTGAAGCCATTTAGAACAAAATTAGTTAAATGTTCAAGGTTTCTGTGGCACTATTGCGGCTCTCACCCAAACAATGCCAAAGGCTCACCCAACGACCCCCGGCATATTTTGTACATTTTGCTGTCATCGTATCCCAAAAACCATGCTCTCACCTAAATGACCCCATGTTTTAGAAATTGCTCTCACCGAATGCCCCTTACTATCAGCTGTACACCTATATCCATTTCATATTTACGTGCCCCTCCCCCTCCGGGGGGGGGGGAGGGTAGAGGTAAAATCTACAATGTTCTACATGGGTACTATAGCAGATATGAGCTAATTTACTAGGGTTTTTGTTACACACAATTTGCATAAAACTCGGCAATGGATCTCACTTGACAAATATGAGTAATGATGAAATTTCTTCACGATCGATAGGCCTATTTATTTATTCATTTATATTGACGTGCTCCCCCCCCCCCCCGGATCAACAATGTTCTACATGGGTACTATAGCAGCATTATAGTTGAAAAATTGTGAAATGTTACAATACAAAGAGTTCCAAATTAGTTGCAACAAAACATCCCAGCAAACACAAAACGTTTTCGACATCATTCGCAAAAGGTTATAAAAGGTTGTCAGAAAACGTTTAAATGTCGGGTTATATAAAGGGTATATTAAGGGTATAAAACGTTTTCATAACATTAAAAATCATTTTTGATAATCTACTGCTCAGCAAACAAAAAATGTTTTAGAGAAAACGTTTAAATGTCGGGTTATATAAAGGGTATAAAACGTTTTAATAACATTTCAAAAACATTTTTTTTAACTTGATACAAAACATTCTAAACAGAATGTTATTGTGGGGTTGAAAAAATATTTTGCGAAAAATGTTTGCCCAAAATATTTGTAATAACGTTTTAAAAACGTTTTCATAACCTTTATATAACCCGACATTTAAATGTTATTAAAACGTTTTGAAAAGAACATTTTAAGAACATTTCTGTGTTTGCTGAGTGCAAATATTTTAACATAATGTTATTTAAGTGTTGAGAAAATATTTGGCAAAAATGTTTGCAAAAATAGTTTACAATAACATTTTTGAAAACATTTTAAAAATATTGTTGTAGTGTGTTTTCATACAAAACGTTTTAAAACGTTTTCATGACCTTTATATAACCCGACATTTTAATGTTATTAAAACGTTTTTATGTAAACCAAAAGCCAAAATATAACTTATTAAAAACGTTTTTAAAACGTTTTTGTGTTTGCTCCATAATTTGTTGCGATTATGCCCGGGGGGGGGGGGGGCACTCCAACTTTGGAGGTGACGCGTATGTAGGGCTGTTAAGACCCCCTTTTCAGCGTCGCTGTCACCCAAAGACCCTACGAACACATGTTCTGTCACCCGAAGACCCCCTATTTTTCCATTTCATCTGTCACCCAAAGACCCTTACAAGTTCAATTTTAACAGCAACTTTCATTTATCACTGATTTTGTCACTTATCTGAAAAAAACAACGAAATTTGAAGCCATTTAGAACTAGAAATTCGATTTTCGAGGTTTCTGTGGCGCTGTTTCGGCGCTCACCCAAAGATTCCATTTAAAAAAAGGTCATGTTCTCACCCAATGACCCATGATATTTTTTACATTTTGCTCTCACCCAATGACCCCATATTTTTTACATTTTGCTCTCACCGAATGCCCCTTAGTGCGAAAGCGCCAGCCCTACACCTATATCCATTTCAAATTGAAGTGCCCCCCCCCGGGCGATTATGTCTTGAAACAATAATAATAGTCAATTATTATGCGCATGTGATGGCTATAAATTCAACAAATTTTAACATGTCGACGCGTCTCTAAATCAAGCGTCACATTGTTCACACAAAATTAGGCATCAGCTAACAGAAGTTACCTAAGTCACCCAAAGACCCTTACAAGTTCAATTTTAACAGCAACTTTCATTTATCACTGATTTTGTCACTTATCTGAAAAAACAACGAAATTTGAAGCCATTTAGAACTAGAAATTCGATTTTCGAGGTTTCTGTGGCGCTGTTTCGGCGCTCACCCAAAGATTCCATTTAAAAAAAAGGTCATGTTCTCACCCAATGACCCCATATTTTTTACATTTTGCTCTCACCGAATGCCAGAAATCATGCCAGAAATCATGTTTATGTCTTGAAACAATAATAATAGTCAATTATTATGCGCATGTGATGGCTATAAATTCAACAAATTTTAACATGTCGACGCGTCTCTAAATCAAGCGTCACATTGTTCACACAAAATTAGGCATCAGCTAACAGAAGTTACCTAGCTGATACACATAGATGGGTTGCCAGTCGCATTTAACAACAAACAAACCTCGACATGGTTACTCCAATCCCTACTTTTCAAGTATATTTTTAAGCCTCATTTAGCTTCTTAATTACAGTGGTTACGTTTGTGAAATAAATCACTTAAAAATATATAATAATCCATTAATCAGTTGATGGAACCACCTGAATTATTGTTATAGCAATAATAATAGCCTTTTAACCCACAGGATGGAATAATTTATACTATCTACCGTAATTGGTGGAATTGCAATATTCGTTTGAAAACCAACAAAATTCTTTTTTATCAATATTGGTTTGATCGTGGTATACACATACCCTCGAGGATCTTAATAGAGGGTGTAATTTTAGTAAATCTTTTGAAGATCTTGTTCTTGAATTTGATATCTCTATATTAAAGACAGAAGAAAGTACAATTATCTTATGAAAGGAATTTCGATTGACTGGCTTTATAACCCCCCCTAATGTCCAGGAAAGTATTTTTGATAAGATTGTTGGAAGCTTGTTTGAAAATGGCAAAGTATTCATACACTATTTTGAAAACACATAATGGACCTGCCAAAACTGAGAGCTTTTGGATTGATGCTTTAAATATGGATCAGGATACGGATTGGAATGAAGTACATAATAATAACTTTTCTTGCAGTATTGAAACTCAACTTATGGCTTTTTACTTTAAAGTGTTTCAGAGAGCAATTTGCACAAACAAGTTACTTCATAAAATTGGTTGAATCGGTCCCCATTTTGTGGTTTTGTAATAATTCTGAGGAATCCTTGGTGCATTTTTTTTTTGTGATTGTGAAAAAATATCAAATGCTTGTGGAACCAATTTATTGAAAGCAAAACTGGTGATTATTACAATCTATAACTGCCAAAAATGTTTGGGATTAATGTATATGACTCTGAGCACAGAATTGTAATCAACTTTCTTGTATTATGTTTGAAGTTTTATATTCATAGATGTAAATTTCAAAAGACTCCTCCCAGTTTCCAAGCTTTTATGAACTTTGGGAGAATGAAACTAAATACAGAATATAGGCTTGCCGAAGGTAAAGGTAAATTGGGCAAACATTTCAAGAAATTTATGTTTGAAGTCACTTTGCCTGCCAATCTGTTTTTATTTGCATTTCCTCTTTTTTAAACTATTTTTTTTCTCATTCTGCACCTGATGAAAATAACATGGGAAACTTGTCCTTTTGTCTGTGTCATTGTTTGTGTTCGTTTTGTTTTGTTTTGTCCTTTTTAAAAAAAAAAAAAAAATTTATATCTTAAAATCAGCCATCTTTTATAGTGTGTAATTTGTTAATAAATCAGTATGGCTGTCGAAAGATACGAGCGTACACTCATAGAAATTGTTCGTTGGCATTACTCAGTTAGTTGATGTAAGTCGTTGCGTCAACTTTCCGAGTAATGCCAACGCGTACAATTTGAGTAACGCTGACTCGATATCATTATGTTGGTCGCACTCATTTGCACTTACTTTATTGAGTTGTTACAACTCAGAAAATGAAACTAGCCTAGGTTAGCATAATTTTCTAGAGGTGTGCTATAGTATACCAAATTTTGCACTGATTACAAAAATAAATATTTGAATACTACTAATTGTGCAGAAATGATCCAATTACGTGAATTTAAACTTAAAAGTAACAAAGTACCAAATTGAAATAACTCAAAACAATAAATACCAGTAACTTAATAAGAACGAGTAACATCAACTTACATGTTGAGTTACAATAACTCAACTAATTGGTTCTTTGAACCTTGTTTATTTTTCTAAGTTCCCTGAACTTGAATTCAGAAGTTGGCATTGCCAACAAAGTTGATTAGTTGACGGAACTTTTTGAGCTTTTTCAGCATTTTTTAAGTTCGGATAACTAAAATGAATTTTGTTTTGCCAACTTTTTCACTATTTTTGAGTTGTCCAAACTTACTCCTTTTGAATTGCGCCAACAAGGCGAACAAGTCATTTCTATGAGTGAATAAACATTTCTGTGCCTGTTGGGTGTAAATATTTTAACATAATGTTATTTAGGCCTAAGTGTTGACAAAATATTTGGCAAAAAATGTTTGTAAAGCTACAACCACGGCCAAAATGTGTTGGGACACTTATGGAAAACGTACACTATATTATGGCCGTATTTCCGTTATTTTTAACGTGATAAAGTGGCGGTTTCTACAGTGTCAAAAAAAAAGGATTTTAATATGGTAAAAAAACTTGAACACTTTGGGGAAATGTCCACTTATCAAAATCAGCTTCCCCCTCCTAAATAAATTATGGCTACACCCCTAAGTATGCCACTAATCTCTCACAATATTCTTTGTGTTTTATTGCATTATATAATTTGCATTTATCATAAAGTTATCTGCATTTATCATTCTTGCATTTTGTGTAATTGTTGCATGTTTAGTGATTGGTCTTGGATATGGAGTTTAAATTTTTGTTGATTTCTAAATGTTTACTCAATCAATCTAAATCAGAGGCTCCGGAAGATTTTGAATATTGGGGGGCCCAAAATTTGTGGCCTTCTCCGAGGCGCGAAACGCTGAAGGGGGTGGGTTACATGAATTGTGGGTTACATTTTGTATTATACCCTAAAATAATGAATTTTACCTTAAAATTATGAATCTGACCCTAAAATTATGAATTTTACCTGAAAATTTATGAATTTGACCCTAAAATTATGAATTTGACCCGAAAATTTATGAATTTTACCCTAAAATTATGAATTTTATCCTAAAATTATGAATTTTACCTCAGATTATTGGGGGGGGGGGCTCTAGGGTACTTGGGCCCCCCCACCAAAATTATTGAGGGGGCTGGGCCCCCAGGCCCCGGCGGTTCCGGAGCCACTGTAAATCTAAAACTCTAAAAATACAAGACAGGAAAGTATGAAGGCCTTTTATAAAGTTCTCTGAACGTATGAATATGTACAGTATATCATTTATTATAATTCTCTGAACCAGCAGAGAGCAAGCAACATTTATTGGATATAGGGTCTGTAAATTGTACAAGTGGGTTGATCATAAATAAATTAACCTCTGCATGCACTAGGATCCACAACATACTCATCTATCAGGGGAACAGTTCTTAATACATTTGTACATTCATCCTTTGAAGTGTTGGGTACAAAAACTCATACTCTGCAACGTGAGGTCCAATTTTGCACTATGATTATGAAATTGAGGTTATTGGACTATGCCATTGGGATGAGACTCTTGTGGTCCATAGTGATGTAGATACATCAATATTTTCTCAGCAAATTACATGAAATTACCTTCAAATGTCAACTCTCATCATGAATCATGATTGTAAAACTAGTCACCGCTGGTTTTTATACTTGAAACAAAGGATATGATTTGAACTTGAGCAAACATCCAAATTCAAAGGTTGCAGTTTGCTCCATGCCCCATGCCTTCATGATTTGGACACAAAATGTTCTTGTATAAGATAATAATGGGGGTCTCCTTGGTTGAAAGTATCATATGGGGGTGTGCCACGGTTTTGGGGTACCTTTTCAACGATTTTGGTATATCAATGGGTGGGTTTTCAGTGGAGACCAATGCGCCTAATTGAGCGCATTTGAGCAAAAAGTGCCCTTAAAAGTTCTCAATTAGGGCAAATTTGTCGAAAATCGGTATATCGATGGGTATTACCCCAGCAAAAAGTACGCAGAGAAAGTCAGCATCCGAAAGTCTGCATGGCACATCTCCGTGCAAAATTTTTCGAAGACACCCCCAATAGTTGCGGGACCCGCGGAGGTGCCCTGGTTGAAAGTATGCAGTGATGTGCCACGGTTTGGGGGTAGTTTTTCAGCCGGGGATTTCAATATGAAATGGATGTAGGTGTAGGGCTGGCACTTTCGCAGTAAGGGGCATTCGGTGAGAGCAAAATATCAAAAATATGGGGTCATTGGGTGAGAGCATGTTTTTTTTGGTATTCGGTGAGAGCAAAATGTACAAAATATGGGGTCATTGGGTGAAAGACGGACCAATTGGGTCTAAATTAGGGGGCTTTGGGTTGGAATATGACTTTTTTAAATGGGGTCTTTGGGTAAGAGCCAAAAGATACCTCGAAATTTTGTGAAAAGTGGACTTTCTTCCCCAAATATGGACCTTTTTTTGATCAAAAAACTTTTAAAACCGATTTTACGCACACAAATTCTTAAATTTTGGGACTTTTTGTAAACTTTTGCACATTTTTTTAGGGGGGTTGCTAGGGAAAGGTCATTGCAAGATTGTTTCTCTACATGAAAAGGCTTATTAACATGATTAAAGTCAAATCTTTTTCTTCTCCTTCAATGCAGTGTAGCATGCAAACTGCAAATGTGAGCGAGTGATTGGGAGGCAATATGAGTGCGCGAAATCTGCTATTTTAACAGTTATCTAACATCATGATTTTTGGACATTTTGAGGTGTTGCAAGATTTTGTTTCCCTCTGCTTGCAGCGAGATTTTTATCCTTGGCTAGTGCAACAAGATGTTTGTTTCTAACCCCCCTCCGTTTAATTTGTGTGTCCCTAATTATACTACTATTCAGGTGGAACTTTAGTCACAACACTACATGCAGATTGCACTCTAATAGTGCGATCAGCATAATGTGGATATTCTATACAGGTCTTTATCCCTGTTCTTTGACATCTATGGTTCAATGCATATAGTACCGAGTGAACATTGTAGTGCAGGGCGATATATTCAAAATTTTATTCATCTATTGCTATGTAGTTAATCCGATTAATTACGTCACTTCTAAGTGCTATGGCAAATAATTATAACCAGCAGAACTAAATCTATATTTCTATTGTGGCTTGCAAAATCATTTTATCAGTGGGTACATTCGCGTGTTGATTTATGACAAAATTGGTAGTCGGAATTGAAAAATGGTGCAGAAAGTTGTGAAAAATCCTTCATTAGCGAACTATATTACTTTAAAGGTTGATAAAAAAACCATCTTACACTAAATGACTGAATTTCACTCCTAAATTTTTAACACTAGAATTTGAAAAAAAAAAATAGTATCAAGCATTATAGTTTTTCACGACAGTTCCTGAAAAAAATAAAATTATTGCTTTTATTTGGCTGAGAAAATTAATTTTACATTGAAAACATTTTGCTCATTTCAACACCAAATTCGATAGTTTGTATTGCCTCATTCAATGACTGAGTGAGCCTTGTACAACTATTACTATCATGACTATTATATAAATCGGTTGAGAGATCTGCCTGTATTTAGATATACTATAGCAAAATTTACCAAGGATATTGGTATCAAAGAATGAGAGTCGTGTTCAGACGGGGGCAAACTTAGGGATTGGAATACTTGAGCGCGTTCACACGGCATATTTCCCCAAGTTTTTGCTCGAGAAGTCCTCCGTGTGGACGTGCCTAATGACTTCAAAACATTAATGTCCACTTGTCAAATTTAATTATGATGGCTACCATAATTTTCTTTGTGCCAATTTAATAACTGAGCAAGTGTGAATGCATGTATGGTGTCATGTTCAAGTACATGTTGTTTATGTTATGTTTCAAATCCATGTTCTGATATTTTGATTATAGTAAACATGGTAAATGTATTGCATAATTACATATTTTCACAAAATAAACTAAATACATGTAGGCCTAAAGTAAACATGAAGTAAGGCCAAGTAAAAATAAAAATATGTTTCTCGTCCAGGTTTTTAAAATTAGGAGGATGAGGGCTTTTTATTTTCTATTTTTTATTGGAAAACGACGCTAAATACCTGTATTTGGCACCATATTTGGGGTATTCGACATACAGATTGATATCTGAGAAAAATCAGGAGGCCCTTTTTATTTTATTGTTTTGAGAGGAAGGTCCCTCTAGTGATCACAAAACTCTTCTTAAATGATGTATTATGCATTAACAATGCCGTAAAATAAGTCAACTTCTGAAACATCTTTTTCAACAAGTTAAAACTGAAAGTTTACAAAATAAAAAGAAATTTTCAAAATTTTCAAAAAAGGAGGAGGGCGCGGACGAGAAACATGTATTTTTTTTACTCAGCCTAACCTTTAAAAAAAGTTTAGGCCTACTCACTTTGTGATTATATTGAGTAAACAAAAAAAAATGTGGGAAGTGAAATTACCCCGGGGAAATTACTTCACTTGTCTGATGAACTTCACATATTTTTACATCCTCATAAAATGTGTGTATATGGGATATGACATAAAAACAATTGGAGGGAAATTTGTTTCCATTGTCAGTTTATAGAATCAGTGTCATGAGTGCAACATGAACTCTGTTCAACATTTGATATTAAGTTTATCCATCTTGATTCTGATCAAAACATTTCCACTAAACCGTCATATTATGTTAAATTGGTTAGTATTCATACCAACTAGGGAATGGGTTGAAAATGGCACGGCATATTTTGATTATACTCTTTTGGACTAACATAATAATAAATAATAAATAAATTTTGGATTTATAAAGCGCCTTTCTCCAGATCTTAGAGGACTCAAAGCGCTGTAATTTCGCTGCAGTGGTGAATCATCACAATCAGATCGTATCAACTATGGAACAGGGTGGAGCTATCAACATACATTTAAATATGGGATACTTTTGAATTGCTCAAACCTAAAATTCCCGACAGTGAAAAAATACTGTGTAATGACCATCACAGGAATTTATAAAATTATATTTAAAAATCAATCATAAATAATATAGTATATAATCATACTATATTATTACCATTTAAGCAGCCCATTCATGTGGATGTCTCATCATCACATGTGTATGAATATGTGGTGATTCTATTATTTAAAATGTTTAATATCGGTATAGGCCCTACATCATCATGATCATCCGGCTTGCTTACTGTATGATTTGATAAAATACCCAATATCTTTCACAACCATAAACAATAGAGGGAGCTATGGTAATTATAAATGTATGTTGATAGCTCCACCCACTAAATTGACGCCCTTGAATAAGGAATTCATGGCATGAAAGTAGAGAAAATTTGACATTGACCGTGATTCATGCCCATGAAACCCATGAACATGCCCTGAATATGTCAAGGCTCTTACAAAAAGCACGACACAAATAAGCATGAAATTTCATGTGTCAGGGTAAAAAATCAGCCAAAACTTCCCAAATTCGCGAAAATTCATGCACGTTGCTAGCGAAAATAGGGCATGTTCATGGCATGTTCATGGCATGATCTTGGCATGTTCATGGGCATGACTCATGCCTAAATTTTTGCCTGGGCTACGTATGTTTGTCTGGGTGTGTACGTGACTGACTGCTTCTCTGATACAGTGGCGGATCCAGGAATTTGGGAAGGGGGGCACACTCAGAAGTTTTTTGCTGCCACCTTTTTGAATGGCCACGAAGCACCATTGTGTCGCGCGCCGTGCAGCCGGCTGTGTCCCCTCAGAATTGGAAACAGGGTCAAAGCAAAGGCCTTGAAGCCATTTCGGGGATCCTTGGGTGTAAGCTGATGAAAAGGTGGGGGGGGGGTTATTGGGTGACAGATTTGCACAAAATGTCCACTTTTCAGATGGAATGTTAAAATATGGCCAACAGAGTCGTTCAACTGTTCAGTATAGCCCGAAAAGATTAAATGATATGGGTGTGGGTGAGCCCACTTTAGCATGTTTAGTGGAACTTGAAAGTCCACATTTTGGAAATTCTGCGGCCCCCGCAAATAAATCCTGGCTATAATGTAGGCCTAGCTATTAACACGGGCTCGCTTAAAATGTTTTGCTGCAACTTTTAAACATGTTGCTTACATGTTTTATACCATTATAACCCGAAATTGAAACTTTTTCTAGCAATCTCTTCTAACATTAATGTCATTATGTTTGTTGGGATAAAGTTAAAATCAACCATTTTGTCACGAGCTGTTTCAAAAGAAATCTGAGGGATTGAGTGAGTAACAACATTATCACAGGTCTGAATATTCACTTAAAGTTATTTAGCTTCTTTAATATGACACGAGCTAACATATGATTATCAAGCTAACATGGTCATTTAATACTATAAGCCTACTGGATGAATAATCTACATTCTACACCAAGACACCATGATTATCATCATCACCGTTTACCATGTTTACTAACCACTCCCGTGTACTAACCGCTCCCGTTTACTCAACTAGCGGGGACCCGCGCGAAGCGCGGGTCTCCCGCTAGTATTAAATAATGAAGAAGGAGGCGGCCTATATGCTTCACCCTGGCAGGGCGTAAGACAATGCGAAACACAAATTAATATATGCGAGGATCGGAAATAAACGAATGTAACAGAAATCGTACATTAAGGCTCTAAGTACATGCTCCAGGAGCATGTACAGACTGAACTTTCAAAATTCACGCTACGAGCCTCGGCTACGAGCGCGTGTTTCAATGAGCTTATTTAGAATTTGGGCCAGAAGTTGACAGATATTAACAGAAATTAAAGGAGCAATCAGCAATGACGTTACAAACTTTACAAGAAAAAGTAAAAAAAACGCCCCGAAACTTATGGTGTAAGTTCGCTTCAAAAATTCACAATTTTCTGGGCTCTTGAACAGGCTCCAAAAGCTGCACCTCACTTTGTGTCCCATTTATAGCTCCTATTTCTGCAGCCCCTGGTCTAGCTGTCCTTTTTTGTGTCCTTTTTAATTTTTGCTGCTTTTGAGTATAATCACAAGCTCAATCACATGAAACTGTCCCATTAGATGAACCTACCAACATTATGTTCAGGACCATTTAAAAAACTTACACTAAATATCTGACTATCAATAGTATATGGTATAGGAGCTTGTATATAAAATGCAGTGGAACAATGCATAAAAATAATACAGAAACGTTCTCATATTACTTACATCCCTGTTAATATCACCTATGCACACTGCTTGCTTGTTTGGTGGTGGTGGTGGTGATGATGACGTTAGACGTGTGGGCTGTGTGCCAGTTACAGCCCATTTTGAATGATCCACCCTGGAGTAAAACTGATACTTCCCCACTTTAATAACGTCAATATTGTAAACCTGTAGTAAAAATCAAAAGTTATGATTAAACATATTAAATAGGATCAATATTCATTTCTTACAATATACAAATATTATAAGTTTGTCTGTCAGAGCTTTTATAGTAGGTTCGCCGTCGGACAAGTTTGGAACTGTCAAGCTTGTTCTCTGTTGACAAGGGGTTGTCTTCAGTGAACGGCTCTTTTCAGAGCCACCAGTACGACGATGTACGACGAGTACTGATTGTGTAACGTACGATGTTGCTATAATTTCCTCATTATTTTCCCCCTGTGTCTTCAAAAGAATAAAACTGTGAACCTATGCAGAAATGAAACCTATAAAATTACTAAAATTATATTAAATTAAATTCATGGTTCAAACTAAAAATTATATAAAATTCATGGTTCAAACTATAAGTAAAATCATACCGTATAATATTATAATGATTTTATAAAGATCACAATTACCCATCTCGGCAAAAGTCAAACCTTTCTGCTTTAAGGCTGTATGGGGTGTCATCACAATCATAATTATGACATAACCAGCACTGAGCCTCTTAGGGGCTGTGCAATAATCATGACCCCCCCCCGCCCGGGGGAGAAATCACCCAAACGGCTCGCCAAAAATCGCTTGCCCCCCCCCCCCTCGGCCCGCCAAAAATCGCTTGCCCCCCCCCCTCTCGGCCCGCAAAAAACTATTTAATTCTTGCCCTCTCCCCCAATTTTACCCTCCCCCAGGGCTCATAATTATTGCACGGGCCCGGTGCACAGGCCCTTATCAACTGTGTAAGGAATCGCCAGCTGAGATTCCTAGGGCACATCTTTCGTATGCTAGAGGGTATGCTCTTTACATAATACCACCTCATGGCAAAAGGAGACCCGGACGCCCTTGCACATCTATCATGTCTATACAGCCCATTTAGTCCGAAGGGCCATTAGTCCGAAAAGGGTTTAAGTTTAGGTTAATGACATTTTAGGCTAGGATTGGCACCAGGGTTAGTGTTAGGATTAGGTTAGGGGCCTATGGTTAGGGTATAAGTGTTAGGTTATTTGGAGTTAAGGTGGTATTGGATGCATTTTCTAGAAATAAGGAAATGCTTTGAGCATGTTTTAAACAGATTAATTGAGTAGGGTAAAGTACACTGATCAATATGCCTTTTGTTTGAAGCAAATCGGACATACGGTTTCTATACTACATCAAATTATATTTTCTTTGTATCTTATTGTTTTTATCAATAATCAATATAGTTAATGAGCTAAAAGGACTGTAAAGGCTCATTAATATGTAATTTTGCCAATATTTTGCTAAAATCAATGCATAAATGTTCATGGTACTTTTATTTTGCATACTTTTGCCCTGAAACTTGGTCAAAGTGTTTCTAATATGTTCTAATGTATTATATAGTGAAGCCGCCCCTCATTTGCATATTTGCACAATTAATGAGCTAATTTGCATAAATGCTAATTAATTATGCAAATTAGGGCGGCTAGCTCATTAATTATGCATAAATTATCTGGAAGTCATTAGAAACACTTTGACCAAGTTTGAAGCTAATATTCTGTTAAATAAAAATGTTATGAACATTTATGCATTGGATTTTAGCAAAATATTGGCAAAAATTACATATTAATGAGCACTTTCAAGTCATATTAGCTCATTAACTGTATTGATTATTGATAAAAAACAATACAATACAAAGACATTTAAAATGTATGTATTATGAAAACGGTATGTCCGATTAGCTTCAAACAAAAGGCATATGGATCAGTGTTCTCTGCCCTACTCAATTAATATGTTTAAAACATAAATAGAGCACTTCCAAAATGGGTCCAGAACCACCTTAAGGCGTAGGTAATAATGTTATGGAGTGTGGTTATGGTGTAGGCTATAATAGACTCACCTTATGAGGGTCATCTGCGTCACTACAATCTTTTGAACGCCAAGTTTGTACGTAGAGTGCGGACTTGAAATATGGAGCCACTTGACTGCTGTAAAATTCTAATAAATTGCAGGAATTTATAATAGATAAATATATAAAGATAGAGGAGAGAAATGGAGGACTCATGATTTAAGTACAAAACTGCTTTAATATTATTGCCAATGTAGGCCTACTTTAGACCAATAATTTAGCAGTTATGAGGCCCGAAAGTTTCCATAATTCCAGGGTTAAGAGCTGTTAAGACCACCCTTAACCAGGCTAAAATTGTATTGAAATGAGCCTTTTTGAATAAAATAAACACACTATCTGTGGTCATTAAAAATTGTATGACCCTCCTATTTTTCTTTCCAACAATTTATGACCCCCAGTATATTTGGGACCCCCCCCATTACGAAGAAAATACCAGGCGGCGGATGACATGATCGAGCCGGCAACTTGTGAAATCGCCCGGCCGTATGGCATTTTGGGGCATTTTCCAATATAGTCAGTTAGTTTTGTGGGGTTCATTATCGAACCCCAACGGTTTTAGCTTGTATTTATATTATTTATCAACATAGGCCTATTTGTTTGTGATATTTCAAACGTTTTAAAATTTCAAAATAATCCCATTCAATTACACGGTTGATGATGAAAATTTACTGAATTTAGAGAATGCAATACGGCCACCACCTGGAAAATACTAGCCTCCTAAATCACGAGGTAAAGTACCACGGGCTCAAGTATTTTGGCTGTTTTCCGTGGAGTTCTATGTGGTAGGCATTATTCCGATGGGCCTATGTTGAAATTGCTCCGACTGAACTTGGCAACCAAAACAAAACGAAAACAATTAACATATGCCTATTTCATATTACATGTATAAGATTACATAATACATTATGACTTTAAGCAGTAGTGGAGTACTAATTTGGTTTAATAAATAGGTTGTTTTATATCTTACCTGGATTTTTAACATTTCCCGGGACAGGTCCAGACTTGGCAAAACTAACAAACTGAAATTGGTGTTGTCCATTTCCATATTTTGTTGCGGTAATATCTTCAGTAGTAATAACCCAGTTTTCACTCTCTTTGCATGCATCTACACCTCGTTTCCAAATTGTTTCTAGATTAGTTGGCACTAATCCACTGACAGGAGGCCTATTATCATCCAACAGAGAATGATCGTAGGTATTGGCACAGTTGATTAAAAGTTGCGCTCCTGCATGAATCAACAGAAACATATTTTTCTTAAGGGGTATAGTCCATACAAGATTCCGCCCAACAAATTTTCTTAAACTTCGTACAAATTAAATTTCATTGATATACTTCGAATATCTAATATAAAAAAAGAGGGGTCACGGAGTTAGTTTTCGAGAAATAACCATTTTAAAAAGGCTGTTTTTAGAAAAAAAAAAATAGTACAGGCATCTATGGGAAAATGGAAATTTTAGACATAATTATTTTCGATTGTAACAAAAAATCTACTCCAACAATTTGCTAATTGTTTGATATAATAAATATGGGCACTGATAGGATGTTTCATTAAAGCCAATAACAAAATGGGTCACGGGGTTACCCTTTTCACAATTTGAGCAGAAATGGCATAATTTTTGGTTCAAAATACCAGTGCGACCCCAGACAAACAAGTGGTATGTCTATGAGTGCGACCATGGGGTCTAGGTACTTTTTTTTGTCTGGGAGTGCGACGGCATAGCGCGTCATTCGCAAAAACTTATCGCAGCTCATACGCGCTCAACTGTCCGCGTATGCAGGTGATATCGCAAACATCTGCAACATGACCGTGAAGGTGATTTTCGTTCGGTTTTGTAACCCTCTTGATTCCAAAGTATCTATTAGGTTATCTAATTAAATATACCGTATATTTGGACTCAATACCGAGTTCTTCAAAAATCGAAAACCTATAAGTGGTTAAGCCAGCGCCAAGAAACAAAATGAGACATTTTACATGAATCTGTAATTTCAAATTGAATTGAATTTGAACTTCGTCAATAGGTACTGCCGTTTTTCTCGTTGTTTTGCAGAGCAAAATACTTGTAGGCCTACCTATGACAATTTTAATGACTTTTCCTTCACTCTTAGGCAATTTTTAAATAATGATCAAATAATATTAATTACCGGTAATTAACACAATTAATATTAATTAACTTGATTAATATAATGTTTACCCTTTTCCTAATACCTCCTAATAATAATCTTCAAACTAACAACTTAGCGCTGAATTTATACTAAAAGAACAAAGTCTATAAAATCGGGTCTGTCCGGTTTTAATAATAAAATCTTCAATCTGTAATTAAAGCACTTCAGGCTTAGTCTTTCACGTGGTATTTTAGAACACCATTGGGCATTATAATCATGCAAGAAGAAGAAATTCAAGAAAAATTGAGGGCGTCTCTGTGGAACCAATCACACCATGAAGGCCCATCCCAAGTCCCTATCAGAAAATGTCCAAACACTCAATGGTCAGAATGAGTAATACAGTAGAATATTATACATACCAATGACGTCAAACTGGTCGAAGCTAGCAGATATACATAACAATGATTGTCCATTTGATTCTGCACTTTTTGGCCAGCTATAGCCCTTACTACCGACATTTGGAAAGCCGGGTACACTGTGAACCAACCAGAAGCCATTGACTTTGTCTAACGCAACAACACCTATGTAGTTGTGAAAAACAAGCGGTAATAAAAATATGTTTTCAAATTACTTAAGAATACTCAAGAATTTTCATGTTGAAAGCTGAATTGAAAAATGTTTGCTAAATAGGTCTACATTTAATTCATACTTGTAACAAAATGCTGTTAAATGTAAATTACATTGTATTTAGGCCTACATAATATTTGCCGGTGCAAAAACCACAAAATATTGAAGAATATTTAGAGAATAAAGGTATTGTTTTTAGCCGCTGGAGTGCATCATTATTTTAAGTAAAACAACGAGGCGAAGCCGAGTTGTTTTACGCCGAAAATAATGATGTCGCGTGTTATATGAGACGATAGATGCACGACAGCGGCGTAAAACAATACCTTTATTCTCATTCTTAAACACTTCAATTCAATTAATCATAAATAAACCAAATTTTAATCAAATTAAATCCTACATTTTACAAGCATTTACCTAGGGCTTAGAATCGATCAGTCCGGTTGTTGCTAATGCACCTCCGATTGGTTCAAATAACGCGTACGTGTATCGCGTCGACACGCACGCGCTAAAGTGTGTGATATCGTGTCATATCACACAGGTAAGAACCAATAAGATTGCAAGAACTTTCTTAAGTGTTTAAGAAGGACTTATATTACACATGTTACATGAATTAGACATTCTCACCCTTGGTATGACCTCCAGATACCGTACCCCTATTTGGAGGTGGTTGGTCGCTGTACATACCATATGCTACACTCTGGAAACAAAACAACAAGCGAGCAAAGTGTTGCAATTAAACAAGATGAAAGGTCAGTTTAACCCACTCAATGTGTTACAATTAAACATATTATAAAAGACAAATATAATTAACAAGTGTCAGCGCACATTTCAGATAAAAAATAAATAAAGGAGAATATGCCGAGATGGGAATCGAACTCGCGACCTTCCACGTCACGTGCTAGTCAGACGTCCGAACTACTTTGTGTCTGTGTCAAAGGCCATATACCATATTGTCCATATCACAAAACCAAAACCAGTTAACTTGTACCCCGTTTACATTGGGCAAAAGTCGTACAATCGGCTTAAGCTGTATTTTGAATTACGACAGCAGATTGATTCGTTTGGTGGGTGTTTACACTACATTGAGTGAATTCGATTAGAAATTCGCATTCACTAATATCGAATTGGTTTGTTACCAATGGTTACGGCAGGTAAATACGAATTCAACAACCGTGAACGTGTTCGTTTACTTTAGCGAAAAGTCGTAATTGATGACGACTTATTCGAATTCACTTGAAATGATCTGAATGATGATACAAGTCATCATTGGAATTACGACTTTTGAATTAGATTAATTACGACCGTCCCTGTTTATACGTATGATACGAAATAAGGGTAGGGGAGAGCGGGGATTGTTCGCCCTATTTTTTTTCTGACCAGCCTAGCGATGTCAATTTTAAGGTTAGGGATGACCTGATTAGCCCATGTGAAAGCCCAGAACTATAGGCCTTACAATAGCAACAGGATAGAGCAAACAAAAAAGTTTTGCAAAGTGGCGAACTTGCCCCACATTGGGGCAGGTTCGCCCATCACCCTAATCACAAAAAAGGTTTAAACATTGCGTAACAATAACATATTCAATGCAAACATTTAGCAAGAGTATACAGGGCATTCATTCTCTTCTGGGGAGTAACTAAATTTGTTACAACTTCGGGGGATTATGGATAAGGACATAAACGGTGGTATGAGTTTTACTGATACCACATAACTTTAACAAACATGCTTTTAAGTAGTTTTACCTTGTTTAATGGTATAATTATCAATATTTTGCATAATACGCTGATGGGGCAGGTCCGCCCTCCAGTTTGGGGTAGGTCCACCCGGGGAAGATATAGGGCGAACATGCCCCATCCTCAAAAAGGCGAACGTGCCCCTTGTGCACATTTTTGTATTTTCTTCAGGGTATGCAAAATACAAATCGCATATCTTTAACAAATCCCATATGTTCCAAATACAGATTTCCATTAAAACCATCTGTATTTATGTATCAATGATAATACAACATTATTAATGCAAGAAAAAATTACGTTTTGGTGTATTTTTTGTTTGTTTTGGCTGCAGTTCGATGAACACGTCCCTATATGTCGCGTAGCTAATATGAGAAGTTAATAATGACCTATGTCACCTAATTTTACCATCACCAAATTCCCCGATAGCCGTAGTGCTGAGAAACAAGGGGTGGGCGAACCTGCCCCTAGGGCGAACATTCCCCGCTCTCACCTACTTGTCCATCAATTTCATTCAGGGGCGTGTTTGAAAAACGGCACAGCGCATTAGTAAAAAGAATAAAAAATACTAAAATTTTCACCAGGGTTCGAACCACTGCCAAGGCACTATGAATGCTAAAGATGCCTATTGTGCCACGGTGACTGTGCTTAACATTCGGCGATTTTCAAAGATATACATCAATACGTTTCTAGTGTATTGAAAATCAGATGTTGGTAGGAATACAGTCACAGAAAGACATATGACTCTACTTGTCTGTTTGTTTTTCATTTAATACAAATTAATTTTGATGAATTGAACTGTAGGACTCGTGATAAACGACGATTAATTTTGTAATAATAAAATAAAAACGCCGGGTCATTCACGACGTCATTTGTAATTCATGTCAAAACCTGGGGAGGACCCCCGGGGGAGGACCGCACACATGGATCCGTGTATACGTGCGCAATCGATACTCAATGATCCAGACAATACCGTTTGAATATACCGCCCTTATATATGCACCTGCTTGACACATCTTGTCACTTGCGGGAAGATATACTATATAGGTCTTCCTAATAGCTTACAATAGATACCCCACCGTAAATAGCTCTCTTCATTACCTCGCTGTGCCAGAATATATGCGAAGTGTACGTACTTTTGAACCATATTTTGTTCAAAAATAATAGGAAGGGACTGTTTTCAGCTAAAATGTTGGCTATCTACAGAAGCCTCATGATACCGGGAAGTGTTGCAGAAAGGTAAGCGTACTCTTTATTTATTCAAAATATCACATATCAATGAATTTAAATTGGAAATCCAAAAAGGGAATGTCAGGTCAAAATTCTCACCTTAGAATTATTGTGAAATAAAATCAACCCAAATTTAGGCTCCGCAAACAACGTCCAATTATTCCCATTGGTGTTTGCTACACGTGCATATAATAAATTACGATTTGGGGCTAATTTGAGAAGAGTTAATGCCTCGAGTTTCAAAATACACCGAGTGATGTTTTTAGATCAAAAACATCGACAATTCAAGACTCTGTAAAAACTAATCAAGAATTATCTGGGATAATTGCAACTATAGTATAATGAAAGTTATGATCTACCGGTAAGCTACCAGATGCATCATTAATTTCTTGTCTATGATATTTAGTTGTGAGAAAAGATTACTTTAATGTTTTGGCGGGATTATGTCCCGCCAAAAAGAGCATGTAGCCTTTAAGTCGATTACGACTTTAGTGAATTCGATTACGACTTTCGCCCAATGTAAACGGGGTATTGGACTCCGTATACCGCCATGTACAGGAGCACACCACTAAATCAATGCGCCATTTGTGAAACCCTAATGAGTTATGGTAAAATACAAACACTTTTTGAGGTATTTTAGGCTGGTCTTTAGACTAACAGGCCTAATCAGAGAGAATAGCGAATTATAGCTTAAGGGGTACTACACCCTGTGGTAACTTTGTGAATATTTTGCATTTTCTCAAAAATAATAACACACTGGTAACAAAAGTTATGTATATTATTGGGGCAAGGAATCCACTTACTACACTGAAATTTCAGTGACTCAAGATAAGCGGTTCAGTATATATGATAGGAAATGAAGTACATTCTGGGGGTACCTCTTTTCTTATCATAAATAACGAACCGCTTGTCTTGGGTCACTGAAATTCCAGTGTAGTAATTGGATTCCTTGCCCCTATAATATACGTAACTTTTGTTACCACTGTGTTATTAGTTTTGAGAAAAATGCAAAATAGACATAAATTTATCGAGGGGTGTAGTACCCCTTAAATAAAATTGCAAAGCCATACATGAATTTGAGTTGCCAAAAGAGTCGCATTTTTATAATTATCGCGAACACTTCCCCTTAACAGGCTTAAAAACACTTTTTTTATTACGTCAACAGATAACGCAATTTATAGCGTATAATAGCGAATATGGTAATTCTGATGAAATCAGCCTATCCAAGCACAATATTTGACCAAAATATAAGTTTTAAAAGGCAACGTGTTCCTTACAATATTTTTCAAATTTTATGTCATTTAAGAGCAGACTGCCTGGAGGCTAGACTCACTGTACTTGGAAATATCTGTGTATTCGGGTGTATCGACTGCATAATTTATAAGAGATTCGTTTTGTAGCAAACTTTTCTCTCTCTCTCTGTCCCTCTCCTCTCTCTTCCTCCTCCTCTCTTTCCCACCCCTCTCTCTCTGGGTTTCTCAACAGCACATGATATTATATAATGATCATGAACAACATGTAGCCCATCGTCTGTGACTGAAAATGAATTGCCGCATAGCAAGCTATAGCAGATCTTACCTTGTTTCCATAATTTGTATACACCTGGTTTAGAGTGCGCCCTATGGCTTGGTTGATATTAGTAAGTGGCACTGATGATTTCGTAAACTTCTGTTTTTTTGCATCCATATACATAAATTCGGCGCCAGTTGTTGCTGGAGTAGAACTTTGTGGAAGTTTTAATGCAATGAACCTGCAATTGAATATTAATCAAGTTGTAATTATTATATCTTAAAAAGTTTATGCTTAGTTTGTTGGACTGGCTAAAAAATTGACACCCTAAAATTGACACCCTAAAATTGACACCCTAAAAAATTGACACCCTAAAAAATTGACACCCTAAAATTTTTTTTTTCATTTCTGGAACAAGCATAGAGATGAGCTCAGTTGTTACACCAGGTATTTTTTCGGGAGGGTTAGGGCAAAGTAATATTATCTGAGTGTAAAAGCAAACATTACGCCTAAATCTTGCATTTTTTGCCTGAAACACTGTAAAAGGGATACAGCACCTAACCATGTGTGTAATTTTTGCACTTTGCTGATTTCGAACTATAGGGCTACACTGAAAGCCACGCTGGAGTCATGGTGACTCCATATTGGGAATCATCTGGTGCCCTTGAAGAGTCTTATTTGTTGACTCCGCTGAAGAGTCACCGTTAATGACTCTACACAGGATTCATTTGACTCCCAATATGGATTCATTTTAGACATAGAGTCACGCAGTGGTTGGACTCTGCTCCTAGAGTAACTCAGACTCCATTTATATAGGCCTATCACCCCGGCTTCAGTACAGGGTCACTTCGACAGTCCGACTCCTAGGAAAGCTTACAATTATTAGCTTTACCTCACCGTCAGGTTCAAATTCTCTTGCGTAATCCAGCTCAAGATCAAATCGGCCTACAACATGAAAATAACACATCACACTGTCCAAACAACAATACATGATGCACCATATGCGAATGACCAGCATGATGCAGCAAACAGCACATAGTACAATGCAAGATTGCCGCTACCTCAGCAATAGGCATACAAGTGTAGGCCTACCGCATCGATGACTCTGAATGTAGAGTCAATTGACTCCACGGGTAGAGTCAATTGACTCTGAAGTGAAAGTCAGGTCCGACTTCTTTTAAGAGTCAGTGTCAAATAACTACCACGTCGTGCACGACTCCGCAGGTGGGAGTCAATTGACCCCACGGGTAGAATCAACTGACTCTCTTGTGACAGTCAGGAAACTCTTTTGAGAGTCAGTGCTAGTTCACTACACTTTGAGAGTCACTTGACTCCATTCTGACTATCAGTTTACGCTTGTTTATAAATTCATGAATTTTCTCACGCTATAGGGGGCCTACCATCACTCCACCCCTACCAAACTCCTACACTCCAGTCACCATGCCCTATAGCCCGCTCATACCCCTAACCCACCACTACCTCAACCACACCCTACCCCGACCCTACCCCACCCATACCACGAACCCATCCTTAACCCCACCATACACAAACACTATCCCACCCCTATCCCACAACACCTACCCCACAACACCTACCCCAACTCACTCCATTCCACTAACCCATCCCCACCCACCCCTTGCCAAATTCTCACCCCTGCCCAATCTTTACCCACCCGCTCCTACCCAACCCTCCCACCACACCCCTTATCTACTACTATCCCACCTCACCCCTTACTCACTCATCCTAACCCTACCCTTACCCCAGCCCTACCCACTACCTCACCACACTACCCCTACCCCTCCCCACTCACTACCCCACCACACCACACCTTAACCCCACCCATCCTAGTACCCCCACCTCACCCATAACTAACCCCCTACACCACCCATCCTAACCATAGGCCTACCCTTACCCCAGCCCTACCAATTACCACTAACCCCTACCCTTTTACACCAGCCCTACCAATGCTACCATATACAACCCCATAAGGCGAGTGAAAGTCGATTCCGAGTTTATCGTCCCCCGCCCGCGTCACTTTTTGGACACCAAAAACACCCGCGTCAAATTTTAAAAAATGTCAAAATAATTCATTATTTTCAAAGTATCAGTGTTTTCACCAGTTTTAGCAATTGGAAACATATATTTTTGTTTGTAAAACATATAAATTTATAACTTGGAACCAAAACCAGGCTCTTTTCTAACTTTTCTAGTCCCTACCCATACAAAAACATGTTTATAAATAACATGTATGAGTGTGGCTTTAAATCAACACGCACTTTAGGTCAATAATGAAATCTGATGAAATAATGAAAAATGAAAAAGTCACCTCACCAACCTGGGAAAAAAAAGGGACGATAAACTCGGAATTGACTTTCATTAGCCTAACACTCTACCCATAACTTTTGGAACTATAGTTGCATGGTGGACCTACTTTAGTATTTATAACCCAATTTGGGATAAGTTGCCACTATATATATTATATAGGCCTCAATCATAGACCCTGGAATAGAAATTCTATTTCCAGGGTCTATGCCCGTCTATGCCTCAATGTCGGGCTCAATGTACGAAGTATTTTTTAGATTTTCTTTTTTTAATTTCACTCAAAAGAAAATCATATAAGTACTCACCAGCTTACAGGTTTCCCTGCCATATCCAGACAGTCCAATGAATATGAGATGTCAATCACACACATTAGCGAGATCCATACCACAAGCAAAACTTTAGCGCTACCTGTCATTTTGCCTTAATAGTATATCCAAGTCTATACGCGATAACGTAAACGCGTATGTTGATACGAACGTCGAGAGTAGTTTAATTGATATGCAGGCAACTTTCCAATGTAGTCGGTTTTATTCACAGATTTGCTCCAAATTGCAAGGATGATGATGATGAAACTTTCGCTTTCACATTGGCGTGGGAGTTACTGTAGACGTATAGTATACTACAAAATGTATATCGTAGATTATCAGATTATATACCATAGGCGTACCGGTATGTCACGAGTGGGATGGGGGTATTGACATGGTTAACAACTTTGTGGGTAACATGTGCAAAATGTTGCAATTTTTGAAGCTATGAATGCCACAAAAATGTTAAAATGTTGCAGATTTGGTGTAAATTTCTAAAGAAAAGGGAAGTTCAGGGGGTGTAAGTTGATGAAAAAAGGGTGTCATTGGGTGTAGAGTTTGCCTTAAAAAGGAAGTCGATTGACTGTCAGGGGGGACAAGGTTAAAAGAAAATATGTTCATCTTAAAGTAAATGTTTGGACCAGAGAAAAACAAATGCTTAAGTCATGCATATACCAAATATCTATAGCAAAGTTGGAAATTGCTTTTCCGTTATCCGGGTCCGTTATCCCCCATCCTCCTTTCTTTCTTAAGATATTCTTTCTTTATACCATTTGTCCTTTCTTCCTTTACTGGCCTTGCTTTTCCGTTCCTTGCTTTAAATGTATTTCTCTTTTCCCCATTCATTTTTCCATTTTTTGCAGGCCTATAGCGATAGGGTGTGACGTGTTCGTTAGGCCCCGTATCCATAGGCTGTTCCCTTGTGGTGTGTGCCCTTGTTCCGTGTTCACTTGTTCCCATGTGACCTGCCACACAGGCAACGAACCTTTGTTTTGCTTAGTGGCCGTATCCATAGGTTGTCTGTGTGGCAGGTCATATGGGAACAACTGAACACGGAACAAGGGCACACGCCACAAGGGAACAGCCTATGGATACGGGGCCTTAGAGGAATTTGATCGTTATACGGTATCATTTTTAGGCGGCATTTTTTTTCAAAATTGGTATAAGCAGTCTTTGAACTGGTATACAAACATTTTTGAACAACGATAAACATGTTTTTTTGCTGTTGTTATTTTGTATGTTTATTTTGAAATTAATAATAAGAAGATAACAAGACTCACCAGATAAAGAAATAAAAAGAGAAAAAAAAAAAAAAAGAAGTTTGAGGAAGTAAAGAAAAACAAACAGGAACAGGTATAGAAGCAAGGAAAAGGTTAGAAAAAGTTATGTACAGAAGAGCATGGAAAAACACACCAGAAAATAAAGATACAAAAAGAAACAGGGAGATAAAAACAACAAAAGATAGCGGGGACAAGAGAAACTAAGAAGAAAGAAAGATTAAAAAAAATACTAGTTCGAAGAAAGAAGTAAACAATAAAAGAAAACCAAAAGACAGAGAGACAATAACACACGGAAGACAGACATAGGGATGTGAAAGAAGGATGAGTAAAAAATTCTAAATTTACAATGAAAGACAAGGAATAGAAAATAGATAAACGTATGAGGAAATAAAAATAAAATGAAATGAAGCGAGAGTTGCATTGTTCAAAATGGTGTCATATTATAGAGAAAGGAGTACGTCAAGATTGTCTACTTTCTACGCTATTGTTTATATTATCTATCAGTATTGTGGCATATAAAGTAAGGACAAGAACATCAATGGTTTCAAACTTCCCCTTTATTTTATTGGTATCAATATGCGGATGATATTGCGCTATTTGATATCTCATTCTCATGACCGGCGCGGCATAAAACCTTGGATTAAGGTTAGCAACTATTTTAAACTGTTGCGATTTGGATTTGGTAGTTCACATCATCTTGCGAATGCTATTGAGCGTTGGCAAAAATTTCATTGATCATTTCATAGCGAGCGTGTAGAAGAATTCAAATATAATTGATATACGGTACTTTAGTAGGTCATGTGGTTCTTGATGAGTTATATTGTAAAGAAGGCTGAAACTTTTGTAAAACGTACATAACTCATTAACAACAATAAATCAAGCACGTTTCAAGTGATTTGTAGAATGAACTTTTGCGAAACATCAAAGTGTTATTTTTTAATAATATATTGATAATGAAAATCGATTTTGTGTAATTGTAAGTTTAATTCGAAATACTGATAAGATGTACAACTAAAGAATATGGCATTATTTTATTGTAACCATTTGGAATAATGAATGTAGGCCTAGTGTAAAAAGGTTTTTTTATAACAGTATACCTTGTTTTAATGTATAACATTATTCAATATCTGATTTGAATTTGGTGGACATTATTCATGTTATTATAGACTTCTCCGTAGTCCATTAACTTAATTGCCCATCGTGCTAGCCATATACAGGGTGTAGCAGAAAGAACTGAATTGTCGGAACTTAATTTTTGGGTATTTTAGTATCCAAACCAAAAAATAACTTACAATTGACCACACTGTTATTGAAATATTTTACGGAACTCACTCATTTTCAGACCTTTCCATGGATTCACTGCGCATGAGGCGTCCATTGTCGATTGATTGATATTTGAAAATTAGGTAGTTTCGCAAAGTTGTTGGTTAATATAGCCGGGGGTTATAGGCCTACATGAGATAACGGAGCGGTCAATTGTCAAAATTTAAAAGTATGTGATGAATAATTTATTCCTCAACCATAGGTCTATCAAATATTTATAGTTCTGGTTGGTTCGGACATAAAAATACCCAAACATTCAAAATTCCGACGGTAGGCCTACAGTTCTTTTAGGGACATAATAATCTGTGTATTTATTTGTGCAATATTGGTAGATTTACTCAAAAATCGGCAATGTTTTGTAAGGATTGTATTAATGATTAAGTATCCAAGTGGCCTAATAGGCCTATATGAGATTTTTGGTCTTTCTGTTGTCAGGCCGAAACAGGCTTTTTTTTAAGGGATCCGGAATGAGCGTTTCGACAGTATTTTTGTGGGACATGAGAGCACATCAGATATATCGAATTGCATTCTGAATACGAAGAATGTCTTTCAAATAATTTTCATTTTTTGAAATTCACGATGTAATACAAATTTTATAACAAATGATTAAAATTTGATATTTTTCTAATTTTTGATATATAACAGTCCTCGAAGTAGATTTTATAAATCTAATGATATATTCTTAAAGTCAGTGTATGTAACTGGGTGGAAAAGCCGACGATCAATTGAAAAAAATTTTTTGGTTTTGTGAAAAAAATCCATATCTTCAATACAAAAGGTCAAAATTTTCAATTGATCGTCGGCTTTTCATCCCACCTACATACACTTTAAGTAAATCATCAGATTTATAAAGTTTACTTCGAGTGCTGTTAAATATCAAAAATATAAATTTTTAATCATTTGCCATAAAATGTGTATTGCGAATTTCAAAAAATCTAAATTATTTGATATCAAAAGGACAATCTTCGTATTCAGAATGCAATTTGATATGTCTGACGTGCTCTAATGTCCCACAATAAATACTGTCCAAAAGTCCATACCCCATCCCTTAAGTGACCGTCAAAATAGTTGTGACATGGTTATTTGGAGCAAGAGTTGGCAAATAAAGCAGAGCAAGCAAACGATTAGAGCATTATGAAATCTATTCATTTGGAGCATGCTTCTTCAAATCAAATCAAATTTATCTAATATGATGTGGGACCAATATATTATAGGCTAAGGCCTACCCTTCCCTCCTCGTGGGCCCATGGACAAGGAGCTGAACGATGTCCTTTTAATACCCTATTCTTAACACACTTCATTCCCGCTTTTGCTCGGGGCACCTGAACCCTTGGGGCCCATGGATTTCATCCACCCTGTCCATCCGCTTGCTACACCCATGGAAGGTGGACCCCTATCTATACAAGCTTGTATTGGGCTCCAGTTGGATGCAATTGTGATTTTTTTTATAAACATTTGAAAAAATTACCCATTTTAATACCAAAATTTACCTAAAGAAGTGGGCCATTTTTATACCAGAGTCCCAAAAATGAAACTCATATTTGCGTTACTCCTATGACAGCAATCTTAATCTTTGTCTTCAGAAACTTCAAATAACTCAATGTAGATACTGTATGTTGAAAGCCTTGTCACGACAAATAAGAGACAATAACTAAAATCTGATTTTGATTATCAATCTTTTATTAAATTTGATTCATTTTTAATAGAAAAATACAATTTTCATATAATTGATCCAGTACAAGATATATCTATACACCTTTTTAATTAAAAATAATGCAGTGAAAAAGTTATTGATATAAATGTTATATTTTTACCCCCATTTTTACCTAATTACAGACGTCATATTGTGTGTTCCCTTGATTCAACAAAATATTATGTACGGTTAGGTTTGCTTTTGATTTTAGGAGTTTATACAGCAAACTTTATAGAACAAAATCTCAACTATACTATATGATCAACTCGTAATAGGATCAAATTATTTGTATTTTTGTTACTGCCCGAGTCAACTTGCTCCCGCAAAAAGCGTGCATCATTCACGCAATTTGAAAGTGCAGTTTGCGAAGGTGCTGCACCCAGCTGTGTGTACGCCATTCTATATCAATCCATGATGTTATGTGTCCTGCCTATTACAAGCTGATCATCAGAGTATAAGTAGCAACTATTTGAAATTGTAATTATTAATTTTAATTGATAAGAATAAACTGGAAATAAAATCCTGACATCGACGTTCCTTACTATGCATTATGCACCACTATGTGCTGCGACCCTGCCATCTACTAATATATATGCCACTGTGATATGACCAATGATTTAACCGGTTAGGGGTACTATGCCCCAAATCCATCTCAAAATTTAGAAAATCCCATAGGAAAATTGTCGGAAAAAGACTTGTGCCCCCCCAATCAGACTCGCTGCCCCCAATCATGGTCGGTGCCCCCACAATATGATGACCCACACTATGCCACTGGTGGATCCCTACACATATGAATGACTGTTCAAGGACCAGACCCTTAGATTAGAAAATCTACAGGTCCTTGTTAGACAAATATGCCTAATCTATATTTTAATGTTAAACTGGTCCACATTTAAGTGACACTTTCCTATACACTTCAGAATCCAAATCAACAACACTAACATAGGCGTAGATCCGGGGTTTATCCCCCAATATTTTGCCAGGGGATGGTCCATACAATCATCCCCCAATGTTGTGGCTGTGTGGGTGTCTGACGACCAAATTTGACCTCATATTTGGCCATTTTAGCGCCCAACCCAAAGTGCAAATTTTTTCGCACTTCGCACAAATTTATTCCACTTATGCACCATATTTCAACAATTTAGCTTCAAAATGGCAAATTTTTTTGCGCGCTTCGTGCGTATTTGTTCCATAAACTTATTCTGGAGCCAAAAGGTGCTGGATTCAGTTTACTTCAAGAAATTTTTTCCAACTTCATCCCCCCAATGTCAAAAAGAAATCTACGCCACTGAACACTAAGATTCTACCATATAGAAACGATTGATGTTGAAGTCAGCATTGAGATTGCCTTGCTGACTTTGGTAGGAAATCTATTTATATTGAGGGAGGAAAAGAAATTAAATGTTCATTTAAATGGATATATCAGTCAGAATTAATAGGTAAATTTTCACGGGAAAATTTTCTGGACACGTTGAACCCATGGGCGCAGACATTATTAACATTATGGAATGTGACCCGAGCACAGCTAGGGATGTTCATAAAATTTTGAAGTTCAATATTTTTAGCTGAAAGTTCTTTCATTTGAAAGAGAATTAAATTACCTAAACAATAAGGGGTCAATCATGTTTCTAGTGCATATACTTTTGAAGTTACAGACAAAAATAGTGTCAGCAAATTGCCCAAAATTTTGTGTGTGAAATTGTGACAGCAGGCACATGTACAATGCACACTACTGTATGTGACCCCAGATGACCTCCTATTCTTCACTGTAAGAAAGCTGTTTTGGATGGTCTTGATTTACACACAAATTGCTTTTGAGCTAAATCGAGTGTCGACTTGGTGGAACATGGATTGCACTATGTGATAGTTTATGAATCCAGTATCATGCCAGTACCAACATAAGTCAACATCACTTAGGTTTTGGTTGTCAAAATTAATTTTTAGTAATTTTTTCCATTGAGCCCCACAGTAAAGCCATTTTTGGACCGTACAGGCACATTCCACTTCCCTATGGACGAATAGCGCCACCTATAGTGTGTGATGTGAGCCTGACTAGCACAGCGGGTGGTCTTCAAATGTATTTGAATAGGAACAATTCCTCTTTTGATGCAAAATAAGTAACTTGTCGCAAGTTAAAAATATTATGGTAAGAGTTTCCGTAGATAAATATTTTTTCAGTAGGTAGATATTTTTGAAATTACGTTTTGATGATATTCTGAAGAAATTAAGATTGCATGCTATTCAATAAATTTGCAATACACAAATTTCTATCGAAATTGTGGCCAAGAATACTATTCCAATTCAAAATTACTAAGACTTGAATAGCGAGGTCACCACCGTCAGAGATCAGGCTCGAGGTTACACTTACATTGATACGCATTGGTCACGTGTTCAGAAAATTTTCCCGTGAAAATATACCCATTAATGTTGACTGTATATTATGGATAACAAATACTCCAAAAAATAGAACAAAATAGTTTGTGACCATTTGAAATGAAAAAGCTAAAAATAAAGAAAATGTGTGTTTTAACCATCTCATGATATCTTGCATGTGTATCACTGTCTTTAAGTATTTGAAAATGGGTTAGATTAAGTAGTCTTTTACTAAAGAAATAACCAATTAGTAAAAAAACCCTGGCCTGTAATTGAAGACTGATTTAAAAAGACTAGTTTACGTCTGATGTCAGTCCAAAGGTGTGGCGTTAGTTGCTGACCTGCGCATTACTGCATGTTTGGTTTTGTTAATAGAATGTCATACGCAAACTAGTCTTTATTATTCCTATTCAAATACATTGGAAGACCACCCGCTGTGGTCGGGGTCACATTCCATAATGCTAATATGTCTGCGCCCATGGGTGTCACATGTCCAGAAAATTTTCCCATGAAAATTCACCTATTAATTTTGACTGTTTACATACCCTTTCCGCGTATTAGCACATTTCGATTTTGCTACCCTTTTTTCCAATTTTTCACATTTTTAACACCCTAAACACAATATGCACGTATCGTGCTACCCTTTTTGACATTTTTTTTCTCGCGGATGGTGTACAGGCCATAATGGGAGTGACCCCCCGGGGCTGTGGATCACCTGAGAACAATGAAATACAAAAGAATTTGCTTACATTATTTGGCCACAGCTCAAGAGTAAGTTATTAGTATTAACTCATTTTGATTGATCACGCAATGTTTAAAAATTTGATAGTACTTTTATTATTGTGTATGTTGTGCCATCAACCGAGACATCAATCGATCCGTCAATGGTGTGTCTTCCTTCAGTGCTCTCCTTTCATGTATCAAAGATCTGCAGAAAATAGGAGAAATTTGTTCAGCACCAGATAGCAATATAAGAATATTTCTGTAATCTTCTACAAATCAAACTTTTTCCAATATAAAGGACATTTCAACAGGGCCAGCAAGAGCTGGCGGGGACCAAGTTATGGGGACAACAGACAAAGATTTAGGATTTTGTTTGAGACATAAAAAAGTCCGGTCCAACTGCCTGGCCAAGAAACTTAAGTTTATTTAGTGACCGTGCATCATGTATGCATTTTGGCAAATAAATGATTGGGTCTCATGCATCGCTTGGTTATGAAGTTTTGAAGTTTCCATGAAGTTCCATGCTTGCTCTAGCAGGTTTCTCTGGGATTTCCAGTTTCATCCTGCTTTCTAAATCGGTGATTAGTTATTTGGTTATTAAAAACTTCCTTCACCCAATGAAATTTGGGGAGCTGAACAGATAATTGGTGGATGTTACAATCTCTAAATGCTAAAAGTGTCTAGTTCGGCTGCAACTGGCCTATTTGATGCAATCTTATTCTGATCATTCACCAGTGGCAGCAAAATTACAGCGATCTGAATCCTCTGGAAAAATGCTCTATATAAATCCAAACTTATTATTACAGGGGTGGAATTTCGTAAAGTGCCACAGGAGTCCAAGTGGATTCTCGCAAGAGAGTTTTGCGAGAGTCCATGGATTCCCGTAAATGGATTCTCGTTGTACAATCTTGCGGGAGTCCAAAAGGTATTATATTTAGGCCACGTAAAATGCATTCAAACAAACAAACTAACAAATAAACTAACAAAGTTAAGTTTTTAATGTGTCATCATACTCTCACTTCCATATATGTCATTGCATCTTTGGCGACTTTTCCTTTATATTTTGCAGGCTTTGAGTTTTAAGGCGTGTTGAACTTGGCACATAAGTTCGCTGATCCAATCATTTCCAGTGAGAGTCCACATGGACTCTCGCAATAGGATTTTACGGGAGTCTCTGCGAGAGTCGACTCTCAGACTCCCGCGAAATTCCACCCCTGTTATTACTATGGGTCTTGCTTCCAAAACGATTAAATAGCTTCATTCAACAAAGTAAAATAGTTCCTTTTTTAATTAAGCTAATTTTTGTCATGTTTATGCTCACTTTATGTGACAAAGCAAACTGATTGTTTGGAAAAAGATAAATAAACAGGGAGGGAAATGTTAACCAAAATGAAAACTTGACTCTTGAGACACACGGTCAATATGAAACTTAAAATTAATTGCCCATGGCAAGCTGAAGCTTGGATTTCAAGAAAATTGCCATAATTTCTAATAATAAGATTTCTATTTTGGCCCAGGTGTGACAATCCAAAATGGTAGATTTAGGGACACAAGCACTTGTTAGGGGGCCCTGATTAGGGTGGGCCAAAAAACACTTTTTTTCTCGGATCGACTTGAAACTCTCGGAGAATGTTACTGGGGTACATACTAGTATTGTGCTGAAATATCAGTAATATCGAGACATGTTTAAGCCCAGGCAATAGATTTTCACAAAATCCCTACTTTTTTGCTATTTCTTACTGTATAACTCTATATAGAGAAATCAGTAGAAATAATCTGGGAATAGTAGGCATTCAGATGCCATCCTAACCAATATTAAACACTTTGGGTAGTTTGTTTGGACCCTCTAGAACATCACCAAATAGCAAGCCGTCTCCAATTGGTTACCATTATTTTTGCTAAAGACACGCATGTAAGTCAAATATTAATGATATTTGAGTTGCTATATTAAGGGTAGGGGTAGCATTATGGAGAATTTCCCCAGTTCTACTCAGTCAAATTTCCCAAATGCGGTATTGTTGCACAGATATCAACTGCAGCATTGCCAAAAATAAATGCTATATGATTTTTGGTTATCCATGTTTTGACCAGAGGTCAAAAGGTCACACAGCCTTGAAAATTACTACAATCAGGCGTCACATGACCCTTTAACCCCTGGTCATGTCAGAGCTGCTCTAAATTCATATCTCATGTATTGTTTGTACTTTTGCAGTTCATATCTACCCAACAAGACCAAAATTTGACTCAGTAGAACTGGGGAAATGCTCCATAATGCTACCCCTACCCCTTAATTTAGCAGCTCAAATATCATTAATACATGTATTTAACTAAATACAGGTCTCTAGCAAAAAATAATGGTAACCAATTGGAGACTGCTTGCTATTTGGTGATGTTCTGAAGGGTCTAAACAAACTACCCAAATTGTTTAATATTGGCTATGATGTCATCTCAATGCCTACTTTTCCCAGGTTGTTTCTACTGATTTCTCTATATAGAGTTATACAATAAGAAATGGCAAATAATTAGGGATTTTGTGAAAATCTACTGCCTGGGCGAGACATGCTCCGATCTTACTGATATTTTAGCACAATAGTAGTATGTACCCTAGTAAAATTCTCAGAGGGTTCCAAGTCGATCTGAGAAAAAAGGTGTTTTTCGGCCCACCCTAGCCCTGATGCAAAAAAATTTTGTCGCAAACATTTTTCCCCCCCTTTATAGACCTCAAAAATTTCAGGGCCCCTCCTTTTTGACATGAAAATTATGGGTTAACCCCATAGAAAAGCATATAAACTCAATTTTCCCAGGACAATTTGTGATAATTTTTTTCAGGGCCCCCCATTAGGCAGGTCAAAATTTGTCAGGGCCCCCCTTTTTGCACCAGGCCCCCCTAACAAGTGTTTGTGAACGTATAGCGTTATCATAGACTATTATAGAGATACAGACCATTCACAAACAGGCAAGGTCTGTACTTTTTACGCTGAGAATTCTTGCATATTCATGAGGGTCGCCCGTGTCTAACAAATCACTTACGCATTGCGTGACATTGTGTTACATGATAAGTGTTTTGTGTCTTTGTGTTTATGCGACAGACCAAAAAATATGTGGTATGTTGGCCATCATTAGAGTCACACGGTAGCCGTGACCAGCAAGTTTTTAAAAAAAAGACTGATAAAGAAGACTAATAACAGATGCTCCCACGAGACTATATTTACAGCTAACATTAAAACACTTGACTTCTATTGTTCGATGTTATTTTTCGCTGGGTACAAAATGTATCTAAAACCATGCTAAATGTTATTTACAGTCCCAGGTGTAATATCTTGACAACTCATTAATTCAAAAAGGGCCACCAATCCTACAGTCAATCATTGTTCGTAATAAACAAATATTTTTGCTTCCATTTCACGTGGTGTTTCATAGCGAAAATTAGTTGCAAATCATACTGATCCAGAATTTTTAGACACTGCTACAGGTCTACCTGGTTATCACCTTCACACTACTTTTTCAGATTCACTTCCAATTATACCCTAGCAATTTCTGAAATACCGTACATACAAATTCGAACCCCATTAAGCCAAAAAATCAAGTTTTTCACAATTCTTTTGTTCTTTTCGGACGACACATCAATTCATATAATAAATATTGTACATCGACACGCTATTTCGCAGCTGAGTCTCGTGGTGTAATGGTTAAGGCATTGAACTCCTAATCCGGGGACTCGAGTACGAAATCCGATGACCAACTTATTTTTTCAATATTTTATTAAACAATAATTTTATTGTCATTAATCAAGGATAACACAATTTTAATCATCCAGTGCTATTATGATATTATTTTTTTTTATCAAAGCAAGATGTTGCCAATATTTTTCTCATTTTTAGTTCTGTCCTACCACGGGCGATTCGCATGATAATAGGACAATAAAACATGTGATATGTATGAATGGTTGTTGAATCGATCTAGAGACCTGTCCCTTTGTCATCTTCAGCTATCGTAGAACTGTATTCCAACATGACTGTCATTTCAATTGTTATACCATTCCGGTTGGTTTATTGCATACACTCTATAGGTGTGAAAAATTATTATAGTATGGAGGCCAGCAGGGACAAAAACGTATCCAAAAAGATACAACCAAATATGGAAGGCCACTAAAGTCATAGCTACGTAAAGGAAAATTAGCAAAGCGGCAAAAATACCCAAATGCCTATTAAAACGAGGGACTGTACCCACCACAGACACACGGAACCCCTGATAGAGAGCAGGGCTTGAAGAATGAGGAAATTAAAACTACAAACCGCGAAAGACCGCCAACAACCGCCGCTTAATAGGAAATCAACTAGATTGCCCCAAGTAGGGCTACAAAGAACTATCAACCATGAAATTTGGATATCCAACTAGATTGCCCAAGAGGGCTACAAAAAACTACAATCATTAAAACATAATTATCTTGCTAAGTCGTGGCACTTAGACGCTTCCGTAGTATAAGCCTTGCTACATATACACGCATTTCTCAGCTTCAATTTGAAGTAAATCGCCTATATAAAAGTAAAATGCCTATTAAAAGGAGGGACTGTCCCCACCACAGACACACGGAACCCCCGATAGAGAGCAGGGCTTGAAGAATGAGGGAAATTAAAACTACAAACCGCGAAAGACCGCCAACAACCGCCGCTTAATAGCGAAAACCAACTAGATTGCCCCGCAGGGCTGCAAAGAACTATCAACCGCGAAATTTGGATATCCAACTAGATTGCCCCGCAGGGCTACAAAACCACAATCATGGTTGACATGAAGAATGAGGGAAATTAAAACTACAAACCGCGATCACGACGTAATTGCAATTTCAAGCCATTGATTTATATGGAAAGGATACTACAAATTATATTTCTAAATGATATATATAATCTCCTCTCATACCATTAATCACATAATAAAACATTTACATGTTCACAAAATAAAAAAAAAATTACAAACCGTGAAAGACTCTGACCGCGCAAGACGGGTTATCGCTAGTAACATATAATTTCAAACATCTATGTTTAGTTTTATTCGTTTTATGGAGTACTTCGTAACCCGATGACTTTCCAAACTTATAGCTGCTTGGCTATATTCATAAAAAGAAATAAAATCCACCAAAAAACGTTGACAACGTAAAGAAAGCAGCAAGTTTAAAAAGCCCCACCTCGGCTCACTTTATGAAACTTGGTCCCATTTTGAATATCAACAGCAAATCGGTGTTTTTAACGTTTAAGCAATAGCATCATTGCCATTAACATGCCTACTTATTATAAAACAAAACATATATAGGATATTGGCCATGAACAACATATTAATAACCTTTCTGATCGCTCCAGAATGCTAACAACTTAATATCGTGATCGGCACATTAAAGATACATAACACTTCTGGAAATGTTTTAAGTTGATAATTATGACAAAGTTTAAATCAGTATCTTTTACAAATGGGACCAAGTTTCAAAAAGTGAGCCGAGGTGGGGGCTTTTTAAACTTGCTGCTTTCTTTACGTTGTCAACGTTTTTTTGGTGGATTAACATATGATGCTGGGAGTTTGCCAGCTGGTGGATGTTTTGTATATTATCCGTTTATGAGCATTACTCACTATTCTGAGGCGTTTGATGTAACTATAGCACTTGGAGACATATTTTGAAGGGAAAAAAATGCGCTTTTGCTTTATTTTTATTCGGAATATTCTTGAGCTCAAAAATGATTCAAAATAAATAGGGAAAAGGATTGAATTGAATTAGGCCAAATAAAAAATAAAACATGTTTCACGTCCCCTCCCGCTTCCTTTTTTGAGGTTTCTTCAATTTTATTTTTATTTTTTGAAATTCAACTTTTCAAAAAACATGTCTAGGAAGTAGAGGTGCTTTCTATAGCCTTGCTAATATACAAGAAACACTTTTATAAGGTTTTGTGATAGTTAGAGGGCCTATCTCTCAGAACAACAAATAAAAAGAGGCCTCCTCCTCTTTCCAGGCATTATTGCATACGCTAAAATAGCTCTAATTATGGGTATTTACACCGATTTTGCGATAAAAAATAAAAAATAAAAAGCCCCCTCTTCCTCCTTTTTTTTTCAAAAACCCGGACGTGAAACATGTTTTTAATTTTATTTGGCCTTATGCAAAGAGTTGCAAAATAATGTACATGAACATCCGATCGATGAAACTTACTTTGCAAGATGTTGATGCTCTGGTTTTGAAGAATTGATAGCAGCATTGATCAGGAATAGGTTGAATACATCTCTCTGCAAGAAAAGATCATCAAAAATTTAAAACAATGGGGTTTCAATCAGCATCTTAGCTAGAGTTTGACAAGTGCCCGTCATTTTTACCAAAACTCAATGTCCAAAATTTGACCCTAAAACATAAACCAGAACTCCTTCTGAGGTACGCTCAGTTTAAATCAGGGGTGACTGTCTATTCTTCCAGAAAATCTTAATAGTATTCCCTCACCCTTCCACGGTGTATCACATCCCTCCCCAAATGGAATCCCACAAAAATGGACCCAAAAAGGACAATTTGATGCTGGTTGCTCTCTGCATGTACATGTACTTTCCCTAATTTTTCTTGTTACCTCCCATCCCTGACTGAATATAGGTGAGTATTTGTCACCCAAAAACTTTTTATCAGGCATGAAACTTTTCAGGCTTTTGCCTGAATTCAGGCAATTTTGTTGTCCAAATGTACTGATTTTTTTCTCTGTCTGTTTTGGACCTTTTAAGGCCAAATTCACACGCTTTTTCAGGCAGTTTTCAAAAAAGCCATTCTCGTGCCTGTTTTATACAACTGTTAGGCTAATTGTGAGTTACTTGTTCTACTAAGGTTCTGTAAAGTGTGTTGAGGCTTGTGGATCAACGTCTAGGCGTTGTGCCTGTGCCTGTGAGGGAGCACGGTGGCCGAGCGGAATGGGCTACGACTCATAATCGGAAGGTTGCGGGTTCGAGCCCCAGCGACGCCATCGTGTTGTGCCCTTGAGTAAGGCACTTAATCTCGATTACTCCTCTCCACCCAGGTGTGAAATGGGGAGCTGTTATGAATACTGTCCATTGAGCGCCGCCCAAAGTTATGAGCATGCCTTGGGCATTGTATGGCAGCTGACATATTCTAACGACGGCGGAATAAATGTAAAGCGCTTTGGTACATGTTCACATGTGAAAGGCGTTGTATAAATACCAACATTTATAGCGCACTATAAATCACTGCGCTTTTTTTTTACTGTCTTTCCTACAAACATCAAATTCCTACCTAGATGGTCCAATCTGGACACTGAACCATTGCATCTAAGGAATAATGGTTTAAAGGGAAGACAGCCTCAGACTCTCAAACACCTCTTTTATATATATTATTTTTAGGGCTGTGATTTATTATTTTCAGGGGTGTGAGAGTACAGCTTTTTTGGATTTTTGATTTTCAGCTTTTTTAATACACTTGCTTTTTATTACTTTTTTTGGTCAAAAAAGGTTCAAATTTGCCAATTTGCAAGTGTATCAAGTGAAAAAATTAGGTACTTTACACTTGGTCAAAAAAGTTCAAAATTTTGGGAAAAGGTCCAATTGTAGGGGAAAAAAGGTCAATTTTTTAAAAATTTGCCCCTAAATAAATCCTGGCTACTTCCCTGATTCTGTCTGCCAGGTACAGGAGTTGCTAGGGTTTGGCCTGGTGCTACCATTTCTTATCATGATAAATAGTTTGAGGAGTGATGAAAATGTTTAATGCTGATGATTTTTGTCGTGAGAAATGTAAACACTTTTCTTTACACATCATAACAGCCACAGAGCTACATTCCTGAGTCCCATGAACATCCCATACATGATACCTGTGCACTACTGCCCCCAATATTGATGATGTCATACATACCTGTGCATTACTGCCCCCAATATTGATGATGTCATAGCGTACTGGGTGAATAAGATCAACGGCTGTAGCAAAGTCTCCATCAGCTGCTGCTACAAATGCCTCACAAATTGGGAGTCCAGTCTTCATACATGTTTGGTAGTAATAACCAGATTTATCTCTGAAATAAGAAAAAAAACCACACAATTATAACATTATGAATGGAGTCCATGGAGAATACATTGCTGGATCCATTAGATCAACAGCTTTAACAAAGTCTCTGCTGGCTGTTTGTTATAAATGCCTTACAAAACTACGTACTGCTTGTCATTATAGAAGCAATGTAATTTGGAATTGGATTTATGGGCAACTATTGATTTTCCATCTCGGCCACTTGAAGGACAATTTTGGCATTTCTCGTACTGCTTGTCGCTAAAAAAGCAATGTGACTTGGAATTAGATTTTTATAAGACATCTATTCTGCTGTGATACCATGATTTTCCTTGATAGTTCCTCGGTCACTTGAAGGAAAGAAAAATGTGTTATCACAGCATTAACAACAAGAACTAAGTACGGTATTTGACCTAGGTAACACTGTTTCCCTAATACGCACCTCTTACAAAAGTGACATCTAGTCTAACCACCCCTCTTCAATATTCTGTCAAGTGTGTAAATAAAAAGACCATCTAAACTTTCCAGCTTAGGATGAAAATATTTTTGACTTCAGATAATTTCAAATTTTCACTTTCATCTAATTTGAAGTGTCTGTGCTTATTAGGTCCAATATATGTTACTTTTTTATTCTCAAGGAAATTGCAGTTTAACTATATCAAACATTTTGCTTTAAAGTAAATGTTTCTTTGAAACATTTTCACATAGTTGTCGTGCAATTACCTGATTACATTTTGTATTTACCTTGCCCAATTTCTGAGAGAGTTCACCATTTTCTTAGCTACATCAGGTTTTTTAGCTCCCAGGCATGACATCAGCATATGTGTGTCATTGAATACAAAGCAGTGGTCATCAATATTGGGACGACAAATCTCATAGACATCCTCCCATCTGTCTCCTATTTTCACTCCTGGATATCAAACAAAACGAAAATATTATACCTTGTGATAAGTACAACCTCAGTCAGTCAGTCAGTAGGTCAGTCAGTCAGTCAGCCAGCCACCCAGTCAGTCAGTGAGTTAGTCACTCAGTCTGCCAACAATCAGCCATCAGCTGTCAGCCAGACAGTAAGTCAGTCAGTCAGCGAGCCAAACACCCAGCCACCCACCCACCCAGTCAGTCAGCCACCCAACCAGTCAGTTAGTCAGTCATTCATTCAGTGAACCTTTTTTTTAAATAAAGCCTATCCAAGCTTGGTGCTGAAGGCAATACACATTATTAAACTTTATTCTGAATTAAATCATAGGCTGGAGTTGTTGAATAGTTATAGCACCCTCATCAGACTGGAAGTCTGCAACAGATCAAAGGAGTCAGAAGGCACATCTACATCTACATACAGATGACATATCAAGGTATTACACAATGTTGTAAAGAATACTTGTTTCAACTGCTACAATTCTTGATTGAGGAGCTTAAAGCCTAAATGTTGGAAACTTACTTTAAGAGGGTAGTGGAGACAGGAAATCTGAATGGAATCAGAATTAACATGGTTCATGGGTGAAAGAGTTTAAAGATAAGATGCATATGCACCCTTATTTTATATTGGATAAAAACACAATGCAATGTTATATAAAAAGATAGCCTTTTCCATGTGTGCATAAAAATGCTCTTTTGCAAGTTCAAACTTACGAAGTATTATTTATATGATCATTATCTAGAAACATAAACATTCACAACTTTCTTATACTCTTGTACAACTACTGGTTGGTTCTCTTGACAAATCCAGAAAACCTGACATAAAATCTTATCCTTAGATGTACCTTCCATTTCCAAGCGATACAGCAGTGATGTGGCATCTCGTTTGGCCAGCATGCTATGTGAGTCTTTCAGTGTCTTCTCAATATGGTTGTCATAGATTTCTAGTACTTTGTCATAGTCTGCTTTCTCCATGTAGAACAAAGCTTGATGCCATAGCAGGTGGCAGTTGAAAGAAGTGCATTTCTGCATGATAAAAAAATCAAAATAATGTTATAACATGTATATGAAGAAACACAATGAACAATAGCATCACTGAAGTTATTGTAACATTGCATAATTTGCATTACATAATATTACACATCTCATCAAACCAAAATATTGAACAAGACATAAATGCAACATAACATAGCACATAAAAGAGTAGTGACCATTTCGGTATATCCCAAAACTCTTTGCAAATAAAAACCAAAACTTCATGTATGCCAGTTTGCACTCTCGATCCTACTGTGCGGTTCCAAACCATGTACACAGGCATTGCCCCTGTATTGTTTGACAAGGTTTTGAGAATATGCAATTGCGTTGAAAATTGATGGCATAGTTTTGTTATTTCTCAACTTTTGTAATTTTCTCAAAAACTGCTTGTTTATGCATGGACCTGTTATGCTAGTTTGATTTCTTGCATCATTTCCTTTCTGAAAATGTATACTTTTATATACTTACCATCATTACGTTTAGAGATACCATAATAAAAATTAAATTACTCCCTCAAGGAAGGCATATGGAATATCTTCCACAACTGGAGTGAGTATATTTCAAATGTAAGTACCCGATTGTCTATTTGAAACCCATACTTCATTTGCGATCTGTGGAAGACTTAAGCTAAACCTTCCACAGGGGAGGTGTAGAGTGCGAAGCAAGCAAGATCTTACCATCCAGTGTGCCTCTGTAGTCTGTAAGGCATCAATCCCATAATCCCACTGGCCTGTGTTGTCATGGAGATGACATAAGGAATGTCTACACCACACCTCATCTTGATCTACAGCTAGACCCTACACAGAAAATTAACAAACAAATATTTATTGTAATGGCATTATCATTCAGCTATAATTGACCCTATCATATAAACCATCTGGACCTGTAAACATTCGAAATGGCAGCCACATTGTTGGAACAAGCTCCGGGTATGGAATCCATGTTGGTGGATAGTGTCTTAAAATTTGGAAGTAAGCAAGATCTTACCATAACCAATGTGCCTCTGTAGTCTGTTAATGCAATAGCATTCAATAGGGATTTTGTTGACCTTAAGTTTGCATAAAAGAAATCACACGTTCAGAAAATGGGAGTATAAGGGCATTTGCTCTGAACTGCATGGCTCAGTGCCAATACTAAATCGACAGTAAAAAGAATATGATCCAAATGTTCAGTGCCCAAGAGGTGAACATATTGTTCATCTGACTCTGCTAACTGACCTCTTTACATGATAATCATAGTATATCTAACCTGGAACACTCTTTTTGCAATTATACCCATCTTTGATCACCTTTGTGATCTATGAAAGATACCAAACATACTAATATGTCAGTCAAGTTAGCTCAATCGATAACATGTTCGACTATGGTACGAGAGGTTGCGGGTTCGAACCCTGACGGTGCCTATTATGCTCTCGTGGAAAATTGAGTTAGCTTTAAATTCCCCTTACTACTATTAAGTTGTCTCGTTGTAACCCGTACAAAACTTGAGGAGCTGATCCTGGTTGCGAAGGTTATTTGTGGAATGTCTAGGGTGTGTGCTCTTAAAAGCAGCAATGTGCCTGAATTGTTGTTAAATGGTTTATGGAATTATATGGGCCATAGTGGTCAGCGACAACCTGTAAAGTGTGCTGAGGCTTGTGGATCAACGTCTAGGCAATGTGCCTGTGCGTAGCGCACTACATGTATAAATCACTGAGCTTTTTTTTTTTTTAATACTAAAAAAAACCAAATCGGACATATGCTCGTTTTCCACAATACTTTAGGCAAAAAAAGCTTGTAAATCAAAATCAATGCAGTTGCAAATTGGATTTCAAAATCTTTATAAGCTTTTTTGCCTAAAGTATTGTGGAAAATGAGCAGCCAGCAGCCCCCTCCCCTTTTTCCCCTGACTTCAAACTCAGTCAAAATAAGTTTGAGATGCTCAAAACCAGAGCTTATTATAATGTATTCTAAGTTATACACACAATGAAATATTGTCACAATTCTTCCAACAAAATGCTTTAAACATATTTTACTGACATTTTTGTATAAAAAATGCGAAATATAACAGTTTGCCTTATTTGCATTTGTAGAATATTTCTTTATTACAAACTCACACTTGAACTAAATAAACAACAATAACAACACCAGTAGTAACAACGACAGAAACAACAGCAGAAACCAGAATATAAAAACAAAATCAGCAACAGCAACAACCGCAGAACTGCAATGACAACAACATCAAAAGTAAGCAGCAACAGCAACAATAAACAACAGCAACAATAAACAGCAACAACAGCAACAATAAACAGCAGCAACAGCAACAAATACTTGCCTCTTTTGCTGTTTTATTTGCTTGAGGGAATAAACTAGTTTCTGCAAAGCCGAATGCCAAGATTCCTTTTAAAAAACTGCAAAAAATAAATAAATAAATAAATAAATAAATATCACTTCTTCAACTTGTGGACAATACAAAAGATACACTGTACAATACAATGATTGCATTACTGGTACTTGGTAGGAGACAGTAAAATAGGACTTGAGGAAGGGCGCATGAAGCGCATTACCCAGCTCAAAACACTGGGAGTAAATTTATCAAAAGTTGCAACTTGCCCCCCTTGGCTCGAAATACCGGGACACAATGGACAAAAGTTGTAATGTCCATTTTAGCATTAAAATTACAAAATATATGTGCACGAAGCATGTGTTTGTCCCGATAAAGCAATTTTGGTATCGGGTCAGTAGAACAATTCACAAATTTTGTCCCCTCTGGCTCGGTAGCCCCTGGGTGCACGTTGAGAAAGGATCCTAGTTATTTTTATGTGTAAATACATTGTTAGAGTTATGAAAAGTTGCAACTACTGCAGTAAAACCCACCACCATACATAATAGGTAGTCTGGAACCACTATGGTAATAAGCAGACCTGAAACAGGGTATTAATAAAAAAAAGAGGAAAAAAGCTGGAAATGCTCAATAAACGCTGAAAAACAGCGTAAAATTGGGGTAAAGTGGCTCAAATTGGGCTAAAAATAAAAGAAAACACATAAATTTCAGGAATAAAAAAAGAGGAAATCAGCTGAAAAGAGGAAAAGTTTCAGGTCTGAATAAGAGTCCTCACCTGTAGTGTTTCATGTCTGTTGTCCAGGAAGGTAACGCACTATTGACAACATTGCGTATTATCTGTGGTCTTCCGACAACGAAAGTTGACCCATGGACTTGTTTGATGGCGTGTAGGTCAGTAGGATACTCTGCAACGATCTCTTCCCATTTCACCGTTGCTTCATGTAGTTTGCTTTTTCATATGCAAGAAAAATAACAAGGACAACCCTTTATTCCTAAACTCAATTAACTGCTTCTGATACATTAAAAAGGTGATTATCAAGTTACATGCTGTTTATTATTTTACAAATCTTTGAAACTAAATGTTGCTCTAATTTGGCAGCAACTTTAAAAGTTTAGTGAAATACACCCCTGGTCACAATGTACTTCATGGACCATTGATACAAGGACCAGGGTCACAGACCACCCTTCCCCCTCCCACATTTGTGACCCATCACATCAAAACCGACCACTTCGCGGCAGAAATGAAAATGGAGATTTAAACACTAGGATAAACTGCTGATTTTTAGCTTTAAAATGACACCTTACTTGTGGAAATCAGATAGAGTAAAAATGTTTTTCCTTATATTTTCTCATCTTTCATTTTTGTCTGCCAATAAACCCAGCTGCGAAGTAGTCGGTTTTGATGTGATGGGTCACATTTGGTTATGCAATTAATGTTATGCAAGTAGTGTTACATGCAGGTCGCTTTAGGACCATTGATACAGGGGGAAGAAGCACAGACCACCCTGCACCCTGGATATGCAATTAATGATCTGCAAGTGATACATGTAATGTAGGTCGCTTTGGGACCAATGATACAGGGGGAAGAAGCACAGACTACCCTGCCCCCTTCTCCCACATTTGGTTTATGCAACTGATAATATGCAAGTGTTACCCGGGGGGGCCACTCAAATATGACAGTGTACGCATGCGTGACCAAATTTTTTTCAAACACCCCCCTAAACGAGTTTTACCCTACCAGCAAATTTAGCCCCTTAATAAGGTAATTTAGTGTAGAATTTACCCCCTAATGAGTTTTTGGCTGGTGAAAATGCAACAAATGTACCCTTTTTGGACTCATAATTTACCAAAAATTTTAAAAGGTACCCTAAACAAGTTGTCCAGTTTCAGAAAACTACCCTTATTCTTGAAAGTCACTGTTTTTAGACCCTAAACGCGTCACGTGCGTAACTTGCCTTGCCTAAAAAAAACACCCCCTTTTACTTGTTTTTTTGGTCACGCATGCGTACAGACCATTTATGTGAATGATCCCCCTGGGAAGTGTTACATGTTTTGTGCACCCAACATCCTTTATTTCTTACCCATCAGCATATAGATTGATAGCATCCACATGTTTCTGTTCCCTTGGTGTAATATCACTCTTATCTGCATGCACTACCAAAGCATTAACCTTGTCTCTTAGCTCAGGGTTGTTATCTATAGTGTCAGAGGTACTGAATAATGACATTCCAACTGACATCACTTGCCCCATAACTGAAACATAAAAAATAAGTTTGAGATTAGCATAATGTACGTTTCCATGGTTAATAATTCGAAATTCAAAATTTGTTTCCCTTCCCTGCCCTTAAATACAAGAAAATTCTGATATATATTTAAGGGTAGATGAGGTATTGTTGGTCGAAGCAACCTAAAAATTGATTTTCATTATCTAGATCAATATATTATTAAAAATTAACACCTTGATGTTTTGCAAAAGTTCATTCTACAAATCGTATACTTTGCAAATTTGCTTAATTTATTGTTGTTTATGAGTATTGAGTTATGTACGTTTTACAAAAGTGTTGTTGTTTCAGCCCTCTTTACAACGTAACTCAAGAACTGCAGCACCTATAAAAGTATATCTGTGATATTTTAATTCTTCTACACGCTCGCTATGAATTGAGCAATGCAGTTTTTGCCAAAGCTCACTACCATTCGTAAGATCACTACAAGATTCCTGGCGACGGAGTACCTCTGCTGCAATGTTACTTCGCGGCTACTACCGCTGCTACTACCGAGTACCCAATCCCTTTGTGGCCGACGTTGGTACTACACCAAAGTACCAGCGTTGGCCACCATACTGTAGATACCCCCGAAGCAAAGTACTTACATCGATACTCCACCATGCGTCACCTAAGAGTCAACTGCGATGTACCGAGTAGGTGACTTATAGGTAGACCATGGTCGGGGGTACTTCGATGGCCCTTCAGCGGAAGTACCTGCACAGTAACCGCATCCATGGTGTACCCATGTGTCAGCAGTGAAGTAGCAGTGAAGGTACTCACCCGCGAGGTACTCCGTCGCTAAAGTTCTTTGATCGTAAAGTTCATTGACTTCAAGGCGCTACCGCCGGGTACAACTACGCGGCCGACTGCGGCGTTCAACTACGCGCTCAACAAGGCTTGCACACGCAACGCGTTGATGTGGAATTATTAATTTGTTATGATCTGGATACAGATGGATGCAATTGCTTGTTGCACAATGCAGTTTTTCCGTACGCCGGCGACAGTGTTATAATTCCGTTGTTTTTCTTTTGTTTTCCGTTTTGTTCTGTTAGGAAAATAACACGGTTTTTTGTTTGTTTGATTGTTTACTTGGTTGGTTAGTTAGCTGTTTGCCTGGCTGATGGTTGCTCAGCTTGGTTGTTTTCATTTGTATTTTTTTATCTTATTTAATTATTTAGTAAATTTATTACTTTTCAGAAATGTTTAGAAAAGATTGCATCATGTATTTTATGTTCATATGTTTTTTTATTCATTAACTCATTACTCGCTTTAGTTATTTTACTGATTTATTTATAACCTATTTATTTATTTAGTTGGTTACTTTCTTATGTACTTATAAATTTACTTAGTTCTTTATTTATTTATTTAATTGTTTTATACTTATTTATTATCTCCACTTATTTATTTACTTACTCATTTAGATATTTAGATATTTATTTAATTGCTTATTTATTTAGACCAACTTGGTTATTTTCTTGTTTTCTTGTTTATTTACTTACTTATTTAGTTAGTATTTACCTAATTATTTACTCATTTGTATAATAAGTTATTTTACCTGTCTCTTTATTTATTTATTTATTTATTTACTTCTTTGGGTAATTATTTATTTAATAACTTATTTACTTGTTTACCTATTTCCTTATTTATTTACTTACTCCTTTAGTTAGTTATTTACTTACTTATTTATTTATTTACTCATTTACTAATAGGCCTACTTAACTTATCCGCTTAAAAATGCCCAAAGAATAAATAAGAAACATAAATCAAGAACATATTAATCAATATAAAACAATATGGCAACAGAAACAAATAAGAAATGGCAACCCGCTTGCCTCATTTTTTTTGCTAGAGTACCAACGTCGGTACTCAGCTGCGGAGTACCTGACAGGCGAGTACCAGTGTCGGTACTCGGAGTACCTTCAAAGTACCTACGCCACGAGGTATTCGCAAGTTGCAGCCGGCTTGCTGGGCCACAAGGGTCTGGTGGCCAACGTAGGTACTCGAGAGTAGCAGCGCTGCTACTCTCATGAGAATCCCGTAGTGATGCTGTGAACTACCAAATCACAACAGTTTAAAATAATTAATAACCTTAAGATTCTTAAATCCAATATTTCAAGGTTAACACCTCCTTACATCTTTCATAAATAAATAGGGTTATTAAGTAAAATTGTATAAACTCTCAATCACTTATGCAAATGCTTTGATTTGTACATAGTTTCAGGCCAGCCAAGCTAACATATAAAATTAATTGAATAATAAATTAAATAAATTGCTTAAATTCCAAAAAGTGATGAAATTTGTCCAATTTGAGAATCCTGAAAATGCCTAAAATTATCTATCACCATGGTAATGGAGTCAAGGGTGAAGTCAGGGGCTGATCCAGAAATTTGATGCCAAATGCAAAGTACTACTGGTTATTATGGGAGAGCCCTCCCCTCACATTTTGTGACAAGTGCTAAGGCTCCATGACTTGTTTGAGTGTTTCCATACATTTTTCAATTTTTTTTTCTTAATTTATATTCATCTATTGGCCTTACACATTTATTTAAGGGGGTACTACACCCCTGTGGTAAATTTGTGAATATTTTTGCATTTTTCTCAAAACATTATAACACACTGCTAACAAAAGTTATGTATATTATTGGGGCAAGGAATCCAATTACTACACTGAAATTTCAGTGATTCAAGACAAGCGGTTCAGTATATATGATAGAAAATGAGGTACATCCTAGTGGTACCTTGTTTCTTATCATAAATAACGAACCGCTTGTCTTGGGTCACTGAAATTCAAGTGTAGTAATTGGATTCCTTGCCCCTATAATATAGATAACTTTTGTTGCCAGTGTGTTATTAGTTTTTGAGAAAAATGCAAAAATAGACACAAATTTATCGAGGGGTGTAGTACCCCCTTAAGCTATATAATATATGCTATGATTACCAGTCAACAGAAGACCATAAAATACCTCAAAATGCTTTTGTTTTTTACAGAAACTCATAATTAGGGTTTACATGAATTACAAGTTGATTATTAAAGGAAGTGTCCGGCAATCACAACATTATGCCTTAGGCCTATATAGAAAAACAATTAGCAAGCATGAATCACATGGTTTTATTTAAAACAAACTCATATTGACCATAAAAAATGAATAAAAACGGTTGTCTCTCAACACACGTTATTCAAAATTCCTACACCAAAATTATCTAGTGCAATGATGTTGTGGTTATTTGTTCTCAACTTTTGTCAGCTTTCATTGTTATACTGGGACATTAATTTATTGCACCAGATAATGTTGGCGCCCGGGAATTTTGAATATCGCCTGTTGAGACATCGCTGTTTTTATTTGTTTTTATGGTCAATATGAGTTTGTTGAAAATAAAACCACATGATTCATACTTGATAATAATTTTCCTAACATATAAGGCATAATGTTGTGATTGCTGTTGACTTCCTTTAAGGTAAAGTTAATTTCATAGTTACAGTTAGGTGTAGGATAAGATTATGTTATAGAGCTTTGGTTAGTTTTTGTTTTAGGCATTGTATGATGAATGTCATAAATAAAAAATATTATTTAAAAATCTTGAATATACAGTAGATTTGATTGCAAGAAAATATACGTACAATGCGGCCCCTATTTACAAATAATTACTCACCAAATTGAGGATCTGCAGCCTGTAGGGTTTTCAACGACTGTTCCATGCCACCAACTGAAGGGTCGTCATACATTGAAACACGCTAGAAATGTGAAGAATAATTTAAAATGAAATCTCTACATACACTTTTTTAACCCTATTCTATTACCCCCACAAAAGTGGTATATTTTAATGGTGTGGAGGTATCATATTAACTACTGCGTTGCAGTGTTATCGATTGGGTAAAAACCAATAAGTGGCATACCATTGACAAGCTTGGACTTTAAGCTTTTAGAGAAACAAGTTTAATAATTAATTATGTAAATTTAATGCAAATTAGCTCATGAATAATTAAATGCACTCATAGCCAAATATGATGAACAAATATTTAGATTTACATTTTTGAAGTGTATGAGTACATCAATGTAGCATTTTCATGCAGTTTTAAATACACTGCTGCATTTCTACAGAAATCCCAAGTTAATTTGGACTACATTTAAAAAGTTTATGGACATTTTTTGGGGCAAAATTTGGCCTAAAATAGTTAACATACATGTATGCAAGTTTCCAACATTTTAAATCATTTTATGATGTGCATGGTAGTTATATTTGGAAAAAGAGGTTTTTTTGTTGATAGAGAAGTGATAAATTATCAAAACTGTTCAAAAGATAAGACTTTATTTATATGCATATTAAGACATTGATGGGGGTAATAGAATAGTGTTAAAGGCATGCATATTAACTATCAAGGTACCATTTTCAAGTTGACTATGTGTGTTTGCCGCCAACCGAGGACAGCGTGTATCGCTATCTAACCACGGACGTGTGTATCATGTTTTCCATCACCTAACCGATTAGCCATCAACTGCCGACTGTATTTTTGACACACACGGTCCGCGGTTTTGAGCAAGTGTCACTCAAATGCATTTGAGGTCTATTGCAGCAGTTTGAGACCGAGGATTGTCCTCGATCGGTTGTAGGTAAGTTTAGAGTGAAACATCTTGTTTGTGTCCTCGTTTGCAGACAAACACCGATACGCATGCACTCATACATGTATGTCACTCACACACCACCACTTTACCATCACCACTGCTACAACCTCCAACTGCAGCAGCACCAGCAACAACAACAGCAACAAGTTTCTTACCAGTCTACTACAAGTAGACTTTTCATTTATCATCACTGTTGTCTGTCATCCCGGGGGGGTACTCAGTACAAATGACCATACGGGGACGTGCCGCAAATATGGGTAGCATTTTCAGCCTTTTGGTATATCAATGACCCCTTTTTCAAAGCCTATTTTGGTATATGAATGGGTCCTTTTTTCAAAATTTGCTCAATTTTTTCGGAAAATAGCCCAATTTTTCCTTAATCTAGCCAAAATTGTCAAAATTTGTAAAAACTAAGACAATTTGGGTTAAATTTGGCGAAAATTTTGACTTTTGGTATATCAATGGGTCCAAATTTCTTGAAAAATTGGTATATTTATGGGTCCACTTTCAAATTCTCAGCGGCACGTCCCTACCAAAACCAAACTTGAGTACCCCCAGGGTCGTCCCCTCTTGGTTTATGCATGGGAAATGCCATCTTTCCTATTCTGATCCAACAGCATAGCTATTAATCTTTAACGTTGGTGGCTCACTCCGAAAGCTGCCAGCCGAGAACCGCTCCTCCCGGGAAAAAATCCAGGATGGCGGTTCTCGGCGGGCAGGGGGGGCCGGCCAAGATTGGCTCAATTTTGACGTTGTCATTGGTTTTACACGTAAACACAAAAATGTCTCAAATTATTCCAAAACTGTACGTATGTTATTAAGCACTATTTTATCAGTCTAAATCCGTTGAGGTTCGCCAGTGAACCTCATTGTAAGTACTGTTTTTTTGAGTTTTTTGTATGAATAACGCATCGATATGTTACGATATATACTGAAAATTTCCCCACGTTTGTCAATGAGAATACGTAGTGTAGTGGTTAATTAGCTCGCCTCCCACGCATAAGGTCCCGAGATCGATTCTCCTCCCCGGCGGTGATTAAATATTTTTCTTCTTCTTTTTTCTTTGAATTTAAAATTATTTATTTTCATGTGAAAATGTATATATTGCACTGGGAAATATATTTTGTGCTTTTTTTTTCTGTAATGGGGCCACCCGCCAATAGAGCTAAAAACGGATCTTGGCTCCGGGAAAAAATAATTGCGTCCATCGTGCAGGCAGTGTTGCCGTCATATTGTCTGTTTTGTTTACGCTTTTGGCTGTTGCCACATTGAATAATGTAGTCCACCATCTGTCGGCGGGGAGAAGTTTTCGGAGTGAGCCCTCAACTTGAAGATTTAGCTGTTGGCTCAGAACAGCATAGATGGCGCTTCCATGGTATCCATGGTCAGAGGGGGAAGGTCAAATAACAGTGATTATAAATGAAAAGGGTCTACACAGTAGACTAGTTCCTTACCTGTGATAGCACAGCATCATATATCTTGGCTGCTTGATTACTTGTAGTTGATAATTTTAAGCCTTGCCTTTGCCATTCCTGGAATCAAACAAGCAAATCAATTTAACTAATAATTAGGGTTCATGAAGGCATGGTATTTGTTGCCGTCTGCACTCGTATCGGGGTTGTGGTGCCCCAGGGTAAGGAAACAGAATGGTACCCCCTCTCAATTCTTGAAACAATTGAAAATGTGCACAAATACTACTTATTTGGTTATGGGGCTATTTTAACGTGCCTCCTGGCACGTTCGTGCAGTGAGAATAGAAATCCGTGCAGTGAGAATAAAAAATCTGTGCTTAAAATAGTTCTATACTAGTTTCAGCCCGAAAAATGACTAAGAAATTAAAGATGTTCCTCCACAAAGCAAGTCTGATCTAGTCGGGAAATCCTATATGGTCATTTTCACGGTAAAGGGTGTAACTTTTGATTTTTAGGGTCAAAATTTCAAACCACTTAAATATGTTTCTGTTTACTGAAATCATGCATAGAAGCAACTTAAATTCCAGTAAAATAATGTTTCAAGGCTTAAACCTTTTGATTTCTAATAAAAAATTTGCCATTTGCATAACATTTTGGTTAAAATCTAAGAAAAAATGTATTTTACATAACCTCAGAAAATTATGACATGAAAGCTGGAATACATGTGAAATCCCATTCCAAAGTAAGTCAACAGATATAAGTTAAATTTTATACCATGTTTTGCTATGTTTGTAATTGCAGTTTTGAAAATTTTTAACATCAAGTGTCATTTACAATGGAAATTTCCAAACCTTAAACATATTTTTTAAGTTTTAATTGGGTTCCTAAAATAATTTGAATGTCTAACTTCATGTACAAATACTACTTGATGAAAGGAACCTCCCAGCCAAGTTTCACAGAAATTGGAGTTGTTTTTTAGAATTGGCAATTCAAGCGATTTGTGTTTCGGAGGCTTCAGTTAACAACACAGGTGATCATAAAAGTAAAATATTTAGCTAACTACTACAAGTTGACATAAAAAATAGGTAAAAATATCACAATTAACAATTTTCATGCTTTGCTTCTAAGTATTGAATTTCAGTTGTAACAAAAATTAAATTATCACAGCAAGTCATTTTTTTTGTTTCGGAGGCTTCATGTTAACAATTGTTAAACATTGCAGAAGAAGTTTTTTTTGAAAACAACAGTGTTGGGATCATCTAAGCTGTTATTGTGTGTATTGAATCAATGATTCTATGTGGCAGATATTGTAGATTTATCACACGTTAATTTTTTCACCCATTTGTTAAGTATGGTGTTTTTTGCATGTGAAGCCTCCGAAACAGGCTTTTTAAGGTATCAGTATATTTTTCAAACATTAACCATAATGTCAATTTTTTTTTAATTTATGACATTCTGCACATATCAAGTAATAATTACAATGCAGATATCAGTATGAAACACACCAATTTAGATATGCATAGATGATAATTAAGCTTATTGTTGTTTCGGAGGCTTCATTTGTTTCGGAGGCTTCATTTGTTAACGGAAAGTTTGTATTGGGTCCCATTTTCAAACAGTGATATATATCTCCATGATTTAAAAACATGTGACTTGAGGATCTACTTTGCTACATTTTGATAAATAGATTGGATGAGCTCTTTTATTTATATTTGCACAAGCTTGCTGAACAGTTTGTTTCGGAGGCTTCAAAAAAGTTAACGGAAAAACGGCTATTTGAAGTCAAGATTTTATAAAAATTTTAAAAGCTTGCAAATCGGCTAATTTTTGTTACCCATTTCAAGTTAAGATAACAACTGTTATGAATCAAGAAGAAGTGAAGAAATAACCAAGAATTATGAACCAAAGCTACACCCACAAAGTTTGTTAACAATTGTTAACGGAAAATGAAGCCTCAAACGACAAATATCGAAGTCCGGTTCTCAAAAATACAGGGCCGTTCACAATTAAATCTAATGTGGCAGTGTTTACTGAACATATGACTGTACTTTCAGGATAAGAAAAATTCTCCATGAACTCACTTACGAACACACAGGGTTTTACAAAAATGTTACTGTTTTTTATAGTTTTTCAAAATGGCAATATTAAGTACATTTAAGCCTGCTAAAACTGAACGCAGTAACTCCCAAAGCTGATTATGCTACCCAAGGTAGTTGCTAACTAGATGACTTATGTGGCCAAAAATCATGGAATTCTGTGGCTTTATTAGAACACTACGGATTAAAATGTTTAAAATCCAAAGTTACACCCTTTACCGTGAAAATGACCATATTGATAGTTTGTGGCGATCAGTCAAACATTCAATTGGCAGGGGAAATCAAGAACAACACCTCTGGTAACGCCCTCTCCTCCCAATTTTTTGGTCACCGTGGTGCAAAGCTACTGGACGAGAAAATCCGCAACAGGCGTGGGGGCAGCTTCATATACCGGACAGAAATTGTCCAGAATTACCCTGTGCATCTTCTTTTTTAGACCATTAAACACCTTAATTTGGGGCAAAATAGTGTAATGTTGCAAATTACCACAACATATCACCTTTGTTTGTGCTATTAAAATAGTGTAAAATGGAAAGGTTTTGCGCGCTTTGTGCGCAATTGTCCCAATAAAACAGACCAAAAATTATGACCATCAGGAACATTTTCATCGCCACTCACCCCTGATATCCCAGCAAACACAAAACGTTTTCGACATCATTCGCAAAAGGTTATAAAAGGTTGTCAGAAAAGGTTTAAATGTCGGGTTATATAAATATTAAGAGTATAAAACGTTTTCATAACCTTAAAAAACATTTTTTGATAATCTACTGCCCAGCAAACAAAAATGTTTTACAGAAAACGTTTAAATGTCGGGTTATATAAAGGGTATAAAAACGTTTTGATAACATTCCAAAAACATTCTTGAAAACTTGATACAAAACATTCTAAACAAAATGTTATTTTGGGGTTGAAAATATATTTTGCGAAAAATGTTTGCCCATAATATTTTCAATAACGTTTTAAAAACGTTTTCATGACCTTTATATAACCCGACATTTAAATGTTATTAAAAGGTTTTGAAAAAACATTTTAAAAACATTTCTGTGTTTGCTGGGTTCAAATATTTTAACATAATGTTATAAAAGTATTGATACATTATTTGGCAAAAATGTACGCAAAAATAGTTTACAATAACATGTTTTGAAAACATTTACAAATATTGTTGTAGTGTGTTTTCATACAAAACGTTTTAAAACGTTATCATGACCTTTATATAACCCGACATTTTAATGTTAAAAAACGTTTTTACCTAAACCAAAAGCCAAAATATAACTTATTTAAAATGTTTTTAAAATGTTTTTGTGTTTGCTGGGTATGCCACCGGGGACACCAATAAAAAAAAGCAAGTCGCGCAGCCTATACGACATGCAGACCTGGTAACGGGGGCAACGGGACTTTTTATAATCAAAATTTACAATACTTATGGCCAAATTAATGTGAAAACCTTTAAAGACCATATGATAACCCTTAAACTGTTATGAGTCATTTTATGGCGATACCCATTTTAGTTAACTCTTTGTCCACGAGGCACCATAATTAGAATGAGAGCACACAATGCGTCATAAGGACACGTACCAGATCTTAAACTGGCTTTAACTTAAATCAAGGTTTTTTTTTTTTTTTTTTTTTTGCGTTCTTTCAATTCCTGTTTTCGGTTCAAACTAACTTTTTAATATTACTTAAGTCCTTCGTACCTCACCAATTCCCTGTAATGTGTCCAACTTATACTGGATATTTTGTAATTCACACCACTTCAATTTGCACACATTCCTTTCGACATTTGAAAAACCCGCCCATATATTTCTTTTATAGAGAATGAACATTTTTAATGTAATGGTAAATATGAAAATAACAACAAATAAAAGCAATGTTTCCTCTACTTATACAAGACCAGGGACAATAAAACTTTGGGTGCTCCATTTTACTTCAGTGCCAATGAGGTTAAGAAAATGGGAGTTGTTCCAAATAGTATAATAGTATAGTGTGCTGACATTCAAAGTTTAGATGTCTCGTGGACAAGCATTAAAATTGGGTATCGCTGTAAAATGTGTCATAAAAACAGAACGGCAAGTGCTTACTGCTAATTACTTCGTTTTTTCACACAAGGCCACTAATGAATATATCATGTGTTTTAAATCCTAAAAGTTCAATCTGGTTATAAAATAAAGATGAATTCTTTGCACTATTGCACTTTTGGACTCACCCTGTATATTGCTTGTAGAAAATAAACACCATGTTTATGGACTGAACATCTAGTGTTTTAAGTTGAGCACTATAGAAGAGTGTGTTTAATCTTTTGTAATGAATTTGTATGCAACTTTTTAATGCAATTTGCCGACAACTTATGCACCTTTGCATCACTTAAGTTGCAGAAATTTTATCACATTCACATTGTGAGACTTTACGCTAATGTGCGACAGGTTAAAAGATGGTAGGGACACGTGTGCATTTCATTCAACATTTAATAAAGAGGTTCTGTGTACTTTTATGGAGTTTTCAATAATGACAATTCAATTAAATGGAATGATATTTTAAATGAAACCTATTGCCTTTCTAAGTAAATCAAAAGGAGTTTTATATTATTATTATATTTTACAGATATTAATTTGTGCAATTGTAGGCACATGTGTGCATTTTATTCATTTTTGTAGAGATTGTATTCGTTTTTGCATATCAATACCATCAATACCATAAACTTAATAACATTTATGATCCTAGTGTGTACTTTCATGGAGCTGTAGGTAATTAAAAATGAAATGAATTAGTGAAATACATTAGTGAACCAGACATGAATCAATTTTCAACTTTAAGTGCATATCATTAGATTGATAAACTTTACTTCAGGGATTGTTAAAAATGTCATTTTTTCAATATACATTGTGTAACTTGTCATAAAATTTGTATTATATCGCAAATTTCAAAAATTCAAAAGTGATGTGCTCTTAGCTCTCATCAGCCCTTAAAGGCTTTTATAAATGTACGATTTCCTTCAAATTTTAAATTTGTCATTATATGTACTCAAATTCTCAAAATGCTGAAATAATACTAGTAATAATTATCGGGAATGGTTTCTGTCCATTTTGAGCTGAAATAACAAGGTAAACACTGTTTGTTATTTTGGCCGTTTAACACGCAGTTCTATAGGAGGACAAAAAGTCATAATTTCTTGAATTATGACTTTTGAATTATGAAATTTGGTATCTATGCTGCGTGGTAACAGCGATTTACTTCCGGGTCGTTCTAACATCCGGGTATGTGGATTCGCTCCACTTACGTCATAACCCACTTTCGATGTAGATTAGCTTGGTAGTGTGAACGCGAACTCAATGTGGATTCGATGTGGATTGACACCACTTCACTTCACTACCTAGGTACGAACCCACATTGTGTAATGTGAACACGCCCTAAGATCGTACATTATGACTTTACGTCAAAAATGAGTCAGTAAAATGTGTGATTGTAACGTGTGATTTGTAAAAGTTTACAGAACTCAAGGGTAGACAGTCCTCTCAGCTAATTGGGGCATGTGCCTAGGAAACCAGTTTCTTCTGGAAGAAACTGGGTGAAACTGGAAGAAAGAATACATGATAAGATCTGAAAGCACAATCAGTCAAAAGTCAGACATTCTTGTTTGCAGCTATGGGAGAAAATGTGTGTCACTAATCCCTTTCATTTTTGTGATGCCTTTGAATAACTTTCTTACAATAGATGATAGAAACATAGGATTGTCGGTGAAATCAAGCTTACAAATTCCTACTATTTCTAATTATAACAAGGCGGTTCTCGAACCACGAGTCTCGCCTGCTTTCGTGACCACCTGCTTTTGCGATTACTTTTGGTAGAGGTAAATTAATTTGGTGGTTATCGGCTGGGCACAATTATCTGGCTGATGGTGACCATACCCATCAAGTTTCATGCCCACCAAGATTCATGCCCGACCAACAGTTTTTACTAATTTGACCTCAGATGACCCTTGGTGACCTCGAAATGACCTTCCAAAAATTGGGCTTTAAATGTTGACTGTACCCACCAAGTTTCATGCCCGTACAACAGTTTGTACTAAATTTGACCTCAGATGACCCCTGGTGACCTTGAAATGACCTTCCAAAAATTGGGCTTTAAATGTTGACTGTACCCACCAAGTTTCATGCCCCTACAACAGTTTTTACTCATTTGACCTCAGATGACCCCTAGTGACCTTGAAATGACCTTCCAAAAATTTGGCTTTAAATGTTGACTGTACCCACCAAGTTTCATGCCCGTACAACAGTTTTTACTTAATGTGACCTCAGATGACCCCTGGTGACCTTGAAATGACCTTCCAAAAATTTGGCTTTAAATGTTGACTGTACCCACCAAGTTTCATGGCTGTACAACAGTTTTTACTAATTTGACCTCAGATGACCCCTGGTGACCTTGAAATGACCTTCCAAAAATTTGGCTTTAAATGTTGACTGTACCCACAAAGTTTCATGCCCGCATACAACAGTTTTTACTAATTTGACCTCTGATGACCCTGGTGACCTTGAAATGACCTTCCAAAATTTGGCTTTAAATGTTGACTGTACCCACCAAGTTTCATGCCCGTACAACAGTTTGTACTAAATTTGACCTCAGATGACCCCTGGTGACCTTGAAATGACCTTCCAAAAATTTGGCTTTAAATGTTGACTGTACCAACCAAGTTTCATGCCCATACAACAGTTTTTACTAATTTGACCTCAGATGACCCCTACATGACCTCAGTGACCTTGCCCCACTAACCAATACAAACCGGTTCTGTCTCGGGTCAAGATGCACCCACCCACCAAGTTTGAGGAACGTGCCACTCATAGTCTCCGAGAAAATAGGCGGAAGGCAAACTTTAACCAAAACTTTAACCAAATTTGTCACATACACACACACACCCCTACACACATCTGCACATCTGCACGGAAAAGTGATTATATAGTCTCCTGCCTTATCAGGCGAGACAAAAATGTGGACTTTGATTTGGTCCTGATTTTTACTTGCAGTCGTATCACATTGGCATCACAATTGAGACGGAAACATTGACAAATCCTGGGAATAGATGACTTGTGTAAACTCAGTTCTTTACAATTTAGGGGCTGTGCAATAATTATGAATTTATAAAATTTCCAAACGGCTCGCCAAAATTTGCTTGCCCCCCCCCTCTCGGCCCGCCAAAAATTCTTTGCCCCCCCCCCTTGCACATGCCAAATTTTTGGGATCCCAATTTCCAAACCTTAAATGGTCTATACATGTTGCGAGCACAGCAAGCAGGAAAATTTGCATATTTTTAAGCGTTTCCGTACCGTTTTCCTAAGCCATTTGAGCGCGTTTTATTTAAAAGGCGCCCAATGAATGTGTGCCAAAATTGCTTTCCCCCCCCTCTCGGCTTGCCAAAATTGCTTGCCCCCCCTTTTGGCTCGTAAAATGTCTTACCCCCCAATTTTACCCTCCCCCAGAGCTCATAATTATTGCACAGCCCCTTACTAATTAACCATTTTGTCTGAAAATGATTTTTCGTCTTTTTGTGGTTTTCGCCATTTCAAGGACTTGTAAAAAAGAATAACTTTCTTCAAATATGATGAGGATTCTACTGACAAATTGTTGACAATTTCAAGTAGAAAGCAGAATATATTTCGCAAGTAGCTATAGCATCGATACACATCTAGGACTACATGTATGGTCTACAGGATTCCAGTTTTAATTCTTTGCCAATGCATTGATTGATACACATTGGACGATATACAAATGTATAGACGCTGGGATGAAATTTCAGAGGCAATTACTGAGATGCGGGATGGGGGGCATTGTCCATTGACTAGGGGGTATCATTTGTGTCTATAGATTCACATTTATAAAAAAGGTATTTTTTATGAAAAATGTATGTGTTGTGAACAAGGAAAGTTAACGAGAGAGGGTATTGTGCAGTATTGCACAATAAATCAGTGTTTTGGTTTTTTGAAATAAATGCAGCATAAAGAATAAAGGTCTGAAGTTATCAACTTTTGAATTTGTGTTTCACCAGTTAATTGTTACTAGATAAGGTTTTAGGGTAACTTACTTGCTGGGGTATAGTAAATACTTGTAAATTAGAGTAGGAAATTGCACTTGTCATACCAGTGGCGTGCGCAGGACATTGAAAGGGGGGGGGGAGGTTGTTCAGTTCCCCCAAATGGAGTCTGATTAGGAGTGTAATAAGGTGCGGGCGTAGCACCTTCCCCCGATTTCCCCCGAATGACCCAACAAAAGGGGGGGAACAGCCCCCCTGCCCCCTTTGCGCACGCCACTGTGTCATACTTGTTTAGGCGTGTATTTTCAGACCTTGCTAAAACTTGTTTAGGGTGCTTTTTGAGACTTTGCGGTCACGCATGATACCCCATTAAATGACCATTGACCAGTGCCCCCCCCCACCGATTTGATTCATGAAAATAATACTTTAGAAAAAATCATCATTTTTTTAAAAGGAATCAGATAGCAACATTTGCACAGTATTCTTTGTGGGACCTGAGAGCACACCATGCACCAAACACACCAAATTGCATTCTGAATACTAGGAATGTCCTTCTGATATGAAATAATTTTGATTTATTGAATTTTGCTATAATAAAAATTTTATGGCAAATTATTAAAAATTGATATTTTTTTATATTTTAGATTAACAGTCCTAAAAGTATCACTTTATCTAATGATATGTACCGGTACTTAAAGTGTATGTAGCTGGGATGAAATGCCGAGCATCATTTGAAAATTTTGACCTTTCATATTAAGATACCGTACCGTATATCGGTATACATTACCGGTATAGATATTTTCCTAAAAAAACCTATTTGGTCTATTAAAAAATCTTCATGAATGGTCTGGTCATGGATGGCTTTTCCTCCCAGCTATAGGGCCTACACTTTTTACACAATATCATCAGATTTTTATAGTATACTTTAAGGACTACTAAATTCAAAAGTATCAATTTACAAAATGTATAATAATTTGCCTTAAAATTTGTATTACATGTATATCGCGAAAAAAAATCAAAAATTATTTCGTATCAAAAGGACATTCCTCATATTCAGAATGCAATTTGATGTGTCTGATGTAAAATATAATTTATTTTTGTGATGAGAGAATCGCACATGGAATTTCAGGGATCAGTTCCAAGCTGATCTACATGTATCATGAGCTGGTTTGTTTTGCAATTGATGCATGTTGGCTGAATCTTTTTGACAATTAACTCAATCTTTGCTACGGAAAGTGCTACGACCAAACGGTTTTCAGGTTTGGCTTTTTTTACTCTCAAGGGCTTTAATATTTTTGTTTTGATTACAAATTTAAAAGGGCATTTCGTGATCCACAGCCTCATCCCCCCATTTTTCTCAAAGAATGTTGAGATTTATATAATACCGGTACTGGAAACCTCTGGCTACATAAGGCCCCTAATAGTCAATTTTGAGGTTCCCATCACATAATTTCTGAAAACCAGTGAGGTAACTTACTAACTTTTTCATTATTTGTCTGCCTTTCATTAGGCCCTTCGCACTTGATTATTAGTTTCCTGTTTACCGCCCGCGTCCAAAATTGAAAATCTCAAAATAATTAATTATTTTATTTTTATTTCTAATTTTCTCCTTTGAAATAACTTTCAACTACTTCTACTTGCCATTTTCTGACTTTTTCTAATTTATCAACAATAATGATGAATGAACAAAGAGTACAACTCCACCTTCACTTATTTATAAAATCAAATATTGTTGTTAGAGTTGGGCGACTAAGTCGCCAATAGTCGTTAGTCGCGACTATTACTGATACTAGTCACGACTACGACTATTGAAAACCAAAAGTCGACTAATGCAAGTATATTTTTGTGTTAAAAATTACTTTAAAAGTGCCAGTTAATCGCACCAAAACCAACCAAATACTAACATATAAACTGCGAAAAATGTGAAAAAATGTTAGTCATTGTCTTACCAATAGTAACACTAACCAACAAGTAATCATAATGTCCATAAATCATCATTAAATTGGTGTTATTGACTTGTTGTCGAACTACTTTCCCACAAGATAAAAGCCGTTAAAAAACTCAAATTACTTAGAACTGTCGAACATCTCATTATGATTATAATTTATGCAGCGATAACAGGTGTAGCAGCGTCATAGCGTGCATGTACAGACCCAGGTTGGGTGTTTGTACCAACTACTGAAGGTATGCGATTATTTCAACTTTGGAAAGAAACAGCGAGAACTTCCGAGAAGTGTTTTCCAAAAGGGAAAATTTAGGAAAATATTATTAGATTAGAAGTACTTTTCACGTAATTTCAAAAAGCTATGCTTATTGTGGTAACAGAATATTTAGAAAGCAACAGGAAAATAAACAAATTAGCTGACAAACAGTCGTACAAGTAATGTTGCAATGCCACCCCTGTAGCGACAAATGCAGTAGTCTAGATGAGGTCAGGTGACGTAGGTCGGAGGTGAAAGTTAATCGTACATGCACGATGCAACATGTTCATGAGCATACCATGGAAAATATGCACTGCCGTACCGGCATGTTTACATATTTTCATGCACAGCAAAACATGGAAACGAACAAAGATCGCTATTGGAATATTGAAGGTTTGAGAAATTATATGAAGTTTCTTGTGCTGTTGCTGGAAAGTGGCAAGTGAATTTAATTGAACAGAAAAGTCAAATATTTGCATCGCAAACGTGCGATACAGTGTAGCAATTTGTATCGCAACAGTGCTGGTTTGTGTAGCAAACTGTGATGCGATGCCGTCAATCACGTGTCCTGTAATCATGCATTATAAATACTAAATTGCCACCAATCTTTCACCCGATTTTTCAGTCCAATTTTAACCACAGATAGTCGCGACTATAGTCGTAGTCGCGACTATTTGCTGCCGACTAGTCGACTAGGAAAAAAGTGATAGTCGCCCAACTCTAATTGTTGTGAAATAATTAAATGCCCGCTCTAGTCAAAACGAGTCAACAGTTGCTTGTACATGTAATAGTTCAAACTAAATAAAGAAAATAAAAGATAATTAATAATTAATAATTAAATTAAAATAATAAAAGTCACCTCGTCCCTTTTTCAAAATCTTTAACAGGAAACTAATAATCAAGTGCAAAGGGCCTTATATGACCAATACACATGTAAAATGTGTTGTTATTTGCCGCTCACTCACTTGAAGATGGATGTTTAGCCCAAATGAGATTCAAAAGTATATTACAAAGAGTCTGCAAGGTTGACAGCAAAATGTATGTTTTGATTTTGATTTTTCCACAAAAAATAAAGGGATATTCATAATTTTTTTTTGCAAATATAACCAGTTTTACATGTATATCCAGTAATATGCCTGTCTATATGCTTTAATGATGTGTTTTGTGGTGAAAAATGATTACAAATTTGCTATCATTTGTAGAGCAAAGATTTCTTCAATCTGATGGCCAAGTATGCATACTAAACCACAGCGACACATACACAACACTTCTTTGAACTCCCGGTCGGAGCTGGGAGTTTCAATTATGAATATTGGAACTGGGAATGGGGATTGACCATTCATGCATTGTTTGGTGCTTCACTGACTCACAGTCGTGCAGTCACTGATGAGCTGAGCTGAAAAGTCTGTTTGGAGGAGTATGACATATTACTAGATACTAATATTTACCTTGATAACCTTTGTTTCTAGTTTTATCTATACATTCGATAAGCTTACAATCATGACAATTACATCGACATTCGACATGCATACATGGGCTGGCATATTTCATGTGACACATACGTGATGTACATGATGATGATGTAATGTATTTTTTAAGCTTATAAAATAAAATGTTAAATTAACTTACCGCACAGTCACGCCAATGAGAAGTCATTGTGCCTAAAGTGTAAGCAAGCTTATTCTGATAACTTAAATTTCTGTCTCAAATGCTGTTTTTAAAATGCCAAAAAATAAAGTGATCATCATCACGAACGCACACTTCCTGGAACAGGAATTTTGGAAACGAATCTTAAATTTTTAGTACAAAGCTCGTCACCCAATCTCACCAACTGAAACAGCTCGTAACCAAAACAAAAATTGCATGATCGAGGTGGGATTTTCCTTTCCTGTCAACTCCTGATGCAATCAATGACTCAGTGTGTGTTGTGTCGTAGTTTATTCTGCGTCGGACATCTTGTTTGGGTAGATTGTAAAAAAAAACTTCCAGAAATACATTATTGTTGAGACAGTAATTCGTAATTACAAGCTAGTTCTGATCAAGGATCATCAATAGAATTGTGTATACATAGTCCTACAGGCGGGGGCATTGAAAATGGCATCGTCGCGCACCAGAATCATTTCACCACCTGGGTATTATATTGAAAAAGAATTGGACAAGGGTGGATTTGGAACAGTTTATAAGGCAGTGAACACTGAACTGGATCTAGATGTGCTCTAAAAGCAATCGACATACCAAATCTACGGCCCGTGTACAAGGAGCAAATTAAATCTGCCTGGCGTAAAGAAGTTGACACTCTCATAAAGGTAAGTACAGGGGCGGGGCCGGGGTGTACTCAAATAATTATTTTGGTAGGCAAGTGCCTCCCAGATTTCGAAAATGCAGGTTCCAGACTCAACATCAATGACCATTAAACCCTAACCCCAAACATAACCCTAATTCTGATGTAACCCTATGCTATTATAATGTTTTCAGTCATCCAGTTGTAGTATATGATTATGAAGTTTGGAATTAAATCAAAATACTGGACTTACTATTTTTAGCAAAGCTACGTTGTGTGTGATACCATCACACTTGATCAGGCAACTGACCCGCTGGACTGGTCATGTGACAGACGTCACATGACCAGTCCAGCGGGTCAGAGGGGGATGACCCTCCCCCAGAATTGTATCATCATAATACTATAAAATAATGCAAAACCATTTAAATTCTCTAATTTCAGAAATTTGAACCATATTGTAAATTTGGCAAAATTAGGGAAAAATAGAATTTTGCTCAATTAGACCCCCTTTTTACAAAATGTAGTTCCCAATTACCCCCTTTTATTTATTTGTAACCAGTGACCCCTTTTCTTAAACAACATTTATAAGTGATATAGGCCCCTTTCTTTTAAAAACAACATTTATTGGTGATAGGCCCTATAGCTCCCTATTTCTTGAAGCTGGCAGGCATGTTTTCACTCTCAAGTTGAGTACCCCCTTCTCAGACATCATGTTTAAAATCTTCTCCTTTCTTTTCATCATCAGTGGCCTTATAACATCAGGGACATAGGGCACAAAGGAGGAGCATGCCCCACAGATTCAACAATGTGACAAATTTCTATAGAAAAAATCCCTAAATATGACCGGTGCCCTGTCAATCAGATGCAGACCCACTGCTCTCTCAATGAGTCCTGGTGACCCCACCCCATAATATCAGACGACTATCTTTGTATCAATCAGGTTATTAATAATCTGTTCTCAATGATTTTTTCTCTTGAACCAGGTGTGTGGACACCAAGGAATTGTGGAGTACTGTGGTTCTTTTGAATTCAACAACAAGCTTTGGGTAGAGATGGAATTCTGCGCTGGAGGATCCCTCAACACATTCTTCTGGACCAAGAAACCTAACAAAACCACCAAACATCGATTTATGATGGAGCTAGCATCTGCCGTGGCGTTCCTTCATGCTCATGACGTTGTCCACCGAGACCTGAAGCCCGACAATGTCTTGATATCTTATGATGCTGATAAGATACCGCGTATCAAGGTGGCAGACTTTGGACTTTGCGAAAAGCTATCGATCTTCCAGCCTTCAAGGCGATCTTGATCAATATTATATGCGTTCGGGTGTCGGCACCACTTATTACATGGCTCCGGAGGTTTTCAAGAAGAAATATACATTTAAAGCTGACATACACGCGATGGGACTCATCTTTATGTCTTTGATAAGAGAAACTCATGTTAGTAACAGACTGGTAACCTTCGTCCCTGTCCATGATGGTAACATCTGGCCGATTGGAAAGTACCAAAATTACACCGAGCTGAACATCATAGTCAACCCCAACGCAGAAGTTGGAGAGAATGTGCGCAAACTGCTTTTCAGCATGCTTCTCTACGATTACAAGCAACGTCCTACAGCAGAGGAAGTACGAGATTTTTTGAAGGAAGAGATGACTCCTGATGATTTGGACCCGCTCCCACATGCTCGTGAGCTGACACTGAATCCAGCCCCTGGAGATGAGAAAGCCCTCGCTATGAAACAGGCCACACCAGTTAATCAGGATGATAGTTCCGATGATGATATGACATCTTATTCCTTTAGCTTCAATTGATTTCTAGGCTATGTCAATATGTGGCTTGTTATAAATTGAGGACCCATGAAGATTCGGAGAGAGGGGTTTTAAATTAGTTTCAAAGATGGACTGTATCATTGAACTCAAAACTGTATATAGTTATAAATAATATAATCAAGATTGTATTTTAATAATATCACAAAACACAACACACATGTGTCCGGGACATGTGTGTATTTTGCAGAGAGGGTAGGGCCCTTCTAGGGACATAGCCAGTGTTAGAACTAAGACAGGCCCTTGGGTCAAAAGTCCATGAAATTGATTAGGACTCAAAAGATCGAGACTTAGCCAAGAAAATATTGGCTTATTTCTAACACTGTTGATAAAGAACCATAAGATACTGTTAATTTCTGTAGTGTTAAAAAGTATTATTTTGAGTTTGGACCAATAGAAAAATTTATGCAGGCTGCTTCAATTTTCTGACTTGTTGGCTTGAATGACCAAAACTTTTTGGCTTATACTTCTATCAATGTGTAACTCAAATTTGGTTTGGGTAGGTGCCACTGAGAATTTGGAAAGACTGACCCAATCAATATACCAATTTTTCAAGACATTTGAACTCATCAATGTAACTTAAAGTCAAAATTTCAGCTAAATATAACACAAATTGTCTTAGTTTTTAAACTTTTTCCCAAAATTTTTTTTTTTATTATCCATCCACATGTATCAAAATTGGCCTAGAAAAGAAGGTCATTATGTACCCAAAGGCCAAAAATGCCATGTTTGCAGCACATCCCCATAATCATTTGTACAGAGTACCACCCTGATGTTATAAAGCATAGGGATAAAATGGAAATTTGCCTTTGGAGATGCTAATAATATTGACACATGGCTTATATCATCCTGTGTGATTTTTATCTTATGCAACAATTTAACCTGGGGAAGGATACTCGTTCCTGCAGGGCTCGTTCCACATGTGTAGCATGGTAGGCGCTGGCCAAGTTCAACCAAATTAAACAGACACCTAGTGTAAAACAAGGAAATGATAAAAGCTGCTCAGATATAGTGAAAATGGGCAATTTTGAATTTTCAATATTGTCCAAATTCAAGGGTTTTTAAAGGGTGAAACAACCCTTGAATTCACCTTCAGAATGGCCACCCATTTGGGGAAGTAGAACTTTATTTGACCCTTCTCCTTTTTGAAAATTCTGGATACTCGTCTGATAGTATGTCACTAGCATGAGTGACCCATTTTACCCACCCCCAGTTTATAATCTGCAAAATGCCTTGTGCGATGTACCTGCTTTGTACTGCGAAAATAACTTGATTGTGATTGGTTGGTACAATCAGCGTTTGAAATAAGGCGCATCCTTGCGTCAAATACCTGTGAAAGTAGCCGCGGACCCGCAAATTTCCTACGGTACGGGTCTGTGTGACACATAAAAATTGAACCAAGCAAAGAGCAGAAAATCCTAGTTTTGTTGTTGCACTGGAAAATCTGGTTCACATAATATGTCCAGCTTCCTGGGTACACTTTCATTTTAGTTTCCTATCAAGGTTTTTGATTTTCTTGAAAATTAGTGAGGACAATTGTTGATTTCAAAGGCAAGGTCGGACCCTTGAAAATTGGTGAGGACCCTTGAAATTTCAACGGCAAGGGCTGGGTACAATGTATCATAAATATAGTAAGTGCAGTGGTAGATGGATATCTGGTAAGAAAATAATAGATGTGACTGACTTTGTTTATAGTAAACAAACTTGATTACATGAGAAGGAATTAACATCTCTCATGAAATAGTTTGAAATGTAAACAAAGTAACTGATCAAATTAAATTGCTTGGGGATACATCACAATATTCTACTGGTAATTTGTCACAATAAATAACAGAAAAGCATATGAATATTACAAAACTTGCCTCACTTACTTTTTAATCGTGCATGTTCTTGATTTATTCAAGAGAACATTGCAGCCAGGCTAAATAATGCTAACAGTAACAATTTCTGAAGTAATGAAATTTTGAGCTAACTATTATCATAAAGTGTTATTATTATAAACTGGGCATCTTATCTTTATTAAATCACTCAAATTAGTATTATAGCTATGATTATTATCTTGTTCATTGAATAATAATGTAAAATCAGTGCAATCATTGTAGTCATAAATAAATAATAAATCAATTTTGGATTTATATATTGTTTCAGACATTCAAACCACTGTATATCCTGGGGGACATGCCCCTACCCACTTTTTGGCACAATGGGCCACTTTTTGACAGCTCAGGTCAAAATGCCCACCCCAATGTACTTTATGAATATTCATTAATGTACCTAATGGAATATTTATGATTGAATATTCATGATGTAATGTAACTAATATTTTTTTCAAGCAAATTTTTTATTAATTTTAATATACCTAATGAATATTCATGATGTACGTATGAATAGTCATCTACCTTATGAACATCCATGATGTGCCTTATAAATATATGCATGAACATGATTAACCTTATGAATATATTCATGATGTACCTAATGTATCTAATTAATGTACCATGTGTATTCATTACAAGTATTCATTATGTACCTGATATATTCATCAGGTTCATTATGTACCTGATGAATATATTCATTATGTACCTGATGAATATTCATTTGAACCTTATAAATATCAATTATACTTTATGAATATTCATTTATGTCACAAATATTCAAATTATTTGATGAATATTCATTTGTGATGTCACCAATTTTCATTTGCACCTTCCCAGCAAACACAACTTTTCTTAAACTTGATCAACATTTTAATAACATTTAAATATCACTGATATTCAAAAGTATCTCATTTTGGAAAATGGATCTAATATTTGTAATCCTCTCAAATTGAATAGATTTGAGCAGCAATTTGAGATCCAATATGAGATCCAATTTGAGTGACAAATTGAGATATAATCCACCCAATTAGGTTTTATTGGGTGCTAAGTTGCTAACTATTATAGTTGATGAAGTATGGTACTGTATGGAACCAGTGTCTAGACTTCTCATGGTCAAGTATGGGTTTAATTGCTGTTCATGGTCTTTTGTGTATACACAAGGTAACCATAAGGTAAAGTACATGTAGATCTAAAAATGTTTTTCTTGTTCCTTTCCAAAGCAAAAAAAAATCAAGAGAATGTTTTTCGAATTATTAAAAACATCAGAATATCTCCCGGGGGGGCCACTGTAATGGTGAAAGGGGGTATCAGGCGCGTCCGAAAATTCACGTAAAAAGGGTATTTTTTCACACTAGGGCACGTTACGTGCGTAACGTGAATAGGGTATCAAATTCATGTAAAATTGGTGTAAAAGGGTATGTTTTTGGAGCTCTTACGTACTTAGGGTAGTTTCGCCAAGTTTGGGATTTTGTGCTTTCTCCTTCATTCATGAAAAGTGAAAGGAAAGTCTGTCTTCTTCCTACACCCCAAAAGCAGTTAAAAGCCATCTTTCAGCTGTCAGAGATGACAGATCCCTACTGGCCCAGCTAGCATACTAAACACGAGGTCCCCGGACGAGGTCACAACTTGTTCAGAACATACAACCAATCAGCATTCTTTTTCTTAACTGGAGTCAATAAATTATGAGGAAAAATATAAGAGGATTTCCGATTGGCCGAACATCTTTAAACTCATCAATATTCATAGTCTTGATGGCTTCCAGCCCAGAAAATTTGGTTGATCGGAACATGGTCAAAAGGAGCAACAAAGCAACCACGAACTTCTCAGTTTGTAAACAAGTTGTGTCAATGAACTTTTAACATACTTTACCGGGGTATTTACAAACACAACGATTGAATAATTTGGAACTATTTTGGCTTTCTTAAAATATAAATCAATGAGTTTCAGGATTTTGGTTGGGTTTACCACTAAATCCAGTATGATAATTAATGCTCTGGGATGTTTTAAATCGAGACGAAATTAGGAAATAGATCAAGCTAAACTGGCCGTGTTTGCCGTCTTTTTCCAACTTCATAATGTGTGGTTTGCAATCGCCATGGTCGTAATTTGCGTTGGACTTGCAGTTCAAAATTCTCTTGGAAATGTGGAGAAATGGGTACATCCGAATCCCAAAGAATAAATTCTACAATATTTCAATGAAAAGGGTTGGACCTGTGATCCAAAAAGGGGAAATTATTGGCCCAAAATTCTTGAAAATATTGGACATAGGGGCCTACTGCATGAACTTTGAGGTAAGCTTTAGTTCACTGTTCACCACGTAAACTTGGCTCAAAATTCGAACCGCTCGCCACAAGTTGCCGGCCCTATCATGCCACTCGCCGACTGGGTTAAAAGCACCTGTTTCTGTGTGTTTACTTGTTTAGGGGCAATAATTGTATCAATTACTTGTTTAGGGTTGGGGAAAAGACAACTACTTGTTTAGGGTAGCATATCGTGCTACTTATACTTGTTTAGGGGGGAAATTTTCAGTCTCGGAAATACTTGTTTAGGGTGCTTTTTGAGAGTCCGCGGACGCGCCTGATACCCCTCTTGACACTATAGTGGCCCCCCCGGGGAATATCTCCCAAATTAAAAATCTGAATACTCATAAAATTGCTCGGAAAATCCCAAACTCAATCACTAACAAAGGACTTCCAGGAGGATAGTTGGTTTCAGGTTGTTTGCTACAAAAAATGAAAAGAACAACAGCTATAAGTAATGTGGAAATATTCATGCAGTGAAAACTGAAGCAAAACCCTAATATTTAAATTGGGATACATAAATTTGATGTATCATTCAACAATAAGATGTTTCATAGTATAATTGACTTTGTCTTCTTGGCAGAGAAACCTGATCTGCAAGCACAAAATTCCCAATACTACTTCAGGCCTTGCTCTGTCAAAAATACAATTTTGGTGATCCCCAACTTCTTTGACCATGAAATGACAAACATTGGGTAGCACCAATGTATTAAGCACCAATTGGGTGATTATGGATCTCATATTGGTACTCAAATTCATTCTCAAATTGGATCTCAATTCTATCCAATTTGAGATGATTTTCAAAATGAGATCCATTTTCCAAAATGAGATAGTTCTGCACAACATAAATGTTGGGTTATTAATTATTTTGAAAATGTTTTCAATATTGTATATCGCTAGAACCTAACCGCTTCTCTTAGTACTCTAACTAAAGAATTCTGCAGTTTGTCCCTTTGTACTGTCCTTGGCAATGAAAAGTTTGAAAAAACTTAATTTATGAGGATGCAGGCATCTATTAACTTCATCCAAAGAATCAAAGAAAACTAGAGCGATCAAACCAACACTTTTTTGGTAAAAAAAATCATGTTTATTTTTAACATGTTAACAACGTCATGACAAATATCATATCATTTCACGAGCATATATATGATAAAATCCCTGATAAAATACAATGAATAGAGGATTCTTATAATTGGCACCCTTCCCGCCGTTGATGGCATTTGGGCTCAGCTAACTCCAATCCGGTCTCGCACAGTGGCTTAGCGTCATAGGGGCACTCGATTGCAAAATTCCGAAAATGGCTTGTGCCACCCTCCCCCCTCAGACCCGGTGGTCCCCCAATCTTGGTCGTATATGATGACACACGCTACGCCACCGAGGCCACAATTAGCAGAACGGAAAACTGAAAGCGAGGCAGAGCAAACTTCCTCAAATTTTGCATATGATGTAGATTTAACAACTGGAATGTAATGCAAGTGATGTCGTTGCTGGGACTCTTCTAAATTCATTTTTAAAATGTCCGCCCCAGACCAAGGTGGATCGATCAGTATGCCTATTTTAATAAAGGGTCAAATGTTGTTTGGTCATTAGTAGTCAGTAGCATCAAATTAAATTAGAAATAGAAAATAAAGCAAAAGAGGGTGTGCTTAAACAAAAAGCAAGTTAAACAAAATTCTCAGGGGCACCAATTAGAGAATAGGTGCTATATTTAAGTCAGTGAATTGATTTCAATCAGAAATTTGTGTGAAGTCCTTCACCCTTCTCTAATAAGCAGGTTTTTGCACCAGGTGCAAAAAACACGGGTTTACTTTTAGCGTTTGGCAAAAACAGTTTGTGCCAGTTTTTGCTGGCAAAAATGGCAAAAACAAAAAAGTGATCAATGGTTTCCATTTTTTAATTTCAAAACAAATTATTTAAAGTAACAAAAATTATTTTCTGAGTGTAACAAGGCCAGATTTTGTAATTATAAGTAACATATAAAAGAAATTAAAGGCATGGGATTTCTTTGCTCCCTACTGCATTTAACTGAATGTCATACCAAATTCAAAATTTTTACGCTTTCAGGACTTAGACAAAATATATGTTGAAATATTCATTGAATGTTGCGTGTTACTGCATGTTTTATATGAGCTTTCTGTGTTACTTTTTAAACACTTGACTAATTGACTTACTGAATACAAGTTTTTGCCAGTTTAAAGATGTTTTTGCCACTTTGCCGGCAAAACAGCTTTTTGCCAGCAAAAAACGAACCCTACTAGCAAGGCACTAAATAAATGCTGTCTACATGTATTATCATTATCTTGTGATTGTCTTGCTGAGAGAGACAACCACAACAGCTACAAAAGTTTGTTTCTAAAATACAAAATATGCTGGATAATTGTTATAGAAAATCAAATACATAAGGTTGTGCCTCGTGGCTCTTAAAAGTTACTAGCTATACTACAAATTACATTACAAAAACAACTTGGAATAACTCACCCCTTCCCACACTGATTTTCCACAGTGAGAGCAGCTGCACCCCTGGTAGGGAGAGTAAAATTGGAGGGGATGAGAAAAGCTTGACAACCCAAAAAGTGGTGGGGGAGAAAAGAAAGTCAAAACTGCAGCAATTTTACAATATTATGCTCTTTGTTTCAATATTTTGTAGTTAAATCAAAAAAGGATTTTTTTTTTGCATATTGAGATGATGAGAAAGCAATATTTGACACACCAAAGATGGGAACAATTTTTGGTACATATGCCATTCAGAAATTTACCCTCCCCATAATTATTACACAGTGCCTTACCAGCTACACGAATGGGTACTTCTGAAATTGTACCCAACACCTATAGCAAAGTTACTGTTACTGACATGTAGGGGCAAGTGATAAACTGCCAATACATGCAGTCATGCACATGTACAAGTTAATTCTTAGTATAAGAGTATATATAATAAAGTCCACTGTCTTTGAAATACTTTTTTGGTATATATAAGTGCTACATGTAAATAAAAATATATAAAAACTAAATAATGAGTATAGGAATACATAATGAAAATACATATATAATATAAATACAAAAAATACATCACATAATTAGCTGCCTGTACTGATAAGAGAACAACCCAAAAGTTCGATGAAGCCCTATAAACGAAAGTCCTTTCGTTAGAAGGCTAACCCCTCCCCTCTAACGTAAGTGTCAAATATAGAAAATTCCAACCCGTATTCATTGGGCACAGGGTCGTCGCTATGGTCTATGGGGTTGTGGAGGGTGGGACATTGCTAGGATATTGATCACATTTAAGAAACAATAATTCTATTTTATTTTGAAATATTTTACTTCATAAAAAATTAGGACTTGCTGAATTTTCAAATAAAAAAGAATCAAAGTGTGGTACAGATGCTTTAAAAAATGAACTTACAAGTTGCAGGTTGCGAGTACTGCACCCTATATTTATTTGAAATCATTTTGAAGCAAGCACTGAAATATCCTACTTCAGAAAATACTAAAATTTTTACAATTATATATTAAATCCTTAAAAAAGATTTGACCGATATTTTAACAACTTATCACTCCCTCCCTAACGAAAGGACTTTCGTTTATAAGGCTTCATCGAACTTTTGGGTTGTTCCCTAACAATGTGCTGAAACGTATATATGTTTTTAAAAAGAATTTTAAAAACTTTTGAAAGGAAAAATTGGTCCAAAGTATGCCATTGGAAGCATCTGAAATGGTGATTAAAAAAAAAAAAAAGAAAACCCTGTTCTACTGGGGCCGACCGACCCAGATTTTGAACAAATTGGGGGAAAAAATTTCCTGTACAAATGAATGCTGACCCAAATTTCGGATATTTCAGGAATAACATTTAAAAAAAATTATTTTCTCAAACTGCAAATTATTTACAGATTTTGGTGATTTTTTGGGTCATTTAAAAAAAAAAAGGCCGACTGACCTGACTTGAAAGGTCCGTCCGCCTGTAGAACAGGGTTTCTTTTTTTTTGTGTCGCTATATCTATGTATACAAACTTTTAGCATTGGACATCTTATACCCTGATTGTCAGTCTGGTAGACAACAACAAGACTCTAAAGACATAAACAATTATGAAGTTTATACCTAAAACATAATTTGACATTGACACAACAAAAAAGAGCCAACCAAACTATGGCTACAACACTACTGTTAAACTGGTAACTTTTGCATAGTGTCATTTTTTGCGCTTTGCTGATTGTTAAGTACAGGTGCTTCGCTTGTTTTTATATTTACAATTTTGAGCATAGACCCTGCAATATGAGGGTAGGGTCTATGTTTTGAGTTTTCTTACATAGACAACAGGGAGGCGAGCTAGCGCAGTGGTATATCCCTCGCTTTGCATCACTGAGGTCCCGGGTTCAAGCCCCGGCGCGGCCCAAGGACTAAACTAAGGTTTATCCCGATACCATGCTCGCTCTCGCAGGTTTTCTCCGGGATCTCTGGTTTCCTCCTGTATCGCAAAAATCAGTGATTAGTTGTTTGGTTATCAAAAAACTTCCTTCACCCAATGGAATTTGGGGAGCTGCACAGATAATTGGTGGATGTTACAATCTAAATGCGGATAGGTGTGCGCTGTTCAGCAGCAACCTAGTTGATGTGATCTGATTGTGATGATTCACCATTGCAGCGAAATTACAGCGTTTTGAGTCCTCTAAGATCTGGAGAAAGGCGCTTTATATATCCTAAATGTATTTATTTATTTATTATATAGGGTCTATGTATTGACCTATATGCATAAAATAATTAAATGCATTTTTATTTTTTTTTTTTTTGCATTGAGCGAGAAAAATGTTCCGCAAAAATGTTCAGTTTTACAGTATATTTCTACAAATCTACAAACATTATCAACCTAGTGGAAGACTTCACATGATTATATGTTTTAAACAAGACAAAAGTTATTTTACTTACACAATGAAGGAGTGTGAAAAAGAACAAATTATAGCTGAAAAATATGGACTAGCTGACAGCCAAATTTTCTGCTAAAAGGTTACATCTGATAGAAAAAAGTGTCTGATGGTTGTAAAGTAATTTATTAACATCATACATTTACCATCAGAGAATGTGGTGTCCAGGCCAGTACACGGGAGAGGGGTGCCAAATTGACAAAAGTATATTAAAAATCCCCAAATATCACAATCTGCGAATGTAGCAAGCAAAAATATCAGGTTTCTTTGCGCTTTTTTTAGTCAAAAAAGGTTCCAATTTAAGGAAGAAAGTCCACAAAAGTCCACTTTTCACAAAATTGCCCCCTGGAAAAAGTCCACGTTTTCAAAATCATTACCCCCACACCAAAAAAGAAATCCTGCATACTGGCCTGGATGTGCCACTGGACTTATGATATGTGCCCTGATCAAGCTAATGATGAGAAGACAATGTCATGAAAGTTAATTATCTGATATTTTCATAACAAAACAAACTTTTATCCGCTTTAATTTGATTTAAATACCATGAAAATGTAATAGCAACCAATGTTGGATATTTCAACAATAAATAACATGAGAATTTGGTAAATACTAAATCTGCCCATGCTCAAAAACAAGTTTTCCTCATTTGCTTGATAGGGTCACATATGGCCTATCCAGGTCGATCCTTCATGTAATTATTTCGTGTAATCTAATCCTAACTCTAACCCTAATCCTAACCCTAACCCTAAGCCTAATCATAATCCTAACCCTAATCCTAACCCTAAACTAACCCTAACCCTAATTTCGTGTAAAATTACATGAAGGAATAACCCCTATCCATTTGAGCTAAACACTGCACACAAAAAGAAAGTCCACACTTTCTTGTGTGGTCATAATCACGTTTAACAACGATGCGTCCACGTCATCTGCATGGGTTTCTTCACAAGGGTAGCTAACAGCTTAGCTGCCTGAGTGAACTAAACCACGCAGATGTGCAGGACGCGAGTTGTTAAACAGTGATGAACAATGGTGAAACATGATAGAATCCCTTTAAAACAATGAAGGAATGTCAGTTAGTCATTGCCACTCAACCTTAGCCCTACAAGAACTTGAGATTGGTGATTTCTCTGTTGATATCACTGAGCAATGAAACTACAAAATAAAACGGAAATGTTTAGCCCCTATCTCTCCAACATGTAAACCAAGTTCCATGCATGACAAATTTTACCCGCTCCACGCCAGATATGCGCGCTTCGCGTTAACTTGCATTCGCGTCACACGCGACTGGAAAAGTGTGGGTTCATCACCGATTAACAACGTTTGGCCCCTGTACAAAAGTATAGGAAGAGTTTGTTACCTATACAGTTGATAAAGAATTCCAAATCATCCAAATTAGTTTGAATAATTTTGTGTAAATGGGTTACGGGCCGGCGATTCGTACAATGCTCTTTAAATTGAAAAGATCACTATAGCAGGTTAATTCTTACTAAACAATAACACACATTATACATGTACATGAAGCTAGCTATTTTTAATACTGCATATTCTAATACTGAAATTGCCTAAAAGTGGAAATTGTTGTAATCTTTGGTTTTTACGGATATATCCACTTTGGTGGAGAAAAGGTGTGGATGAGACCATCCTCATTACACCAGACTTTTCCTAATAACATTACATAGCAGATTTGCTTTAAACCCAATTTGCAAAAGTCACAAAAAATCCCAATTTGGGATAGTAGCAAGCAACACAAAATAGGTTTTTAATGCTTTTTTCGTCAAAACAGTCCAAATTTTTGGAAAAAGGTCCACTTTTCACAAAATTGCCCCCTACATATGTATGAAAAAAGTCTACTTTTCCAAATCCGCACCTATCCCCCTTGGGTGCAGGCCTGCTTAGAAAGGATGAAATTACAGCTCTTATGAGTGATTATTGACTCGTTTTCAAGGGGGAAAAATTGCATCTTGCTATCTCACTGATCTGCTTTCAGAGTGACCTTCTGGGGTAAATGCCCACAAGGTTTGTCACTTTAATGCTAAATAAGCCAAAATGGGGTTAATTTTATGTCTAAAAAAGATCAAGAGGAAGTTACAAATTATTGCAAATATTTGTCAATTTTGTGAAAATCTCTCTCTGCAATTGTTTGTCCATATAACCTTAATGACCAAACCTGTCTTTTATGATGTTAACAACACTCAACAGTGTGGTCTTTCAAAGGGAGGGGGTGTGAAATTGTAGATTAGAAGTTAATAATAATGTACTTATCAATAGGGTTTTAAAATTAACTTGAGTTAGTGAAAGCCATCCTAGCTACAGGCTTTTTTTTTAGTCATTAAAATAAAAGCATAGTACATACCTTTTTTTTGCCTTGGAAATGTAAATTCCTCTTGGAATTTCACAATTTTTACCGTTATCACAAAACTGAGGTTCATTTGTCATGATACACTTTAGCAACTCTGTAGATATGTGCCCATCCACCACAAACTGGTCGTAAAGTCGGCATTTTCCATTTTGAGATACAATCAAAAACAGTATATGGATTTCTATGTAAAATATAAGAAATTTGACCTTTGATGAACCATAACTTCACTTCCAGATGTCCGATGAAGCTGGTTGAGGTGTCATTTTAAAGCTGAAAGTACATTCTTTCAAAATCTGCAATAAACAGAAAATGGTCTAGAGCCGATTTTACTACCACTTTGTGGTGGATGGGCACATATTACTGCTCTGAAACACGACATCTTTATAGAATTAATACTATTATTTCTACAAGTCTCAGTTTAAACCAACAAAGTTTTGTCAAATCTAAATGTGCACACACATGCAGTGTTACTTATGCCTTCCCAATATTGCCAGGTATCCCATAAGGTATCAACTTCTGGAACTGTTATGTCTGTCTTGTGATAGTGACCTCCACATAACATATACACAACTTGGTCAATACAAAACATTCTCTTATTGAATGTGTCTGGAATAGCATCTTGGCTCTGTCTGTGATCTGTACTATCGCTTCTACAACTCTTGTTGTTGTCATCAATTATCACCTCATGGATCACAAAGCGAAATTTGTCACCACCAAAAACTCGGAAGCATCTTCCATTCTGGACTACCAAACCCGAGGTAAAGCATGACCCCTTCAACCTGTTGATGCGATATAAGAAAGTATCAAGAACGCACCATGTATTGAAGGTGGGATTGTACAACAAGAGAACGAAATTATGAACATTATCAGGATAATTGTCAATGTCCCACCTCTCACCAAAAACAAGAATGTTACCTTCGTGAGCAACAGCCATGGCAGTTGACTTAGGATATACTGGATGAGGCGTTGGTGCTACTTCACGCCATCTGTTTTCATCAATAATGTAAACCTCGCACTCTTTCATGGCGACGCCTCTGTCAACCCCACCAATGGCATATATGTGATTATTACCCAGTGGTACCAAACAACGACTTTCCCGTCTGTGTGTCATGGGGGCTAACGATATCCACTTCTTGTTTACCACGTCCAATGAAAGAAATTGAGGGTGCTGCAAACGCCTTCCGTGCCGTGTACCACGTGCTACGTACAGTTGGGTATTATTACCAACCACACAACTATCAGAGTTGTTGATGTAGTCCTTTCTTGGCAGACTGGGAAGTTTGGTCATAAGCTTCCACTCATCTTCTTCAAAGAATCTCATGGAACCATCTAGAGTGAAAGTAATAACTGCCTATGACAGTTACAAAAAAAAATTAAGATTATTGCTTCAGTTTTAAAACAAGAAAACAACTTTCAAATCTGGACCTCACTTCATTAAATCATGGAAATAGTAGATGAGAAGGAATCACAACGAAATCGACCGCCTGTGACTAATCCCGCTTATCTATTCTTCATTACAAAGGAAGAGGACTCAACAAATTCCCTTTTGAGGACACTCATATTGCCGCCATCAGCGTGATTTGGTAGCATAACTGGAAATTCATAGCGATAAATCTTTGCGCACAAACAAATTTTGAACCGGTTGTTGTGACCTTAGTTGATGAAGCGCACTTTTAACGTTCATTTAGACTGGATTTTATAAACATTGCAACAGATTTCTGCATTTTCAGATGCAGAGAAGTCAAAACAATACAAATATTGGGAAATTTAATCAAAATACATTGTATTTTCGACTAAAGACACTTTAAAAAAAGTTTTACATTCTGTAAGGATAATCGTATTTTCGCTGACCCCAAATTTAATTAAAATGTAAAGGTATAAAACAAGTTGTTCCGATTGTTTCCGAAAAATGGGAACAGATTCTATCATAAGACAAACGGAAAATCAATTCTATCAAATTGCCTTCACATGTGCCCCAGACCGCCCACATAGGTAAATTTGCCCCTAAATGTTTCAAATATATGACTTTCTACTTCCGATTTTGGTAATACATCCTTCCCACAAGGCATTATTTTTGGCTATGTTATCCCATCTGTCCCATAATGCATTCATATTTCCGCGCCTTTCCTGCTCACAAGGCGCATTTAGTCCATAAGCATTGGTCGCTTGACTGCAGCTTTAGAATTGAAAATGTCATGTCATAGAAATGTTACGTCACCGATGACCATCGTGTTGGGATATAATCCCGAGGATTATGATATAACTATATTGGTTGGCGTGTATAGAAGCGTCAATGTACATGTCGGCAATGTGATTGGAACTTTGATGATGGTTAGTTGTGATTCCTTCTCATCTACTATTTCCATGATTAAATTGACTGGTGTTTTATTGTTTTCGGGGCTATACCAAACTGCGCAAACAAAATTCTGCTTCCCACAATTTTACAAATTTATTTGTAATACAATACCCGTTTTTGAATAATGGTCATTATTTAAGGGGGGTTAGTTACTTTTTTTGAGATGTTTATTTTGGTATAAAGAAATGGGTGATCTATTCATTCAACTGTAATTCTAAAATACTTACTGTAATCATTGATCTGGATTCAAATAAAGCAGGATGTGATATGCTTAGTGGAGGGTCATTTGGCTGCTTGGAATTCAGTAATTGCATCACTCTCACAAGCATCTGCTGACATTCTGGGATGGTATTTAGCTCTGGCATCTGAAGGAAAGTCAGGGTAAGGTGGGGTACTGGAACCGCTCCAAGACGCACTCTTTCCAGAAGTTGTGGTGCAAACTCTTTGCGACCTTCCCAGTCATGCTTAAGCCATGCAACTATGATGTCAAACACCTTTAAAAGTAGAATTAATAGGTAAATCAATCAAATCAATCAAGTGCAAATGATCACACTATAGGACATGTGGCAAACATGGGTTGCATAGTCATTTGGTATATCCAGGTACATATGCCAATTTGGGCTCTAAAGCCTTAAAACGAACAGGTTGAAAATAAACAAATAAATCAAGTACAGAAATTTGGAGAACCAAAAAGTATGATATCGGGCAATTGCCTGAAAACTGGCATCCCGACTATACTATGTTCAGAGTTTTGTTCACTCGTAATAGCCCTAGAGATTCATAACATTTGTGATTGATTTGGCATTTTTTGACGCACTTCAGTGAATTTAAACCCTGGGAGTATTACTATTTGTGCGGGCAAAAACAAGACATGCCTGTATTATTTTCCAAATAGGATTAGACAGCACCCTCATCTTGTAGGTTGTATAAGTTGCAGTTGTCCTCTAATCTTTTTAGGGCTGCAAATTTGGCGACTAGTTCTTGAGAATAAATTTTGATTCACACGAAGTTCAACAAAATTGCACCCTGTAAAAAAAAAAGGATTTTTCATATCTCACCTCTTTCTCATCCATAACATGAAAGTCTGTGTGGTTCAATGTCTCCACAATCAATTCACTGGTCATGCATTGAAGAAACTCTTCTGATCCATCAAAATTCTCAACCAGGTACTGCTTACATCTGGTCTTCAAGCTGTCTAGCCCAAACACATCACTTTCAGACATCATTTGTAGAATATCTTTCAGCGTACATTGATGGAAATTCTGTAGTAGCACCTCTTCACACCTGACCACCACCAAGTTGTACTGCAGATAGTGAGCCATTTTTAAGACATCCATAACAGTAGCAGTTTCATTAGAAGGTAAATTGAGTTCACCTGAATATGAAAAGTCAAGCAGAATTTGGAAAGCTTCCGGTTTCCCTGTTATGCTAACTTCTGAAGAATGGCTTTCTTGAAATCCAGATGTAAACATGCTTTGGAAGAAGTCACTGTTTGAGGCAAGGACTGCTTTATGAGCTTCAAATGACGTGTCGCCGACTTTAATGGTGATGTCACACAAGGTTCTGTTTTGCTGAAGTCTGTGAAGACCCTTGCATACTTTCTGGACATGATCAAGCATCCGTGCTTCTGCCATGTTGATCTGAAAGGTAAAAACATGATAAAGAATTTCATGATAGTGCAAGGGATGGTCAAGATGTTTGTAGAACAAGGTGTTTTGACATTTGAAGTCATTGCACTTAGAATACTGGGTTAGCATACCCCAGACATTAAAAAGACCCGCCTGAATTGAACTTTACTTGATTGAATAAGAAAAAGTATCCAAGGTACGGTATTTTAAATGTTACATACTATATTTTCATAGACCTATATAATATTCATGTGAATAGAGGAAATAAAGGTGAAAGTAATTCAAACTTAATTTTCTTTTCATTCTCTACATTTTTATATCATATGGGAGTTTTTCAGGCCATCCATAAGATGGGTTGATGATTTTTTCACCCCCTTTACTTTGATTGACTTTGTATGTTCAAAACATGGGTAGATGGGTCGCTGGCTAACACCTTGAGGGTGAGGATATGACCTCCTTCTGGTCACCTTGATCCAACGCTTTCCTAAAAAGTGAAAGAGCTAGTTTACAATAGAAAGGTAAAGGTAGATCATCGGGTGATCAGAAGGAGGTCACTTTGATTTAGGGATTCAATCATGTTTCACCGTTGTTCATCACCGATTAACAACGATGCGTCCGCGTCGTCTGCGTGGTTTACTTCGAGAGGGCAGCTAAAGCTGCCCGAGCGAAGTAAACCACACAGACGCGCCGGACGCGAGTTGTTAATCGCTGATGAGCAATGGTGAAACATGATTGAATCTCTACAACAATGAAACCAAGCTAAAGATCGTCCAATTCACATGATTCTTTCATTCAGAATATCCATTTGTCATTGCCAATCAACCTTACAAGAAGATATCAGCAATACAACTACAGAATAAAGCGGTAATGTTTAGCTTTACTTTAATAACATATTAAGAAAGTGCAGTTTACGCATAAGTTCCAGACATGACGAATTTTACGCGCTCACGTGTAACGAGTAACCTTGCGTTCCCGTATACGCTAGTGGACAAGTGTGGATTCATCATGGATTAACAACGGTTGGCTCCTGTACAAAGGTATAGGAAGAGTTGTTGAATAGGGTATGACCTCCTTCTGATCAGTCACCCCAATCCAACATGTCCAACGCTATAAGCCCAGAAATTGAGAACGAGATTAAGATTGCTTGAGAATTAAGTCTAGCATTGAATTTGCTCACCGATAGCTTCACATTCTAGGCTAGAGACCATTGCATTCAAAATCTAGTCGGATTCGCTGTCAACAAAGCATGACACTGTATAAATGGAAGTTCAGAAGTAAACACAGCCATGACAGCCGATCACAACAGGCGATTGCATCAAAAATGTTGCTAAAATTACCCGGTGATGTCACTTCCTGTTCAAATGTGTAGCATGATCGTTCCCAAAGTCAAAATACCCCCCCATTTTGGGCTGTTTCACTTTCAGTATTTGTTACCCCTATTTTACACAAAATTGGGTACAAGTTAGCCTTAAAAAATACACCTATTTTTTTGCATTTTAAGCCCGGGGGTGCCAGTTGAACCGTCAATGAAGTCATCACCGACCAAAATTTCGCGGTAAAAGGGTATCTTTTTAAGCATAGGCTACGTCCAGCGGGGCCTTAAAAGGGTCTCAATTTTGGTGTTTTCTGGAAAAAAGGTACCTTTTTACAATAGATATGTCGGCGTTTTGGGTTCATGAAAAATCAAAGTCCAGCATTTGGCGTCAGCCGCTGTTTTCGTTCCTGATTGTAAACAACTTCTTACTCCCGGGTCTGTAAGTGTAATATATTAGTCTTGTGCCCGGTCTTGTACCATGATTAAAACTTGGTGATGTTTGTGCATGCTGCCGAAGCGGGCTGCGTGAGAGGCAGGCGTAGAGACTACTTAATTTTGTACAAGGTACAGATACTGTGTAATCGGAATGGATTACGACATACGTTTGACTGCTGAACCAGATATGACAGGAACCATGCCTTTTGGAAATCGTGAAGTGACATTTGCCATCGCTGTTTGTCACCGCATAAAACCGAAGTTAAGCGGGGAAAAAAAAGTGCTTTATATTTCAGATTTCAGAGCTTAGCGCGGATGATATTCCAGGCTATTTCATATTATAACAGAAATTGTATGTAAAGGGATTGGAAATACACTAGGTAAATATTGCTTTCTACCTTCGTCAGTGAAAAGGGTCATTGGGACATGTAAGGTCAGTGATATGGGTACCTATGTTTGCACCATGGCTGTGGTCAGTGATTTGGGTATCCTTTTTTCATAGCAGGTCAGTGGTAAGGGTTACCTTTCAGCCCTTGGGCATGTCAGTGTTTTGGGTGAAAAATAAAAGTGTCTGGTCAGTGATGACAACATGCAATGGTATATGAGTGGCACCCCCGGGATTTTAAGTACCCTTTTTAACATTTCAAGAACACACACAAGAAACACTAGTTCTGATTTATTTTATTTTCCGAGGAGACCTCTGTTGTCTTACATGTATATGAAGAAAACAAATAACAGAAAAGTAAGCCTATACAAATACACCCAATTGGATGCATCATGTGGTATGAATATGATACAGTTACAATGTATCTACATTTACAATGTATCAAGCAACAAGCCATGCATGATGCATTCATGAGTATTCAACATTCTCATGATTCAAAAATATACCTTATTTTTTATTTTGAGTATACTTGAATATACCCTATTTTTTAAACACGGTGAACATTTTATGTTCGCGAACAATAACATAGTTTTAAAATAACCCTTTTTTCAAGAAATTGGGAGCGATCATGCATAGCCTACACATGTATATATAATCAAATACAGCAAACCTTTGTGAAGCGCGACTACGCGATGTTGCAAATTGAACTAACAACGCGTGACGTAGCACAATTCATTCATAAATTTCCACTCGGCAACAGCAGATTGCCTCAGCAGCCAATGACAAGTGCGTCCAACGCTGTAAATACGTCCGTGATGTATACTTAAAATAGTCCCCGGGGGCCAGGCCACTGGTCATTGATAAGGGGGTATCATGCGTGGCCACGAAGTTTCAAATAGCACCCTAAACAAGTATTTACGAGGTCTGAAAATGCACCCCTAAACAAGTATGACAAGTGCAATTTCATACCCTAAATAAGTATTGACAATATTTTGCCCCCATTAGAAGCAAGTACATGTAAATCAGTCATATTTTGACTCTAAAACCCTTCATGATAACTGGGAAAACACAAATTTAAAAGTTCATAATTTTTAACCTTTATTACCTGTACATACTACATTTGTCTCAAAGGTCGGGAAAACAAAAAAGATCACAGACATAAACCTCCTTACTTATTAAGTTCGGTGGTTAAGAATAGAAACACTGGTTCTACCGTGCTATGTATTCTGTATAGTCTGAAAACATGGTACCCGTACACCACCGTATTATGATCGCCCGAGCATTGTCCTGGCAAACCTCCCCCTGTCTCTGATTACTAACGTTACGGCAGTCTCTCGACGAGAAGGGCGATGGTGGCTTCCAGGACACCGCCTGCCAGATCAAGGGACAACCATACGGTATGCCCAAGATGATGAGATTGCTCGTGTCGAGTGGGCCGTGGGGCGCGAAACTTTTGCAATCGCCCGGACTCCACTAACATCTGGACCAGCCACCGCGACAGCGGCTCTGCAAGGGTGATAAAAAATGCGGTTGTGAATCCCTTGCAAGGCTTGTGTTCGGAAGAAATAGTGCTGCAGCGCCCTACTATACCGGACACCCCAGCCTGTCTTCGGCCACAGACAAACCTTGCCCAATCCTGGGGATGGAGAGGGACGAATGTCGGTATGCACCGCGCCTGTTCATAGGCAAGAAAACAGGGCGCAGAAACAGCGTCGCTCCAGTGTTTGTGAACACGGAAGCGACCTCGAGACCGCGTGCAACTCAGCACCGCCATCCTGAAGCCAACGCCAAACAGGAAAGCCATCTTGAGAGTTATGTACTTTAAAAGAGTCGCTTTTGACAGAGGCTCAAAACGATGACCCTTAAAGTAATCTAAGACTGTGTTGGGATCCCTTGGGGGGATCACTTTCCTCTTCGGCGGACGCTCGTTGAACATACCGTCCAGGCGCAGACTGAGGTAACCATCAGAGTCGACCCGTCCTCGAAACCTTGATGAATGGAGAGGATAGCTGACTTTTATAGCTGGCCCATGTAGCCCGCTGAAGTCTTGCTTGGAACTTTTCTGTCAGAAACTCGACCTCTAGTGGGAGAGCTATTTATATCATCGCACCAAGCGTAGTATGGAGCCAGGCGCTGGGTAGACTTCCGTCTAGCCCCGGCGATGAGAGAAACAGTTTCTGATGTAAAGTATCCCTCCGCTATGTGTTCCCTTGCAAGGGCCATGCAGCTAAACTGCAGGTGCTCTAGTGAGAGACTGGGTACCTCCCCTCCGGGCATCCAGAGTAGATCTGGTTTCTGGTACCTCGGGGAGTGCCCGCTAGCAGAATGACAATGCAGACTTCCTCCCGATCTTGGCCACCATCCTTGTGAGCAGTGAGATCGGTGGGAATGCATATGCTGTCATCTCTCCCCAGTCTACGTACAGAGCGTCCACGGTAAATGCTTGGGGGTCCGCGACCCTTGAGCAGTACACGGCAGTTAATAATTGCGATGAGATGCGAACAGATCTACCGAGGGGTGGTATATCCCCTGAAGATCGCCTGAGCAACCTGTGGAGCAAGGGACCATTCTGTTGGTCCCGACACCCTTCCTTGTGACAGATCGTCCGCGAGGATGTTGGTGATGCCCGCGATGTGTATCGCTCTCATCGTAATCTACCTGGACTTGCACCACCCTATCAGGCGCAGCGCATGCCTGCACAACCGTGGTGACCTGGTGTCCCCTTGTCTGTTGAGGTAGGCTACAACGGTTGTGTTGTCTGTCTGGACAACGGTATGTGATCCCACGATCACCTCCTCGAAGCGAAGGAGGTTGATGTGAGACTGTGTCCCTATGGCTGGCCATAGGCCTGAGACTCCGTGGGTGTGGACCCCCAGCCCAGTTTTGTCCAGCAGGAAAACCTGACACCCTGGGTCAAATTGGGCTGATGGGTCCACCACCAGAGTTCTTCTCGCGCGATATCCTACATCGGAACCGCAAAGGATATTGAGTGATGACTGGCCTGCCAGCAGGCTAGAAGGTGCAGGTGAGGGGGGCGCAGCGATCCCCTCCGTGAGGGTGATCTGGGCCCCTAAAAATAGTGGTGTCTGCGTCGGGACCATGCTGGACTTTTTGAGTTGATCAAAAAAGCCAAGGTCCCGCACCCTACGGACTATCAACCCCACAAGACTATCAACCCCACGAGACCCTTAGTCTCAAATGGAGTGCGTCCGTATATGAGCCAAACGTCCAGGTAGCAACCGATGTTGACACCCCTGTGCTTCAGGTATGCTGCCACCGCTCTGACCAAGAGTGTAAACACCCTGGGAGAGGTGGACAGGCTGGATGGTCGCTATCAAAACTGGTAAGTTTGACCCTGTACCATGAAGTGCAGATACCTCCGATCTTGAGAGGTGACTGGCCTATGCAGATAGGCATCCTAGAGATCTAGTGATGCTGTCCATATACCCCTGGTGGGGCAGGCTAGCACCGAGGCAAGAGTCTCCAACCTGTACCTCTCTCAGGATGGGCCTCCCGTCGCCGTTCATCCTTGGAGTCAATCACTCCAAGATCACCCGTAGAACGGGGGGTAGCCCGGGACAATCGCCAGCTTCGTGAGAAGCTGCGCGATCTCTGTCAGTAGTGCCCGACGCTGGGGGCCGTCTGACGGCACTACTGTGGACCTCTGAAATGTGCAGGCGAACGTGGGGAGACTGGGCTGCTCCAATCTGTAATCCCCACTCACCACTGACCATACCCAGGCGCCCGAAGAGATGGTTTCCCACCTCTGGGTGTAAAGCCATAGCGGTTGTCCACTGGGAGATCCCCTGTGGAAAGTCCAGCGCCTGTCGGCATGGATCGTCGACCGGCGTGCCCCAGGAATGCTTCGCCTTGCCTCCCTTGGAAGAGCACCTGCTCTTCTTCGGGGCAGATGTTCCTGTGCTACACTTGCACCTCTCAGAAATGGGCCCTGCAGAGGTAGTGGGCCGCATCCTCGCTAGAAGACCTGGTCTTCCTGCGCTTGTGCTTCGACTTGCTGCTCCTACCCATGGTGCGGGCAGTCTCAGACTTCTTCAGAGTGCTCCCATTGGTAGCTTCTTTGCACGGTCCTCCACCGTGGTGCAAAAGCATCCAAAGAGAAAGGACCCTGCCCTTCCATTGTGTAGAAACGATTGTAGTGGCAAGCACCCGGCGCTGAGTGGACACCCTATGGGCTAGGCGCATGGCGCTCTCGTTGAGGTTAGCTGTTAGCACCGCGAATAGGTTCACCTCGCAGAAGAGCTCAGATGTTGCCTGAGCGTTAGAGGCTTGACGACATCTGGGTCCCTCTCGGATACATTCAGGTAGTTCCTGTGGTCCTCCCACGTTACACGCAGAGGAAGCGTGCAAGCACGCGGCGTCATAGCTCTACTGAGCTTGACAGCCCTACGATATCTATCCTTGAGGTTGGCCTGGAATGCGAGTGCAGGCGTCCCCTGTGAGGAAGCAGCAGCAGCTGAGCATCCTACTGAAAGGATCCCCTGGTCCTCCTCAACAGACTCCCCCTTTGGGGGTGTCTAGAGGAAGATCATGCTTGGGGCAGCGGGGAAGGAGATTGTAGTGTTATCGTCAGACTCACTACTGGACTCAGCTTCTGACTACTTTCCCTCGCTCACAGTATTCGTATCATGCTCCGATGATGACGGTAACTGGGGACGGGCATCTGAAGGCTCGCCGACTACCTGCCAACAGAAGAGGGAGTACTCAAGACCGCGACTTGCCACGGTACTAGACCGTGGTAGAAACTACCCTGCGGTGGGTACCACGGGGCATACCCAGCCTGCAGCTGACCCAGGAAAGGATCCGCCACCCGGGTACCCACATGGTACTGCAGTACCAGCACCGCCCCCTGTTGCCACACAGACTGTGGCAACTAGGGCCGGTGCTGCGGTACCGGTGCGGTACCAGCATGGGTACCTGTGAGGGTTCCCGGCTTCTGACTACTTTCCCTCGCTCACAGTATCCGTATCATGCTCCGATGATAACGGTAACTGGGGACGGGCATCTGAAGGCTCGCCGACTACCTGCCAACAGAAGAGGGAGTACTCGCACCGCACTTGCCACGGTACTAGACCGTGGAAGAAACTACCCTGCGGCGGGTACCACGGGGCATACCCAGCCTGCAGCTGACCCAGGAAAGGATCCACCACCCGGGTACCCACATGGTACTGCAGTACCAGCACCGCCCCCCTGTTGCCACACAGACTGTGGCAACTAGGGCCGGTGCTGCGGTACCGGTGCGGTACCAGCATGGGTACCTGTGAGGGTTCCCGGCTGTGGACCGCTGTACTCTCGCCACACTGCGTTCCCCGCAAGGGGATCAAGCTGTGTACTGGCGCGGTACCGGCAGGGGTAGCGCTAGAACTAAACACTCCAGTGTCCGCAGGGACCCCCGAACTTGCAGAAAATTAAAAAGTAGGGGGTCCGGAGTAGAGTTTGGCGAGTCCGAGTTACACAAATGCAGCATAAATAGTATGTCTGCAATAGAGCTAGATTGAAAAACTGGGGGGTCTCCAGGGACCCCTGAACTTGCAGAAAATTTAAAAACAGGGGTCAGAACTCTATTTTGGTGGGTCCGGGACCCCAAAAAGCAACCTAGCGCTACCCCTGGGTACCGGCACAGTACCAGCGTGGGTACTCGTGAGGGTTCCCGGCTGTGTAACGCTGTACATACCCTTGCCTTGCGTTCCCTGCAAGGGGATCAAGCTGTGTCAGGGGTGTGATTGGTGCTTTTTAAAAGAAAAAAAACCCAAGGCAATGAAATTGCGAAGCGGGGCGCTCGGCTGTTGCGGCTGGGGGTCCATGGGTCCGGTTAAGGGCCCCTGGTGGGGTCCAGTGTTAACTAAAGTTTGCCTGGGATACCTATATGCATGTTTGTGTGTTGTCTTGTCACTCTGCCTTTGATAAAGATCCTGCTAGGATCGAAAGCTCAGGCCCCTAAAACTTTGAAATTTTACTTAACAGGCTATTTTTGTGGATAAGCAGTTTACAACAGCTCACTTTTTAACGGAAATCAAATAAATCGATTTTTTTTTATTAAAAAAAAAATAATCAAAAAAATCGCCAACCCTGCCATACAATCGCCAACTGTCAAGAGCTTCAATGCGACCAACCAAGCTGAAACCAAAGGGATACCAGAGCTGTATAGGCCAGGTCTCCTCAGCAGCTGGTCCAGCCTCCTTCTAGATCTCATTCCTGCACTTTTTAATCACCACCGTTATCTTTGCCATGCACATATGGTGGTGGGCTGTGTATTTGTGATATTACTGCACCAGATGTGATACTGCACCACTGGGCGCGATACCAGTCTTGATCATGTTGATTGGTCTACCCAGAATTCCTGTAGATGAGACAGGACCCCGGGACTAGGTCAAGCTGCTATTTCCAAATGTGTGGCTCCTGCTGGTCCATTGAGACTAGTACGAGGAACCCATATACCGTACTTAGCTCTGCTAGTAACGCAACTTAAATAAAAAACCGGGCAAAACAGACACGTCATTTATCAGTATGACATTCTCGTATTGGTGCTGCCCTATTTAAGTTTGCACTGAAGTGCCATCTCAATTTGGGTGCGCCGATTTGGATCATGTGCTAATGAATTCTTATTTATTCTGGATAAATAATAAAGTATTAATTACAATTTCAAGCATAGGTGTTTAGGCAAGAAGTACAAGAAGCTGCGTAATTAATATTAGGCCAAGTAAAATAAAATACAAGTTTCTCGTCCCCGCCCGCCTCCTTTTTGGCCGCCGCCTCCTTTTTTTTTACTATTTACTATTAAAAAAAATAAAATAAAAAAAATAAATAAATAAAAAATCGATTTTTTATTTTTTATTATTATTTTTCCTACCTTTCCCCAACTCTAAACCCACACCAAACCTTACGACATGTATACAAACCCACCCAAGCCCAACTAGCCAAACACCCTTGCCCCAACCCCAAAAGGGAATTAGGGGTAAAATTGATTTCACCCCAAAATCGGACCTATATTTAGCTTTTAAACTTAGTAAATGCATGAATATATTAACAAAGTTTCAATTACTTTATTTAGCCTCATCTCATCAAAATGGCAATTTTTATGGCTAATTATAGGAATAAAAAACCTTTCACATAATTTTGGAAATTTAAAAAAAATTCTACAATTCTAAAAATACCCAAAAAATACATTCAAGTGCAAAAGCTTTTCTTCTGGGTAAGAATTTTTTTTCACGTGCAACAGCTTTTTCTTGCAGGTTAGAAATTTGATAGGCCCATGCATGCATTTTGTATGTGATGACCTATTTATCACATTTCTAACATGCAATAAAAAAAGCTGTTGCATGTAAAAAAAAAATTCTTACCCAGAAGAAAAAGCTTTTGCACTTGAATGTATTTTTTGGGTATTTTTAAAATTTTAGAAAAAATGTTAAATTTCCAAAATTGTGTGAAAGGTTTCTCTTTTATTTTGTTAGCGATGAAAATAACAATTTTATGAATTGAGGAAAAATAAAGTAAAACGTTTGTCAAGCTGAACAAATGTACATTTTCACTGTTTCTGAATTTTGAAACCTGTATGCTTTTTAAGCAAGTTTACTAAAAATGATACAAATCATTTGTTTTGTCATACATTGCATACTCAAATAGCACAATATCGGTGATTAAATATAGGGCCTACATTGAACAGCCATATTTGACATGGCGGCTATCTTGGAAAAAATAGCAAAAAATTGAAAAATAGTAAATAGTAAAGCCCTGCCTCCTCCTGTTTTGAAAAAGTCCGGACGAGAAACTTGTTTCTTTTTTACTTGGCCTTATGACAAACATGCAACTATTTAAGCCACAGGAGCCTTGTATTTTTTAGTGCAAACTCTAATTGAAATCATGCAATGACGTTGCACTAGCTTTTTGTATACAGATCATCCCATACCGTACTAGCAGAGTACGGTATGGGTTCTATATAGTAGGGCAGCACTAGTGCCGTACTATTACGCTGACTTTCGTATTCGGCGAGGAGGACGATTTCGACCTCCTCGTTTGTTTACAAACAGAGAGGTAGACAAAGGGGCCTGTCAAACCTGTTCCGCTTGTCCAAATACTCAAGTATCAAAAGGATGGTCCACAATAGAGACTAAATCAGTGATTCACGCAACATGAATAGGGGATTAAAAACTGTGAAGTAGCACCATGTGCTTCTATTGTCCAATTTGCCATCAAGATTTCGAATGAAAACAGTTCAGACCCAGTACACGATAATGTCAGAAATTAATAATTTGTTCTGGGTCTGATTATTCGGACTAGGGCAGCACCAATACGAAAATGTCATACTGATAAATGACGTGTCTGTTTTGCCCGGTTTTTTATTTAAGTTTGCGTTGCGAACTACATTGATTGAGACCTGCTTATTTCGAGGCTGCGTAATGTAAAAAATCGAAAAAATGGTCGCAATTTTGTATTGGGGACTGATTATTCGGTCTAGTCTAGAAAAATCCAGTAAATCAGATTCTAATCTAGTTCTACTCAGTCAGTACTTACATGATCTCTAGCCACGCATCCACAAATGTAGCATGCATTGCCTTCATCGCTTTTTGCGAAAACGGGGACAGTAATCTGTCCTATTTTTACGGTGTTTCAAGCAACTCCCGCGGGCAATGCCCTCATAGTCAACGTTGGCCGCCATTGTCATGCACGTGTTTAACCGTGTCACATAGGGCTCTGTGGTCACGGTATAATTTACTGGAGAATCCTTGTCCTTGATGGTCACAGCATGCATGCAGCATCTGAAAACCCTGCTGAAAATTTCATAATATTTACCAATTTGCCACTAGTCTTATTGCAGTCCATACTTATCCGATTTACACGCACACCATATTGGACTGCAATAGAGGTTATGTCCAGAAGATGGAATGAATAAAAAATTCCTTTAAAAAAATCAGGCCTGTAAAATATAATAAAGCTAGTATCCGCGGCTATGATCCAATTAGCTCCAATTTGCGCATGATTGTGAATGTTGAACTGGATAATTTTCAAAAAGCTTATACGATTTGGATCCTGCATGGAACTTGTTAAAAGAGAGAAAGAAAAACAGTGAATTTTAATATTTAGCCCTAAATTAAAAATAGGTATCGGTAGCCTATGCCAAGAGTAACTTTTTCAGGGAGGTAAATAACATGTTAACTGGGTGGGCAAATGCCCACCCAGTAAATTATTTTGCCCACCCAGTAAATTCAACTTGCCCATTGCCCAAAAGTGCCCACCCAGTAAATTATTTTGCCCACAAAAAATTGGGCTCCATATAATAGTTATCATAAAACTAGTACCAACGTGCATATCTTGAAATCACCTTGCATTTTGAAAGTGATGTTAAATAATGAAAGTGATGTGTCTTTTCTAATAACATTTGCCAATTTATTCATTTACCATGTTTACAACTTTGGAGTAGGAATAATTATCACACAGTACAAAATGGTATGTGAAGCCAAAAATTAATATCATTATGAGCAATTTCCACACAAGACCTAAAAGAATTCTTATGAGACCATAAATTTATTCTTGAACAAGGTGTGTTTTTAATAGACATGAAACATTATATTTGAATCCAGATAATATACAGTTCTCATTTCAAGTCTTTGAGCGTGCCGCACAAGGGTGGAAATTACCGAGGAATACCAACAGATACCGCAAAAATGCAACTTTGGGCCACTCAAAAACCCTGAAACTTTGTGAAAATTTGGATAAAAAGTCACAAAAATAGGCTGAAGATAATTAAAAGTGTGGACATTTTGACTTAATAAAAGAAGGAATTCCAGCATGAGAAAGAAAAGTGGCATCTCTGATACCGTAAATTACTGGGAAATACTTTAAATATTGAAATTACTAGTAAATATCTTGTCAAATAGGGGGCCTACTGGTTTGGTAATATTTTTTAATAAATTTTAGAAATAATTTTGTTCATGTTTTTAACACATTTTCATAAATTCTTATCAAATAATTTCAATACATTTTAGAAAATGCCACTCGTCCAAACAGAAATTTATATAAAATTTCTTTAATCTGTGAGTGATGTGTGTCTGTGACAAGAAGTATTATTTCACTGTAATACCAAATAAAAACATTACCCTTCCCATCGAACTTTACTGCCTAGGAGTAATGGTGAATAATAATTAGTGTAAGATTTTTAAATGTCCAAAGTAAAATATTATAATACGATATGCAATTTTTCTTGGTAAATTATGTTAAGATGCATTTAGAGGGAGGGTAAAGTCCACTTTTTACATCAAAGCCAACTTCCACGCAAAATGAGGTCTACATTTCCAAAAATCTAAATGCCTGGATGTAATTAATTATTGCTGCCCACCTATTAAATTATTTTCCCTAATTTGATGGCAAAAATAAATTAAATTGCCTACCCAGTAAATTATCCTTATTTACCTCCCTGAACTTTTTGCTGCACTTAATTTTTTGCCACAAATAGCTTACCGTAGAAAACGTAACACCATGTTATGTAATATGTGGATGACTTTTTCAAAGTAACGTACACTTCAAGTCCATGTTTTTAAAATTAGCAGGGTAGGGGAAATCAGTTTTTATTGCAAATGTCACTAATAATGTAAAATATTGAAATAAACCTAAACAATATATAAATAAGTTATTCATTTTTATGGATTAATTGGTAGTTACCAATCTTAAGAGGAAATAGGTACGGATGACAGCAAATTATGAGATCATGAACTGCACTATGGATGGATGGTTTTACTATAGCTGTTTTGTGTGTTTTCACATTCCCTGTGATCTGTGTTTACGTAGAACTTGCTAAATTTACAAGAGTTGAGCCATCATTAGTCATCAAAGCAGGAGTGCCGGAACGCGGAAGAACCATAAAAAGAGTAGATTTAGGTCACGGTCTTTCGGTTCTGTTAACAGGTATTTTCAATTTATTTTGAAACATGAAAAATCGGCCAGTATAAATTTATCAACTGACTGTAAAATGTTTGTACTTGGTAGCTTTTTCATTTGATTTGATTGGAAATGGAAGCTCACTCAATTTACATGTATATTATATTGTCAATTTACATGTAACTTACATTGTAAGGTATTTCCGTCGTCAGCTGATTCGACTTGGACTTAACACGTACTCCGCGTCGTGATCAGCCTTGCGTTGCAGACATCGCAGAGAATGATGCGTTTTGTGTGTGTCAATGTTCTTTTTGCGCACCGGCGATAGCTAGCCTAGGGCCACAAAATAAAGAAAACATGTCAATGCTTGTTTCAAGAGCGCATTAGCCTAGCATGCTAGGTGACTGTACCACTTGATAATACAAACCAAATCTTGCCAGCGGCAGCGTGCTTCCACTGCCAGGCACTGATAACTGTCCGGGACCCCTTAATTGCTTAAAGCCTGAAGGTATATCCAGTCTGGACGCATCACATGTACACTTCCAGCTAAATACAGTCGATGTACTTTGTCGGAGGATGGCCTCAGTCGGCCTGTCACTTTCAGCTTCCTGAGAACACTCTTGTGTACACATGTATGCATAACTTACAAAACCACAAACTCACTACTTCAACTTGCACTACTCACAAAATAAAACAAATATTAATTATTACCGATCCTGCAGAATAACTTGCATTAATCATCAATTTCTGTATGGAATCCTGTTGCTGAGAATCCCAAATTTCACCAAAAAATGTCAGATACGCTTCATTAATCACAGGTGTGGCGCTGACTCTCTTGCTTTTGCAGAAAAGCAAAGCCTCATGGCACCGACCGGGGCGTGACATCATGGACGTGTGCAAAAGTTCCGACGGGCGCCATATAACCCGTTTTGTGATTGGTTGCAGAAACCATTCATTGCGATCGTAAGGCTATCATGACAGTCGTTGGCCTGATAGGTATACATGTACTAGTCTCAGGCCTCAGGCCCAAAAAACACAAAATCAAATTTAAAAATAAATATGAAGGAGTTGGGGACTGTGGTTTAAAAATTGATTTGTTCGTTTGAGGGCAATTCCGTAATTATGTCAACCAAATGGATAAAATTTGATTAAAAGTTTTATGTCATGATGAAGTTAAAAGCATCTAGTTTCATGAAATAATATGGAATCTTACCAAACATTCATGTTTTGTCATATATGCGAGGTCATAATGACACCCGTGTCAAAATACACATTTTTAAGGGAAAAAAATACACATTTGTATTCACTCTGTAAAAGAAAATCAAACTAAACATGGACATTCAATCTGGAGTTATTTTAAAAGTCATTGCATATAATGCAAATAAATCCAACATGAATAATTTGTTTGCAATGGACATGTCACATGATTTATATAATTATATTAGTCTTTATAAATTGGACTTTTCCAATTGATGATATGAATCTACCTCGAGATAAATCGTATATAGTTTTTGTGACTCAAAATGAAATTTCCATGCAAATGCATGTGCAAAAAGAGTGATTTTCCTCTTGTAGGCCTATATTCGAGTCAGATGACAGCTGAAAATTCCTCACTTTGTGTTTGAAAACAAGTGAAAACAGCAATTTTTCAAGGGCCTTTTCTCTTGAAAAATAATTTTAAAATAATCGGAAAAGCAAGAAACATAGAGTTATAAAATCAGCATTTCACATGAAAAGATGATCAGATGAGTGAAAAGTGAGAATTTGAGAAATGAGGGAATTTTCTCAGAAAAATTCATCACATTTTTTTGAGAAATTCGCCATATTGAATAAATGCAGAATTGTGTCATGCAGTGAACAGTGTCAAATGAGCTTGAAAATGCATGATATGCTGCCGTAAAATACCGTCAAACGAAGCGTACATCATGAACTGTACGATACACGACTGTTTCAAAAACTTTGCCCCCTTAAAAGGTACATGTATGTTATACACGTTGAAAACATGTTTCTTGTTGCAAAAGTTTAATTTGATAAACTAGCAATTTTAAAACCTTCTATAGCTCGGATGGTCTAAAAAATTTTACAAAAATCAATTCTGAATCGCGTATCTCAGGTATCTGTCATCCAGCGCAAATCACGGCGTGAATCGATCCGGTGATTCACATCCAAATTGTGCCCCTGGCTTATACCTGAGTGGTTACTGTATATCTGATGGAAATGTTACAATTATGGCTCACAACTCTCCATGACCCTTGATTGGTTTGTAGTTCGCAAAATGAAGGCTGATTTATCTGATGCCTTCATCAGGAAAATAATCACAGAATATGGCGAAAAATTACGGTACTTTTACAAGGCAAAAAGCAACTTTTCCAGGCATTGTTGACATGGTGTCGCACCTTAAAAAAGTTTCCTATATTACTAAGACCTAATTTTTGAGATGGTTTATATACAGGCTGAGTCAAAAAGAAGTAAACTCATGTTTGAGGGGCTGTAACTCAAGATCTGTATTTAGGAATCTGCTAAAAATGAAAATACAACTGGAAATAGCAAATTCTACACTGTAGAATTGTTGCAATTGCTCACAGCAAACTCATACTCATTTGAATACAACCACCCAAATTTGTAGCTGCACACGGTTTCACTTCCCAAGTAGGGGCCTACCTATTATATTAATTGGTAAGGCGCAATAAAGTTCCTGTAACGTAAAGTAATGCAAATAAAGTAACGTAAAGTAATGCAAATAAAGTTCTGTGGCAGGTGTTATAAAATTCTAGAGATAATCTAATGATACAGATGGACAAATGATATTATATAACAACAAGCTATTCAGTTTATTCACGGTCAATATGCATCGTGTGTGCTCCGGTAGGTAAGTGGTGGTGTTGCGGTGTGTTGCATTATCAGCTGTTATTGTAATGTTGCCACACAAATAGCAGTGTACTAGATTTAGGATTAAGGATATTACATCCCTTCCTCCTTTGATTGTTCAAGAGTTTGCATCATGCAGAATAAAATTGATATTACAATGAATGTAACAAATTGTGCTCTGGTATGAATTTGTATGAGTCCGGGTGTTTTTGTTCTGCAAGTAAGTCACATGACTTTTATGGAGTATAACTTGAACGTTTATGGCTTGTTGTAACAACAAGAACTAGCATGATCAACATGCATAACTTTAAGTCTGTAAGTGTAACAAGTTGCTTAATATAGCAGCATCTAGGCTAATTTCAAACTTTGTTCAAAAAGCGATGTAATTACAAGATACATCTGTGGTAACTTTCAACACAAACTTTGTTCAAAAAGCGATGTAATTACAAGATCACATCTATAGTACCGTAACTTTCAACACAGAAAATGTTGCCTTCAAATACTTGCACAACATAATGTCTGTTCATGTTCATGCAATGTCATGTTTTTATGCAAGGTTTGTAGTGTTAACTACATGTACACCAGTTATGTAATATAATCATTCAAATGCACTGGTGGATTTCTGTTGCGTCTTGGGCGGAAGTTACCTTGCGCATGTGCAGGCATGTCGTTTTGTACATGTGCATTTTCATCATTTGTTTCATCCTCTTTTGTTTCATCGTCTCCACTCATGTATTGTTCTTCCTCTCTCCCGTATGCATCTCTTTCCTCTTTTTGTAATTTCTTGAGTTGGGACACATTTCTTGTCATTATGTGATTATCTCTTTGTACAGTGACCTGTGAGCCTTTCTTTTTTATGACAGTGTATGGTAGCTCACAGTATGGCGTCACTAATTTGCCTGTGCTGTCTCCGTTCTTGACGAGAACTGTGTCCCCTACTATGATGTCACTGTATTTTGCATGACGTCTGGCGTCGGCATATGCCTTTTGGTGTGACTTTGTATACATGTCACTGGTTTTGATTTTCTCTTCAAGTTGTTTTCTGTTGACTGGTTTTTGGGGCATTTGGGGCAATGTGGTACGGAGGCTGCGTGCATATAGTGCTTCTGCTGGTGCAACTGTTGTGGAGGAGTGAGGAGTTGCTCTGTAACTGCGTAAGAATGTCCACAGTTCTTGACGCCATGGCTTGCTTTCGGCTTGTGCAGTTCTGACTGCTTTTTTAATTGTTCGCATAAAGCGCTCAACTTCACCATTTGCCTCGGGCCATCTGGGAGTGATTCTGTGATGGTAGAAGTTGAGGTAGTTTGCAAATTTTGCAAACTCTTCTGATTGAAATGGGGACCCATTATCTGTCTTCACCACTTCTGGTATTCCATGTTCTGAGAATATCTTGTCCAGAAGGGGAATGGTGCTTTTTGCAGAGGTTGATGTCAATATTTCAATTGCTGGGTATCTGGAATAATCATCCATTACCACAAGAATATAATGTCCTGATGGGAAGGGTCCGCAAAAGTCTACACTCACTCTCTGCCAAGGATAATCAGGGAGTTCAGTCATTTGCAGAGGTTCTCTGTTATGTGCTGTTGTTGAGGCTTGGCATGGTATGCATTTCTTTACTGCTGCTTCTGTTTTCTGGTTTATCTGTGGAAACCATGTTTTGCTGCTTGTAACAGTGCTTTCGTCTTTGTGACTCCTTGATGTCCCCTGTGGGCTAGATCTATAACCTGACTTTGCAGGCTTGTGGGAATGATAATGCAATTGTCTTTCAAGACAATGTTATCAGGTGTCACAGTGATTTCATGTCTGACTGACCACAGTGATGTGTGTTTATCTTTGATCTTGTGCCATTGGTTACTCTTATAGCACTGTATCACATCCTGAAGTGCCTCATCTGTTGATGTTTCTTGCTTAATGAGGTCATGGGTCATTGCTTTGGGTGTTGCATTGGTGGCGATGAAACTGACAAATTCATCTGCATAATTGTCTCTTTGTGATGGTTGTTGTGTTGGATGACGTGACATAAAGTCAGCTGGGTTACTCTTCCCAGGTTTGTACTGTACCTCCAAGTCAAAACCTTGAAGTTTGAGTTGCCAGCTTTGTATTCTGCTGGAAGCTTTTGATGTAGGTTTATTGAAGATGGGCAATAGTGGTCTGTGGTCAGTGTAAACAGTGAATTGTTTGCCCAGGACATATAGACGGAAGCGTTCAACCGCCCACGATATAGCCAGTGCTTCCCTCTCTATCTGACTGTACCTTTGTTCAGTATCTAGAAGGGATCTGCTTGCATAGCATACATTACGTCGTATACCAAATTGATTGACTTGTGTCAAAATGGCACCGAGCCCAACTGGACTAGCATCAACCCATAGCTCTACAGACTGCCGAGGATCATAAAATGCCATGACCCTGTCACTGGACAGGGAGTCTCTGAGCTGAGAAAGGGCGTGTTCCTGACGGTCGGTCCATTCGAATGTTTTCCCCTTATGTATGAGTTCTCTAAGTGGTTGTGTGATTGTGGCAAGGTTAGGGATGAACCTGGAGGAATATGTTACCATGCCAAGGAGGCTGCTTATTTCAGCTGCGCTTTGTGGGCGTGGTGCATTCTGGATAGCCTCAACTTTCTTTGGATCAGGAGAGACTCCGTCTGCACTGGAGACGAGACCGAAGAATTCAAGCTTAGTTTTGTTGAATTCACATTTGTCTCTGTTAAGTGTGAGCCCTGTATCATTCACTCTCTGTAGTAGGGATGTCAGCCTTGTGTCATGCTCCAACTGTGTGTGTCCATACACAAGAATATCATCGGATACATTAAGGACTCCAGGTATGCCTTCTAATGCCTGTCTTATTGTGTTTTGGAACACTTCAGCGGCACTGCTAATGCCAAAGTTTAAGCGTTTGTATCGTTTCAGGCCCATGTGCGTTGCAAATGTTGTAATGTACCGGCTCTCTTGTTCGAGCTCTAGCTGGTGGTAACCTGACTTTAAATCAAGTTTGGAGAAGATTCTTGCACCACCAAGCTCAGCAGTTATTTCATCTATAGTTGGTGTGTCATGGCGTTCACGCATAATGGCTTTGTTTGCACAACGCATGTCAACACATAAGCGAATATCATGTGGGTCATGTGGTTTTGGTACCACAACCAATGGGGATACCCATGGGGTGGGGCCTGTGGCTGGTCTCGATGATGTCGTTTTCTTCTAGTTCTTTGAGTTTTGCCTCTATCTTTTGCCTTAGCTGAAATGGTGTCTTTCTGTATCTCTGTGCAACAGGTGGGACAGATTTGTCTATGTGTAGGGCTACCTGTGTATCTTTCAATTTACCAATACCGTTAAACACATTGGGATATTTCTCCAGTATGCTGTTCTGATCAGTTGATAATTTGTTGACTTGTTGTTCTGTTATGTTCATTTTGACCAAATCAAGGTCTTCCGATGTTGCAGCGTGACAACAAGTTGTCAGCCTCACCCTTCACCACATACACATCTGCCACAGTGAGTTTTGTATCAGTTTCTATTACTGCTATGAATTTGCCTATTATCGGCAATGGCTGCTTTGTAAAATATGGTCTGAGGGTGATGTCGGGCTTGACAAGGTGTATTTTCTGACTTTTGGGTCTAGCATCTTGGATTTGTTTAAAACAGCTTGTTCCGATCAAATTTTGCGGACTGCCTGTGTCCACACATACTTTGGTGGTTATATTTGCTATTTTGATTGTAGCTATGGATGTTTTGCTGTTACCTGTTGCATTCACTGTTGTGGTTTGTTTTGCATTTGTTTTGTATTCATCTTGCGTTGCATTTTTTCCACTGTTTGTGTTCTGATCATCTACATGCATACCGCTTACCAGTTCATTTCCAGTGTGTGTGTTCTCAGTACTTGCTGTTTGTTCCACTGCAAATACATAGTCCTCATTGTTAGCATTGTTACTACTACCAGGACATGTGCATGTACATGTATTATCAACTTGTTTGACTGATTTCACGTTACCTGCTTCCGATTTCCTATTGTTCCCCTGTGTGTGTGTCTTGCTTCGGCTCCGGCATACCTTCGCAAAGTGATTCAGTTTTCCACAAAATGAGCACTCTTTGCCTTCTGCTGGGCATTGATTCTTGTGGGGATATTCTCCTCCACACAAGTAGCATGTTCGTGAATTTCTCCTGTATGTGTTCTGTTTGTACTGGTTGGTTTGTCTATGCCCGATACTAGGGCCTGAGGTCATTTTGTTTATTGCAGTGGCAGTGGGAGTTGGGTTAATGTCCTCTAAAGCGTGCGGTTGTGATCTCAAGGGAGTGTGCCAGCTCTAAGAGCTTATCCAAGGTGCGTTCTTTTTCCATGGCTTTCCTGCGAAATGTGGCTGAAGAACAGCCCTTGAGTAATTGAATGCATATTTCACGATTCACGTCTGTGAATTTGCAACGTATTGCCAGTTGCCGTAGTCTAGTAACATAGTCAGACACGGATTCATTAGATTCCTGTTTAGAGTCTTGGAACTTTATGGTGTCATAAAATATGTTTTGTTTCGGTGTAAAGTGTGTGGTAAGTGCTGTAACTGCCGCATTGAAATCATCCTCTGCCCCTGTGTTTGGCAGAGTGTCAAATACATCATGGAGGTCTGCCCCTCCAAAATGTAGTAGAAGTGCACGCTTGCGTTTGTCTGTGGTGATATCAAACCCCACCATGGCCGAGTTGAAACGGGAAAGCCACCGCTCCCATCGTATGGAAGTAGAAGAAGTGTCACCGTGTGGATCAAATGGCGAGATCTGAGGCATCGCCATCGCCATTGTGGTAGTGTTGTATACAATTCAATGTTATGAGCACGATCTATGCGTCAGATAATCGATGACATGAATGATAACAGTTTATACCGATCAGTTAATGTATTGAGAGTTTGTCAAATATCGGGTTGAAAACACTGATATTCAGATATAATTCTTACGAGTTTCTGCCTTGCACTGGTCCAGTGGATGCCTGAATGTTTCTCCTTCGTCGCCAGTATAAAATTCTAGAGATAATCTAATGATACAGATGGACAAATGATATTATATAACAACAAGCTATTCAGTTTATTCACGGTCAATATGCATCGTGTGTGCTCCGGTAGGTAAGTGGTGGTGTTGCCGGTGTGTTGCATTATCAGCTGTTATTGTAATGTTGCCACACAAATAGCAGTGTACTAGATTTAGGATTAAGGATATTACAGGTGTGGTTTCGATCAATAATTCCTACATGTTAAAGGGCTCTTTTCAATATGAATTTTACCTCATTGCACTACATTATTATAATAAAATGGGCCAAATGACAACATATGGCACCACAATTTACCGCATGGGAACGCATGTTTCTGTCGACAAAGTATCATGAAACTAAGAATCCCACTGAAGTTCAGTCCAATTTCCTACAGCTAACTGGGTTTCATGTAAGGGAGCAGTATATAAGAATGTGAACAAGCTCAATGTGCATGTTAAGGAAAAGACAGCAGGAAGCTTCAGGCAGACCAAAAACTGCTAGATTACAAGTGAACATTGCTAGAGTTAGACCTGCGTTTCAGCAAGACCAAAGATCAGCTCAATCCTTTACCCAACATTCCCCAATCAAGCTTCTGCCAGATCGGTCGTAAAGACATGAATTGGTATCCCTACAAACTATAGTACCGTCACTGTCGTCATGGACTTTGTTGAATATTAATGAAAAGCAAAAGTTGTCTTTTCAACAATAAATCCTGTTAGCACTTTGCTGATTCGTCGAAATTGAAATGGATGAAAATCAATCAGCCATGTGCAGCTACAAAAATGGGTGGTTGTATTTAAATTTTATTTAGACCTAAAATTTGCTCTTTCCAGTGGTATTTTTATTTTCAGCAGATTCCTTGCAGATCTCAAGTTACAGCCCCTTAAACATGAGTTTACTTCTTTTTGACTCACTCCACACAGCCTGTATGTGCCAAATTAACCATAAGGCACACTGTTTTACTACCACGTTCAGAAACTCGATCATCACACAACAACTTGTTAACAAATCGTTTTTGAGTTTGATTTAATTTAATGCATTGCATTGTGATGTCAGATGCAAATTAGATCCTATTTTCATATCTCATCCTCTGTAGGGTTGTAGTTAGCAGTGTTAGTTTAAGTGCCTTGCAGCAACTTCACAGAAACTTGATATTTTCAAGGGCTGTGATCCAATTTACTACATTGTTGTTCTTACTCATCTAATGAAACATACAGGGTGTCCCAAAAGTCTTGATAGCATTTTAAACGTTCATAACTCTAGTATCACGCACACAGCATATGATAACAAAGATGAAGGTATCATTGCACAGAGAAAACTTGGGAATTGTTTTGACACCAAATTTGACATATAAACCAACTAACATAATAAATAACCTACGGTGAAACAGTTGGGCATATTACACACAAACCACACAATAAGTTTATCACGTCTCCGGATCCCAAGTATGCACTACCTCTTCTCAACTTATAGACCAACGTCCCCCCATTCAATTCAATTGCAAATATCAAACAGTTCTTGTATTATAATTTTATAAAAATAGACTATCAAGGTGACATACATGTACAACACCAAAAAATGTGTACTTCAGCATGCTTTGATTTTATTCTGAAATCAAGGCAGCAAAAGCTATCTTCTGAAGTTCCGTAACATGATCCCATTCTTCAATTCTCTGCTCTCTCACAACATGCAGAAGACTCCTGCACCAGGACTGTTAGGACATAACTATGCCCATATAAAATTAATGTTTTGGTTCTCGTCCAGAGGATTTTCATGAATTGATGAGGGAGGGAGGTGTTTTTGTTTTTTGTTTTGTTTTTTTTTCAATGTAAAATTAGCATTGTCAGTAGTTTTTGGTTTTTTCCAACAGTGCTCGAGGAAACGATGAGGCCCTTTTTTTTTTTCAAATGTGAGATTCTGAGGATAAACCCCTAGAGTACCACAAAAAGACTTGGAAGTGATGCTTGTTCTCTAATAAACTTATTTATATGTATGAAGATTTCATAAATCATTCCAAAGTCTTAAAAAATTGAAAAATCTAAAAAAAAATAAAATCTGACAAATCCCAGAAATTGAGGAGGGAGGGGACGAGAACCAAAATATTAATTTTACACGGCCTATTGATAATTCGCAGTGGATGATGAAAGACGGGGTGGTCAACATTAGAGATTACGTCCTTCATATTGTAACTGCAAACCGAAGGAAACAACCAGTTGTTTTTCATTACAAGTGTTCCAAAGTCAAGGCATATTCTACACTTTAGTTGTCACATTTGATCTTCAATCGGTGTTTCATCGTCAGTGTGATCAGTGCAGTGGCAGTGCTATGATTGAAACTTCTGTTTGAACATATACAGTAACCATAATTTATAGATTGGAAATTCTATGGAGAAATGATTTCAATATATCATCATCAACCATATCATAACAGAATAAGATAAGATTTTTCTTCAAAATTTTACTAGAAAAGAAGGGGAAGAGCGAAGTCTAAAAATCGATTGCATAATTCTCAACGAGAAACACATATTTTTGGTTGCCAGTATTGACATGTCGCATTTGAGTTGTATTGTTCATTGGTCATGTCATTATCTTATTAATGAAGAAAAATGTATATCATGTTTGGTATTTAAATAATTGCCTGAATTTACTCTTTCAAAATATGTAATGTAGTTTGATTTCCCCTCGGTCAATCCTAGCGAAAGATATGACGGTTCAAAATGGTATCGAGATATTTGGGACACCCTGTATCTTAACGGGCACTAAATTTTCCAGGGTAACAATATGAGCTTTCTTCTAACACCAAAATCTTGGTTTTGATAAAGAAAAAAATGGGGGATGATATTTTGTTGATTGGGTCACGCACCTTTAAGCAAATTTTTACCAATATACTGGACATTTGTAAGAATGAATGCAGTAAAATATGTTTGATCTATGAGTTTTAGTGATGGGCTAAGGATGCCATTGCAATAAACCTATAAATTAATTGGTGGGCTCCCCACCAGCCACCAGTGGCGCATGCCGTGGCCGCTCCTATATGTACCGGGGGCTGAAGAAAATTCAATTTTGCCACCCCTTCCTTTTTTTCCGGTGGTTTGAAAAAGTAAAAGAGCAAAAAAAAAAAAGGCAAAAGGATTATAGGCGCTAGCGCCCTAAAAACAGCACAATTTGATGTATAGTAGTCAGTACAATTTTTTCACTATCTTTTATACTTTTTCAATTTTTTTCAGGCCTTTTTTCTTTACTAATTCTTTTTTTTTTTCTTTTCTTCTTACACCGCCCCTTCGTTTTTCCACACCTACTAATTCCGCCGCCCCTTCGTTTTGGCCTCCCCCAAATACGCGCATGCCCACCCTGATAGCTACAACCCTGACCATGTGAAATCTTAGATTTAACAAATTTACATTGACTGATAAATTTGTTTGTATGTTTGGTTGATTTTCCCCACAGGGTACAATATGAATCTTGATACATGATATGATAACAGTGAAGGCACTGCATTATGGGTAAAATATGTCGCGTGGTTGTTTGTGGTGGCGCTGGTGTTGGGAAGACTGCGCTTTTAGAGCAGACAATATACGGCACACATACGGTTGGTAAAGTAAGTACTATTTACTAATTATAAAGCAATTGCGTATACTTGTTGAGAGTGAAATTGTATAGGCCTAATGCACATGTACTAAGATGTTGATATTGATGCATCTAATGCACTCCCCCTGTGGTGCTTGTGCATAATAAAGTGCATTTTTGGTATTTTCATTTTTTTTGAGCAATAAAGTAATATGCAGTATATTATCCTATTTCATTCACTAGAAAAAATCCTGTGATTTTTGCAATATCATTAAAGGAAGTGTCCGGCAATCACAACATTATGTCAGAAAAATAATTATCAAGCACGAATCACATGGTTTTATTTAAAACAAAGTCATAACCATAAAGACGAAAAAAAAACCAGCCAACTCTTAACACGCGATATTCAAAATTCCTGTGCCAAAATTTGTCTAGAGCAATGACGTCCTTATAATTCAGTGAAGCCTGACGACAAATGAGCACAAACAAACATGACGTTCATTGCTCCAGAAAAATTCTGTGTGGGAATTTTGAATATTGCGTGTTGAGAGATTGCTGTTTTTATTCGTTTTTATGGTTAATATGAGTTTGTTTTAAATAAAACCATGTGATTCATGCTTGATAATAATTTTTCCAACATATAAGACATAATGTTGTGATTGCCAGACACTTCCTTTAAATATGAAGACAAATACATATATAAAATGCATCAACCTGCAAGAAAATTAATTAAATTCGAAATGTAATTCGAAACACTGTGGATAGTATGCGAATATATGTACTGTAGTGGATTATGCACTATATCTGTCAATGGCCTCCACATATTTTTTCTAATTGCTTTTCTGATTGGCTGCTATGATATAGGAGTTGACAATAGGATCTTTTAGGATTCTTTGCCCTCTTTTCATCAACAACAACAAAATCAAGTTTGACAAGCACCCAGTTAATTTTCTAATTTAGTTGCTTGAAAAAAAAAGCGGAAAATTTAGCAATTTTGAGTGTTTCATAGGCGAATAATGGACAAAATGGATTAACCCTAATGTCCGACAGGCTTTTTGGAACAAAGAGAAGATGAACACAGCAGTTGTTTGTTTCTGTCAGGATTCGAACCCGAGACCCCTCACATGCCAAGCACTATATCGGCGATAGTTGCACAAATGAGTTGATAAACTTCATCACTAGCCACAAAATCCAATTACAAGAGGTCAGAGTTCAATGTCAAACAAAGCTGTTGTTTAGTTGTGTACATTATATATTTTCAATAAACATTATTACTACATACACACAACTGTTTGGAAACCATTTAAAAATGCAAATTTTGCACTCCACTTTGACGTGATGCTTGGGGATACTTATTATACCCGGGTACCAGCCTTTAGACAAGCACAAAACTACCCAAAAATCCCAGCCTTAAACAAAAGTAGACTATTACAAAGATATTTTGTCTCAGTATTATAATATAATTATCCCATTTCTTTTTGTTGATTCTGTTTCAGCCTATGGTGCCGACAATAGAAGATATCTATGTAGCTCATGTAGAGACAAACAGAGGTGTCAAAGAACAAGTCAGATTTTATGATACAAAAGGATTGGTGAGTTTTTCTTCATACATATCTATTTGCTTCAATCCTGGACATATATATTCTTTGAACAAGTTCATTTGGAATGTTAGTTTCAACTGATGACATTTTAGTGACATTTCACCACTACATGTACACTATACCATTCAGCAAATTCCATCAGCAGTGTCCGTCTGCCCTGTCTGATAATCGTGTAAAAAAAAGCAAGGTTACACATTGCTACGCAGCTTGACCAGCGAACGAGGTGCCAATGTGATAATGACGTGATTCAAATAGCCAATCAGAATCCCACTTCTGTATGCCATAAACTGCGCCAAATTTACAAACCGCTGAAGTTCTCTGCTGAAAACTATAGTGGTTTCCCATAGAGGGCGTAATGATATTATTGAGTGCATCGTCTTGCCTCTTGAAACCACTAGATAAGTGTCACTAAAAATGTGAGTCTAACATCTTCATTTTTCTTGGAATTGTAAAAAAACCATGTCAACTATATTATACCATAAAGTGGAAATTTTCACGCTAGATATATTTTCAGGAACACACATCTGGGATGGGTTGGGGCAGACACCCCACTCTTTTCAAAACGGACTTTAATATACATTGCAGATGCACAGGTATTACTTGCTATGCACACTACACAGGGCCAATGACATAAACTATAACTGTAGCGATTTTCTAAATGGTTAAACAGCCTCTTGTCTGTTTACACATGTGCATGTTTAAATGTGACAGTCCTAGTTCTAGTAAATGTTTCAATTTATATTTTTTGTTCTTTTAGGATGCCACAACAATAGAGTTAGCCAAACACTACTACAGTTTAGCTGATGTAAGTACAATGTAAATTTAAGTATGGTATCTTTGATAGCTGAGAAGAGGGAAAGGATTTCCCAAAACTAGATAATTATTTTTGTACATCTTTCATTTTATTCATTTTGTTTATAATGTTTTAGAAAATTGATCAATCTTTTGAAAAAGGTGGTGAGCTTCTGTTAACCCTTATCAACGTGAATAGTTTTAAAACGATTACTACTCAATTCTCCGTAGAACATAAATTACCATAGCAATATGTTTACATGAACTTTGTGGCTTGTGATGTTTGAATTCCCTGCCCAAAGCTAGAAGCATGCTGTCTTGATCACCAGTACGTACCACAGGTGTGTACACAGAGTATGTCCATTTACAGCGTAAATTGTTATCATTCAAATTCCTGGTGTGTGATTCACATGTGTATGTGTGCAATGCAGAGGAACAGGTGTTATATGATGTTATATTGGCGCCCAGGGCTAAAGGATACATAATGGCGACCCTCTCCAATTCCTGAAACAAATAGTGCCTATCACTCAATAATTTTGGCTATAATGAAGTTGCATATTGGTCTTCAATTGATCTTTTAAATGGCATTGTGTTGAAATGCGTGCAGAGCGCGTGAAAATCTTGACTTTCATCGCTAGGAGGGGTGCAGAATCGATGCTGAATTGGTCAATTCACCCTTCCCAGGGCAATTGCACCATTTCAAGTTGCTAATAAATATACAGGATTCTAATTTGCATTTCTCCAGCTGCAGTGTTGCTATTTCCAGTCATCCGTGTACATGTAGGCTTTCAGATCTGCATGTGAAATTTTTGATTAATCTGCAATGCTCATCTTAATTGTCAATCATTCTTAGTGAAGGTCACTCTCTATGTACTCTATGTCCTCTCTCCAGGGAAAAATGTTCCATTTTGGCTTTTTCGAGGCAGCCAGGAAAATTGGCAATTAAATGCTGAAGAAGGAAATTGCCTTCATAATGCCCCTGGTTATTTTTTACCTGACCCTCTCAGGCCCAATTTGGTCAATTCACAGTTACAAGGCACCACCAGCATGACCAGTGGCTGCTCAGGTGAGTCCAAAATGTGCAGTGCATATTATGGGAAAAAGTCAAAAAGCCTGTGTAACACTAATATTACACATGACACTGCTTGTTCAGTTTGTCAATATAAGAGTGTTACACATGAATGCACACTCAAACAGGGATTTACAATAATTATGCTAAAACTTTTTTTGTGTCTCTATCGATCATACAGAATCCTTTGTTGAGTTGATTTTAATATATCAGTATGGACCCTGGAGGTCATATATGGACTGACAAAAGCAACTACTGGTGGCGCATCATATTGCAAACCCCCGAACTCTACAGATATGATTATCTTACATATACCTCGATTATCAATCTGATTATTTTCTCTTGCAGGGTTTTATTTTAGTATACAGTATTACAAGCCAAGAGTCTTTCCGTCATTGCGAGGCAATCAAAAAAGAAATCGACAAATTGTCAAAGGAAAAGGACAAGAAAGAGGTGAGTCAAACCTATGACTAAAGCATTTTCCACCCTGATGTGGCAGCTAGTGACGTCAAAACGTTAAGGCAGCTGTTTTGCACGTGCATCTATGCGCCATCTTTAAGTGGGTGCATGTGTACGCCAGCGCTTTGAGCGAACACTAGCGATTTGTAGTTACAGCCAATGAAATGCGCACCGATGTCACTGCCACATCAGGTGGAAAATGCTTTAGAATTGAGATTTAGTCCTAAATGGGCATAATACCTTACATGAATACAAGAAGACATTAAGTGTATGATAATAATAAAACAGTTATAACCTTCTTGCATTTAACTCTGATTGAAATGGTTGCACGGTGTTATAATATGCTTGAATCTTGATGGGACCATGTGTTCAAGAAAGATGAGCATTCTCAAAATGGTTTATGACATATTGGCAATGTCCAAACGTAGATATTACCAACAATAAATTGGTTGTTTTGTTATTAATTACATTGATTACAAAGATTACATTGAATCCACTCAGACCAAAGTTGGCAGTAATGAAATTGAGATATAGGCAAAAACTAAGGAGCTAAGAACAATAAAAAACATAGGAAAATTTGCATATAAAAGTTCAAACCTTTGCAACCAAGTATGCCAGGGACTTAGTGGTTTGAGCATCACACATCGTCATCATCCCTATATCTTCGTGTTAAAAATTGCCGTGATAGTACAGCGAATCCTCTTGTTTTTTATCAGCTAAGCATCGCGATTTTGTTCGAGATAGGCCGAGCGACTCAGGCTAAGCATACCATGACTATCATATGAGATACCACAGCGTTTCTATATTCTACACATTATTACGATTTGTGCATGCTCTAGTACCCCATATGATGTTTCTATTACAAAAAAAAAATTTGTTTTCAGGTAAAACCAGGGTTTTGTTTCCAGTACACTCACTCGAAAAGCAGTACACTAATTAGCGGGCCTTGCAGCTTGCTGTGGATATCTTTTACTGCATTTTTAATGTAAAAATTTGAAATCCAACGTAAAAATTGAGATATATTTAATTTTGAGAATGACAATTATACTTTATAGGTATAAAGGAAGCGTTTAGCCCATTTAGTTAAGTTCCAGGTGCACGTCCTATAACACAATGCATATGTAAACTTTCTTTATCTGTGTCAATAATAGAATATTGATTTCAACAGAGTATTGAGCTGTATGGAAAAAATATTTATAATACAGGGTGTTGACACTGTGCATCAATAAGTTCAGGTATTGAGCAAGTTAGTGATGTCAATAAATCAATTTTCAGTGGATCAGATCATGTCATAATTTTAACCCAAAATGTCAATTTTAACAGTGCTATTCCAAGTTAGGGAAATTAGGAAAAGTATACAAGTAGCTGAAATATTTGTAATCAAGTGAAATGTGAGCTTACTACTTTGCACTTAAATAGAAATATATACTTGTTCATCGATGATGATATTGACAGTTGTTTGAATGTAGTAGCATTATTGTTTCTTTTTTAAGACAAACTCTTATGATGCACAATTTTCACTTCATGTAGGTATGTACAGTCATCATTGGCAACAAGGCAGATCTCTACAGAGAGAGGGAGGTAGAGTTTGATGTGGTCAGCTCATGGGCTCATAAAGAAAAAAGTAAGTGTTCATGTCCACCTGTCTGTATGTAGTCCGCAAAACACATTCATATATTTTAGACTTGCATGTCAGATGTTACTTAAATCTGTGCGATAAAGTCTTGAGACACGTGCCTTGTTGATTAAGTATTATTTAATTCTCTTTTGGTAATCAAATTTGTTTCAACCCAATAGTTGCTGAAGCAACTTAAGAATAGTGGTTGCCTCCACCAATCATAATTTATCTCTTGATCCTAACCTTCAACCATGGCCAAAATGTGTTGGGACACTTATGGAAAACTTCCACTATATTATGGCCTTATTTCCGTTATTGTTAACATGATAAAGTGGAGGTTTCTTTGGTGACAAGCCTAAACCCTTTCGTAACACCCCAACCCTCCCTTTTCCCCACCAATCTATGCCACTAGGCGCGTGTGACCAAAAAGGTAGGATTCAACATTGATTGGGGGGAGTGGGGGGCTTATTTACATTACCCTATGGTCATTTTCACGGTAAAGGGTGTAACTTTGGATTTTTAACATTTTAATCCGTAGTGTTCTAATAAAGCCACAGAATTCCATAATTTTTGGCCACATAAGTCATCTAGTTAGCAGCTACCTTGGGTAGCATAATCAGCTTTGGGAGTTACTGCATTCAGTTTTAGCAGGCTTAAATGTACTTAATATTGCCATTTTGAAAAACTATAAAAACAGTAACATTTTTGTAAAACCCTGTGTTTTCTTCAGTTAGTTCATGGATAATTTTTCTTATCCTGAAAGTACAGTCATATGTTCAGTAAACACTGCCACATTAGATTTAATTGTGAACGGCCCTGTATTTTTGAGAACCGGACTTCGATATTTATCGTTTCGGAGGCTTCATTTTCCGTTAACAATTGTTAACAAACTTTGTGGGTGTAGCTTTGGTTCATAATTCTTGGTTATTTCTTCACTTCTTCTTGATTCATAACAGTTGTTATCTTAACTTGAAATGGGTAACAAAAATTAGCCGATTTGCAAGCTTTTAAAATTTTTATATGATCTTGACTTCAAATAGCCGTTTTTCCGTTAACTTTTTGAAGCCTCCGAAACAAACTGTTCAGCAAGCTTGTGCAAATATAAATAAAAGAGCTCATCCAATCTATTTATCAAAATGTAGCAAACTAGATCCTCAAGTCACATGTTTTTAAATCGTGGAGATATATATCACCGTTTGAAAATGGGACCCAATACAAACTTTCCGTTAACAATTGAAGCCTCCGAAACAAATGAAGCCTCCGAAACAACAGTAAACTTAATTATCATCTATGCATATCTAAATTGGTGTGTTTCATACTGATATCTGCATTGTAATTATTACTTGATATGTGCAGAATGACATAAATTTAAAAAAAAATTGACATTATGGTTAATGTTTGAAAAATATACTGATACCTTAAAAAGCCTGTTTCGGAGGCTTCACATGCAAAAAACACCATACTTAACAAATGGGTGAAAAAATTAATGTGTGATAAATCTACAATATCTGCCGCATAGAATCATTGATTCAATACACACAAGAAAATAACAGCTTAGATGATCCCAACACTGTTGTTTTCAAAAAAACTACTTCTGCAATGTTTAACAATTGTTAACATGAAGCCTCCGAAACAAAAAAATGACTTGCTGTGATAATTTAATTTTTGTCACAACTGAAATTCAATACTTAGAAGCAAAGCATGAAAATTGGTAATTGTGATATTTTTTACCTATTTTTTTTATGTCAACTTGTAGTAGTTAGCTAAATATTTTACTTTTATGATCACCTGTGTTGTTAACTGAAGCCTCCGAAACACAAATCGCTTGAATTGCCAATTCTAAAAAATAACTCCAATTTCTGTGAAACTTGGCTGGGAGGTTCCTTTCATCAAGTAGTATTTGTACATGAAGTTAGACATTCAAATTATTTTAGGAACCCAATTAAAACTTAAAAAAATATGTTTAAGGTTTGGAAATTTCCATTGTAAATGACACTTGATGTTAAAAATTTTCAAAACTGCAATTACAAACATAGCAAAACATGGTATAAAATTTAACTTATATCTGTTGACTTACTTTGGAATGGAATTTCACATGTATTCCAGCTTTCATGTCAAAATTTTCTGAGGTTATGTAAAATACATTTTTTCTTAGATTTTAACCAAAATGTTATGCAAATGTCAAATTTTTTATTAGAAATCAAAAGGTTTAAGCCTTGAAACATTATTTTACTTGAAATTAAGTTGCTTCTATGCATGATTTCAGTAAACAGAAACATATTTAAGTGGTTTGAAATTTTGACCCTAAAAATCAAAAGTTACACCCTTTACCGTGAAAATGACACCCCAACCCTCCCTTTTCCCCACCAATCTATGCCACTAGGCGCGTGTGACCAAAAAGGTAGGATTCAACATTGATTGGGGGGAGTGGGGGGCTTATTTACATTACCCTATCAAAACCGTCCCAACATTTATGGCAGTATTGTATAAAGACTAAATCCTTCAGTTGTCTACACAGCACATGTATAATTTGTGTTATGCTTGTGTGACAACTGAAAAACTTACAGCTTGTATTTTGTCAGCGGACTCATGAAAATATTCTTGTGTGACTTTGCACCATAGCGCAAGTGACTATACTAAAATGCAGCAAACCTTTTACGAGCGCGACTACCGTGATGTTGCAAATTGGCGCTAACAACGCAGACGGGCATTAGCACAGTTCATTCATAAATTTCCACTCAGCAACAATATATCGCCTTAGCAGCCAATCAGAGACAAGTGCGTTCAACGCAGTATATACGCGATGTATCCTTACAATACGCGCTCGTCTAAGGTTTTCTGCATTTTAGTATAGCGGCACCCATCCACCACGCTGTTGTAACAAGATCTAAAGTTCTAAAAATATGTGTTCAGTGTAGCAAACACGGTCAAAAGGTCCATTTGGACACAACTGCGCAGTCTTAATGCAACCAGACTGGGTGCAAAGTCTGACAAGTAGATGAATGAGGGCAGTAGTCTAATCCTAACCTTAACCCTTAAACATAATACCCTAGGGCTAATACTAATCTCTTGGGGATGGAAGCAGTTGGTCTAATGTCTTACCAGCTGGAAATAAACAAAGCTTACATTTAGTACCGTACTTCAAATAATGGCAGTAATACAAGAAATTTCTGTTTTATTCCATACAAAATACCATACACACACATACTACAATGATGAAAGTCATAAAATTGCTGAAGAATTCTGACATCCACTCTAACTTCTGTTATTGTTTTACTTCCATTGTAGTTTTATTATATGAAGTGACAGTAGCTAACAGGAAGGGACTGATGGAACCAATCGTCTCATTGACTTCCAAGTTAACACAACCCACAGGTGGGTATTACACAACAGGGGTTTCCCGCTGTTTTGTCTATTTGTTTGTTTGTTGCTTACAAGCTTAAGACCGTATTAACAGGGAAGTTGGTATAGAAGCTAAAATCCACTTCAAATTCAGCTTTACATTCACCCAAGGTGGAGAATGAAAAAGATTATAGCCAATTAATGAATATCATGTCCAGTGTGTTGATGAATTACCTTTAAAAAAGCAGAAAGAAATGAAGTGGTGGTGATTTTTTAACATGATTTTGAAATGACCTATGCAATGTGTCAGTTAAAAATAGATGTAAATTGTTTACAAGTTGAATGTTTACCCTAAAGATTTCTCTTTAAACTACATTACATTTTGGAAGTTAGTTAGTAGTGTAAAAGTTGACATTTTCTCAGAGCATTAATGCTCATGCTTTTCATGCTCAACACAGCTGTCATTAAAGTTAAAACACACAAGAAAAGTAAGAGAACCCAAAAATATGAAATTATTAAAAAACCAACAAAGTAGTTCAAAATTGGCAACAATTACCACTTTTACAGTAATTTCAAATTTACAGGTTAAAGCTTAAACATTAATTGATTGATCGATTGATTGATTGATTGAATGAATGAATGAATGAATGAATGAATGAATGAATGAATGAATGAATGATTGATTGAATGAATGATTGATTGATAAGCTTAAAAGGTGGGTGACCTGATGTACTATTCTATAGACCACTGCAGTACACCTTCTAATTCTTGAATTTAAACTCAAAACTTGGAATCATACTGTTTAAGTGATTGGATTTTATGTACATGTAAAGTAGTTTAGTTGCTCTTAAGATGGCACTTGATAGAGTTCTGAAAGCTCAGCCCCCTGGAAAGGTCTTCTCCAGGGAAAGATTAAACCTTACTCATGTTTACCAACCTAGAGTACCAAATATTTTCAAATTGAATGTATAAAGTATGTAATCAAATTGGAGCACCCACCTTATAGTATGTAAAATTGTAAAGCTTAGGCTCAGATATCATGATATGATCATATCGAATTGGGCTATTTCAGTTGAAATCCATACATCGTATGGAAGACATGATCTTTCACACAGGGAATGTGAATTTCAAATGGGCAACTCTATTTGAAAATCTACACTCCCTGTGTGGGCGATTAAGGTCTTGTCTTGGGGGTGTATAGATTTCTAATGGAATAACCCAATGAGGCCAAATTTTTTATACTATACATGTAACAATGTTCAGGTCATGATGATTGTATAGTATATGATAGCTTTTCATTGTGGTCACATTATTTTTCTATGACTTATACATAATGTACATTCCTCTTTCAGCTGTGTTGTCGTAAATTGCTGTTCAGTCAACAATGTGCAAGTCATTAATGATCTCATATTATGGCATGCCATTGTGATCATAACAAATATTTCCAACACATTCATGATATACATGTTAATGTACTTTTTCCTCTCTCAGAGGTGTCCTCCCACAAAGTGTCCTCCCACAAAGGGCCCACCCACAAAGCCCTTCACAAAGTTAATCTCAAAAGTGAGTTAAATGGAGCAATTTGTTTTTAATTTTTCACATTAAAACACCTTGTTGGAATAGGCACCTGTAGCTAATTAGTCATAGAAACAGACAAGAGAAGTTTGATTCTGCTATATTTGTCTGTCACTGAATAGTGTACCTCCAGGTTGTTTCCACATGCACCTGGTATACCATACTTTAACTGTATTAAAGTATGTGCTTGTTTGTATGGATTAAGACTGCTGAAAATGCTACGTGGACAGTTTGCACTCATGATTTCTAAGATATTATTCATTGTTTGATTTTGCCAAAAATCTGGTACACTATTTTGGGCCCTTCCCAAGAGTGACAATCCAATATGGTAAAGTCCCCAAAGCATTTATACTTTGAATTTCTCTGTTCTATTTCTATGAGCTATGCATTCATCAATACAATATACCATTGTGATAACCACATACTGATGAATAGCAGTCAACTATAAACCATACGTACCACTTTGTAGTATTTCAACTCCAGAGGGCGATGTTACCGATTTTGTTTACAGTGCAAAGTAGTTTTTTGGTATGTTGCTACTTGCGCAAATGAATCACAAAAAAAAAAAACTTTATAGGAACAGTTTATACTTTATAGTATATCTGCTATTCAGCATGATGTAGAAATGAAATCACACGGATTATAGTCATTTCTATAACAACATTGTAATCAAGTTTCCCTGGAGTAACCAGAAGAGTAAGTAGATAGGCTTTCACAACAGGATTCCATAACATCTGATTTTATATACGGGTGCGCCGTCGGATATCACATTACAGGTGCAGCCGGTCAATGTGTGAAAACTACTGGTGCAGCCAGTCACTGTGTGAAAGTGGTCATGGTTTCTTCAGATGTGGCTCTGACTTCATCAGGACTGATGAAGTCAGAGCCACATCTGACGAAAGCTACTGATGAAGTCAGAGCCACATCTGACGAAAGCTTGACCACTTTCACACAAAGACTGGCTGCACCAGTACTGTAGTTTTCACACATTGACCGGCTGCACCGTGTAATTTGATATCCGACGTCGCACCCGTATATAAAATCAGTTGTAACCAGAACAGTCTCAATTTTATACAAATTATGAAAGTGGGCAAAGCTGAAAATCACGAGTGGAACATCAAAATTGTAGCATAACTTGTGAGATGCAAAATTTGGTGAACATTTACAGGGTGATTCAAAATACCTTTGCAAACTCCAGGGAAAATTGATAAGTCATACTATTAATTATATTGATTGCACACATCTGATAAATTTATCAATAACAAAATTGTGCTGATTATATACTCTCCTAACTCATGTTAGATCAGTCAAGTTAACTTACATGTACTTATTTTTAATACACACGTTTCCCCATATATACTATACTAGCACTAACCATGGCCAGAATAAATAGAGACGATTTTATCATATTTTTCATCTGTTATTGGTACCAAAGCTTGAAATGTATGTGTATGAGGGGTGGGGTGTGTGTGTGCACAAGTTTTTGATGTGTGCAGGGCTGCGTTTGAAACTCCGTCAAACCGAGGGGCTTAACTTTTATACACACTGAGGTTCGCCGTAAAAGCGAGGTCAAAGCAAGGATAGCGTATACGAAGAGAGAGAATCTTTTACATAGGCATACCTCATTCTGTATGGAGTGTATAAAAAACACTCTTAAAAGCTTTTCTCACTTTTAATGGGGGTAGTGTGAATGTCTCGGTGTGAATGCACAGACTTGACACACAAAGTGTGGGCACCCTCACTTTGTTTGAGCTTGCGAGTAGGGGTGCGTGTGTTTGTGATCACTGGTGATTGGGGCCTTCTTTGTGTCTTTTCCCCATCAAGATGAGACATAAGAACAACCGGGGACATCCTCAGTTACATGATTTCACGTGGGGTTGTTATATTGCAATAATAACATAACAAAATTTATTTTGATCTAGGTTTATGTAATATCTGAAATTACTGTAGCTTGTACTTACCAGTCTCTAATTACTATCAACTACACCTACATGTACAGTATATAATTATACATGTGTTCTACCTTTGCTGCTCAATGTTCTCTAGCATTGCTATGTAAGTAAAGTTCATCCATATCAACTTGGTACTAGAAGTCCCAGCAATTTTGATTCTGGCTGCCATTATAAGCCCAACAGGAAAGACGTACATTGTTGGCTTCAGGGCTACAGAAAGAGAGCATGTTTGTTTATCAGTTGGGTATTTTGTGACTTTAGCATCCTCTTGTTAAGGTATTGTTCAATAGATATCCACAAAAAATCTTATTTCCAAAATTTCATTTGATTCGAACATTGAATAATTGCATGTGCTATTACAGTACCCCATAGGGCACTGTTTTGTAATTTCCATCTGTCGACAGTAATATGACCAATAATTGTGCAAGAAAGTTTATAATGGGCACAAACATTATGTAGTCCTACATGTGTGTATGATGGTATAAAAATCTCAACTTGCTTATCATGAAGTCACCATAAGTGTACAGTCATACCATATGGATGAACTTTACGTAACTATATCACAACTTGGTTTTTGTAGAACCCGTAACTGTCTGTCTGTTTGTACCGTTCTCTCACTCTCTTGCTTACTTGTTTACCTTCTTAATTGGCACTTCCTCAATCATTCACTTGTATCAACGCACCACAGTGGCTAAACCTAGTCATCGTAACGGCTGGATGGAGCCCATCGTGTCCCGTATCTTCACGAGGGACTCCACCTAAATTAACTAGCTCTCAAATGCCCACATTATCGTATAGCAGGTAGTGTACGTCATCTTTGAAACTTTTGTCCATTGTTTGTTGTTTCAGTATCTATTTGTATTAACATTCATATAGTAGTCCATTGAGTAAGATCTCATTTTGACCTTGATATATCCATAAATGAAGAGCTTTGTTGCAAACCCCTTACATCCACTTGAGCAATTTTGAGAAAACATCAACAAATCATCAAAAAAGTACTGATATATGGGGGTTTGCAACAAAAGCCAAAAACTGCTTTTGTTGAAAACCCCCCTTATATCAGCGATTTTGATGTGTTCTCAAAATTGCTCAAGTGGATGTAAAGGGTTTTGCAACAAAGCTTTCACAAATACAGCTACCATCCTGTAGCTTCAGGCTGTGGCCATAAGACTTCCTGGCATTCCCAAAGCCAGGGATGTGCGATGCACCCCTTAAAAATGCCAATCTGAATAAAAAAGAAGTCCAATTTTTCTGTAAAAACATTGAAAATTAGCCCTTTTTTGAAGGAAAACCTCGCAACAAAAGGTCTACTTTTTTCGGCAAAAACATAGAAATCAGCCCTTCTTTGAAGGAAAAATTCACTAAAGGTCCACTTTTGAGCCTGTTTCACCCCCAAAATCCTGGCTACAGGCCTAGCTATTGCAAGCAAAACTTTACCCCTTCCCCAGTAAAAAATAAACACCTCACTATTTTGGCCAATTACCAGACAAATTTTCAGACACCCCCTCCCCCAGAGGAAAATTTCTGGTGCAGACACTGGACAGAGCCTGAAAGTATTGCATAATAAGGAAAAACTGAAATGAAATGAAATGGTTTTACTCAGTGGGCTAAAACCTTGTGTTTATATTTTAATGTTTGCTTTTCATGTTGCTTGTACTAACCTTGTTATATACAATGCCATTATATGTTGCTTAATTCATATACATTAATAAACATATTATACATATGCATGAATGTGTATGTCATTCATGCATCTTTGGTGTTTCTGTCGTTGCTTGATGATATATCTATATTTTCAGGGCATTTAGAATGTCACTCTACTTGCTTAGTTGGTATATTGTGTTTTATGAGATACCTCATTTTCAGACATTTGAATGATACCGTGATCTGAGGTTTGTCCAGATGCAAGTTCTATTATAAATTGTAAAAATAAGTTTGTTTATTTTAAAATCATTGTTTCAGCTGATTTATATGTAATAGCCAAGGCCAGGTTACCCAAACTTTGTCCAATAAATGATACATTTTTTGTCCTTGTATTTAGTTGCAGATATAGATTTATTAACCCTAAAGTGTACCAAACATTAAAAAAAACACAATTCCAAAAGCATATGCTTGGGCAGGTATCCCACATGATGTGATTGCATCATCATGCGAACAGTCATATGTGAAGGGAATTGTGGGAAGGAATGTTGGTACAAATCAATATCCGGTAGAGAAACACAGAATATGTGATGCAATCAAGCAAAATGAGTCTGATGTCGATCAACATCAAATCAAAATTCAGTTTTCAATCTCATTATATGAGCCATTCTTGGAGCTTTTTTGGCTGAAAACCCCATCATAATTAGACTTATGGTTCCAAAGATATGGTCATTTCAGTATTGCCCAAAACAATAAAATACAAAGGAAGTTGGACACTATTATAATTGATTATCTCAAAATTAATAGTCCCGACATCTAACTCATTTTGCTTGATCGCATCACATATGGTGAAGGAAAGCTTGGCCGGCCAAGCTACACCCTTCTGGCAAGGTAGGCCTGTGCACGTCTCTGGCACCCTAGGGGTCTGTGGTTCAAAAGCGCACCCAAGAAATTTTTTTTTTCTTCTTCTTTCTCTTCCTTAAGTTCCTTCCTTCTTTCCTTCCCCTTGCCAAAAAGCAAGCAACTATAGGGCTTAGGGTTAATGAAAATTAATAATACATTATCAATATCCATTAATATAAAACTGATATGTTGATTGATTTGTTTATAAGGAATTGTCTAGTTAAGTAATTAGTCAATTGATAGTGGATTTGTTAGTTTAATAGTTAGTTACTTAGTTATTTAGTTAGTTGCTTAGTTCAGTTTTATAGTTACTTATTTAGTTACTTAGTTTAGTTAGCTAGTTATTAAGTTACTAAAACGTAGTTAGCTAATTAACTTAAAAGTTTAATCTGCCAGTTAGCTATGTAGTTTAGTTAGCTAGTTAGTTGCTTATGTGCCTTATCTCAAGTTGAGAATAATGCCATGTTGGATTTTGCAGTGGCAGATTCTAATCATGCACACTAACTTATTATCATATACATAGAATAGAAAGTTGACTTGTCTGTACAGTGGGAATGCAACCATGTAAACGCATTGATTTGAATCTGCCACTGCAAAATTCAACATAGTGTTACTCTCAACTTGAGACGAGACACGCTATAGTTTAGTTAGCTTGCTAGTTAGTTATTAGCTATGAGTTAGTCATTAGTTACATGTAGTTAGTCAGTTTCCAGGTTGGTTCATTAACCAATCTGTTACATAGTAATTAGTTATTTATTTTGTTTGATTGATAACCTTTCTTTAATATCTTCCATTCACAAGCTGGTTGGATGATATTTTAGTAATTCTTAGATGTATTTCTAGACAAACAAAACACTTAGGAAGTTTGGAGCGATTGCGAATAGGGTGCAACTCTACTAGTCTTATTACAAGACTGCCCTACCCCAACCCTAACCCTAAACTCCGTAAACGAGGATTGGACTCAAGTCTAGCAAGTTGTACTGGAAGTTTGTTGTATTATCACAGTTTGCTTGCAACATTCCATTAACAAGTTTTGCATTTCAGCAGTTAATTTTGTTCATTATACTTCTAGTATTTCCCCATTTTTTAACATTTAAATTGTATGTATCACATATGAGAATGTACATTGGAATGACCAGTACATATTACTTCTAAGAAGGTTTACATCAAATGTAAATATAGCATGATACATCAGCATAATTAGCATGTGCACATAATATTAACCCAATGCTGTAAATAAACACATTTATTACATTCCAGGTAACTGTTAGAAGCATTTATCAAAAGTATACATGTTATTTAGCTAACCAAATTATATTGAATTAGTTTCAGTTGATTCCATCTGCATGAGCTGTAACAAAGCAATCATGTTGCAAAAATTACATTTAATAACTTGTGCCACAATTTCTTTTCTATTCCTGAACAGCAGTGGCATAGCCAGGATTTTGGTGTGAGGGGGCAAAGCCAAATTGTTGTCCCCAAGGCTAGATTTTTGTCCCCTTTTAGGGGGGAAATCCAGATTTTTGTCCCCAATTTCTTGTCCCATACAATGTATTTGGTCATTTTAAGGACATTTTGCTATTTGCAGTCTCTGTTTTGTCCCTGACATTTTGGGGGGGGGGGGCACTCCCACGGGTTATGCCACTGCTGCTGTAGCAGCTAGGGTGGGTATACCTCAAGGGAGATATCAATGCCTCACCTTGCACAAAATTGTCCCATAGTTATCCTATAATGCTTTGCACCACAGAGCAACAATAATTTCATTTTTGTGGTATAAATATATTACAGAAATATATGTTGCTGTTATTTTTTAGGTTTTTAAATAACTTTATCTTGCACCTGGCTTATCAGTATTCACTATGAAGACTTGGGTTTAACTGCTCTCTGATGAGTATTTTTAAATATATAAATATTTCAATTAAGGACCAATTTATAAACTGTACTCCGGATTCCAGAAAAAATACAGCACTAATTTTTTTCAATTAAAAAAATGTTATCTTGTTTTACAAAATGAAACATAGCTAAATCCTAATCTTTTAGTTAGATCTAACTGGCAATAAAAGTTAAATTTTAATATTTTTGTGTGCACATGTAGTCTTGCTGCATTTCCTCTTTGCTGATGCTATGTGCGTGCCTGATAAGTTGTGCAAAGGCGACGCAATACAGAGTTGTTCTAGTTCTACTGGATTTATGGGTAGACAACTTACGTTGTATCCCCGGGTTGTATCGCGCCCATCTTGTCCTCTTGAACCTAGAGGGTTCAGTGCAGATATCTGAACCGGGGGATTGTCCCCCTTTTCTTTTCGAATAGCTCTGACACTTTAACATGCACAGGGATGAATCCTCCTGAACACAGGCTTAACATGATTTCCGAATCACGGACATCGCACATACACTACCTATATCTGCACGTGCTAAGCAGTGTAGGGGGCGAGAATAAATTCTACAATTTAATCAATTCTGTGATGAAACTGGACTTAATTGAAGGATTCCCGACCATATAGGAACTTAGAGAATAAATGATAGGATTTTGTCTTTTGCCTATCAATATCGTGTGTCATAATGGATGGGCTGGCCAATATTTTGAGTAGTGGATGCCGGCGCAGCGTATCCACTACGATAAAAATATTGGCCAGCCCATCCATTATGACACGATATTGATAGGCAAAAGACAAAATCTATCATTTATTCTCATTCTTATTCAGTTTTAATGTAATTTTTGCGAGAAAAACTGCCTTTTTCAGAAAAAATAAAGTTACTTTTGTAAGGACATCCCTGTTGTTTTAAATGAGCGAAACCATCACGAACATCTAAGCCGCCGAATCGCGTTCTTAGTTCTCGCGACGTGCATTACGCTTGAACGCATTATCGCTAGCGATCATTGAGGAGCAACAAGCGTGCACGCCGTTGCGTGGCGGCTAGCGCCCTGACTAATATCACTATCAACTATTGTGAGATATTATACACCTGAAAACCAATCAAATTATGTGAATTCTTTACAAGACGCACCCATTGAATAAGAATTATATATGTCTTACCTTAAAGCCTTAATAATACTATTTCCGTCACATTGTAAATTTTTTTCTATACTCAAAATGCTGAAATAATACTAGTAATAATTGTCGGGAAGGGTTTCTATCCATTTTGAGCTGAAATAACAAGGTAAAGTGAAAGAAACCCTACTGGTTATTTTGGACGTTTAACATGCAGTTCTATTGAGGATATATTAAAGTCATGATCATGAATTATGACCTTATGTCAAACTTTGCTCTGTTGACCTACAAACACAGCAAATTTGGCCAATTCCATTTAGGTGCAAGTTGGGACATGTGTAAACATTACCAATATGCCAAAAAAAAATCAGGTTTGAAAAAAAAAAAACCACCAATTTCATATTATAAGATCGTACATTATGGCTTTAAAGTGGTAATTAATTCCATTAATTCCATGAGGTGCTTGGGAGGGAGGATGGTGCATATACGCAATAGGTTGGGAAAGAAATTGTGGCATATATAACCATCTACATGTAATAAACTTGAATATTTCAATACATTTGTAGCTATTTTTTATATCACTTTATATCCTATTCAAGAGTTTCTAATGAAATATTGAACTTACAATTTTTATTTTCAGCCAAGTCCACCTTTGCCCTCGGCAAGTTTAAATCCGTCAAGCAACAAAGCAGTTCTTCCAATGATCACAAAGACTAGAAGATATCTACCCACCGTCAGTCTGTTTGAGATTCTACTCATCACCATTTCAGCACAACCAGGAGTGAAGATTCAGTCCTTGCACACATCTTGATGATGAGAAGAAGAAGGAGGAGGAGGATGGTGATGATGAATAAACATGATGATGCACAAACAGAGTAGCAGGCATGAGAATTTTCAGGTTTAAGCATGAATTCAGGCTTTTTTGGGGGTCAAAATTTCCGCACTTTCTGTTAATTTCAGCCCGTTTTTGGACTTTATATAGCCTAATATCACACGCTTTTTCAGTTTTTTCAAACTTCTAGGGTTTTTTCATGGATGATCATTCTCATGCCTGGAGTAGGAATGAAGATTTATTTCAATGAGCTATACCATTTAAAATCCATACTCCCTCTGTCAAAGATTTAGCTAAAGTCTTCCACAGAGGGAGTATGTGTTATAAATTAAAAAGTCAATTTGGTAACTTCCATTTGCATGCTTTGATATACTCACTCCACATTGTGGAAGATATTTAAGGTAAAGCAATATACAGGAGGAGTATGAGTTTCAAAATAATTAACTCTAGCTAATTCCAAGTGAAATTTACTCCAGTAGCCCATTTTACAAAGACATATGTTCTATCGCACATTTAATTTATCACATCGACTACTTGGAGTGCAAGAAGGTTAGTGCCTTTTCAAATCAGTCAATTGTACTGAACTATATGTAATACATGTATGTATGTATATACATGTAAAGACAACAACATTGAACATTCTAGAAATGTAGTGCTGAAATAACTAATCTTAGTACATGTGACATTTCAGAAATGTCTGATGCTCTTGACTTTGTATGTTACAATGTAGTCCAGTGACTAATTATAGTCTATATATCTACCTCGAGTCACCGGCACTAGCTTTGAAGTTCAGTGTGTTCTGTGTTATTTTAGCTTAGTATTACTTGGTGCGTGTACATACTTTTACTCACACGATCAACGTTCCGCATATGTACACACAAGAAACCATGCTAAGCCAACGCAGCACACGCTGAATATCAAAGCTAGTGCCAGTGACATGAGGTAGATATATAGACTATATAGCTAAAAGCAGTTATCCATTTTGTGCTCAAAGCAGTTGACACATAAAGCCCTAACATCAATCGTAAGTTTGATCACAAGTCTTTGTGAAATGGGGCCATGGTCATAAACAGTTATGTAGAATCCACCCGTAAGCTTTGTTAGGGAATCTTCATAAAAAAATTCATGGATATTTCTTGCCCACTGGTATTTATCTGTTGGAAGATGTGTAGACGAGTTAAGACAATGTAAAATATTCATCTCAGGTAACCATAAGGGAACAATCCAAAATGTCAATGAAGCCCTATAAATGAAACGAGCTTTGTTACAAAACTAATCCTTTCCCTCTATAACAAAAACAGTGTTTTAAGAATATACAAGAATCATAATGAATTTTCAACTCCTCCCATCCACTCCCCATCTCCACATAATTAGTTTCATTCATATAGAGCTTCATTGATATTTTGATTTGTTCTCTAAAGACTACATTCATACTTGTAATATACATAAGATCTATTAGGCTAAAAAACAAGTTTGTTTCATACCATGCACAGTTGGTTTTGAGAGCAATCTTACTGCATTTTGTTTTGTTATTTGAGAAATCCTGAAAAATTCACATTTGTAAACAAAAATTATGACAATTTTTTGTAAAAATTATTTTCTCATACATTTTGTATTTACATGTATGAAATCACTGAAAATCGATCTAAATTTTACTAAATTTTGTAACTAACCTACTCTGCTCTGATTTGACAATAAATATGTGAAGCATATTTTACCATACATCCCAGCTTTAAAATCTTTTAACAAAAAGTAAATAAAAACACATTTGCACAAATAGGAAACAAACTTCTTTTTTTGGCCTTATGTGTAGTTTTGTCCTTTTCATTGCCAAAAGTTAGAGTGCTATCTAATTGTATTTGGTTGGTCTTAAGTATATTTATTTGTATAGAGGTTGATATTTAGGAGATCATGTCTTGTAATTATGAATTTTCATTCCATTATGCTATCAAGATAGCATTTAAAAAGTTACCTCATCACCCATGTGGACCAACCATTTTGTTAATACACATGTTTATCTTTTAAATTTACACACAGTTCAACCTCTTGTATACAAGCCTCATTTATATGGATCTCTCTGTTATTCAAACATGTAATGTTCACAGGAAAACAAGTTTTTAATGCTTTGACACCTTAAGGGATCTGGAATGAGCGTTTTGAGCGTTTCGAGAGTATTTTTGTGGGACATGAGAGCACCTCAGACGTATCGAATTGCATTCTGAATACGAAGCATGTCCTTCTGATATCAAATAATTTTCATTTTTTGAAATTCACGATATAATACAAATTTTATGACAAATTATTAAAATTTGGTGTTTTTTTCAAATTTTTGATATATAACAGTCCTTGAAGTAAATTTTATAAATCTAATGATATATTCTTAAAGTGTATGTAGCTGGGAGGAAAAGCCGACGATCAATTGAAAATTTTGACCTTTCATATTGAAGACATGGATTTTTTCCCAAAAAGACCTAATTTTTTTTGGTGTTTTAGAAAAAAATCCATATCTTTAATACGAAAGATCAAAATTTTCAATTGATCATCGGCTTTTCATCCCACCTACATACACTGTAAGTATAAATCATCAGATTTATAAAGTTTACTTTGAGTACTGTTAAATATCAAAAATATCAATTTTTAATGATTTGCCATAAAAATGTGTATTACATTGCGAATTTCAAAAAATTATTTGATATCAGAAGGACATTCTTTGTATTCATAATGCAATTAGATATGTCTGATGTGCTCTAATGTCCTACAATAAATACTGTCCAAACGTTCATACCCATCCCTTTTTAATTTCATGCTCTAATTCTCAACCTGGGTAGAAAACCTTGAAATATCCTGTTATTTTTGGTTTCTATAAAAAGCTATTGTCAGGTGGTATAATACAAGATTGTCGTTATCTTTTCTTCATCATTATTAGAACAACATCATGTATTTAGTATGACCTGTAACTTTTTTGTCAGTTTAAAACACTCATTTATAGTTATTTATTTGACAGATCAACTCCTGCAGGGTTGGTAGAATTAATATTCTTCCTATTAAGAAGGCTAGGTTAATAAGGGTGTATTATGGTGCTGTAAACATGTTATTTTTAGCTATAAGCTATGCTTTGAATGTATATAAGTTATATATGCGTAGAACCTGTACTATACACAGTTTCAGTAGACTTGTAACTCTATTAATTTATATTATCATATTAAAAGGGCATTTCGTGATCCACAGCCTCATCCCCCACTTTTCTCAAAAAAAGTTGAGATTTTTATATCACTGGAAACCTCTGGCTACATAATGTTTATGTACAAAATATTTCTTGCAGATTAATTCGTTTAGCAAAGATATCGTGAAATTTGAATTTCGTTCTGGAAATTACAACGCATTGTCTATGGAGCAGTATAATACACATAATCATGCATAACTCGCGAACGCAAAATCGGAATCAACTGAAATTTTGGGAATAGGTTTTTTTCGTGGATATCTAATGAAAAATTACATAAATAGAGGATGCTAGGATCACAAAATACTCCTTTAAGTCATATGTATATTGCATGCATTGTATTAGAAGCCATTGGATTTCTGTGCATGTATATGAAGCTAGTAAAATATTGTTATATGTCCACTATGTCCAAAGTTCGCTTTGTCGTAAAGGTTCGCTATGTGAAATAAGGTTAGCTAGGGTAAGGTTTAGGGTTAGGACTAGGGTTAAGGTTAGATTTGACAGAGCAAACCTCATTTCATTCAACATAGCGAACCTTTTCGTTTTTGACATAGCCGGGTGGTAACCAAAAAATTTCAATTGAAATTATGTGATGAATGGAAAGTATAAGACCTGTTGATCACTAAAAAAAAAAAAGACTGAACTTTGGCCGTAATACAGAGATGCCATTTTCCTGATTTATCAGGAATTCCTGAATTTTGCCATTTTTAGCTAAACATTCAGGATTATTTTTGGTAATGAATGAGTGGCTACGCTTCGCAACTTCCTGATTTTTTTTCAACAAGCAAGTGGCATCTCTGGTAATGATGATTGGTCAAAAATAGTAATAGATTCAGTTTGCGATATGAAAAAAGGATGATCAGTCGACAAAATTTCTGGGACATTTGCCAATCAAAATACCTGATCTTTCTAGATCAAACCAGTTAGAAGAACACATTTGATACAACTTTGACAACATTCAGCAAGCTTAAGTTGGTGAGCAACATCAATTTTATGTCACCTGTTTAAGATAAAGTTTTGTAAATGCACAGAAATCTAATCATTGTTACCAAGGCAACAAAACAAAAGATGATCAATGAAATTGTATGTACAAAACTAGTTGGGGAGGGAGGGAGAGGGAGTTAACAATTTTGATTACATTTCTCCTGTGCTCGTAACATCATCCACTATTATGTTGACTCACACAGAGGGTGAGCTATGTAAACAAAATAATTACGTCTATTTGACTGAGTTGATATTTTTGGTTTGTTCAGTAACACATGTTTATGTATAGTGCATGTATTCTAGAACTCTAGTAGTGTAATCAACTGTAAATTTGCTTCATATTTTTATTACTCTGAAATACAAAACTTGTTTTACATTACATACCAGTGCAACCTCCCTATCTATCTATCTATCCATTTGAATGATCTTCAAAGGAAAAACTTGTTTTTACCAGCCATAACACATTATTTCCATATGATGAAATCTTTTGTCGTTCAAATTTCACATTCAATACAAAATAACACACATAATTTACTTATCCAGACACTTCTTAGTCCCATCATCGCCGGATAAAAGAGGTTGGACTGTAATCAGTTTATTATTTGTTCAGCAGGTTCAGCAGATGTCAATGCTGACCTCTAGTTTTGGGTAGATTTGGGTTTTACGGGCATTTCCACCCATTATGATGATTTTGTGCTGACGCTAAAATAAATACACTTTTTCCACTGTATTTAGAATGATACCCACTATAGTTTTGAGAGAAGGGTCTCTTTTTAGTAAGTTGAATACGGTACATTTAGTTTGTTCATAAGCTGTATATATTGTACATACTGATACATTGTAATAGTGGTTGCAGCCCACTATGTTAAAGGTTTGCTATGTCAAAAATAAGCTTCACCATGTCGAGTATGAAATTAGGTTCCCTATATCGAATCTAACCCTAAACCTAGCCCTAACCCTAACTCTAAGCCTAGACTTTATTTCATATTTGACATAGTGAACCTCATTTTCAGCATGAAAAGCCTTCAACATAGCAGGCAGACAAGACAACATAATAGTAGTCACATTAAGGGTTAGTGCAATGCTCAACATGACAGAGTATATTTTTTAGCCTTATAGGAAGCATGTGTTATGTAAACTCATAGAAATTAATCATTCTCCATTCCTTTAGTTATGGACCAAATTACTTTACATTTAATTTTTCTTGCTTGAACTTTTTTTCTTTCCTCCCCCAGTGTATAATCTTTGTGGCATGGGCAGCCTTCTGTCATTTCAATGCCTATCACAGTATGTTTTTGGTATGTGATAGTACAAATACTACATGGTTTGAAAGGACAGGCCTACCACCCCGAACCCGAAGGGTGAGGTGTCTCGGAATTCCTATAGCTTTAGCTTTTAAGGTGTGATAGTGACCTCATACACCTCATACATACTTATGAGAGCATGACACCAATTCCTAACATTTAATAAGAAAATAGGTGCTAGGACCCCCCGGTTAGGCCAATTTGCAGTCTTCATCAAGAGCAGTTCATGCTTACCTGTTAAGTTAAGCTTTGGATTGGAGAGCTCCTCTAAGCTCTGCACATGTGATTCGCTTCTCCTCGTAATACGTCTTGAACAGCTTCACGACTTTATGAATCATAAACTGGGTGTCATGTTTTGGGCTTCCTTTTGTGGAATTTGTTCTGCAATATCTGCTTCGGACAGCAAAGGACTTCTTACCATGGACACTGCCATTTTTGTTGTTGCTATAATATATTGGTTAATTCTCATTTTATCATATGGAGAACCATTATACAATATACAAGAAATGTCTTTAAAAAAAGACAATGCCTCCAAGATACCAGTGGACACCTTTTGTTATTAGTTAAGGAGATACTTATAATGCTAGCTTTAATCTTTTTTAAGGTACCGCTATTGGATATAGATTTTTGTCTGATTAAAATATGTGAGTCCATTTTCTCCTAATACAAGACTGAAACTTTTATTTTAATCGGATATTCGGTTACCAAAATATGGCCTGTCAAAATGGAGCGAAACCAAGTCGTTGGCAACAACTTTCTTTTATTTTTGTTATGCAATGTTGTCAGGTAGGCCTTATTTTCTAATTATATATGCAAGAATTATGCAAAGTAAAATTTTCAGATAGGCTACAAAATAAGATATAAAACCCATGGATGCATTTAGCAAATTTGAACACCACTGCAACAGTCCGACACACCGCTAGTCCGAATCTAAAAACACTTTAACAGTCCGACACACCCCTAGTCCGAAATACACTGCGCTAGTCCGAGTCTGGAAAACACTTCGTCAGTCCGAAACTGCAGAAAACCAAAGCGGTAGTCCGAATCTGAAAATCACAGCGCTGGTCCGAATCTGAAATTACGGCGCTAGTCCGAATATCGGACTAGCGCAGTGTTTCCTAAATTCAGATTCGGAATAGCGCCATGTTTTGCAAATTCGGACTAGCGCAGTGGTTTTCAGTTTCGGACTAGCAGAGTGTTTTTTAGATTTGGACTAGCGCTGTGTCGGAGGAGTGTTTTCCAGATACTGCCAACTGCCAAGGGCTAGTAAAGGACTAGCCCCGGGCCTAGCCCTAGACTAGTCATGCTAGCATCATGCACTCAGTCATGTACTACACATAACTGTGCGACATACAATGTAGATTTGACACGGGTTCTGTTTTGTATTTTAATTGAGGTCAAACTCATGAACTTACCATTTAAATGTTGATATCAAGATGAACAGAAATAAATAATCCATTCTACTTTCTAGTCATAATCCGTCTCTGATCTCACTGTTTAGTGTCATGTATGGTCACTGATGGTATATGGTCATGAGTTTGCAATATTGAAATTGTTATTGAAATCAGTTTGCTAGCCCTGGGCCTAGCCCTAGACTAGTCATATGCTAGCATCATGCACTCAGTCATGCACAACACATAATTGTGCGACATACAATGTAGATTTGACATTGAGGTCAAACTCATGAACTTACCATTTAAATGTTGATATCAAGATGAACAGAAATAAATAATCCATTCTACTTTCTAGTCATAAACCGCCACGGAACTCACTGTTTAGTGTAATGTATGGTCACTGTCACTGATGGTCATGAGTTTGCAATATTGAAATTGTTATTGAAATCAGTTTCTTCCAAGTTCAAGATAAAAGTAACATGATTGTATTGAAATGTAAGTTATAAACATTCTTCCTGCTGTCCAGCGGGTATGAACTATTATTATGATGTAGACACGATGATTGCGGCCTAGTCGAGCCTAGCATGCTAGCCTGCATGTCAGTCGGTCTGCTGACTCGCCGCAAAAATACCTCCAATTTTGCACAAAACAATCCATGATGTCAAATTATCACATCCAAAGTGTCGCCATGAACGTCAGCTTCAACTTCTCCAGCCAAAGTTTTTCCATTGATAATCAGGTTTCATGTAATCATGAAATTAAACCTTGTTTAATGTGTATTCCCATTGCCACACAAAGCATAACGGTTGTCCGACTTTATTTCTACGATATTGCTGATGTGACGAGGCTACAATCCATAATTAAATACCGAATTAAAAAAAATACTAGTTTGCGTCTGACGTCAGGACAAAGGTGCGCTGTGATTGGTTGCTGACCTGCGCAGTATGGCATTTTTGGTCTGGTTGACAGGACGGCATACGCAAGCTAGTCTTTTTAATTCGGTCTTCAATTATACAATATATGAGTTTAAAAAAGTTCTAATGCATAATTCATGAGCTTGATAGACCCGCACCATTGGCGCCACGTGCTAGGTGTTTCTAGAATCCCTATAGAATAAGATTAATTTTAATGCTAATTTATTGCACATGCTGAGGAAGCGTGATTACCTTTTTGAACATTCGGAAATGGCGATAGGCGAATTTATGTATGGCGCAAAGAGGTGGGGGATATTTATTGGGCTCTCGATATTGGCGGAAATTAGAGTACTTGTCAGAATATAAATTTGTATTAATCGGTTTACACATGCCAAGCAATGTGCGGCATTTTAGGTGTAAATTTCAAAGCATACTACCTCCTGCGGAGGCAGAAAAATGCCAAGTCCTACCTTCACGGATCGAAAAACATGCCCACAAAAGGGAGTACAAACTTTTTTCATTTTCACCAGTAAATCATTTTTGCAACCAAGTTCTCGCAACTGTAAGGCAGTGATAAGTTCAGGCTATGATTTTAGTCCCTTGTAAGTTAAAATAATTCAATTAAAAAAGCAATGTCCCTTTTGCCAGGGTTATCTTGATAATCTTATCTAAAGCTAAATACTTAAAAAAAGGGTGCATTTGCATGCACAAGCATTGCTTTGTGGAAGCTTCATGTTATTATTTCTTTATTTTTCTTTACATATATCTAGTATTAAATATCTCTTATTATTATATTCTATTTTCTTGTATTTTATTTGAGAAACATTTGTTTCTGTAAATATTATGTTATACATGACTTATATTATGGATACATGGAATGCATGTATAGCTGTGAAAGAAATAAACTTATGCCAACTAACTTACGGATCACCGGTGCATTGTATAATCTGTTGTCCAATCTCAAGTTGAATGTTTTCACAGTATAGGGCCCCAATACGCATATCCTGGGGTTCTCTACCGGTAATCAAGTTTGTACTGAAATTCCTTCCCACAAGGCACATTGCATAACAATAGATACAGTTAAGTCACCTGCTTTGTTATGCAATATTCATATTGTATTGTGGGAAGGAATGTTGCTACAAATCAATATCTGGTAGAGAAACACAGAATATGTGATGCAATCAAGCTAAATGAGTCTGATGTCGATGAAAATCATAATTCAGTTTTCAATTTCATTACAAAAACCATTCTCAGAGCTTTATTTTGCTAAAATCCAGATCATAATAAGACTTATGGTTCCAGAGATATGGTATTTTAGTGTTGCTCAGGACAATAAAATACAAAGTAAGTTGAATACTATTGTTGCCTATATCTCAAAATCAATATTCCCCGACACCCGACTCATCACATATGCATATTTTCAGTTGCCAAGGATTTTTACTAGCAATTTTATGCACATCACCAAAAAAATTATTCCAAACGACAAATAAAAAAGGAATTTATTCAAGGCATCATCTGCAAATAATAGTCTTTGAATTGTAATAAAGGTGTGTGACCATAGACTACTACAGACTATTCACCAACAGTAAAAGTTCCAGCATCACCTGTTGGGTCAATCGTTCCATGAAGTGCGAGAGACAAATTGCTACGCACAAACTGCATATTTTTAAGGTCTTTCACGCATGCGTGATTTGTTAGACGCAATCGAACGATCAGCCCCTGCTGGCGTGATTTGCTAGACACACAATCAAACAATCGGCCCTCATGATTATTATTAGTTTATGTGAGTGACCCACTCATCATTAAAATGCAGATTTTGGTTTTGGGTGATAGCTCATAGTTTTCTACTACTCAATACTTATATTATAAAGGATCAAAACCTGACAATCTTGATTTTATCTTCTTTCTTTTTTGTTCTTATGGTGCTAACCAAAGTGTTTGGTAGAGCAAGTGTTCTGTTGCTAAATATTACTGAATGAAATGACACTCATCTGATTTACAATGTTAATGCTGTTTTTGAAAAATGATAATAAATCAGTCTGATTTCTTTGAGCAGTGTATTATCCCCAGTGAAATTTAGGCCTGAAATGTTATTTCAAAAACATAGCCTGGTGGTTACCACCCTGGACGTCATGTACTGTTCTATGGGCCACTGTGATACAGTGCCGACACTCTGTATTATAAATATTTTTTCCCTGCAACTTAATACTCCGTTGGTGAGCGACAGGCGATTGGTATATTGGTATTTCACCGAACGCAAGAAAAGGAGCCCTATCTGGCTAGAAATCGATCGCTCAGTGGTGAAGTACAAACTCAAAATGTAGAGATGTATTCAATTCTATAAAATCAATATTCTATTATTGACGCAGATAAAGAAACTTGCATAGTGTCTCGATAATTATGTGCATTGACTGTATTATAGACTTGTTTAATATTCTATACAGCACGTGGATCTGAGCTGAATGTTCCTTTAATATATAGGATTGTAATTCTCAAACAGTTGAATATATCGCATTTTTAACGTACGATTTAAAAATTGTTACACTGAAAATGCAGTAAAATATATCCACAGCAAACAGCAATCGCCGCTGATTAGTGTATTGAATTTCCAGTTAGTGTATTGAAAACAAAACCTGGGTTTTACCTGACAACAAATTGAATTTTCTTGTAATGGCAACATCATATGGGGTACTGAGCATGCGCAAATCGTAAAAATGTGTAGATTAGAAACTCTGTGGTATCTCATATTGTGTAAATGGTATGCTTAGCCTGAGTCGCTCTGCCTATCTCGAACAAAATCGCCATGCGTAGCTGTTGAAAAACGAGAGGATTCGCCGTACTATCACAGCAATTTTTGACACAAAGATATAGGGATGTGATACACATTTGTGTTTCTAGAAAAATCGGTTAACTCAAAACTTAGAATACAAATGTTTTGGTGATGGGTCTCAATGCGATCTAGAATATGTGTGTTACTATCACACCACCCTCCTCTAATCTTTACATACTAGTGTTGTGATCATGATATGACACTTACATAAGATAACCAACAGACACATTGAATTAAAAGTTGTTTTCCCCTTGAAGCTGACCTTTTGTAATGGAAAAACATGTTACCATGCAGAGCTAAAATTATCTCCCCAAATGAAATGTGAAAATTTATATTTCCCAGATCCCTGAAAAAGTGTTTTCGTGATAAAGCATTCACATTTCCGTTGTCATATAGAATTATATCTATATTTATAAACACCTTTAAAGAAAAATTTCTAAATTTGCCATCATCACAAAATGAACTTGTTTACAAAAGGACATTGTCCTCTTAGAATCTTTGGTTACCATGGATATTGTAAGTGTTGCCATGACAGTTAACATTTGCCATTGTAGTTGCACTTCAGTATAATGATCTAATAATTTCTTACGATTCAAAGGTCTATGAACATTCATACAATACCATTTGGGCTTGGGACCACTTTCTGGTGGGTATAATAAGCATCTGGAGACAGAGCGACTGCATGTTAGTCAACTTGATTTCTGAGCCAAATCTAGTTATTATTGGCACAAACATAACACCTTTTTTTAATTTGGTAAACTGACTTCATCCAGAAATCTTGTTTTTAATGGTGGGCAATTTGTGATTTTTTTGTATATAAAATGCTATGAACATGAACAATAGCCCATGAGGACTGACACAGGACAAGAACTTATATAGGCACCAAGGTACTATAAATGACAACCACATGTGCCAATCAGTGGTTCACAGCAGCTTAGGAACAACAAGAGTGAAGGGGTACAGTAAAGCATCAGACACGAGAAATAAGATGCTTATGCTCTCTGCTCTTAATCTTGATGGATGGTGCGCCAATGTCGGATTCAAAACGTGAACTGCCGTGTGGATGAAGGTCCTGCCAGTAGATATGGTTCAAGAAACTAGTACTGTGAGAGCATGGCAAGGCATATACCGACTTAATGTCCGAGGTCATAGCGATGATATACCATTTGCGTGAATTGTGACCTTTTTCAGTCGCAATTCCAGGATATACAAAGTTCCCTGCCGTGGGTGTGTTCTCAAGGTTCATGGCCAGAAATGTGGTTATTCATCACGATATGTTCATTCATTTGAAATTCTTACTTAAAGAGGAAGCCCCACCAGAGCAGTTCTTCTGGGGTGAAGCAAACCTCCAGGGAGTAAAATGTCCTTGATCATGTTAAGAAAATGTTACCAAACAAATGTCCCTGGCGTGGTAAAAAACATAGGCATTAGCCAAGTCACTTGTCAACTGTCAGATTAATTTGATAACCAGGCAGGTTTGGTTCACCCCAGAAGAACTGCTCTGGTGGGGCTTGATACTTATTACCAACTGGATGTAAAAAGACAAAAATAGATTTCGGATTTCATGGTATACATGTAATTCCCTGTAATAATAATAATACACAATGACACAAAAAAATGGAGCAGCAAACCAGATATTCATTATCAAATTTATGCAAATTTTATGCAAATTCCTCTCAGTACATAAGATTTATTCTTTTGTTTTACACACCACACGAACAGTAATGCTTACATACAAAAAAAACGGCATGCCTAAGATTTGTTTTACCACACTACGGTAACTTAATTCAGTATAAAAACATTTGGACAGAAGACGGACGACAAAACTTCTTAATGATGGTGCTGACAAAAATGATGTGAAGGTAGGTAGGTGAAATCACAAGACATGAAGACATTAATTTGAACAGGAGTGATGACAAATGATATAAATATGGTAAAACAGAGCTGCAGAGTTGTAGCAAATGGGACCATTCGTCTGAGCCACCTGAGGTGACTATTTAAGACCAATTAGAGTAACCGAATTCAGTGCTGGTAAAGCTTTATTATTAATAACTGAAATGATAGTGGAAGTTAATATCATCCATTATGATAATTGAATTCTTAATACAGGGATTCCATATCATGACACAGCTTTCAATTTGTTTTTAACAATTTTTAAAGGGAGCAATGAAAATTTGGCTCAAGTCAGATTCAAACTGGCGATTGTATGTCCAGTGCTCTTTTGTAACAATTTTTGGGATAAATAATTTATTATATATATCTGGAGATTCTCACCAAAATCATTTTATTGTAACGTATCAATATGCCCTCATATTTAATTCTTACATATAAGTTCATTCAACTAAAAGTACCCATAAATTAACTTTGGTCAATTCATTAAAATCTGATAACAAGAATTTTGGTGAACAGAATCCCGATTTTTTGCCAAAAATTATACTCCCTAATGGGCTTGCTACAACACTGGGCTGCACAACAGTCCTAATCAAATGCTGGTGAAATTTATAAGTACCGTATTCGTCCGAGTATAGTCCCACGTTCGAGTATAGTCCCACCCCCCCATTTTTCGAAAATTTTCAGAAATTGTAAAAAAAATGTTGTTTTTTTTTTTTAAGTTTTTTTTTTTTGGTTTTGGAGTGTCCCTGGACCTAGACCTAGATGCTAGGATCATTCATGATTATTCGAGTATAATCCCACCCCCCAATTGTGAAAAATTTTCACATAAAAAACGGGTGGGACTATACTTGGACCAATACGGTACATGAAACCTTTACATTAAGGGCTGTGTGTACCAATCTGTATTAAATTTATTAACATGGTCAATTGGTCATCTAATTGTATGTATTATCAGTAACATATTTTTCCTCTTCCATGAACTCTGGGCAAAAAGTAATAATTTTTGTACAGGTTTTGAATCCATTGGGCACTGACTGATGCTTTATACATAAACAAAGGGCTGTTCCATTTGAAAATGTCATACCCCTGTGGAAGATTTAAAAGTCTTCCAAAGAGGGAGTATGTTGTTCAAATGGAATTGGCTAGAATTAATTATTTTGAAACCCATACTCCCCCTGTACACTTTACTTACATATCTTCCACAACTGGAGTGAGTATTTCAAATGCAAGTTGCCCAATTGTCTATTCTATTTGAAACCCAAACTCCATCTGTGGAAGACTCGACTAAATCTTTCACACAGGGAGTGTGACTTTCAAATGGAATAACCAAATAATAGCAAAAACTATAACATTGATATGAATGAATATGATAATGACATTATATATATGCAAATGATTTGGTAAAAATGAATCCATATTGTTACTGTTATATATGTATGGAACTAGGCAGCACAAACATGATTTTGATCAAACTGAAAATGTGGCATGTAATCTTGACTTTACCTGGGGGAAAAATGACATTTAATTAGTTTAGTTAGATTTGATATCAAGGCTTTTCACAACTATACAGATATTTGCTGTGCATCTCGAGTAACATCACTAATGTGCCTGTGCACGATTATGTTTGACCCGGCCCAGCATTTACAATGCGAGCATGCATCAATAAAATCTGTATAACTGTGAAAACAATTTCAGTTTAGGTACCACCTTCTGCACATCTGTTTGCAATTAACTTGTAAATTTGAACACCCCTTTTGCTACTGATTTGACAGCAATAACAATTGGAAGGCACTTGACCAATGGTCAAACTGACCATCATGCAGTGGACTATTCATTTATGATGATCAATTTTACAAAGCAATAAACCAAGTAAAGTTGTGGCAGAGTAAAATATGTTTCATCCTTGACCCTCACAGAGGTCTATGACAGCCTTTAAACTAGCCCACACAAGAGGGATGCAATACCCCAACAAGTTAAACACAAACAGCAAAGCTTTTGAATTTTGCAGTATGTTATACCCACAAAATAATTTACTGATAAATAAAAATAGTAATTTTACCCAACAGAGCACCCTTAAGAAATCTTTAGAAGTTGCAATTAATATAAAGAATCTTGTAGATTTGTAGTAATAAATCTATACCAAAAATAGTATCTAATACTAAAAGGTGGGAAAAGTCGAAACATTTTTGGTTTATTTGATTTCAATGGTGCATTGAAACGCCCAAGCCTAGATGACATAAAATATAATGAATTATAATTATATACAAATCAAATTGTTACATTACCAGATAAAGGAGATACTGCTAGTTTACCCCCTGCTTGTTTAAAAAATACAGAAAAATAACTGTTTGGTAGCTTATTTCATTTAGCTGAAGGCTGGATGCATATGGCACGGCACCACACATCTATTTTATAGTATTTTGTGACAACAAGCAGGGAACAATTTCATCCTTTAGTGAACACAAATTCTATAAATTGTTGGTACGCTTTGAAAGATTTTATTTTAATAATTTTACTGCAGTTAAAAGGGCATTTCGTGATCCACAGCCTCATCCCCCAATTTTCTCAAAAAAGTTGAGATTTTTATATCACTGGAAACCTCTGGCTACATAATGTTTATGTACAAAATATTTCTTGCAGATTAATTCGCTTAGCAAAGATATCGTGGAATTTGAATTTCGCTCTGGTGCACCAGAACGAAATTACAACGCATTGTCTATGGAGCAGTGTAATACACATAATCATGCATAACTCATGAACATAAAATCGGAATCAACTGAAATTTTGGGAATAGGTTTTTTCGTGGATATCTAATGAAAAATGACATAAATAGAGGATGCTAGGATCACGAAATACTCCTTTAAGTCCTACATGTCTTTTTGACTCTTGCTTTTAATTACTGTGCACCTGTGAGGCATGTGATTTTTTTGCACCTGTCCGGGATATTGCATGTGTTACGCAGAGTATACATACTGTGTGTGCGGTAATATGCAAAATAAATTACCTGCTTGTGAAAATATTATCAATATTAATATGGAGTACGCATGCATTATACAGACTAAGTGGTGTTAAACAAAAGAGATTACAGAATTCATGTTCACTCGTTCGGATATAAAAAAAACAACTAAGTTTACACAACAGTGTCTGAAACAATAAAAGCTTTCAAATTTGGTTTTTGCTGACAAAACAATTCCCTTTGTTGTAAGTATTCATGGTAATTTTAAGAACAGCGGTTCCCAAAATTGGGCTATTCCAGTACAACTCCATACACCCTCTATGGAAGACATACCCTTAATCTTCCACACAGGGCGTGTGCACAGGTTACCTGAATGGTTCCCATTTGAAATCTACACTCCGTTTGGAAGATTAAGGTCCTGTCTTCCATAGGGTGCATGGATTTCAACTGAAATAGGCCGTATTTCAGAATGTGAGCCCATATCTTGAAAGCAGGACTACTTGCGTCAAAATTGAGTCAAATGTCCCAACGTATTATACTTTTTGAGCTCTGGTTTCTTTGTTAACAGATATAATTTTGTTGTGCAAACAAAACAGACTTGGAACAGATATCACTCATCTTCGTAAGACACTTTGTCAAATAAAATTTACAAGTTAAAAGATTTTTCGGAATTTGATCGTTATTAAATGCATCGGACAATAAAAACAAAATGTAATCTGGAGCCCCACCCCAAATATTTGTTCTCTCCCCTAGTATATAAAACACAAAAATGGCGTATATTTATAATAATAAACTATACAGTCAATATCTTAACATATTTTTTATCTACAAAAATATTTTAGGACAATATTATAACAACATTAAATCCTGAATAACCAGGTTTTTTTTTTCTTTTGAATTTATACAGACAATACACCTTAATAGCAGTGTCTCTTACCAATAATCCAGTTTCAGATTCTTAACCAGGTTTAGGATGATTCTTAAACAGGTTGTTTGAGAGATTAGTATAATTATATCCAGCTCAAGCTGGACTTTCAATTTCTTTAATCCAGTTTCAGATTCTTAACCAGGTTTAGTGGTTGTTAAGCAGGTTGTAAGATTAATAAAGCCAGTTCAACATCACCCTACCGCTGGATTTTGAATTCCTAAACAGGGTTATATGATAGATCAATCAACTACAGCTATTAAAATAGGCTAGACACAGCCTGTTCAGATGAAATAACAAAATTGATTTGGTAAAAATAATGGATTCGTACGACTTCTACTAATCCTAGATAAGTTATTTAAAATGGGCTATTCGAGTTGAAATCCATACACCCCCTATGGAAGACAAGACCTTAATCTCTCACACAGGGGGTGTAGATTTCAAATGCGAGTCGCCCATTCAGGTAACCCCATTTGAAATTAACATTCCTTGTGTCTTCCATAGGGGGTGTATGTAGTTGAAATGGAATAGCAGAATAAGTTTATAGGCAAAGAACCGTTTCATAAATATCTATTTCAATTTCAAACACTTTCGATCAGCTGTAGAATGGGATCATTAAAATACTTTTAAATCTTTTCATTTACAGACCAGAAAATCTGGCGGAACACAGTATGGGCTATTTCAATAATAATTTTTTTCATAATAATATTCATTTGGTACAATCTATGCTATGAAATAAGTTTTGGTGAAAAAATTTGGTACATTCTGTAATTACGTATACGAAGTGCCTGTACAGCTAAAACGCAATAAATAATTACAATTTCATTATTTCTTGTACTACATCACAATTTAGGTTAAAAAAAAAGACACTTAGCATCATATAATTTGTTTTTACTACTTGGCACTTCTGAAAAGGCTGTTTACCTCAATGCTCTATACACTTGTTAAGATTTCTCCATGGTACAAAAAAAATAAAAGTTTGGTGAACTTTTCCTACAAAAAACTGTTAACTAACATGAAATTTAAAACAAATCCAAACAAAAATCAAGTTGAGAGAGAGAGAGAGAGAGAGAGGTAATTGTTAAAGAGACTGATCAATGGTATACCAGCATTAAATACAAATCATATTGTTACAGTAATGCACACCAAACAATCATTTACCAAATACTACAGAACATGGGAGACACAACGGCGAACTTGGTAGGTTTTTAAAAGCAGGGAAAGAATAAAAACACAGTCTGACTGAAAGTGAGGGTAAAGTAAGGCAAAACAGTTCAGACTGTGGGAAGGGCTAGGGATACGATGGTACGCATGGAACACGGTCACTTATACTGCTTTGAAGAACTTGGTATACATTGATCAGTCTCAGTTAAATGAATCGATTATAATATGCGTTTCATTGTTTGACCCCCACACTCAAGGCACATGATTTTGAACATGTAGCAGCTAACAAACTACCACCTTCTAATTCAAGCTGCTTAAACATGGTCTTCTGTTTCAAGATCAGAAACAAATCTTACGACCTACATCTGACGTGCTCCAAAAACTAGTTACCAACACCATCAGAAGTCTTATTAACTTTTGCCAATATGGCCTTTTGTGTATTAACTGGCAACACAATGACTATCTCATATGGCAGACTGCAGACTCTGCAAGGAGACATGGCATAATACGTTAGCACCTGTATGTATGCACAAACTACTCAGTGCCTGCTTAATGCTTCTGATGACATCTTCACGCTGGAGGACTTCTGAATTGATATGGACTTTTTCATTGTAATTTCTTGACAAAAAATATCAAATTTGTCAATTTTGAGCACATATAGTCACATCATATACATTTTTTGTTTGTACAATGTCCTAAAGCTATATTCAGGATATTGGTTTTTGTTCCAAGGATACGATACACAAATATGCCTGTACAGAAAAATCAAGCTTTGCTATCGTATCCTTCAATGAAGGTGGAAGTTTGTAGCCGGCAACCCTTTTAAAAAGACATTTACATAATTGTTTGGCACTATCCTCAAATTGGTCTGTGAGTAAAAAATATGAAGCATTATTAAACAATGCTTACTCAATTCTGAAGTTTTAAAAGTTTATAGCATTTCCCTTTGTGACGTGAATCCACCTCACCGACCAATTTTGAGGATACCTGCCCTTATTTTGTGTTTGGTAATCTTCATCTGTACAATAGATGCTCTCTTTATCATATCAAGGTATAGATGCATCATTTTTCTGTCCATCAACAACGAATACAATCGTACAATTTAAGCCATTATAATAGGAAACAGTCAACACAACACAAAGTTGCCCAAAATCTTGGGTCAATTTTGATGATTGCAAGTTCCAGTAACAAATTTGAATACAATGATTTATTTTTGGAATCAGCCACTACAAGTAGTGCAAGTTGAACACCACAGATTTATTACCTATAACTTGGCAAATGAGTCACAAAGGACAACAACTTCATCAAAGATTAAAAACACCGTAAAACTGGACTTCCAATGAAATGAAACAAAAACTCCCATTTGCTTTTGGCAATTTACCAAAAATATAAGTAGAGGCATCTTTGTGTTCTACACATTACATAGCATACAGAGACCATCAGCATGGGCTTTTTTTTGTTGCCAAAAATCACATTTTAATCCCATCCCCAAACTGATCACTTTGCATTGAAAACCCTTCGAACGGATCCAAAGAGGATAAATAATAACCATACCCCCAGCGTACAATTCTTTGTCACTCTATTTTCAATATATTTGAAAAAAATCTGACAAAAAATAACAGAAACATGCATATCCTTAACTAATGCATTTAAAAACCTGATACACTTATAAGCTTGCTCGGTGGCCCAAAGCCACTATGTTATCCCGGACAATTTGTGACGGTTTTGTACATGTTCTTACACTGATGCTATACAATATCACCACTATCAAAACTGAAATGAATAGGATTGCTTTTGATTTCAGAAGCATCTTTGGTACAATTGGTATGCTAACAGCAAAATAAATATGTTAAGGATCAAACTGAGTTAAGCAAATACAAAGTGTGCCCAAATCAAAAGATTTGAAGCCAAATACTACACTTGCAAGTGCCCATTCTGATGGTCTCCCGAAACATAGCATAATATACATAAATAATGACAAGTCACGTTATTTTGGCATGTTATTTGGTTTTGTTACGGGCTCGCCATACCCATGCATATTATAGCTACAAATACAATTCTACTTTCATTAAAAAAAATCTTAACTCAAAATAGACCAAACTGTACTACTTTGCTTAACCAGTAAGATCAAAGATACCGTTTGAGCCATTTTGGTTCTTCTCATCCAAAAGGAAATTCCATATAGTACTTCTTTTTGTGGCATTCTAATATAAAATCATGGCATCTTCCACCATTCACAAGACACACAGGTTTTAAGGTAAATTCAGCACCACTTTGAAAACATTTGGCTTTAAGGAGTTCCCCTGCATGACAAAGTTGTCTACCCTCTTTCTCTTTTAGTCCGTCTTTCAATGGCTTACTCAGCATAAGTTAGTTATATGTATTGGCCATTAATTGCTTTTTGCTTGATTCTTTATTGCATTCGGTTCTTATTAGTTGTTGTTTTTGAGAGTTATATCCTGCACAAGACGATACACCCATATGTGTTACAATCGATATACATGGTAAAACTTCATACACTAGAGCTGGGTCAATTTCACAAAGTATACACCCTTTCCGTAGAAACTCATTGTAAAATTACAAGTATTGATCACTTGTGATAACTTTACGATGCGTCAATCATACAAAATCAAATTGTGAATTGTAATTAATGTAACTTGCGATAAATTTGTACACTTTGTGATATTAATCGGATCCTTCAAATTCTGGCGTTAACCATGTACACCAGAAACAACCTGGTCTAAATTTGTTAGTCTTTTATAAGCTCGTGACTTCCTGGACTGAACATGATATAACACTCCTGACAATGGCAATGAGCGACAATTAAGCTTCTAAATGAACGAAAAAAAAAATCAAGATATAATCAAACACAGTGATGAAACCTGCACTCATTGCCAGTGCCCGAAGCACATCATAATGTACAACACTGTATGACAACAAGCCAATTATATTAAACCCAAAAGCACACTATTAGACATATAATAATTCCTAAAACATTGCATGCTGGGGAACTCCTGTAGGACAACCCCCTGAAAGCAACTGGTCTAGTCCCCCGTGGACATAAGACCCGTAGAAAATAGTATAGCACTTTCAGGGTAGGCACAAAGGTACAGCACTCGCTCTTTTTATTCAACTATATCTTTTTTTAAACTTTGTTTATTACCATATATTTTTATCACAATTACACTGTATTTATCAGTTGCCTGAACTGTGCGATAAAAATATGCCAAATAATAAAGCAGATTGGATCTGTTCTAATGTGAATTAACCCTGTATGTGCTTTAACAAGGCAATGTCAAAAATGCCTTTTTTTTATTTATCACCATGGTAGCGATTCTCATCATGCGTGACAAGACATCGCTAGTTATGTACAATTCCACACCAAAGCTGTTGGGTGTCACTTTCAGAAATTACTACCACTGCTGGTTGATCGATGACGAAAGTGGCTGCATCGCGTCTTCGTTGAGTTGGAAACAGTACTGTGTACAAACGATGCATGCAATGGTCGATCACCTACTCTGGAGCAACGACGACCACTAGCTGGACTTGTGTAAAAGCTGCAGTACTTTTTAATTCAGTATGTACATCATGTGACTGAATAGACACCCCACCTACCATATATGAAACTTAGCTGCGAGAATTGAATTCAATACAAGAGCAGCTTTTCAGAGTAAGCCAGATAGACCTTTCGACAAGGCAAGTCCCTCTGTCAGCTGGCCGTTAACGAAAATTGCTGACTATTAATAGTATTACAAAAGAGCTGTACGCTGCCTGGTGGATAATAGTTTCTTAGTCTCTTTCACAGTCTTTCTCTGCAATTACCTGCCAGCATATTAGCTGTTATACAGGTAAGTGCTAGTCTTTACCAGCCTGTAGATGTGATGCTGTGCCCGTGTTCACTGGTGGACACTTCAAATACATACGCTATACAAAGTAGTGTTTCTTGCGTGTCTCGATTCGTCACAACCTGAGGACAAGAAAACAAGAATTAATGTCATCTTTATTAGAATGAACTCAACACAAAATGTGTGGCATTATTAATTCATTACCACTGCAAAAATAAACAGGTATTGGAAAATATTATTGCTGAACAACATTCAGAAATGCCTGCACCTGGTACCAGCACTCCAACTAAAAAAACACTGGAATTTCATGGTATACAGAACCTGGAACGGGGTTGCAAACATAATTATAATTGATACTGCTCTACATGTATGTATATGACACAATTCTGTCCTGTTTCCATTACGGAGGAAAAAAAAAGAAGGTATTTCACGCTGATCCATTATCTAAATTTATCTCATAAGTAATCTTGTCATAATGGTGCTACTCCTTACAAAGTTGGGAATTTTTTTAACCTTTTTAATCCACCTCTGTATAAATTGTTGACTAGTGACTTGTCTCACACAGAAACTCTTGTCTGTTCCGTCTAATCTACTCATGCATCTGCAATAGCTGCTCTTTAAACATTTGACAGTTTCTGCATTCTATATTATACACATGACACCAGGCAGCTATTGCAGATGGGAATTTTCTGCACCAACTCCCTTGTATTGTATTTTTACAACAAATAGAAATAGTATTGAAATAATTGTATTTTAAGGGTTTGAAAGGATATTTCATGGAAAAAATACTCTAGACATGTTTTAAATAGATTTAATCATGTGGACTGCAAAGTATGCATTTTGAAGCAAGCTGGTCAAACTTTGTTCATAAAAGTTAATAATTGTGCCAAAGGAGACATTTTTGAAAATGGAGTTTCTATAATTATTAACTTATGCTAACATTAGGCCATCAATCATATACTGAAAACACCAAAAGCATACTTGGTTCTAAAATTCGTAAGTTTTGTGATGTCTATTTTCTTATGTGTTTTATTGGGATTTTTTGCTCCTTTTTTGCTTTCATTTCAATTTCAAATTTACCGCCTTCGGCCTCCATGGACCAGATTGTGTCACAATTAAACTTTTAGCTTCTTTACCAGCAATTGGTGCAGTTAGTGACCTTAAGTGGCTAGAATGCAGAGCAAAATCATGCATGGTATTTATATTTGGTAAAATTTTGAAATGTTCCTTTTACCTTCCACCCCATTTCCATATACAGTACAAATTTATTGAAAACCCTAATCCTTTGGGAACTTAAGCCTAACTGAAAAGTTCTTACCTTCCACAAATATTTCACAACTTTTCAAGCAATATTTGTCTTTTCATTGAACCAATCTTTCATATTCATGCATTTTTTCAGGGTTGGCGATTAAAAAAAAAAAAAGTTGGTCTTAATTGATAAAAATTATTTAAATCAGATTTTTTATTTAAATTGATTTTTTTATTCCAAGAACTGCTATACCCCATGATAAAGTCAAAAGTGGAATGCTAGACATATGCACAATCCTATTGGGTATTTACACAAAATCAAAACACGTTTTTAGATGTGAAAATTACAAAAGAAAAAAATTGGTAAAATCATGGGAAAAAACCTGTTGAATTCTGCACCTTGAAAATGATTTTTTAGCAATAGATAAAATGACATCATAGAGGTATTTAATTGTATCCAAAATGTGTAGAAGTATTACAAATGAAGTAAAACAGCCAATTCAAGAAAGAAATTAACTTAAATTTATCAAAAATGGTAAAAACTGAAAAAGTTGATTTAAATCAGTGATTTAAAAAAAAAATCATTTGATTTAAATCGTGATTATAATAATCGTGCCAACCCTGCACTTCTTGACAAAGCAATTTATGCATTTTACCTTGCCCTATGAAAGATATTTAACAAGTAATGGCTATTTGAGAAGCTGCTATAATTTGAAGTCCAAGCGTTGATGGACATAAACACTTCAACAGTAACGCTGTTGAGTCCACACTCCACAGTGGCTTTTCGAAATGTTAATGCATACAAACCGCACTTTGCTACCCTCATTGTAACCATTTCATAACATTTTAGAACTGAATTTTGAATGCTTGATTTGTATGCATTTATCCATGACTAAAAATAGTAAGAAACAAAACTGGTCATTTTGACAATTTGCAAGTTGTTCTTCAAATTATTTAATATAAAACAATGACTATATAAGTGGGCATGAATAATATATGGATTGGAACAAGACTAATTTTTGATGAGTCATTTTGATTTTAAATTAAGGTGATAGTAGGGGATCATCATGTCTTATCATTTTCATATTTTATATCCGTTGCTAAATTCCCCCCCCACACACACACCCCACCCACAGTACACCATTATTCAGAAAACACAACAGTTGGGTTAAACAAACCGCCATTATCACCTTAAAGTATGTGTACAGTAATATGCGACACAATCCGATCCACTCGGACACAAGTCAGACATTTAGAAAATTGAGTTACAATCTAAGCTTACTGAGGTTGAAATCCCCAAGTCCCAAACATACTTTATTGCTAAGTTATGAACTTTGTACATCCATTATCTCATGTTTTTTTTACAATTTTTTGCTCCTTTTTTTGCCTCTACATGTATTTTAATTTTGTTATTGCCGACTTTGATCCAATCGTGTCACATTATGTTTATATCAGACTAGTAAAATTTCTCACGAAAAGTTAGAAAGACCTTGGACAAGCATGGATGGCTGAGAAGAAACAAGTTAACAATCATAATTGTACACCCTGAATAGCTTGCATTGCCACCAGACCCAACACATTAATTCCTATTGTCTGCTGTCAATCATCTTCCAACAAGACAGCAGACACACCAAAATTATCACTAACCGCAATTTCCTCTTGGCTCAATCAAACATGGTTTTTTATTACTTTCATTTGCCATCACTGCAAAGCAAGTTCTAATATTTCACAGCAGATTTTTCCATCAATATGTATACAGGTTATTTTCTATTCAGTGCACAAGATATTTAATGCTCAGCAGTGCCATTTTTATAATAACAAAAAAAATTTCACTAAAAAAATTTAAAATTAATAAAACATTACATTAAATAAATTCATGAACTTTCAAGTGCCCTCGAAAACAAAAGTTTAATTTACAATACATCAAGTAGCATTTTTCATCTGCGTAGATTGACAGGTCTCGAAACCTATTTCTAGCCCTTTTGTCATAACAAACGGCACTTAAAATTAAACTTGATCTGCCACAGACAGACATGCTTCCTATGTCCATCCAATACTCCCTCTGGCATCGACAGAAAACGCTCCAAAATATTGAAAACAAACTTGGCAATTTGAAGAGTAGCCAGTATATTAGTTGGTCGCTCATATTTTTAGAGAGTTGTGCAAAAAGAGCATTTATTTTTATGAATTATTATTAATTACATTTTAGACATGCTTCCTCTGTCCACCCAAACCAACCCTCTGGCGTCGACAGAAACTGCTCCGAAAAATTACAAACAAATTTAGTATAGCCAGCATAAAAGGGAATGTGGACTCGGCTCATATTTTTAGATTCAAGTTGTGCAAAAGCACATTTATTTTTATAAATTATTAATTGTGTTTTAGCACAGACATGCTTCCTACGTCCACCCACTCCAAATGACCCTCCGGCATTAACAGAAATGGCTTGACAATTGAAAACAGGACTTGGCTATTTCAAAGGCTAGCCTACATTTGGGTTTTACATTTATAATTTTCAGCATAAAAATATTTGATTATTTTAATACTTAACAATTTGATAGACTAATGGGGGAATATATTTGTGCATAAACAAAAAATCATGTCAATTTACCGACCAAAAATCGAAAATTATATATCACAGAAATAGATGGAGACCAAGCCTCAAAATACGCAGATCTGGACCAGGAGCCACACATTTGGAAAAAGCAGCTCCAGGTCCTGTGATTATCTAGTGAACCAGGAGCCATTTTTAAAGAGCTAAGAGTCATTTAAATTTCAATTGTACACAATAAATACAAAACCTGCTTTAACAACCAGGCTCTTTCTAAAAAAAATGTAGAGCTTGGTTCATATGATTTTGGTGTGGACCAGGAGCCAAAATGTTATGACCATTGGGTAAATTACTCCTGGGTGCCTGCTTATTTTGAAGCTTGATGGAGACACAATACAGATACATTGCACATACACATAGCAGGTCACTTACCCCAAAAATTTCCCCCAAAATGTTTGTTTTTTGGAGGTAACCTTAATCAGTCCTGTATTCACTATTTATATATCACCATGGGGTACATGGGCGCAGCCATTACACAACATCGTATCACCAAAGAGTCTCTAGATAAGCATTCCCTCCATACAAATGAATAGGAAAACAAGATGTCGGTATTCATGAATTTTCACAAAAATTATATGGGTCAAAAATCTGAAGATTGGGGATTCTGTAACTTACATATGTTATGAGAAACTGATTTTAGAGAAAAGTTACAAAGCGTTTTAAAATTTACCGAAGCGCCATTCATTTTATAATGGTTTTTATTCGATAAAACACCCCAAATTTTGAGCGACTAGTTGCTGAAGTCAACCGACTTACCATTGAAAAGTACAGGAAGACCACCCACTGTGCTAGAGGTCAACTCTCCAGACATACTGGCGCCCAGCCAAAATGGCAACCTCCATTTCTCTCTATCAAGAATTTATATATTGCTATTTATAAATAGTGAATACAGGACTGTTAATCCAGTTACAATCTCTTTATGAAAGACTTTGATATTGTTCACGTCATAATTTATAGTGTCATTACGCACACCAATAATGACTCCCCAATGTGGTCATATTTTGCCACTTGTTTACATCATTAATTGGAGTCATTAAAGAGACCTATACGACCCCTACGAGTGTGGTTTTATTTTGCCTTTTACTTCTGGTTCAAGTTCACAATTGATACTTAAAATCACAGTCACACAGTCGGTGCTAACAAATCAATTAACCTTCAGTTTTCCTAGTTATTATTCCACTTGACGGCACCACGCAGACTAGTTGCATGAATGATTAGGCAAAATGAATCCTTAAATGCAAAGTCAATTTCTTTTTCTCATTGTCTTTATTAATAGTTTCCCCTATTATGTCAATACTGCATTTTAAAATCTGTTTCATAATTGGGCTGTTAAAGAGTTCCTGAAATGTTTGAAGCACTTAAATATTGATACAGTCATTTTCTTATTGACTATTATTATTTAAACACAACTTCGACCGTTTTTACTGCATAATTACCATATTTTAAAATGCAAAAGATATTAATAATAGAAAGGGTGGTCATTTTCCAGCGGTTAATTTTTTGCACTTCATAGATTTCGAACACTGGCAGTTTTACCTGCAATTAAATTTGCAATGCGGCTGAATTTGTATGTTCGTATTGTAGTAGCCACTTGGAGTACAAACACAAAAATAAAGCCCATCAAAATTTCTTCTTTAACAGCAAGCCAAACATTTTGAATTTCACTGGTTTCAGCAGAATGAGACTTAAAAGGCCATTTTGATGCATGATATTTACTGTCTGTTCAATTATCTTAGATTCTTGTATTTTTAAGATATTTGAAAAAATATAAAATTGTGGTCAAAGTCATCAAAGAAAAGTGTTAGCACAGCCTTAGACCCAACATGATTTACACTTTCAAATTCAAAGTTCAATTTAAAACCCCATTTCTTTTCAATTTTGCCTCATTTTAGGCAGTTACTTGGGTCCACCAAAAGAGTTTGCGACCTTTTCACAAATCGAGTGGGACGGTCCATTCTCAACTTAGGGCATAGACCCTATCGATTTTAGCAAAAAAATCTGTCCTGCCATTTCAATAGTCATACCGTTCTGGTTATTGGATAGGTGATGATGGTCCACCGGTTTTTGTTGCACGAAATTAGGTGAAGCTCCGTGAGCTAAGGTATGCGCGATTACGTTTTATGCATAACATTATTTAAACGAGCATTATTTTTTCCTAAACAATGACATTAAAATTATGGATTTCGTTATTATTTCAACTGCTTTCATCCATACAATGTAAATTGAATTTTGTTTAATACCACCATTCTTTCCCAAGAATATCAGCATTTGCTTGACATTTTCAGATACAGTGACTTTACAAGAATTGTTTTCTGTAACCCAAGTCATTGTTTTAAAAGGGCATTTGTGATCCACAGCCTCATCCCCCCCCCCCCCACTTTTCTCCAAAAAAGTTGAGATTTTTATACCACTGGAAACCTCTGGCTACATAATGTTTATGTACCAAAATTCCTTGCAGATTAATTCGTTTAGCAAAAATTTCGTCAAATTTGAATTTCGTTCTGGTATACCACTTACCAGAACGAAATTACAACAGTGGCCTATGGAACAGTGTGATGCACAAAATCATGCATAACTCGCAAACGCAAAATCGGAATCAACTGAAATTTTGAGGATGCTAAGATCACGAAATCCTCCTTTAAATAATATTTTCTTGTACAAAATTTCTCTTGTTTCCAAATCTTCTTCTCATAGTTTGTATTCAACAAACAAAACGAAATAACAAATTGAAAATAAATGTGTAGTTTTATAATAGGCCTAGGCTCACACCTTCTCAGACCAATCCATACAATAAATAAATAAAGTAATAAATAAATAAAATAAACTGGGCCTATTTCTGAAAACCTTAGTTCATCTTCACATTTTTATAATAACGTAATGTTTCAACAGCAAGGTTTCAACACAAAAATAGGCCTATAGCTATTTAGTGCTGGACAATACCAATTTAAATGATCCTTGACAATACTTCCTGATGCGGATGGTCGAATAAATACTATCTCAGCACAGCTAATTATTATGACAATCGTCCCCACTGCACTAAATGGATTGATTAAAAAAAGTTTATGATACCCGACGTTCTACGGCTTGTTATAAAAATATCGCAGGAAAAGACAGGGTTTCAAATTGAACTTTGGAATTTGAAAAGTATAAATCATGTTGGGTCTAAGGCTGTGCTAACCCTTTTCTTTGATGACTTTGGCCACAATTTTTTATTTTTTCAAATATCTTAAAAATACAAGAATCTAAGCTAATTGAACAGACAGTAGTAGTATCTTAGACCATGGAAGTACTAGTACATACTTCGATGTGTTGCAATTTAACTTGTTGCTACCTTATTCGCATGTTATAGAAAATAGGTCTTATTATCAATTACAAATCCTAATTAATGGCACTAATTCATTTTTTTTATGAAATAAATAATTTATGTTGTAACTTGTTACCAAATTTCATTGGTTTGTACAATGCAGCCCTTGAAATATTTTCAGTTTAAAAAAAATAAAAAATAATAACTGCTTCTACTTATATAATGAAAAACTTGCCTGATATTATACAATATGTAGCTGAGTGAACATTAAATATCTCTTACAACACACTAGTGTCCTCACTTGTAATAACTGCAATGTACAATCTAAAATACAAGAGTATGCATACATGGATACAAAACTGCATAAATACCAATCCTCACCTGTAGTATAGTGAAGTTTTCCAGTACACTATTCATCATATATTTCTCGGGCAGGTGCTTGAGTTTGTGGATAAAGTTGATCATGTATTCGCACATCGGTGACCGGTGAATCCTGTACACAAACCGACCATTCTCAAACCTTGCATATTCCGTCTGTAGCAGGAGAGACAAGATAAGAGAGAAAAAACATAAATCACTGATTTAAAACTCATCAGTCTCACAGTCTTGGATGCACTTTGGAAAAGAATAAGACCCAAACAAACTAGATAAACATATTTGTAAGCTTATTTGGCCAAAAAATTGTCTCATAAACATTTAGTCTGAAAGCTGTGTGCTATGCAATTTTTTTATTGCATTTTTGGCCCACTTTGTTTTGGGTTTTTTGCAGTCCAATTGTCAGGGTTTGTCCCCTTTTTTTATTTTGATAATTATTTTGTATTACTCTATTTGGAATATCTAAACACAACAATAACAACAACAAGCAGCATTTTCAGAAATGACTTATTCCTTAATCTCGCATTGAATCTCATAATCTTCCATTTAAAAAAGCGAGACATAATAACACACTTTCAATTGTCCGTTCTCAAAATCTACTTGCTCCACTGTCTGGACAAGATGGATACAAACAAACACATTTGGTCTGATCAAATATTTGTATTGGGCACACAGCTTGATGAGACACAGAAACGCATAATCTGACGACAGATTATGCTAGCTGCACTGGATGGATAGATAACACTTTATTATGTAAAAGAGAACACAAAATCAGGACAGCACATTATGTATATATAGTGAAAGTGTTATAACTGCAAGGTTAGCTATGAATAGGGACATACAAATTTGCGTGGGAAACATTCCATTTGTATTTTTTTTTAAATGCTACTTTTTGATGTTTAGTGGAATTTTAAAGAAAATCTTTTTTTTTTGAGAATCGGTGTTTCTTGGAGCTGATATTTTCAAGGAACCAATGGTGCAATCACAGAGATGAAGAGTTTAATTTACCTAAGGCCATTCAATGTCATTATGTGCCTGCTGCAGCATCTCATCTCTCTACTTTTCTAACCCCTATTCTTATGTAAGAAGTCGCTGAAACTATACAAGTACACCTTTATGTCTTATATTGCCGCTATTAGCAATGATTAACTTAGGGCAAAATGCTTACAACAAATGTTTTCAATGTAGTATTTTATTACATGGAATGAGTATCATTGTCTTTATCTTTAGAACCCGATTTTTTCCTCCTATATATATCGATCAAACCTAGTTTATTTTTTATTTAACAGCAAGATTCCACTCTTTGCAAATTAAATAATGCATGACTAGTGATACATACATACATGATAAGGACCATAAAACAATATTTGAAAATGACGAGGCAGTAAAGAATTACATTTTTAATTGCCTGAATGTAGCTCAGTTGCAGCACCAGAATGTTTTTCGAGGGTGGGAGAATGAACCAGAAAGGTTTTTGCAGGCAGCAAAATTCTGAAAATGTGCCACAAATGCAGCAATTTTTACCCCAAATAGTGTAATTTCAGTGATTTTTGCTCTGATGGGAGCAACTGAAGGGGAGGGGGGAGCCAAATCCACCATCACCGTCAGACATAGCTACTTTTGTGTTAGGAATTTTTAGTATGGTTCATTGATGCAAATCTCCATCCCATATTGAACTTAATTAGAAAGAATGGACTTACCTCAACTTTTTCCACAACTTGCTTGCCAAACGAGCACACTTTGGTTGAACATGTTATCGTCATATTATCTGGACTTTCATATCTAAGGGAAAGTAGAGAAGTAAATTAGTTTAACTATAGTATTCAGCAAATTCCTTCAGTGGTGTCTGTCTGCTCTGTATGATTATCGCGTAAAAGGAACTACAATCCCCGAAATATGTTGTTGAAACGCTTTAGGCATCTTGAATGAAATCAAAAGTGTATTTTTAATGTGGATAAAAATGTTCAATATTTGGAATTAGAAGAAAGCTGGGCCATCAATTAACACTTTTCCCTCCCCCCCCCCCATCATTCAGTGTTGCGACACTTTCGAGACACGCTGAACACATTTACACGTTTCAACATTGCACGGGGGAGTGGGGGGGACTTATTTTCCCCTAAAGACGCTTTAACGTTTCAAGACATATTTCGGGATTGTCTGAGGCAATCGCTAAAATTAACATCTGATTTTAAACTTTTGGCTGTAACTTTAAAACTACTTGATAGAATTACTCCAAATTTTCAATGAATATTAGTTAATGCATAAGCTATGATGTGGATATAAAATAAAACAACTAATTGTATCAATTTTGACTATATCGCCCTGCACTACAAGCAGGTTGCACCCATCACCTGTGTATGTCTACAATCATAGATTGAATACAATAGCGCTCTTTTCAAACATACTAATCTTACAGATGTGAGTGATCAGCATGATATAGTTCAATGCATAGGTATCACGTGAGCGCTACAGTGCAGGGCAATATAGTCAAAAAACGACCTTTTCACCTTTTTTTCAGACCAACGCCCTCCCCAAAGCAAAAAACAAAACAAAAGCGAACCAATAAAAAAAATCGCATTAGTACGCTCATGAAGTAGGCCTACTCATGCAGAGATATCTTGAAAATTGATCATTTTATTTGCTTGAAATGGTAAAGTGCGATTGTAAATCGTCCCATTGAATCACATAGTGATTTGACGGTTTACCATAGTCTAATACTGAATATTAATACAATGAGTTTCTTTAATTTAGAAATGGTAAACCGTTGACAAAATTCATAATTTAGGCCGATTTGGTGTCAACTTTTATTTGTAAAGTGTTTTGTTTGAAAGCTTGTTAAAAACTACATCTAATTTTACTATTTACAGTTTTGTTAGCTCTAACATTATTTACATTTTACGGATTTTAGCAAATGTAAATCGTCTGTCGAGGTTTACCATTTTCATAATCACGAGAATGCAATGCGCACCCATATATCACGGAATCCGAAATTATTTCCAGATGACAGCGTGGTGTAATGGATAGTACTTCAGACGGTGAAACGAAAGGCTAGTGGTTCGAGCCCCAACAGTTTCACCTTTTTTTTTCTTTCTTTTTTTGTGTGTGACTTATTGACATTGTGAAACACGAAAATAAGTTTTAAAACCCTAATTTATCTATGGCATGATAATTGATTGGTTTTTTTTAATTGTAATAAAGACACACATAGATCCGGGCATCTTTAAAGGTCATGAATATGGGCACTATAGCAATTGTAAGATACCCCCCCACACACACACACCCACACACGTTCAAGTTTCATACGTTTCATAAGTATTTTACTTATAGAGTGCTTGCACATAAGGTCATTAGTTCAAATCATCTCCTCTATATGCACGCTCCAGAAGATATGCAAATGGATGGAGTACAAAAGAATTATTTGACCACTACCTAAATAAAAGATGAGTTGTTGTATTTTGTGCCCACACCATAGCCTATCTATTAATAAATATAGTCATGGACATTTTTTCATGCGGTACCTATACATTGAACTATATCATGGTCGTTTTTTGACTATATTGCCCTGCACTACAGCGTTCACGCGATACCTATGCATTGAACTATATCATGCTGATCACTCACATCTGTAAGATTAGTATGTTTGAAAAGAGCGCTACTGTGTTCAATCTATGATTGTAGACATACACAGGTGATGGGTGCAACCTGCTTGTAGTGCAGGGCGATATAGTCAAAATTGATACAATTAGTTGTTTTATTTTATACCCACATCATAGCTTATGCACTAACTAATATTCATTGAAAATTTGGAGTGATTCTATCAAGTAGTTTTAAAGTTATAGCCAAAAGATTAAAATCAGATGTTAATTTTAGCGATTGCCTCAGACAATCCCCGAAATATGTTGTTGAAACGCTTTAGGCATCTTGAATGAAATCAAAAGTGTATTTTTAATGTGGATAAAAATGTTCAATATTTGGAATTAGAAGAAAGCTGGGCCATCAATTAACACTTTTCCCTCCCCCCCCCCCCCATCATTCAGTGTTGCGACACTTTCGAGACACGCTGAACACATTTACTGCGTTTCAACATTGCACGGGGAGTGGGGGGACTTATTTTCCCTAAAGGCGCTTTAACGTTTCAAGACATATTTCGGGGATTGTAGGTCACGCGATGCTACGCAACTTGACCAGCGAATGAGGTGCTGATGTGATCATGATGTGATTCAATTAGCCAATCAGGTCCCCACTTCATTACACGCCATAAACTGCGTCAAATTGGCAGACAACTGAAGAACCTTGCTGAAAACTTGTAATCTTTTAACATGCTCATTTTTATGTACACTTGCAATAGTTAAGTTATAATAATATAATTCATTTGGTTGAAAATGTTTTCAGTGTTTTAAATTACCATTCAGAATTTGACAGCAAAGGATGTGATAATATAAACCTCGCATATATTTGCCACTATGAATGTCAACATTACATAATTGTCACTGTTCCAACTTGATGTGTAAAAGGGCTTGCAACCTTACGAAAAATATTCAGAAACACAAGTTTGCCTAAAAAATATATACAAATTCTGGTCATGACACAATATGAATTTTACTTGCTTGTTTTGCAGTTAAAGAAAACTATTTGGACTCTTATGCACAAAACCACTTATGCACACCTCAAACACTGCTTGCACTGAGACTGTTGCAAGTATGCCATCTGCACCTCAATCCAATATTCTACACCAATTAGCATCATTTTGAGGCTTGCTTATTTATTCAGAAACACAAGTTTGCCTAAAAAATATATACAAATTCTGGTCATGACACAATATGAATTTTACTTGCTTGTTTTGCAGTTAAAGAAAACTATTTGGACTCTTATGCACAAAACCACTTATGCACACCTCAAACACTGCTTGCACTGAGACTGTTGCAAGTATGCCATCTGCACCTCAATCCAATATTCTACACCAATTAGCATCATTTTGAGGCTTGCTTATTTATTGCAGATCAAAGTATAGGCCAATTATATGACAAATGGGAACAGGTGCTTCATAAACTTCTGACAGACATCATGAGACATGGCAATGATACTTATTTTTATGGTAGCATGTGCAGTGACCTAAAAACCCAGTCAGTGTTTTGTATGCAAGAATACATTCTCTCAAGACAAAAATATTATTTTTCATTTGTTCATGGATTAATTTAGGGTGAAAATCTATGGCTGCAAAAATGATTGCAATTATTAAACAATGCTGTTCTTGGGTAGGATTAGCTGTTGTGGGTTAACAGCAATTCTGGGTTATGAATGTAATTTGATTTGTCCTACTCAATCCAACAACTGGATTAATACTAGATATACCCAAGGATGTGTTCTAAATATCTAGGGTGTGTGCAAGGCGGCTCAATCTGCAATAGCTGCCAGGTGTCATAAGATGTGTATGTGTACAATATAGAATGCAGAAATTGACAAATATCTATAGAGCAGCTTTGCAGATAGGGCGTTGTTGCACCATACCCCTTGGTATGTATTTGATACATATTTTGGGTATGGAAAAGTACTTGGCTCATCCAATCTATTTTTATTCATTTATTTGGACTGTGAGTACATTTTGCAAATCACAACTTCTTTTTGTTCAAGTTCAATAACCAATTATTCAACTATATACTTAGTTTCTACAGCTGATTTATACTTTATCAATATCAGAGTGATTTTATACTAGTTTGAGATGAAATATGTATATTTTCTTCATTGTCGTCACTTCTAGCAGGAAATGATACTCTAATACCATCCTTATCTCCGCTTTAAAAAACACCTTGAAATAATAATACATAATACAAAACTAATTTACTTGATTTTGAAGACACTACACATATCTATCAGAGGCAAACACCTTCATCGTATATCAGAAAATGTTTAAATATGAATAAATTGGCTTCTTGTAGTAACAAATAGTTTAAAATTGCTACTTCACTAGATAAAATAACAGAAAATGAGAACTTTATGAGACAGCCAACAACTTTTGAAGAATACAGATGGATATTCGTTTTGCAATAATTTGGAAATACAAATCCTATTTCTGATCTTCTGTTGGATGAAGATTGCTTGGTAAGTAGTGTCCGGCAGACTATAAACAATGTACTTACTGACTTGTAACCCCGTAGAATACCGACTGGTTGTCATCGGAAACGTTTGTGTTTAGGTCAGCCTGTGAAAGACGAGACAAAAGAGGCGAAACACGAGACCTTATTAACTACGCTTAACTTGCAAATTTTGACACAAGATTTCGAAACTTGAGCACTATCAGTTTCAAGGAGCGAAAGAATGAAATGCTCTTATTGCTCAAATTTCAATCTTGTAACTCGCATATTTTACACGAGAATTGGAAAGTTGAGATGATTTGAAATATTTTATTAGAAGTGTATGAAACGGATATAGTATTAATTACTAAAAAGTGAATTTGTCAGTGGAATTGAAGGTATATTAATCTGCATTTGAAAAGGTGGAGAGATGATAAGTTGTATAAAATATTTGTATCTTATTCAAATCATAAGTTTGAATTAAACACCCAACAATATAATTTCACTGGTTCTCAAACCACACGCCGTGTTTGCTTCGGTGATGGTTACCTTGGACCATCCCAGTGCCACTGACACATAATATAGATGGGGCTAGCACAAATTAAATAAATATTTGTGTCAAAGAAATGAATTCTTAATTAGCCATACAGTGTTAATAGTAACATTATCGACACTTAACCTTGATTTCTATCTTATATTTGGCATAAAACAACAAGGGGAAGCTTAAAATCAATCATGTCACCAATCACCATATTATATGAGATATTAGACGCACAACAGCGGCTAAAAACAATACCTGCATTCTGATTCTTAAACACTTCAATTCAAATAAAAATATTAATCTTAAGTACAAAATCTTAATCAAATTAAATCGGACACTTAAGGAATTACTTAGGGCTTATAATTGATCAGTCCTATTGTTGTTATGCGCCTCCAATTGGTTCTGTGTGTACGCGTATCGCATCGATGCGCTGAACAATGTTATATCATGTCATATAACACAGGTAAAAACCAATAAGATTGCAGGAACTTTCTGAAGTAAGAATTGACCTCAATTTGACCACTGATAAGACAAGACAATTTAACCTCAATATCTCAAATCATAAGCCCTTCATCATCAACCTAGAAATCTGATGGCCACAAGCTCATAATCTTATTATCATTGACTATTAAAGTAGAAATTTCACCCAATTATATTTTTTTTTTTTTTGCATGTAGAAAAAATACCAAAAATGTGTGCTTTTCAGTTTGCCATTTTAAGTTTCTACATAGATTATAATTTTAAAAGGCACCTAATTTCCTGCAAGTTTAGATGAGCGCAAACAATTAACCCAACAAGAAATTTCCCACTAATACAGTATACATTAATTTCAACTTCAGTAAGTTAAATCTTGACTACTGATCTGACAATATGATACCCATCAATGCACTAGTGCATTTGTTCAATAAACCATTGTTCTGGAAGTCTGCAGTACAATGACAATAATGTCTTGGGTACTGATCATTAACAATGCAGAAGAGAACATAGCCCAATCAGTTCAGCTACAGAACATATGAGAGTGCACTTTTCCCCTTGCATTCCCACAAGCTACAAAACAACTTACAGGTGCGTAACCAGATTTTGGCCTCATCCTCCTAATTTCCCTATCAAAATCAGGAGAAAATGCATCAAATTTGTCCTTATAACCCAGTGAAAGTATAGGCCTGGAATATGTTTTGTTTATTAGGGAGTGTTCATAAATACTTTGGTGGGTGGAAAATATAGGGGGATCAAAACAAAATTTGCATCCTAAAAAGGGGGGATAAAAAAAAATCAGTCTGTAACGGGGAGGAAAAAGCCAATTTTTGCCTCTAATACCCTTCTTCAATGTCAACTTACCCAAAATTTAACAAGGAAGAAAGCTTCTGGTGGTCCTTTATCGTAGAGTTCTTTTAAGCCACCCTTCTTCTCTGGGAATTTGTCGTATATCTGCCTCACATCGACAGCTTCAAGTAACGGGTCTGAGTAGCTAACGTTGGAACCAAGGTGGACGAACAAGTGTTTGTTATACTGTTGGATGCGGGGAAGAAAATCAAGGATGGATCGTTGAAATATGTGCAAGTAATATTGGATTAATATTATAACATTGGATGTACAGAAGTTGTACAAATCATGCTGGTTTTGGATTGACATCATCCAGACAAAAATTAAGGACAACATCAGCTTAACCCTATCGGCACTACCGGCCAAGTTACCGGCCTCTAAAAACTACTTTGATTGGTTACAATGAGGACTATATCATATATTTAGCCAATCAGAGATATGATAAGAATAGTCAGTAGGGCTGACAGGGAATAAAGTAAAAGTACCAAGAGATCTAAAAGCTTTATTTTGATTGGTTACTGAGATGATTATATCATGTAATTAACAAATCAGTAGCTCCGTAAGAAAGACAGCAGTGCCCATGGGGTTAAACGGATTATCAGTGACTTGCAAAACAAGAACACACTAAAATTCATCAAAATTCAGATTTTTGCATTTTGGAACAAGCAACGATGTGCTACTGAAGTGGACAATTGGCAAACATGAAAGCTATCTGATAAAGATTAAATCACACATCAAAATGAAGATAGAATGTTTGTAATTTTATAAGGACAAAAAAGTGTTTGTTTGCCCATAACAGACAAAAATTTGAAGTGTTGGTACATGTAGGTTGATCCCTTTTATTTTTCCCCATGAGCACTTCCACTACCCCATTTTCGCATGGAAAGTGAAACCACATCTTACAGCATAAAGCTATTCTTACAGCATAAAGCAATTGAGCACCTGATGATGTGGTGTTTTGATTGTATTTTTAGTTACTGTACACCCAAAATATTTCTTAGAAATTATTATTACACTTTTGGGATGAAACCTGCAAAAATTATGCAATTTTATGAGTTTCAAAAAAAAAAAAAGTGACCTGAGATTTTTGTGTTTTTGAGTCGGTCGCAAAGGGCAAACAAACACTTTTTTGGTATAACATTGTTTCTTCTTATCGCACAAGCAAAGGACATAAAATTTGTATTTGGTGTGCTACGGACCTAGCAGCAGATATCGAGGATAGCAAATTATGTAAACAATCAGAGCGGATTATTTACATGTTTTACGCAACTAGACATGATTTTGATGTGATCAAATTGGCATATATAAATAATTGATCATTTGAAGCAGTTAGATGAAATATTTTGCCCAGAAAATCTCTGAAGAAGCCTTACAATGTAAATGAAATTATGAATTACATTGAGATGCAAACTTGATAATCTTATTTACAAACCAGTGTGTGTATGTGCAATGACTGGAAATATACACTGTATCTAAAAATGAATTAATTTCACATAAATTGATTTCATGAACAATTTTTTTCTGAACAATTCCAATGGCAGTTTGAGTCAGACCAAAAGAAAATATGAAATTAAACAAATATTTTCTTTTCGGGTAGGGAAAAGACCAACGCATTCCAACTTCCCATTGTCACTCATCATATATTGTATCTACATACATGTGTTGCTGGCTCAAAATATTCCTTATTACAAATTTACAAAGCCTGATTTCCAAGTGTTATGAAATATTCATATTCCGTTGTTTTTATACAAGAAATGGACCGTTCAATGCAAACAAAGGAAAGAACTTGAAAAAACCTAGACAGTTACACAAAACTGATTAGTTTCAATCCAATTGTCGCCATGGCAACAAAAACTCACATTATCAGCATCCCTCTGTTGTTCTAGGAATGCTTGGAACTCCACTAGTCTTAGTTTCTGTGTACCGATAGACCTCCCTTCCCATGCTGGGGGTGCCCCCGGAGGACCTGCCGCACTGCCATACGTTTCCGCTACTGTTGTGCCGCCTGGGTATTGTGCTACGGCCGTTGCCGCAAATGGTTTAACACTACTTGAAAAAGGAAAAACAAAATACGCACATGACAGCGGCAGGATTATGACTTACATGTACCATATTCATTCCATTAACCGCCCAGGGTGCTTAATAACGTCATTTTGGGTGGGCACTTATTTTTGACATTGTTTACCTAATTGCAAACGTAAAAACTGGCCCAAAATATTGATTTTAATTGTATAGATGGTTCCATGTTTATGTGCAGTTGATTCCTGTACATAATGATGGGAGATCATGTACATGTAGTAAAGTCGCTGGTTGGGCGCTTATACGGTCATGGGCGGTTAATGGAACAAATATGGTACATGTATGTAGGTAATTTCATTTTTGTACAGTTTGACCATGCCAAAGTGACACTTGTCCAGGGTTATGAAAAAATAAACAAACACTCAAACAAACAAACACTGCTTGATCTGACTTTTTAATAAGAACCAGTGCAAAAAGTGATAGATATCATATTAAGCTTTCGATGTTCTGAGGGGGAACAATCAAACAAGGTGGTCTGAAAATCAAAGTGTTATTTTTTTAGGATGGGATTTATCCCAAAATATGCCTGAAATTGCACGTACTGATTGATGAGAGATGATTATTGATGATCATAATTATGAGTTTGTGCAGCACATTTATGTATAAATAAAAAAAATTCTGGATTAAAAAAAACACCCAAATGTGTTACAAGAACGAAATATGCAAGGCCTACACCACACAGATCTGGTTTATTACTGCCTAATCGGACTGTAACAAATGAACAGTATCACCCTAAATGTAACACCCTAATTGTGTCAAGTAAACATGTTTTTTTAAAGGTTAAAGAGCTCTATATCTGACTGCGCTTTAAATAACATGATTCACACGGGGCATGCATTTGTTGCTTTAGGCTCGGATTACTGCTAGCCACATAAAATAATGTTACTGTTTTCTATAAGGGCCCGTATAAAGTAAGTACGGTTTTCTTGCCATGCACTGTACAAATATCAGAGAACTGGTTGAAAAGCAAATTTGGTCGGAGAAAAAAAATGGCAAGACTACCAGAATCCTCACCTGCAAAGCTCTACAACCTGTTAAAAAGACCCACTGAAAAATATTTTGATTCAAATGATCAACACTGACTTGAAACAAGTGAATCTTGAAATCTGATCAAATCATGCACTCTGATCATCAAAACTCATTGATACAGCAAGTGTCTAGCAAAGTCGATTATGATTTGATTGAGGGCGTTTGCGCCGAGCTGGCCAAAGGCGAAACAGTGTTAGAAGAAAAAGCATGTAAAATGCATATTACATTCTACTGGACTATACTCTGTGACATGAGACATGTAGAATGCATCCATACATTCAACATCCAAAATGACAAACTGGTTGTGTGACAATTTGTAAAAGGCTTTGCGATAATTATCTGTTCCCCAGGGTGGTCAATTTCGAAATGGAAGGCCAAAAATTTGCTTGCCCCTCCACCCTCTGCCTTTTTTTTATTTAAAAGGTAGGCCCTACTCAGGCCTAAGATTGTGTCTTTGAAAAAATATCTGTTTTTGGAGAACGGAGGGTCTGAACAGCTAAAAATATCTGAAATTATTTAAACCATACATACTTTTGTACACAAGTTGGGAAAAAAAATCTGGAAACATATTAAAATCTTGTCTCTCACACCCCTGGCCCAACCTCCATAGTGGGCCAAATCTCTTGCCAACCCCTTTTGACTCACCAAAAATCTCCTGTCCCCCTTTCGACCTGCCGTAAATTGATTTCTCCCCCCTTTTGCCCTGCCAAAACTGATCCCCACCCCTCTATCCCTGGGGACAGATTAATTATTTATTGCACAGCCCAGATACAATTTCATCTTCCAATTTGACATTGCTCAGTTATTTAGTTGATTTGGATTTCGTCCTTCACTTACTCTTGTGAGGTTCCTGGTTGTGGAAGGCCTGGTTGCCACAGCTGCTGCAGGAATAAAAAGAATAAAAAACATTCAAAAACTAAACATGGATACAACTGGGTTAATTCATACACAAGGAGTATTTGATCTCACTATGCAATAATCCAGCTATGCAATACAATATGTTGTTAAAGCATAGCCTAGCTTAACCTTTGAGATTAAGGATACAAGTCAAACTGACTTCAAAAAGTGTGTTAAGCATTGCACAAAATACACAATACACTAATACCATAATGGATGCGGTTGTGTCTGCCCACACATCAAAAGTAACATCATCGCAGAAATATGAAAGCTAAATTTATATTTTGGATTAAATCAAATTTGTGATGATACTTGCTCTAAATAAATAGTAAATACTACTACTAAATGTTAGACTTGATAAATAAATGTTAGACTTGATAACCTGATTATCAGAGTCCTTTTAATGTCAACAGTTACTTAGCTTGGATATGAGTGACCATGATACAAATGGTAATGTATACCAAGACAAGATCATGTCCTTTCACTTCCAACAATTTACAGCCTCATTAAGGTTATTTTGGAGATGGAGATGGGTGGAGAAGGAAGGGGAGAGAGGCAGGTCCATAGGATCATCAAAAACGAATATCCTTAACCTGGTAATCACATTGAAACTTCATACCACATTCAAGTAGTGCACATAACCAGTAATCCCCAATTTGAGCCCAGGACCATCAGGTTCCTACTCTATTGTTCTACCACCAAAGCCGAATCTGCCAAGGAAGAGCAGATGATTCTTTTCCTTTGGGTGTCATTTACCCTAGCAAAGGCTTCACATTTCATAAAAGCTTGTCTTTAGCTGTCAGCTTTATTTTTAAACTCCTAGCACAATACCCTAATTTTGTTTATTGCTCGCTATCAATATCAGCAATCCAACACCACATTTATATTGAGTCTGAAAGTAATCCATCCCAGTTTCATAACTCTTTTTTATTTTGATTGCAACCCATCGCTGATATTTACATTGCTCACCCACCAAAGTGGGATAAACTATTGAAATTAAATGTCAAGTGGGTGCAAACACACAATAATAGGAATTATTCCAATATATGACAAGTATTTTTCTATAGTTTGTCTTAAATGAAAGCTGAGTGATGCCAGTCGAAAGAGCCTAGTCATTGCACACCTGTAATCCATTATTTGTTTTTATACCAAAGAAATACCAGAAATATCCAAAGAAAGTTTTGTAAAATATTGTGCGAACAAGCAGATTACATAACCTGGGGTCAATTTCACTCAAATTTTCTTTGTAACTCTAGCAACCGTTCGTAAAGTTACAAATACCAATTACCCAATACTACATGTAACTTTACAAAGGGTCCCTGTACTAAATCCCTATTTACTTACTTACCGTTTGTAAGTTTAGTGAAATGAAACTTACAATTCGTCATAAGTTAAGAACAATTTCTAGACTTACGAAGCTTTGTAAAGTTGAGTGAAATGGGACCCTGAATGTTGTTACAATTTTAAAGCTTTTAAAACTCAATTTTACTTGATTATACATAGACTCTGCATTAGGTTCAGGTCTGCCTGGAATTTTTCTTTTAATTTCCTAAGAAGCTAAATTAAACCAAATTTAAAGAAAAACATCAGAACCACACAACATTTTATTACACGTACCATTCATTCTATTAAGCACCCTCGCATGGCACTAAAAGTAAGTCAATTTATATAATTATGATTATTTTTTACATTTAACGGACAGGGGATGCCAGTTTTAGCCACCAGTTTTGACATTTTTTTGGCTGAAAAAAACCACACCATGCATTGTGTATATAGTTAACATAAAAGAACTTTTTACATACAAGGCTGACAGGCGATTAATTGCACATGAATCACATTTAAAAAGTTGGAAAGTCACTGGGCGGGCACTTATTTGGGCATGGGCGTCTAGTAGAATAAAATATGTTATGAGTTTCATTGAGATCTCCTTCAAATGCCAACATTTCCCTGCAAGGTGTTTGCCAGTTTCCACATTTTTTCCAGGTCTGATTAATCAAGATGTAGACATTGGAGATACACTATTTCCCATGACATATATCCAAAATCTACCACTTAAGAATCTGTCGTGCCATATTGATTCTTAAAAAAATTGCATTATGTACTGTGAATTGGTGATAATAAGGACCAACAATCTCTCATTTATTATCCTTACTCGTATTAATAACGATACGTCACCTCTGTACTCACCGAGGCACCTGAATAAGGCGGTCTGAGAGGTGCCGTGGCTCCTGGCATGCCGAGTCCCAACCCCATCGCCATAGCAGCTTTGTTGTGGATGGCAGTGGCTGAGACAATCTGTGCTGATGACATGGCAGCCATACTCTGTAATGCCTTGTCCTTGGTCGACTGGTCTTGCTGTAATAGTAAAAATTATAAAGACTTGAAATGATTGTACAAAAACGTTCACCATTTTCAAGATCACTACAAGCGCTAAATCCACAATGCCTTGACAAACTTTGGATAAAGCTGAAAAGAAGACTTGCACTAGAACAGAAAGTCACAAAGTTTTAAGACCGTACATACAAGATCCACTATTTGCATAAAAATATGCATTTCTGTGAAAGTCACCTTACATGATATACCATATTCTAGGGTTGCTAAGAACTTATATGCGATTTTGAAAGCCAAAAAACGCACCCCGATTTTCCAAAAAACGCAAAAATCCGCAATTTCCGCACCAAAAACGCAAAATCTAAAAAAAATTCTCTTTTTGTGATTTTAAATTTGTTCTCGCAGATTTGTTTCCAAACTTACAAAAAACGTATTTGGAGCCAAAATACGCAAATTGCACCGCCAATAACGAACCCAATTGCGTATTCTTGGCAGCCCTACCATATTTAGGTAATTCAGTTGTATTCGCGGATCGCAGGGTCATCTCAAAATGAGGTTCTACCCGCAAAGTGCATACTGTGTGTCCTTAAGCCTGCCAAACACATGCTTTAATTACCGCGTTACAAAAAGCCTTCTGACGCGCTGCTAGAAAAGAGTGAGAAACAAAAATGCACATAAGGGGCACTTAGTTATCACTCAAATAATTCTGTAAGGCACTAATTTGGGAAGGGGCACTAATAAGGTTGACTGAGATCATTTAAAACAACATTGTTACAGTTAATTTATTTAGGTCTTGTGGCATTGACACCAAATGATATTACCCCAATCAAGCTAAATAAGGACAATGTCACATTAAGTTCATTTTAAATTGAAATGTTTTAAAGCAACATGCAGATATCCGTCACTACTAAATCATAATTTTGTCCTATATTGTCAGCAAAAAAACCACACTGCATTATCTTTATGTAGTAACTCCCCCAAGAATAAATGCAACTTCTTTTGACAGTACAGTGGAAAAACTAACAACAGATCCATGGCCAAGGAGGATCTAAAATACAGTCATGCCCGAATCATACCATTTTCATGACCATACTAAGCAATTGCAAGGATCATGGTGGGTTTTTGTGGCGTTACTTACATCACTTATCGAAAAGCGTTTGCCAATATCTGCTCGATAAGTCGCTATCATGTCCTAGCGTCAAATCGAAACCAGCTGAACACTGGTAGCGATTGTTCACCAGCGATTTTATTTTAATCGCATGCTGCATTTGCTGAGTATGATATGGGCATCATGTAGAACAAATTAAATTAAAATAACCACATTCTCAACCCTGAAATTGATCAATTAATTGTGTTAATTTCAGAATTGTACTGCATTTAACAGTATTGGAGAACAGTTTTTGTGATAGAATTGGTTCTGGGTTAGGACAAGTCCTGGGGTAGGGTAGGGTTGAGGGACTGTGTTAGGGTTAAAGAAAGGGCATTCCAAAGAGCTTTTTCCATTTGGTTTATAAAGTATGTTTGGATCTTTATCTATGCCCGTGGAACGGTGGCATAGATATTGTATTTGTTCTGTTTAGTCTTCTCCTTATCTATGCCCGTGTTAACGGGGCATAGATATTGTATTTGTTGTGTTTAGTCTTCGGCTTCTCCTTATCTATGCCCGTGTAACGAGGCATAGATATTGTATTGTTGTGTTTAGTCTTGACTTCTCCTTCTCCTTCGCCTTCTCCTTCTCCTTCTTCTCAAGATCAGTCCTTTGCACCCCTCTAGCTCAGGAACTAAAGTAGCCCCTGGGCCCATACTTGGTACAATGATGGCCCATGACCTCTAGATACATCCTAGGGTACCCCCGACCCCAAAGGTCAAAGGTCATGGGCTACAGGGGGCAATATGTGTAAAATTTCAAACAGCTCTAGCTCAACTACTAGAGCGCCCTCAGGGTTCATACTTGGTACAATGATGGCCTATGACCCTAGAAGTATGCTATGCTACGCAACCCCAGAGGTCAAAGTTCATATGCTTTAAAAAGCAAAATAGGTACGACCGGTTCACACAGTGTATCGCAATAGGCAGCATCTTGGTAGCTACCTGTATTTGCAATGATAACTTGGCCTGAATAAATGCGTCAAGGAAATTGATCACAAAAATTCCCTTAAAAGGGAATGTGTAGGCTTTGATATTAGTGCCTTGGACCACCTCAAAAGGTTGTCATTGTGGGACATGGCGTATGGTTGGTTAATGGGTGTTAGGAGGGTTAAGGGTTGTCACGGTTTGTAAGGGGTGACCAAGGGGTGGTCACCAGTTTTTATAGATTTGGCGCTTTTTATTTTAAGTGCTATGAGGATGATACTTATATCAATTAAAGCTTATAAAAGGGCTTCCACACAATGGTTACCAACTTTTGGATTTGGCGCCCAATTGGGCGCTTTTTTTTATTTTAGGTGCTATGAGGATGATACTTATATCAATTACAGGGGTATAAGGTTTATAACAAGGGCTTTCACATGATGGTCACTAACTTTTGCATTTGGCGCCCAATTGGGCGGTTTTTTATTTTAGGTGCTATGATAATGATACTTATATCATTTAAAGCGGAAAACGCGGGCATAGATATTCGTGTTTGGTCAAACACAACTGTGGTTTCTAGTTCTCCTTCTTCTCCTTCTCAAGATCAGTCCTTTGCACCCCTCTAGCTCAGGAACTAAAGTAGCCCCTGGGCCCATACTTGGTACAATGATGGCCCATGACCCCTAGATACATCCTAGGGTACCCCGACCCCAAAGGTCAAAGGTCATGGGCTACAGGGGGCAATATGTGTAAAATTTCAAACAGCTCTAGCTCAACTACTATAAGCGCCTCAGGGTTCATACTTGGTACAATGATGGCCTATGACCCTAGAAGTATGCTATGCTAGCCGCAACCCCAGAGGTCAAAGTTCATATGCTTTAAAAAGCAAAATAGGTACGACCGGTTAACACAGTGTATCATAATAGGTAGCATTTTGGTAGCTACCTGTATTTGCAATGATGAAGGCTTCAAATATACGTCAAGACGTACAATGGGGTTAAGAGGTTAACCGCTTAAAGGGACACAAGTTTTTGGGAGTTTTGGGATTAAAGGGGTATTCTCCAGTCTGGTGGTGTTTCAGAGAGAGTGAGGGTCTGATGGAGTATAAGAGAGAGTGAATGCTTGGTGGGGTATTAGAGAGAGTTTGGGCCAGCCTGGTGGTGTTTTAGAGCGAGTGAGTGTCTGGTGGATTATAAGAGAGAGTGAGGGTCTGGTGAGGTATTAGAGAGAGTGTGCGCCAATCTGGGGGTGTTTTAGAGCTAGTGAGTGTCTGGTGGAGTATAAGAGCGAGTGATGGCTGGGTGGGGTATTAGAGAGAGTTGGGGTCAGCCTGGTGGTGTTTTAGAGCGAGTGAGTGTCTGGTGGAGTATAAGAGAGAGTGAAGGCTTGGTGGGGTATTAGAGAGAGTATGGGTCAGCCTGTTGGTGTTTTAGAGCGAGTGAGTGTCTGGTGGAGTATAAGAGAGAGTGAAGGCTTGGTGGGGTATTAGAGAGAGTATGGGTCAGCCTGTTGGTGTTTTAGAGCGAGTGAGTGTCTGGTGGAGTATAAGAGAGAGTGATGGCTGGGTGGGGTATTAGAGAGAGTTTGGGTCAGCCTGGTGGTGTTTTAGAGCGAGTGAGTGTCTGGTGGCGTATAAGAGAGAGTGAGGGTCTTGTAGGGTATTAGAAAGAGTGTGTGCCAGTCTGGTGGTGTTTTAGAGCTAGTGAGTGTCTGGTGGAGTATAAGAGAGAGTGATGGCTTGGTGGGGTATTAGAGAGAGTTTGGGTCAGCCTGGTGGTGTTTTAGAGCGAGTGAGTGTCTGGTGGCGTATAAGAGAGAGGGTCTGGTGGTGTATTAGAGAGAATGTGGTCCTGTCTGGTGGTGTTTTAGAGAGATTGATGGTCTGATGAGGTATAAGAGAGAGTGAAGGCTTGGTAGGGTATTAGAGAGAGTATGGGTCAGCCTGGTGGTGTTTTAGAGAGAATGAGTGTATAGTGGAGTATAAGAGAGAGTGAAGGCTTAGTGGGGTATTAGAGAGAGTATGGGTCAGCCTGTTGGTGTTTTAGAGCGTGTGAGTGTCTGGTGGAGTATAAGAGAGAGTGGGGGTCTGGTGGGGTATTAGAGAGAGTGTGGTCCAGTCTGGTGGTGTTTTAGAGCGAGTGAGTGTCTGGTGGAGTATAAGAGAGTGATGGTCTGGTGGGGTGTTAGAGAGAGTGTGGGCCACGGGCATAGATATTCGTGTTTGGTCAAACACAACTGTGGTTTCTAGTTCTCCTTCTTCTTCTCAAGATCACTTTTTGCACTCCTCTAGCTCAAGAACCAAAGTAGCCTCGGGGCCCAAACTTGGTATAGTGATGGCCTGTGACCCCTAGCATCATCCTAGGGTACCTCGACCCCAGAGGTCAAAGGTCGTGGGCTACAGGGGGCAATGTGTAAAATTTCAAGCGGCTCTAGCTCAAGAACTATAGCGCCCTCAGGGTTCATACTTAGTATAATGATGGCCCATGACCCCTAGATGTAACTTAATGTAGCCTCGACCCCAGAGGTCAAAGGTCACAGGCTACAGGGGGCAATATGGGAAAATCTCAAAAACCGCCGTAGCACAAGAACTAAAGCGCCCTCAGGGTTCATGCTTGGTACAATGATGACCCATGACCCTTAGATATTTCCTGCGGTAACATCGACCCCAGAGGTCAAAGGCCATGGGCTACAGTGAGCAATATGTGTAAAATTTCAAACAGCTGTAGCTCAAGAACTACAGCGCCCTCAGGGTTCACATTTGGTACAATGATGACCCATGACCCTTGATGTATTCTATATTAGCCGCATCCCCCAGAGGTCAAAGTCTAAAGACTTTAAAAAGCAAAATTGGTAAGACATATTAACACAGTGTAGCGCAATAGGTAGTATTTTGTTAGCTACCTGTGTTTGCAATGATAACGGTCTGAATCGTACGTCAAGAAAACTGATCACTTGACAAAAACTCCCTTAAAAGGGAATATGTAGGCATTTTGATTTTGATTCCTTGGACCACTTCAAAAGGTTTTCATAATGGGACAAGGGGGGTGCTTGGTTAAGGGGTGGGGTCACGGGCATAGATATTCGTGTTTGGTCAAACACAAGTGGTTTCTAGTTTTTAACTGTTGTACATAGGTACTTAAAAATCTTGTCACAGCAAAATGGTCAATAAAATGTTCAATGATTATGGAATGGGGAACCCTCAAAAACTGTTTATTTCACCATGAACTTTAAAGACACAAAACAGTTTATACAAAAAGCTAGTTTTCTCTTTAAATTAATTCTGCAAAGTTCCGTTCCGTTTTGCTGCACTACAATATGGATGACTCGGCAAAGTTCTTGAGTAGTATTAGCTCCGCATACTAGTCTGCAAAGGTTTTACCTCTTAAGTGATTCTTTGAATCTAGCATCCAAATATTGTGGCTTTCTTTCAATGTATTGCAGTAAATTTACAAATGTAGCTCAAAAATGAAGACTTTTTAAGCAGTGCTCTATTTTTTATATGTGACACGATCTGGTCAATGGGGGCCAAAGGAGGCATTTTTGAAAATTGAGTTACTGTAATTATTACATTATACATACAATAGGCCATCATGTACTGAAAACACCGAAGGTCTAGGACACTTAGTTCTAAAGTTATGAAGTTTTTTGATGTCTATTTTCTTATGTATTTTAATGTTTTTTTACTCCATATTTTTGTTCTTATCTCAGTTTCAAATTTGCCGCCTTTGGCCCCATGGACCAGATCGTGTCACATACTGATTCTAATTTTAATTGTGTAAAGCAGTGCTAAGTCAGATCTCTGATCTTGGCTTCCCTCTTCTGTCTGAAATAAAACGGACCATGAAAAGGTCTTTTTTATATTTCAGTCCATTTTCTATTGATCAGATGTTCAAGCATAATTTATATGTAAATGATTTATCATTTTATAAAATATACAGCCAATTGATCAAAATACCAAAATTTGTGAAATAATCAACCATTTTTCATACTAATGTGAATTTTCAACAAATTTAAACCAAAAAATGTTTAGACCCACAAAACATTACACTAAAAATCTGGTTCCTCTTTCATGTAATTTTACACAAAATTAGAGTTAGGATTAGGATTGGCATTAGCTTACAAAATAATTACATGAAAGATCAACCAAAAATCTTCTGAATTAAAGGTGGTCACTTTTTTTTATTGTGTTTTGTATGTCACATTGAGGTCTGTACCAAAACAATTTAATTCCCAAATTTTAAGATAAATTGCACTAGCCATTTTGATGTTAGAGGTAAAAACGTGTTTTACAATGGCCGATAGAACGATATGTGTGGTATATTGGGGATGAGGCTATCACTTTTTCCTCATAACATCTGAACAGAATATTATTTAGTCCTAAAATTTCACTGGGATTATGAGAAAAATATGATCTTCATCTGATGCCAAAATCTCCATTTTGATAAGAAAAAGTGGGGGTGGGGGTGGGGGGGATGAGGTTGTCAATCAGGTCACCCATCTTTAAATAATGATTAGGTTCCGTTTCACAACACCTGAATACCCCTCCATCTAGAGCCTGATCTGGTTGATGTTTGAACGGTACAAATAATTTACTTGAGACCTGTTTTGATTTAAATTGAAAATCAACGCTGCGTAATTGCTTGAATTCAAATACCGCCCTGTCTTAATTGAACTCAAGGGGTTTAATGCAACACTTCACATAATACGACTTTCTTTTACCAAGACATTCAGGGTTAAAATCATTACTGTATCATCAACCATCTCTTTTTTACTTTCCTTCTTTCACTTTTTAAAGGTGGGTAACCTGATTGACAATCTCATCCCCCCACTTCACCTCATCAAAATGCTGATTTTAGTATCAGATGAAAGCTCATATTTTTCTCATAAACATATTGAAATTTGGCGTTCCAAATCGGCATATTTCCGAAGATATCATCAAAAAACTGCCTAATTAGTCTCAAATATGGTATACCATATTTGAGACTAATTAAGCAGTTTTTTTTATGTTTTTTTCGTTAATACACTGAGTTGGAACTTCTATTTTCAATATGTTTATGAGAAAAATAGGCCTTTCACTTGAAATCAATATATTACATGATCATGATGATTATCATTAATAAAAACACTGTAGACTACCAATATCACGCTGTATAAATATCGGGTAATTCCATTAGGAATTAGTCACATTTACAAAAAACATTTACATGTTCTTTTTGCATGAGTGCTTGAAAGGGATGACATTTCATGTTATACATAAGTTTTAAAGAATTTGATTTTCCAAATATATCAGGTCACCTTCCTTTAAGTCTTTACACAGCTTATGGCCTAAAAATAAGCCAAGTTCTTTAATAATCTGTTAAATTATCGATTAACTGTTTTGAAGAGTTTTCAACATATTTCTTAATGGCAAAAAATGTCCCAAGGATCCTCAACGGCTCCTTTCCATTCAATTACAATTACAATTTAGACTTACAATTTAGTGTAAGCTAGCTTTTAAATCAATAAATGTTATCGTCTTAAGCATCCTTCATAGCTTTACTTTCAAATGCAGATTTTGAAAATAAATATTTAATTCTCTTTTTACATGGAATATCTGTGTCTTTGCTTAACATCATTTTTTTAAATCAATAATACTTCATCTGCTTTCTGTAAGAGGTTTTTTATCTTGATAATTTTAGTTCGACACCATTATGGTGTTTCTGAAAGATTTGTACTGGAGCTAGTTTGGGTTCCTTTGCTTACTTGCTAAGATAAATATCGAAATTGAAGCTCAGAAACACAAGTTTGTTCGGCTTATACAATGTATAAGGTGGAAAAATAAGACTTGTAACACTGTGTATAGAATGGGATGTGCGCAGTTGGGTGCAATGCTTACGCTAGTTGTGCGATGCGTAAAGCATGACTGGCCCAATCTCTTGTGTGAATTTATGCAAGCGTGATTTGGGACTTTATTGATGCGGGCAGTATAACAAAACCCAAATATTTTCTGCCTTTTAAGCTGAGCAAAATTGCAAATAATGTACTTGTATTTTGAAGGCACGGTAAAAATTGCAAATAATGTAAGATTAAGAACTGAACTAACACAAAAACTCTTTGTTCTTTTCTAATGTTTTCAAGGAAATCTTGGCACTACTTCACCATAAAGTCTCCCCAGTTATCCCTGGGCAAGTTTTAGCTGTTATAAATCCCAGGGGTGGGGACTCGGCACAAATGACTATACAGGGACGTGCCATAAATATGGGTAGCATTTTCAGCCTTTTGGTATATCAATGACCCATTTTTCAAAGCCTATTTTGGTATATGAATGGGTCCTTTTTTCAAAATTTTCTCAATTTTTTTGGAAAATAGCCCAATTTTCCCTTAATCTAGCCAAAATTGTCAAAAGTTTCCCAAAATTGTTAGTCACTGTCAAGAATGAATATTGATTAAATATACTCCAGGATTCTTTAGACAGTTCACAGCAAACTTTTCCTCAACTGGATTGGACCAAAATCAGAGAAGAACTAATCTGAACCTTGTTAGTTCCTTTCCACCACCCATTTACTTGTTTTGTTGACAATTACGATTCTCGGAAAATGAATTAACATCGCAGTGCCATTAGCGTGTCGTTTTTTTTTTTTATGTTTTCCGCTCTGTGGCATAAATTGATTTTGTTTCCCTGGGAGCTGATTGTCTTAATGGCTTTTTAAAAGTGTTAATAGGCCAACTTGTACATTTGTAAACATCAACCCAGACAATTTGAATTACAGCAAAAATGTCATAGATTAATTGATGAGCTGTTTGCAGTTGTTTAATACCAGGATAAATATGTATAGAAAAAGAATTGACTAAGTTTAAATAATTATTATGATTACATGAAAATCATAGCCCCTGGAAAAGACAAAATCTTTGAAAGCTTACTTTTGCATGCATATTTTAAGTGTAACGGAACTGGGTCGGTACCATACATTCATATGTACACTCTTAGATAGCGAGAACCAATTAGAGCAAACGTTAGAAAAATGCAAAGTGTATTAATTGTGTATAATTGCACGGGTGCGGGCTGCGGGCACTCGTTATGCCCATGTAGTGGAGGGGGGGACATAGTAGCAGTGCTTTCGGACATGTTCGTGTCATGTAGGATTGATTAATTCTTCTTGCAGGTTGATTGATGCATTATATTTGCTCGCATTTCTAGCGACAAGTTTGTTTAAAATATTTTTTTTTAATTACAGGATTTTTTTTCTTGTGTATGAAATAGGTCAATAAGTACGTGCTACTTGCTGCTCAAGATTAAAATTGTACAAAATAATACTCTTTCACTTGATGTTGATGTATGAACATCTCAGTATGCGTGCATTATTTTTTATAATTCCACTCCTAACAAGTAATACGCATTTATTAACCTATAAATTATGTTATAAATGAAAAAAGTGATAGCATCATCCCCAATTGTAGTATATACATGTATATATACCAAACACACCGTTCAATGGGCCATTGTGTTTTGGCATATGCGTGCTTTTGCATTTATGTATTTATGCGGACGTAGGTTTGAACTTTGCAGACTCGCGTAATAACAAAAACTGAATAATTCTCACCTAATTACAGAGAAAATGATAAATTTCAAAATATATCTGATTTCGAATTTTGACTTAAAATGCCAGTAATTATCTTTGTTTTGAGTTAGTAATTTCATAAAGCATCAATAATGTTCTTGCTTCATTTCAATTTGATTTTTGTTGTACTTTTACCAAGAAACACTGTGTACACGGGTCAGCTGGATGCTTAGTCAGAATATCGTTTGAAGTTCAAACATGTTTCTTTGTGAGTCCATTGTTTCACTGAACTTGGCCTAAGTATTTTCTGGAGTCTGCAGCAAGCATCCTAATTGCATAACTGTTTCAAAAGTTCTAGCATGTATGTACTTTGGGCTCCTGTAGGTTAACTGGTTAACCATAATACACTTGAACTATAAAAATACACATGAGCTATGTGTACATAGTAAACCAACATGTCAACCTCTGAGCCAATTTCTCTCAAGTTCAATTATCTACAAACATAAATTATACACATGACAAAGACCAGTGTAAAGTCCGGCATTTTGCATGCGTTGTTCACTTGGGACATTTGACGATGCGACAATTTTGCTGCGCAGCCTTTTTCCATGACAAAACAAAGCCATAAACAAAGCTATTTGAATGATTTGAGCGGAAAATCCTGGTAGAGAAACAAATACTGTAAAGATTTGCCTAATGGTGCACATGGCCTCCTTTGACTTTGTCCCTCTGAAAATTCCAAGTAGAATTAAGAGGCCATGCATGCCCTTTTATGCTGGTTTCATAATTTCCTGCCGATTTGAAGACGATTTTACTTCGCTGCGCAGTCGCACCTGAAACGCCACCGGTGACCAGCGGCAAGCCGATATATCGATCACTCCACCACTTTGCCGCCGCGGCAGTGCTCACCGCTGGGAGTCAAGTCAACTTGGAAAGCGGTGCCGCTCTGACGTATGTGAACAAAATACGATTTTGGAGTGGTGCTGAGCGGCAAGAGTGGCTTTCAGAGTCATGCCGCTGCCGCTCAGTGCCACTCCGCTTGCAGACAAGTGCAAGCGTCATGATGCAGCGTCACACCGCTCAGCGGCAAGCGTCAGAAAGTATGAAACCAGCATTACTTTGTGCCTAAAATTCCACTTATAAATGTCAAGGGAGCTCATTATGCAAATCTTTATGGTATGGCTGCAGAAAATTAAAATACAATACAGTGTTTGTCGCAAGGCAAGAAAAAAACCATCCAAAAATGTCTTCCTTTACACTGGCCTTACGGAACCTTCACCATTTAGTTATTTCGTTAGGTACACCCTTCTCACCAACTGATCCAGAAACATCTAGAAACAAAAAAACCTCTTGCATAACTCACTTTGCCAGTTACCTTGAATTGCTTTGTAATCTCTCGTGAAGTTCTCTTTGCGAGCACCTGAATATGGCTCGACACCTGTTTAATACGGAAAAGGATAACGCAAACAAAACAGAAAATGCATGCATGGTAAGACATTTGATTGGGGGGATTTGTTTGGTACTACACAACTGGCAACCCTCACCTTACACATGGCTTGTAGTTCCCTGGCTTTTCTCCTTGCTAACACCTGTATGTGGCTTGAAACCTGTGAGGAGGACCAACCAACAACATCGGGGACATGTTACATTTTTTTCAAAAAAAAAGTCTCCTGCACACCTGGAGGGGAAAGGCTGCCTGATTGCCTTGGGATTTTGTTTTGGAAAGGTATTTCTGGGATAGGTTTAACAGCATTCCTTGAAAGGTGTGCGTGGGGGGGGGGGGCAATGGATAAGCGCAGGAAAAAGTTTACAACTTGAAAAAAAAATGTATGTACTTATTGTAGGGAGAGTGAACAATCTCTACTCCCCTTCCTTTGGGCACGGCGGTCCCAGATGAATAACCATTTCTTTTAAGTCTTTCTACAATGTATAGTAAGAATTATAGAACAGGTCCAGGGGTATTTGGTACGTGCAAAAAAACTGACAAGAATTGCAATGTTTCATTATGGAAGTAATTATGCTGAACACCAATATTTGCATTCATACCATTAATGTACGGTATAGAAAGGTTTTTTTTTCAAATAAGCACTTTTATTTATCACAGATCTCATAAGTGCAGCATTAACTAAAATGTGTGTACGTTATCTCACATAAATTAACCTGCTTGACTGCATTAACTTCCCAGGATAAAATCTCAACTGAAGGTGGAATGCATTTAAGCCTTCTGTGGGTCAGTTAAATGTCAGTCTTGCATTAAGAAGATCCAGTGAAGTATATGAGTAACTTTGTTCTCTAAACAAAATTGGGAGGGAGGGTCTGTTTGTATACTATGACAATTAACACATGCAAAAAAACACAGTTATTTTGTTCAGGGGAGACGGGTTAAAAACAAAGCATTCCTATTTTAGTATCAAATCACTTTGGTAACAGGCAACACAATTTGGTAAAAAAATCAGACATGATATGCAATAAAATAAAATAGTCATGCAACAAAAATATTATGATCAGGCAAAATGTGCAATTCAAAACCAAAAAGGGGGAGGGGGAACCACAAAAAACAAACAAAAACAAAAAATAAAAATAACAGGCAATGAGGTAGGTTGGTGAACAAGCCGAAGGATCAGTCACACAAACATGACCAATCTCTCTGTGTAATGGTCAAGCTACGAACACAATGTTAGCTCGGAGATTTGATTTGAGGATGGACCCACACAAATCGGACCTTTTGCGCGTGTGGATTTCCTTTGGTTATTAAAGAAAATAACAGAAACACAAATTGAGTAATGGTTCAAATTACAAACTACAACGAGTCCACTTAGTCTCACGTTCGGTGGTAAACATTCAGCAACCTCCATTTACTGATCAATGGAAACAAACCAAATAAGTTTGGATACCGAGGGCTCGGTACAACACTGAATATCAACATTAGCTCACCTAGCTGGGTAATGCTCTGTATAAATGCAATCATGCTTATAGAATAATATTACCCAGTGGAGCTAATTAAAGGAAGTCTCCGACAATCACAACATTAGTTCTTGTATGTAAGAAAAATAATTATCAACACGAATTATGTTGTTTTACTTAAAACTCATAGTGACCATAAAAAATAATAAAAACATCTGTCTCTCAACACGCGATATTCATAATTCCTGCGCGCCGAAATTGTCGAGTGCAATGACGTCCAAGCCGGGCGTCCAAGTAATACAATGAAGGCTGATGACAATTGAGCACTTGGACAATTTTGGCGCAGGAATTTTGAATATCGCGTCGTTGAGAGTCGACTATTTTATTTGTTTAAATATGGTCAATATGAGTTTGTTTTATTTTTAAAACCATGTGATTCATGCTTGATAATTATTTTTCTAACATATTAGGCATAATGTTATGATTGCCGGAGACCCCCTTTCTAAAATCAAGATACAGTGTTGCACTGAGCCCTCTGTACTGTAGCAGCATACCGCAAAGTACTTTGCACTAATTTCCGTGTACATTCAAATGCAGGTTGCTGAACGGATTCACTAGCATGAGAGTGTTACTTTTGAGGGGCAGCTAGGGAAACAAACCATGCATGCGGTGCAATAAAAAGGGTTACACAATAAACTGCATAATGGTGTTTTCAAAATCTCATCTTAATATCAAAAGATATTTTATTATTAAAGCCCATGAAAACTTTTAACCTTGACCAAAACTTTTGAGCTGACCAGAAACTAAAGTTGACCAGAAACTAAAGTTGACCAAAACTTGTTGCTATTAAGTAAAAGCTGCCAAAAGTTACGAAGCAGCCAAGCTGGACCAACGCTTCTAAGTATATGTTTGACTTGTAAATTATGGAACTCTGAAATTTTGTTAATGAGTTGAGAGGAGAACTACAGTGCGTCTCCTCTTAAGTTGGGAGTATTGCCATGTTGGATTACATTTACGTGGCGGTTGTGTCACAGACAAATCGCCACTGGATTAGGTTACCGCACGCAATTCAAAGTGCTGCAAAAATCCAACATGGCGTTACTCTCAATTTGAGACGAAACAGACTATATTACTGTAACTTGCATTGATCTTATGGGCTTTTTAGTAAAAAATGTTTTTATGTCCATTTACAGTTGAAAATAAATAAAAACTAGAATCATCATATTGACAAGCATTTTTAAAGTACAATTTCTGAGAAGTAGACAGTCATTATTTGTTTTAATATTATAGCCCTATAAATATAATCCCTGATGAGATTTTTAAAAACACCATTAAAACAAATTCTTTAAAGTTTAAAAACAAACATCAAAATTCAAATGATAATAACAATTATAAACATGCACTTGGGTAAAATATGAAAACTAAAGTAAAACTCAACAAATGATAAAATCACACAAATTTGATAAAAGAAAACTGCAGCAGACAAAATGCAACATTTACATAATATGCACGCATCAGAAACTCATAAAACATTGTATATTCATGCAATATTGTATGGGCCACTCTTCCCTTCAGTAAGCCCTCCTAAGTAGATTATATAGACGTTTTTCTCTCATATACACAGTCTTGTGTTTTTTTTCCACAATTAATGCTATTCACCCTTGGGTGATTTTCAATCTTTTCAACTACTTCACAGACTTTTCACGATTGAATCTTAAAAACAAGTGGTACTTTTGTTCTTCAAACATTTATTTGCAGTTTATTTCAATTACGTTCCATATTTTGTTTAAAATTATTTTTAACTGATACAGTCTGATACTGCAGGCCAACTACATTTGTTTTTCATTAAAATGATTCAATCATACAAAACAAGGAGTACGGTAGTAGTTTAAGTTATCTAAGATCATCCATCTTTTATCTCCATTTTTTAACATTATAATAATCCATAATCAACGGCTCATCTCAGTTTGACCTAGTTTACCTGTTTTCTGGTCCTGGTTTTACCCGTTCTCAATTTTATGTACCGTGCTATGAGTTCATTTAGACCTGCAATGACAAAATAGACATGAAAAAAATCAGCATGAATTACTTAAAAACAAACATTTCACTACATTAAATGCCATTTTCAATGTTGATCATGCAAAAACAATACTTATATTATCTAAATCATGTGACAGGTATTCATAAATGGGGACAGATTTCTTTGGAAATCCAAAGAAAAGAAATTATAAACTAAAACATGAACTGGGTTATAGTCGGTAGAATTTATAGAAATCAACCACAAATTATACATTGTACATGAGTGAGATGCATCTCCCCTTTTTCAGCCAATAAACACTTGGCCAAAATAGTTTGAAATTTGATTTAAAATGCAAACAACTTGAAATATATGTTGCCTTTTATTTTTTTAATACAAAAATAGACAGAGCACTTGACACAATTATAATCTGTTTTTTTTTTATAATCATAATAATTAAAAATATTCTGCAATCTGCATGTAATATTTCCAAAATTACAATGCTTGTATGATTGATTCAATCACTTTTTGCGATTCAATGCATGGTAATTGTTTTCATCACATGGCCAGAGACACATCCATCTTTAATTAACTGAATATTGCAAATTAAATTTTTAAATATAGGCCTACTTCAATGAATGAATCAAGTAGTCATAGAAAATCACCTATTTTGACAAAAACAGGCAATGTAAAATGTAAGACGTCAACACCCTGCATGATCAGTGGTGTCAATCTGTCTTGAAAAGTGGTGGGAGGATTGAGACTATTGCCCTGAAATGGGCTAATAAAAGTGGCTAATTTTCCAAAAAAGTTCCCGATTGAAACCCATGTGCATCACACTGTTTTGGAATATACAAAATATCAGAAATACCATCAAGTATTGGTTACTTGAAGTATGCAAGGCTTTCCTTGGCTGTATGCAAGACTAAGAACAGAAAATGTTTAACAATGTAAATATTATCCTGATAAAGCAACCTAAAAACACAAGAAGGCAGACTATTATAATAGAATAGAGAATTTGTAGCACAATTAATTTAAATGTCAAGACTCTTCTTTTGCTTGTTCTTTATGTTTTGTTTTTTTAATTTTGTGTGATTAAAACAAACAGTGATTGAAGGAAAAATCTCTTAAAACCCATGTAAAATTTTACAATTCATACATTGAATAACAAATGAAAATTAAATTATGGCCACAATGTCATCAAATTTTCCTCTTCAAAACTCAATTGAGTAGAAGAAAGTATAAACCAAGATCAAAATAATTCAAATAATGGCTCTGCACTTTCCTTGCCCCACTCAAACCCAACATTAGATCTCAAATTTGATTTTCCTAATAGCATCATCTCATCCAAAAACTGCGCTTCACCTTTTTACACGGTTCTTATCCCATTAAAACACATCATGTCTTTTGCCTATCTCTTTCCCCGGTAATCTGATATCAAATTAATCTATAAAAGCGATGGAATCATATCAGAAAGCAAAAAAGCGCATCAACCTCCATCTTCGACTCATCTTCATCCTCCCATCAACATCATCATCATCATCTTCCTGATCGGGAGGAGCAAGAGTAGCGAGATACACATCATATCAAGTAAGTGTTACACCCAATGTACAGTCACTCATGCATCATGCTCCTATTTCACTTTACAATGCAGTCACTAATACGAATTACAGACGTTGGCCGGCCGGCACGGACGGACGGATGGACTGTTGGCTAGCATGTAGCCAAGGAGAAGGATAAAGTGTCGATGACATCGGAGGATAAAGAAATAATTACATGGTGGACTTGGTTACAGAGTAATGCGACAAGATTTGTTATTATTACATCTATATATCATTGTATCAATGTGAATGTAGCGCCACAATTTGAGATCAGTTGATTGATCAAGTATCTGCTCATTAAAATTAATTTATAATTTTGTTTTCTGTGTATTACTTGTATTTTTTTTTTTAATCTTGAAAAAATTTAGGGAAAAAAAATCACCCAAAATTAAACCACAATGGGCTTTATATGGGGAAATAAACAAAAAACAAACCAATGGGTGTGTATCAATGTCAGCTTGTGGTAAAGCTTAAATAATACCAACTTCTAGAAATATTATTTGTTCATTTTTTTTAAATTAACAATGTGCGGGAACAGGTTGATGCGTAGATTCAAAAATTCTGACAAAAAGGGTAAAATGGAGAGTAAGAGAGGCAAGTTTTTCCTTCAGGGTCAAATTTTAACCACTGACACATAGTGTAATTTAATATTCCCTGAAAATGTCCAACAGTCATGAAGTGTATTACTTAATGCATGAAAATGAAATGACACTCCCAAAAGGCTGACCACAACTGACCGACAGTGTATTTTTTTATTAAAGATTTCCAATATTGAAAGCAGTTATTTTCAGACTAGCATACATGTATATTGATGAAAAAGTCATTTTGCGTGGAATTTAGATGATCGCTAAAATACAGCACCACGCCATTTTGACATGAGTAAAACAGAAAGATTTAGACTCAATACTCAGTCTTGTAGAAGGTAACTTTTTTTAGACTCAATACTCACTACTTAGTCTTGTAGAAGGTAACTTTTTTTAGACTCAATACTCACTACTTAGTCTTGTAGAAGGTAACTTTTTTTAGACTCAATAGTCACTACTTAGTCTTGTAGAAGGTAACTTTTTTAGACTCAATACTCACTACTTAGTCTTGTAGAAGGTAACTTTTTTATTTTCAATTTACTAGAACAGGTATGTAATTATATCAGCAGTCTCATGAGTATATAAGGCCAAATAAAAAATAAAACATGTTTCACGTCCCCTCCCGCTTCCTTTTTTGAGGTTTCTTCAATTTTATTTTTATTTTTTGAAATTCAGTTATAACTTTTAATAAAAAGCCCCCTCTTCCTCCTTTTTTTCAAAAACCTGGACGTGAAACATGTTTTTTATTTTATTTGGCCTAAGACCTTTTTTCAAAAGTTGTAATTGACTGCCATCAGCAGGCTAGCAATTTCACATGAAAATTTGGGATGATTATAATTTAGAAACACTCTATTAGGCCCTCCACAAATGATTTGGAGTTTAATGTTTCCCTCCTGCATCCAAAATTGAGAAGTGCAAAATATTTAATTATTTGATTTATAGTTGACATTTCTCGGATGACATTTTAATAATTTAATTACAATAATTTGCTTAACTTATGCTGAACAAACAAAGAACACCCCTGCATTATTACCAATGTATAAAATCATCCATAATTGCAATATAATTTAAAATCATCAGTGCCAAAATGTACTGTTGATACTGGGCCGTAACCACTCATTTCAAAATAAAGAAAATAATACGTAATTAATAATTAAAAGTAACCTCGTGCCTTTTTAAAAATCTGAAATAGGAAACTAAGAATAAATTGTGAAGGGCCTTACCATGATTAAAGGACCAGTCCAACAGAGGAAAGATTGACTCTTGAGAATGGTACAACATGTATCCCATTATGATTATAACCATTGCAAATATTTTAAATATTGACACGTGAATGGCATTGCTGTCTTTGTGATTATTTAATATTTCTTTTTGGTAATTTCATTAAAAACACACACAAACTGAAGCCATTTTTAATATTCACTGTCCATCTCATCAGCAAAAGAAAACTGTGTCAAAGTTTGAAGTAATTATCTAAAATGAAGAGGCACAGGCTCTAGTTAACACGCTACAAAACCCAAAGGCATGCTAACGCCAATAAAACGCCACCTAGGAAACCAGGTCAAGAAACAGGTAATTTCCGTCTGCTGTCTCTCTCTGTCCTTGTTACATCAAGCAAAACGGTCCTTAAATGTTTGTATTATATTTCGCAATTAAATTGAAAAGATGCGAGAAGCGGGGAAAAGATATAACATACAATTATTATTGGGGACAATTGTTGAACAAATAGTGTTAGCGGATCACAAGGGGCTTTCAAATCGATGCATAATGGAGCTTGTAAATTTGAAGAGCTTATTTCTTGTTTAAATTAACACTTCTCTGTGAACAATTTAGGAAATTATTAAGCATATGATTCTCTGTGGCATCATTATCTCGCTTGATGAGGTAGTCCTACATATTATAGCAACTGATCCCCTCTGCCATTCCATATTTCAAAGAAGAGGAGACAGTATTTCAGCACTGGGTAAGGTAGGACTAGGAAATCCAGGATGCTCCAGGAGTTGATGGAAGTACATTGTACGCACTCTCCTCAAATAATCACATTTCAAAGGGGCCGCAGTATTTCAGCAACTGGTGGGTAAAGTCAGATTCTTACTTTTATGGTAATTCTGGTGACCTTGATTTTCCAGCAGCCAATCACAAGCGTGCTATAAAGTTGAACAAAATCCAACTCCATCGCGGACCGAAATTTCCACCGCGCTATTGAAATTTTCACCGCCGAGCTCGTAAAAACCTGGCTCAGATTTCAGTTTTTATAGCATCGCATTGCGTTGCGATGTGGAGTAGGAACCGGACTTTAAGGGAGGACTAGGAAATCCAGGAGTTGATGGATGATGCGCACTCCTCAAATGATCACAAGGAGTGGGATTGAGTGCACAAAAATAATTGCCCAGTTGCTCTTGAGCCCACCAGTTTTAAAAAGCGCAACACGCGATTTGGACAATCACTCATCAAAAAGCTCACCATGACATATTGAGGAGCAGAGGTAGCGCTAGGTTGCTTTTTAGGGTCCCGGACCCACCAAAATAGAGTTCGGACCCCTGTTTTAAATTTTCTGCAAGTTCAGGGTCCCTGCAGACCCCAGTTTTTTCAAACTAGCGCTATTGCAGACCTACTATTTATGCTGTATTTGTGCAACTCGGACTCGCCAAACTCTACTCCGGATCCCCTACTTTTTAATTTTCTGCAAGTTCGGGGGTCCTTGCGGACACTGGAGTGTTTAGTTCTAGCGCTACCCCTGTTGAGGAGTGTGATTAATCACACCCCTAGTTTTTTTGCCCCCCCCCCCCCTGGAAAATGTTGACATTTGGAGGAAAACATGTATTAAATGGTAGGAAATATCAGGCGGCGGATGACATGATCGCGCCGGCAACTCGTGAAACCGCCCGGCCGTATGGCATTTTCCACATACTCGGTTAGTTTTGTGGGGTTCATTATCGAACCCCAACGGTTTTAGCTTGTATTTATATTATTTATCAACATAGGCCTATTTGTTTGTGATATTTCAAGCGTTTTAAAATTTCAAAATAATCCCATTCAATTACACGGTTGACGATGAAAATTTACTGAATTTAGGGACTGCACGTCATACACCACCTGGGAAATATTGCTCTCTGTGGTAAAATGCTCTTTTTTCCCCTTTGTTCATTTTTCCAAGCCTTGTCCAAAAGAGTAGTTAGCTATACCACAATGACTGAGCATGATATCTTATGAGTACAAGTTGACAAAGCCAAAGATCAAAGAACCAGTTCATGTTTGAGTTCCTGAACAAATTCATTTTCCTATTAAAATGGGTGCTTTGACCATGCCTGGACAAATGTGGAATCCCAGACCCAGGAAGCTCCAGCCAAGATAAATTGATATTTGGGAGGAGAATGAGATTTTGCTGCCCCAATAAACTATGTACAAGAAATAATGTGACATTGTCATTTTTTTTTTGTGAAATTTGATTTCACTTAATGGAAGGAAAATGTTGTTCAAAGATTTTGCTATGTTGAGAACAGTAGAACTTGGAATTGTGCAGGGTGGGAAAAAACAGGCCATTAACTTTCATGTTATAAACAACTTCAGAAAACCCTCATCCCCAGTTCTTGGTGCAGCTAGCTAGAAATATTTGTGAAAATCACATGATCAATTATCCCACTAAGCATAATCAGTATCTTGTAAAATATCTAGAAAAAGGAAGTTGCCCCTTTAAAATCTCCCACCGGCCAGACACAAAAAATGAGTAGCCATGGAGTTGGATTTCGTTTTGACTAGACTACAGGGGATTCCCCACCTTTGCACGGCTCCCCATTAGCAAACCAACACCGCCAAAAGATCTCCGGACAACATCTACAAAAGAGAGCCAATGCAAAGCCTTATTTTATACTGTTACACACATAAACCAGCACGTTGCTGCACGACTCGGCTGCATGTGATCGAGTAACAACAACCAAGACCTAGTTGCTACAGATGCGATTAATATGAACTCGACTGCATTTTAATTTGATTCTCACACTTATTCAAAACACCCGTTTTTTCTGTCCTTGCTAGTTCATCTCAAGTGGAAATACAATTGTTATTGTATTAATTTACCACATGAGTGTTCAGTGGGTCTTGACTTATATTTGAATATTTACTCAGCTGATCTGCATAATTTTCATTTTTGGTTCCATTTTCTACAACAATTTATCTTAATCAACAAGGGGTACTTAATATAGCACGATTTAAAGGTGGATGTTTCTGTTTTCTGTCTTACATTGACACCATTTAAAAAAAAAAATCAATTTTCAAACTTTTGAGTGAAAAGTTGTAGCCTACTGCTCCATCGATATTAAATTGTCATGCCAAGCAAAAATGTGCATTAATTTTGCTCCAGAGTTTGAAAAAATAAAATCAAACGAACAAAAAGCAACGCTACCAGGTTAATTAGCGCATAAACCATAAAAAATTGAAATCTATTGAAATCTACCTTTCAATTCTATTCATGAATCTTATTGTCCGCTTTGCGTCAAGTGGGTTTACAAGCTAAAATAAGATTTTTGTTGCTATTTTTCTGTAGTTAGCATTGTAACACATGGGTGTTCAAAGTCAAACTTAAGGTGCATGACCATTAAGAGTTTTCATGAGACCAACTTCGAAAAAGGATAAGGACGCACATATTTTCAACTTTGGGGCTTCTTTAATATTAATGTTATAACATTATCTTTTGGTTAAATAATAATGCCCTATAGGAGAGTACATACTGGAAGTGAAAGATCACTTTTGATACCATTTTGGTTCACATCTAAAAAAGTAGGCCTATATTCATTTAGGGCATTACATTTTCCTGGAAATGGGATGAAAATCCTTGGTGTAAGATATCCATGAGTATTAAAGACAAGTGTAAAGACTGAGGAATTAAGCACCTTATGGAATAAATCTGTAGAATACTTCTTTGCCAAGCTAATTCTGCAGTTTTGCAAAAAGGATTTACCAAAAAAAAAAAATTTTCTTCCGATACCAAAATGGTCACACACCTTTAAACAACCCTATCCACTTTCACAACTTACAATCCTTTCATGCCAACAACAAACCATGAAACCAATAACACTTCCTTTAAACCACAATAACACACAAACCCAACAAAGCCACATTTGGCAGTGTAAAGTCAACTTTTATTTGGCCCCCATATAAAGGCTTTTCCACATGCATCATTGTGCACTGATTTATGTTCTGAACTATGAACATGATTTTTCATATCATGCATAATAAAAACGTTCTCTCAATGTTATTCCGTCATCCACACCTGTTGCTTTCCACACCTCTGACCCGTCACAAACAGTGCTAATCTCACACGGGTCTGTTAATTTGTTCGCACGGGTCCCCCAAGCTTGCGCTGTGACACAGATTCACAGCTTTGCACAAAAATTGGACTAGAAACTAAAGAGTTTATTCAGCCTAGCTTAAAACAACAATAGTAAATGTAGCAGACAGAACATTTTATAGTGGATCAGTCATCACTCGCATTTCTCTCAAAATGACAGGGTTGTTTTCCCATATATTACTGACTTAATTGTCTTTTCTATTTAATAAGAGGGTTTTTTTTGCCATGATTTATGGCCAACAGCAATTTGTAACAACAGAAAGGGACTGAACAAAGCATTGGTAATAAATAATGCTTTTTTCACCATTTCATTGAGGTTTGATGATGTTAAAAATAAAGTATTATTTTTCTGACTATCACAATAGGCAATACCAGACTGACAAAAACATATGGATACCTTATTTGGGTAATTTTGATGCATGTGATCAATTATTTGTGCTTCCACAACGTTTTATATGTGGGACAAATCAAATCAAAGAGGCAACTTGTAATGAATGTTTAGAAGAGTATAGACTATACTACTCTTATCTATTTTTATAGGGGGAGGCAGGCCCATAGCCAGAGTTTTTTTTTAACCAGGTGGGGAATTTCCAAAATATGTGGACTTTTCCCCAAATTGACTCATGAAGATATTTTGAACAGTCTAAGTGGTTTCCTAATTTGGACCTTGTGAGCACATTTTAACCCTGAAAAGTGATATTCTTGTCATTTGGAGAAAGCGTTCATCACACTCCTCCCTGGCGAGCCTAGGGATGGGGGGGAGGGGGAAAATGTCATTCTAGTCAATCATTATTCACGTTTGCTATATGATCCTTCTTCCATTTTACTTGTAGTTTTCCCCATTTTCTTACCTCGTTTTGTCCCCCCCCCTCGAAGATATGTACATGTAGTAGGCCAATATTTAGGGCTTAATTGACACCATTTGGGAGGTTATACCTTCTTGGCATTTTGAGGACCCAAAATATAAATATTGACCTAGGTCTATAAGGTACCAGGGCAAAAATGTATGAGCGAATATATACAATGTATAATGGAGGGAGGGAGCTGCATTTGTTCTCCTTGCTGATGGGGTTGAACTTGAACCCTGTGACCCTCGAAATAAGACATGTTCTTCAGGATGTAACCAAACCCTAACTGCATTGTTCTACATTGAAACTTTCATTTTTGTGTCCGTTGATTTTCAAATTACAACTGATCTTTTCAAAATTAGCCTTAATCACTAGTGCTAACATTTTGCTGCCTCTATTGCAAGCATTTGGAAGTGGAAAGTGACTTTTAAATCCATCCCTGATACCTTTTAGACTCATGCAGGAACTATGGGGACAAAACATAGGAAGTAATCGATTAGTGGGGTAATCGCTTTCACCCAGCTCGGTTTTCAACAACAAATATGCCATAAGCCCTGATGCTTTTCAACATTCATTTTATAACTATGTAGGCCTATGTACTAACAAGACAACTTTTGACAGGTATCATTCATGATACATTTCACTGCCTCATGTCAATCTTTCCACAACCAGTGGCATGTGCGGGGCGGGGGGGGCATGGCCAGTTGCCACCCCACTTTTATTTAGTTGGTTGGGGCAAATTATGCAATACTGTATTAGGCCTAAAAAAATTGTTTGATTGGCGTAACCTGACCGACCCTAAAAATAGGCCCGACCCTAGACTTTTCTTATTTTTTTGCAAAAAATGGATTAAAAAAATATAAAAAAAATTAAAATTTGAAAAAAATTTGGGATTCAATCATGTTTCACCTTTGTTCATCACCGTTTAACAACGATGCGTCCGCGTCGTCTACTTGGTTTACTTCGGGAGGGCACAGCCGAGCGAAGTAAACCACGCAGACGCGCCGGAGAAAAACGCAAAGCAAATGGAATGCAACATTTGAAGCTTAAAAACACACAACTCAAACAAATTGACAGGACCATAATCTGACAATCTTGATTATGGTCTTCATCTTTTTTGATCTTATGGTGATCATCAAAGTGTTTTTCAGTGTGACAGTATCTGTTGCCTAAATATTACTGAATGAAAATGCCAGTGGCATTTTGCAAAAATAACATTAGCATTTTGCACAAATAACATTAGCATTTTGCAAAAATAACATTATCCTTGTAAATCAGATAAAACTAAAAGTGGCATTATGCCACTCATCTGATTTACAAGGATATGTTATTTTTGCAAAATGCTGATAATATTTTATACAAGTCTGGTTAGAACTTTACTTTCTTTGAATAGTGTAGATAAAAATAGGATATTTTGAAATAATAAATGATGTGAATTAATTCTGGCTATGTAGCTTTTCTTTTCAACCGGTCAGCAGACTCGGCACACTTCCACTTAAAATCCCACAGCAACACACCGATGATCCGATAAATACAAAGCACCAAGGAAAAAAGCCTAGGTTGAACCCACACCACTATCTTGTAAAAGAATAGTCTCCAACCTGCGATATTAATATACACAAAGGGAAAATCTGTTCAGAAATCAATCCCCTCTGTAGCCACTCGTTGGTGTCAGGTAACTCATAACAATCCATCTTTCAATCTCTTATAATTTACATGCCTGTCATTTTTCTCCCAGAACACCTAGAATTAGCTAGGCTATGGATGGTTGCCATGTTTTGGTCATTTGGAGCCCAACTTTAGGTTGTGGTCATATTCTAAGCTGCTTGCAGTCAATAATGTTCGAAATAATTGCCCTCTTGTCCAAATATGACTGGGGACAACCGACTATGATGAGCCATGCATGGACTTTGCTTGTCTGTTGGACAACCTCTTTATTTTACCTACAAAATCATGACCAATTAGAAAATCAATAAATAAAAACTTGACATAATGTTTTAACATCATTTGAATTCTTGATCTACTTCCAAGTATTTTCTTTACCATTTACAATCACCTTTTCCCGATCACTTCTAGCACATCGTATGGTGTACACCGTGATGTCAGCTTCTTCAAAATTTTCAGTTCTGAATATTTTTGAATTTAAAACCATTTCACTGAGTTAATTAACCAAGGTGATTTTCCAGAGCCAAACAAAAAAAATTGAATTTTTACACCCAAAAATATCACACATTTTTGGGACAACTGAAATTCAACATTTTGATAGTTCTCACCATAGATGCTTACATGCAGGATATCCAGGACAAACTCCCATTTTATCTTGATTCGGACACTAGTTGCTTGTATTTTTTTGAGTTGATTTAGAATAGGGGCTGTTTTGGGGACAGTGTAGATTTTCTCTTGTGTAAGCCTAATTTTTTTTAATCAAAATGTGTAGACTATTTAGAGGGGGGCCTATATTCAGTATTAAAAGCAGAAAAAAACGGTTCTTACATTATGCAGACTGGCAAACTGCAGACTGGCAGACTGTGGCAGACTGGCAGACTGGATTGTTGCATGTTCATGAAATACTTTCCATCATTATAAAACTGTTATTTTTTACAACAGTTGCTAAACAGGTACATCCCAATGTCATACTTAATAATTGTATGTATTCAATTCCATTCAATTATTTTAAAACAAAATACACCTATTGTATTGAGCAATATATTTGGGTTGACCCTTATGCTAGGAATTCATCCTGGATAATATATAGTGTCGCTAGGATACACAACATGCTCATCTATTAGGGGCACAGTTTTTTAAACCCAATACATTTGTACATTCATTGAATGACCTTTTAAAATGTGGGGATAAAAACTCATACTCTGCAACTTCAGGTCAAATTTTGCACTATGATTGTTTAATTCAGGTTATTGGGCTATGCCATTGGGATGCGGTCTTTGTGGTCCATAGTGTGTGGTGTGGCCTAGATTTATGATAAATAGGATGGAAAGTGGTTGTCAAATCTTAATAGTGTTAGTGACCCTACAGACTTTTTATTCGATGTAAAATATTTGATGTAACATATCTATGGTATTTTTTTAAATCTATTCCCATTCTATTTCAAGTATTTAAATGTTTATGGGGCTGTGCAATATTTAAGAGCCCCGGGGTGTGTTTGTGTGTGTGTGGCGGGTAAATTTCGAAACGGCTCGCCAAAAATTGCTTGCCCCCCCTCTCGCCCCGCCAAAAATTCTTTGCCCCCCTGCACATCCCAATTTACAGACCTTAAATGGTCTTGATAAATGTTGAGAGCAACGAGCAGGAAAATTTGCATAATTATTAAAGCGTTTCAGTACCGTGCCGTTTTCCTAAGCCTTTTAGCCCGTTCTATTCAAAGCGCCCCATGAATGTGTGCCAAAAAAATCGCCCCCCCCTTCGGCTCGCCAAAAATTTCTTATCCCCAATTTACTCTCACTCAGAGCTCAAAATTATTGAACAGCCCTTAAAGGTGAACCTCATTGAAAATAAAGTTATATATCAATGGAAAGCTTATGATGTCAGGATATTAAAAATTATTTTTTCCGATTTTTTTGATGCCTAATAAAGCTGAAAAATTAAAAAAATGATTGAATTTTTGGTCTTTTTAAGGCGCCCAAAAAGCACCCAAATCAATCGTCTATGACCTTGGGAATGCTCGTGACGTAAGCTCAGGGGGACGAGTCACGTGATCCTACTCGGAAACATGTAAACAAGACTTGCTTCCTGTACTTTGCAAGCTGCCCGGCAAGTCTGATTTTCACAATAAAGCTTGAAATTAGAGGAATCTTCAAATTGCTGGTTCCTTCTATATATATTAGAAATAATAGAATTATTGTCAACACATACATTTTCCGTACATTTTTGACAAATCAGTCATAACTGGCTGGGTATAACTGGGTAATTGAGTTTGAATTTCGCTGGGATCAATCCCATGCGCAAATGCTGCTACCGTTCATGTCATGGACTGAATAAACATGATCGAATAACAAATTAAATAGTTGTTTGTGACATTCCCTATATATTCTTGATTCATTTTAAAATGTCTGATTTAAAAATATCGTCTTGCAGTAATTAAAAATTAATAAAAACCGCCGATTTCATCAAATCCAGCCCATAAAAGGTTTTCATATTTAGCGTATTGCGGTAATACATTCTTTCCACACAATCGCGATTGAAAGAAACAGATACTCGGGCAGATACTTTATTATAAAATAAATACAATTTAGGCTTAGTATGCCGTTATTTGATGGAATTCTGAAATCTGAATAAAATTAAAATATTGTCACTTGTGTCATGATTCTTTAATGATAGTACAATCAGTGTACGGTACTGAAAAAGTGAAACATTCATGTTTTATGGATTACCGAACACGATGCGTAAATTGCTGCTGAAGTGCAGGGACGGATATGATATGCACAAACACAGCGACTCGCTTCGGGGCTTCGTCCTCCGTGTTTCATGGGGTGTTTCAGCAGATTTGATCAATCGTTCCCTTATATTTGGAACATTTACAGGAATAAATTTTGCTGATGAAGTAGCAATAAGTTGGAAATATCAGAATGTGAATATCAAATCGGTCATTTTGTCTGCAAGTTCAGTACAGTCGCGGATACTGAACACTCGGCGTAGTGAGACTCGGTCAGTCACTGAGCTCATCCCGTATGTATCTATACGAGTTCGCCTATCATACATGACCGGCCATGACTGGTTGTAAAGCTAAGAAATAATTAAAAAATCCTGTACATGTACCTTATTCTATTCCTTCATTTTCTCATGGTGATAAGTTCATCTCAACTTGGTGTGACGATCTGTACTGGTAGCACTAGCAGTTATTTTTTGTAATCTGTTTTCATTCGGTTCTTCGCGAATCTTCGCTCTTAGGCTTTACTGTAATATTCCCTATGCATATCGTGGATGGCTTGGCCTATCCCAAATCACCCCGCCAGCACTTTTCCCAAATCCACACACTTTATTCAGGAACTTCATTCTTAATTTGATCATGATATTTCCTTCATGTTATTCTTATTTTATTGAAGATAGTTTTCATGTAAAGTAAGTTGACAATGACTGAATTCGTGCATTGGCCCGATGCATGCCACAGTAATACACAGACATTGTGTTTACAATCAAACCCGGAAGTAACTGTGTGTCCCTGGGCTGGCGTCATCAACGAAAAGCGCCCAATTTGAACGATTTCGTTTTTGTAATTTAGGGGGTGCCAATATCCAATCTTTGCATGGAGATTATGTCTAGCCTGGTACGCTATGCAAATAAAAAATATTCTTTTCTGCTTCCTGACATCATAAACTTTCCATTGATATATAACTTTATTTTCAATGAGGTTCACCTTTAAGTTCTAACAAATGTTTGATGACGTTAAATCGATAATATATTTCTACCAGATATTATACATGTTATACGTAACATATATATCGATTTTACGTCAGACATTTGTTGTAGCTTGTTGTCTCGCTTTCCTTCACACCAATTTTTATGAACCTGCAACAATCTGTGGCAATTTGAGCCTGTATGACCCTGACATGACCTTGATAATTTTTGTCCAACATTAGGGGTAGTTCTAACCTGACATTACTACCACTAGTTTACCAAATGGTATATTTTGATACTAGTCTCATATTCTAACCCAGTCTGCCAGTCTGCCACAGTCTGCCAGTCTGCATAATGTAAGAACCGAGAAAAAAAAGTATATCAATTTGGCAAGAATCAGAGATTCAATTCTCTTACTGATTCCTTTCAGGCCAGAACTTAGACCGCTTTTCTTTTAATAATTTGAAATTGTTTTGAGGGGTCCAGCCTTTGTTATCACACCCATTGTTGACTTCTTTGGGCTTTTAGAACTCCTCTTGCCCCCCCCCCCCCAAAAAATCTTATTATTTATGGTACCAAGTAGTAGGGCCTATTCAGTTACTTTTTCTCAGTCAAGAAGTGACTCATGTGAGAGAACAGAAACTTGGCCCCAGCAAGAGAACAGGTTATTGGCGAGTTAAAAAATAGGCAAGTTAGAAAAAGGCGAGTTAAAATGGTGAGTTACCCCCTGCAGTGTTTTCCGGAAAGTCCATGCGGCGAGTTGTGAATTTCCAGAAAGTCCATGCGGCGAGTTGTGAATTTCGGAAAGTCCATGCGGCGAGTTGTGAATTTCGGAAGAAAGTCCATGCGGCGAAGTTGTGAATTTCCAGAAAGTCCATGTGGCGAGTTGTGAATTTCCGAAAGTCCACATGGCGAGTTGTGAATTTCCAGAAAGTCCATGTGGCGAGTTGTGAATTTCCGGAAAGTCCAAGATTTTGAACCAAAAATGCAGTTTTGGTCAAAATTCAAAAACTGATTATTACCATATAACTAGATATCAGCCTTGGTTTTAAATATTGCAATCAATAGTTATTACAAATACCATTAATACTGTACAAATTTGCCTAGGCATTATGTGTTTTGACTTTGGCACATAAAATTTTATTTTTTTATGGTAAAAACAAGTTTTTAAGTTTTTAAAAAAGTGTTTAAAAAAGTTTTATGACTTTTATTTGTATAACTTTTTGGGATTTTATTAAATACTAGAAGAAGAGGGCAGCCTATGCACAGGCGACAGTAGCACTGCCTCTATATATTAATTCCCAAGATTGCAAGCCGAGAGAAATATATAATAAACGAGGACTCAAGCAAATTGGAAACTGATTTTGCTGATTTTGGACTAGCAGCTTTAAAAAAAACAGTACTTAAAATATACTGGGACATTTTTAACTCACTGTTGGGACTTCATCATAATGTTACTGTAATAACTCGCCACCAGGACTTCATAGTGTTAGTGTAACTCGCCACCGGGACTTCATAGTGTTGCTGTAACTCGCCACTGGGACTTCATAGTGTTACTGTAACTCGCCACTGGGACTTCATAGTGTTACTGTAACTCGCCACCGGGACTTCATAGTGTTGCTGTAACTCGCCACCGGGACTTCATAGTGTTACTGTAACTCGTCACTGGGACTTCCTAGTGTTACCCATGGGAATATCTAAAAATAGCCTGACTCTGTGGGGGGTAACTCGCCTTTTTAACTCGCCTTTACCTATCTCGCCCATATTGTAACTCGCCTAAAACATGCTCTCCCCCAGCAACTACATTGTAACTCAAGATGTAATCAATGTGTCGACTATTCAGCCAGAAATTCTGCTTATAAGATCTTCTAGACCGGTCACTTAGGATACTTTTTATACTTTCTGGCAAAAAAATGGTATCTTAATCCATCTATCCATGATAAAGTTTCAAACCAGTAACACAATAGATCAAATACTTTGAATAAAATGTAGGACTAAAATTTACTGAAGCCTGCACATACTTCGTATGTAAGCAGCTCGTTATATTAAGAACAGGCATTAAAACGAGAGTAAACAAACATACTCCAAGTAGGTAACATGTTTGTATTATGTCTACATGCCATTTTCAACTGACCAATATGTACTAGCAAACATCGCCACCGCAGTAATGATGCCTGGTCGGCCAAAAAGCATCAAAAATGTCTACTAATCTGGCAACCAGCCCCAAGTCGCATCAAATATCTGGCTAATACCTGCTTGACTGCCTTAGTTTTTGTCATGCATTCCAGTCTTGATTGGTAACGCTGGTAGATCCATTGCCCTCTGGTAATTGAACGCATAGCTAGAGAATGCGGCATCACATTTGACTTGCTCCCTACATCTCTTCCCTGTCATCAACATCATCTGGGGGCATCATCTTCTATCTTAATGAGCCAGTATTGCAAATCATCCCCTCCAGTGTAGGACAATTACTCCCATTGGAAATAATCAACTTGTTTCCATTTTCCCACCACATAAAATAGTACCGGCACATTGATATTTATTTCAATTGTTTACATTTAGTTATAAAAATCATTTTAAGCATACATTTACTTTATCCAGTTTGTTGTATGGCAAAACTTGATATCTAGAATTGTATTTTTATACCTTTTTATTTTTTATTTTTTAAGACCTGCAGGATTTTGATGCTTTTTGATGCTTTCATTTAAATACAACGTTACACAATGATATTATGTTATCTTAAATTCTTATAAGAATTCAGTGAAAATGAACATAAATAAAATTTATGTGATTAAATAAATCAGTCATATTGTGAATTGCATCTTTGGTTTTCAATGAAAACACAAGTTGATGATACCAAAATATGAAAGATTGGAAACTGGTCTCACTGTGCATATCATCTGTTGCATCCAATGCACCCAGCAAAATAACTCCATGATGAAGTTGAATGATTCATGCTCTTAAAATACTTCCTAAGTGCCCATTGAGTAATATAAGCTTTCTTTACTTAGGAAGTAACCCCATCTGCAAATATTCTTGTTCCCATCAATGTTTACCTAGACCTAGAAGTAAACCACAGCAGATTAGTGACTAAGTCGCAACGCTGGGGTCACGAACCTGCATCCTGATGAAATAGATGATTATGACACCATGTATCATCATTATCTATTCTCCACAGCCCCTCATCAACAAATCTCCTCGACTCCTCAAGTCAATGCTCTCACTTCTTGCCAGATGCACATCAGTCCTTGCATCCATTTACTAACGGATGTGTCCATCTGTTGTATGTTAGAGAAAAAGATATCGCCCTGGGCAGGTGACTGCATTGAGATATCTATAAATACTCCTTGTCTCTCGTATATATATATTATACAATACGTCCTGGTTTCAACTTTATCGCAAACAAAAAGAGGTACGATTAAGAACTTTCTGTAATTTGATACAACTACGCACCTTTTTTTTAAAAACCAGAGCACATTTGTTTTCCTTCTTGGCAATATAAGTTTTAACTTTGCAACTGTATAGTATCAATCTAAACAAACCTGGAATGTTTTCACTATGAAATGTGAAATTAAATCTTCTGTCTTGTATTTATGTTACACCCTGGAGGTGTCTGAATCTTGTGCACAAACAATATTTTGCAAAGTTCAAATTGGCCGAGGCTGGAGTGTCTTCCTTTCCCAACGGACTGCCTACTTCTGCACATACTGGCACAAAAACAGACATTAATGACCGCTGACACTCTTTCTATTCACACCAACATAATTATTGTCTGCAAGAGGACGAGTTTTAACAATTATTTTTCAGTAAAACAATTTCCCTATATATTCTGTGGCATCAAGTGCCAGTGAACTGCAAGTAAAAACTGGTCATTTCCGTGCAATGCATGTTTGTGGAATAAACCTTTTGCAGTATAATAAATTGTGTTTCAGGAGGTGCATGAATTTTTATTTGAAGTAATTTTTGCATTACTTGTTTTGGGTCATACTTATACTTTCTGAAGACTGAAATATCAGGCAGTTATTGGCAATTGCTAAAACATCCATGACAAAAATGTGCTATTCCAAACTGCTGTAAGTCTCATATTAGCATCATACATGCATGTAGTACAATTTTTTTCCCTATATTGCGCAAAGAACTTTTATTGTTCCCCATCTTAAAATATATGTTGTCAAGACTGGGCATCTGTGGGTTTTGACCAATGATATATTAAATTGTAATCATGAATCATAAAATTCAACAATAGTGTGAATCATATGACAGTGGCATATCTTATTATCTACTCATCATAACCAAATCTTTTGTTCAATACAATTTGTGGCAATTTTCAGGATTATTTTGGAATGCCTGGGGGTAATTTACAACACTATTCCCATTGATGGCTTACTCTTATCATAGACCATTTAATAATGCTCTTATATTATGAAAGGGTTCCTATTGTTTCTACTGATAACTGCATTAAGTTTCACAGCTCTGTGTTCACTGATGACTGCATAAGTTCCCCCCAGTTAATCATCACATCATGATTTTTTTCCAATCAAGCCCCAGCTCGATCCATCTGCCTGCCTCGGCCTCATCAGTACAGCTCAATACCCACATTCCTGGCATGTTTTACTCGGGGACAATGGAATGGGGAAATTCCAGACTCCAAATGAAAATATGCCAGAAATGCCGCCAGTTTGCTGGCTCTATGTAGCTGGCATCATGATCATCAGCGTTGGCGAATTAGAATTACGGGGCTACTAGGGGATTGTTTACCAGCCAGGCTGGCGAGTCTCAAGTTTAGCACCCAGGGACCATTAGAGATTTATAAGAGTCGTTAGGCTGTCCGAGCTTGGATACTTCAAGCAAAACAAAGCAGGCATCGACATGTTGGCCGAGAAAGATGAGAAAAGATAAAACGGAAAAATACACAACTTCAAGTCTAGAGTAGGGCGAAGGAATTGGGATTTATTTTGTCTGCCGTTAGTGCAATATTAGAACAGTGGGTTTTTAGTGATCCGACCCACTTCAGTTTAATCTGCTCAAAGCAGATGATGGAGAAACGTGACACTGTTGCATCTTGAGTGGACACACCAAATTACTGCAATGAGAAAAGCAACCTGTACGTTGTTTTTCAACTTGTGTGTTTTCTTCATTTTTGAGCTTTTTTTCCCCTTTATTTTTAATTCAAATATCTATTTTTTTAAAACTAAATATATATATTTCCCTTTTCAAAGAAAAGGCATTTTACTTCAATTATAAACAATGTGTTCTTGCATATTGGGAGTGGGCACTGGGCAGGATTGCTTTGCTTTGAATTGAACAGTGATTTTTTTTTAATCACTGATAATTTAAATCAATTTTTTTAATTTTGATTTAAAATCATGGACAAATCAGGATACCAATAATTTGATGTTGTTTTTGCTATCTGCATTTAAAACCTATTTGTAATGTTTTTTATTGATTTTCAATAAATAAGATCTCTTTGTAAGCTTTGACTTCGTTTTTTTTCCAATAGAGATCACCTTGAATCATCGAGCTATCAAGATTTTATAATATTCAATATTTTACATTTGAGTGACAATTTGATGTTTATTTCATAATTGGAATTGCAATGAGCAATTTTGGTTGACTTGAGTTGCTGTTATGTGGTTGGGGAGAAAAAAATATATAAAAAATCTTGATTAAAATCAAAAACATCAGATTTAAGTTTGAAAAAGTCAGCAACCGTGGCTAGTTTTTAAGCTTTTGAAACTAAAGTTGAAATTGCACAGGAGAATAGGTAGGGTTGGCACACCATTTGTAAAGAGAAATGACTTACTCTTACCCTTTGATTGTTTTCAAACCAAAACTTCTCACCATTTCAACATGCACTCAGCCCTTATTGTCTGCTTTAATAAATAAAGTCCATTGTTCAAAGTTTAAAAAAGTATTTTCATGACGGAGATATACTAGTATTTGCTAGAGCAAAACCAAATGGTTTTTTTTTTAATACTTAAAAAATTTGTGTACAGTATCGTAAGTCTAAACACACGTAGAACTAATTTATTAAAATTCAAACCAATTGTCCTTGAAAATACTGGGTATGTACTTTTGTTTGTTTTTAATTCTAATACCGTACTGACGCGAGTATAGTCCCACCTTTGAGTAAAGTCCCACCCCAATTTTTGAAAAATTTCAGAAATTAAAAAGATTTTTTTATTTTTATTTTTATTTTTTTTAAGTTATTTATTTTTTCGACTTTGGAGTGTCCCAGGACCTAGACCTAAATGCTAGGATCATTCATGGTTGACCTAAAAAAAAAATTAAAAAAATTCAAGATGTTTTGTATTTTTAATATGAAAATTGATAACTTGTATTCATGTCATACTCTATTAATGATTTCAAAATGCATTCAAATTCAATGCATTTTGAGAGTATGACATGAATACAAGTTATCAATTTTCATATTAAAAATACAAAAAATTTTTTAATTTTTTTTTTTTTTTTTAGGTCAACCATGAATGATCCTAGCATTTAGGTCTAGGTCCAGGGACACTACATTTTCTTTTAATTAAAAAAAAAAAAATTTTTTTTTTTTTTTTAAATTCGAGTATAGTTCCACCCCCAAATTTTGAAACATTTTCACCCAAAAACGGGGTGGGACTATACTCGCGTCAGTACGGTATTTGCAAATAAAAACTGCTGCTGATCAACAAAAAAACACCCATAAATTTCACGAATGTTACAGAAGTACTGCTGTACCAACCAAACTTCCCACACTTCCACTGAGGCGTAACTGGAAAACGTGCTACCTTTATGTTATCACATGTTCCATAATGCAGGGATTAGGCTCACATTTCATGTACTTTTCTTGACTCTGGAAAAAGGTGTCTTTTCGTTGAAGTTGAATACCACTACCTACCAAATGAAAAAAATACCTGCACAGGAAGCGTGACCTTCCCAACAACAGTTCTTGGTTACTTTTTTTTACCTTCTCAACTATTATTTTCTTTCTTTTGGTTAAATAACAGGTGTTATACATTTATGTATGAGTCATACCATGTTTTAGAACTACAGGGGTTGGCCCCATGACCCATACAAGAGAAGGTTTCCATGAAAGTTAACAATGAAACCAGGATACTGGGCCAGGATAATTTTACGATTTGCGTTAATTTTGCGATTAAAGGGATATCCATTTTTTTTTTCAAAATCAACATTATTTTTACTTCCAAGGTTAAAATATTTATATGTGTGGATGTGTATTCACAAATTATCTAAAAACTGAATATCATGACAATGACATTGATCTAGAAAATTTGGACATGCACAATTCTGGAATTTCGGAAGTTGGCTGTCTTTCAAATAAGTTTCTATTGATAGCATCATAGCAACGGATAATACACAACAAACAAACAAAACAATGCTGAAGATATAGATGCATGTGGCCCAGACAAGTTACAATTCTTGAACAACTCTGTGTAGACTTTTGGTTGCACGAGAAGTCTAGCTTTGAATTTGCTCACCGATTGCATCCGAGACTTGACTCAAGCTATCATTTTTTGCGGTGACATTTTTGCAATGCATAAAAATATTCTGTCAGTGTTAATGTGTAAATTTAGACAAAGGTTAATTTGATGAGTCAAATCTTAGTTTTAGAGCAAGGACTGCCCATTTTGAATGTCGAAAATCTAATAAATCATTAACCCTAACTCATAAAAATCTTACAAAGGAAACCACTGCGGATGCATGATTTGCACGTGTTGGGCATGATGCAATCAGCCTAAGTCATATAATACCCAGGGAATCGCTAGCCTGGCCAGCCAAACCCCCGTAGTCGGTGATCTTGTACGTGACCCGAGGGGACCAAGTTTTGAATCCCAGGAGTGCCAAGTCAAAAATGTGTTCATCTTCTCTCCCTTTTTCGTTCCTCCTTACCGTTGATAGCCAAAAACCATGTTTAGCACTACAGGGTTACAATGTACAATCTTACAAAGCGAAGCCACGTGGAGGCATGCATCCCATGTGATATCTTTAGTCGCATACACATGTACGCACAATTTCGTTGGCCATTCCAGCAAAACTAAAAAAATTAAATTTTGGGGGGAATTTTTTTAAACCAATATCCGATCCAATACCGATATCAAGCCGATACGATATCCGATCCGATAATCGGTTGAGCCCTAATAATTAAATGTGGATGCATACTGACCACAACAGTCTCTTGCTCAAATGCCAATTTATGGATCACCAGTTTTTGAATTTAGAGGGGAAAACTCGGTTGACCACGCAAAAACCTCACAGCATTCTTGAGAGGTTTACAAGAGTCTCTCCACACTCGCTGTAAGGAGTGAGCTGTTTCCACTGACCGTTTATCTCACTGCAAAGAGCCACTCCACATGCTTCTTGTAACATGTACTAATGTCTTGCACTTTAGTCTCTGGTACAACACCGTCAGGTATCAATTACCTTCAGTGTTCCACCTGTGAGCCTACGATGTGATTCAATGCCAGTGATGAAGTCTAGTCTTACCCATGCAAAATCTTGACCACAAGTCTGGCCATTATATCAAAACAATAAAAAAGCGGACAAGCTGGACGATAAAGATAATAACAAGTTGAAACTTGTATACCCACTTGATGTGGACTTGTAGGATTCGAATTTAATGAGTATGTACTTCACAACCTATTTTCCCCCGGTCCCTTTCCCAACTTACAAATTTGACACAGCACATGAGTTATCCAACTGCATTGCATAAATGACACTTTAGCAACGCTTCCGATTTTGCACAAGTGTGTTTGTGCAACTAGTTTTAAAAAACAAAAACAATAATCAGCACCGTATCAGGCAAATTTTTAAAAGGCTATGATAACATACTTCAGATCGCAAAATATTTTGTGACCAATTTCCAAGCGTATTTAAGCAGACAAAAAGCGGTATGATATCACCACTAAATAGTGCAAAACAGTAACTTTGGCAAACATAGATAAAGCCTCTTGAACCAAATACATATGTGTCAAGCACGGTTGCGCCAATAATTGCTCCCATTCTAATGGTGTTAATTGCAACAAATTATTGTAAATGTTCATGTGTTTAAGCATACATTGTGATTCAGAACTTGAAACTTCGCCCTATATAATGTACCGTACAAACAGACATTTTTATCATATGATAATGAATGCTCAAGATTCTTTTTAAGTTTCATAGAACACTGTTGACATATTTAGCTCTGTCATTAGATTACTTGAAATAAGATATTTTGGATCCATTTTGCAGAAATACACAAGAAAAGACACATGTTGGATGGATTATAATTAAGGCATTTTGAAAATGCTCTAAGCATGTATTTTAAATAATCAGAACGAGGCGTGCCGTGCTGAGACGAGAAAAGGCATGTAGCGCTGAAGTCGGATTGCTGCAAGTGCATGGTAGTAGTAGCAGACGTCACAATTATTGCTCGTATTTAACCAAAGCCCGTAGGTCCTTTTGGCTACGCCGACTGGAAGGGAAAGATGGGAGGATTAAAGAGAGAAAAGTTTGCTCAGGGTGGGATTCGAACCAGAGACCCCTCGCATGCCAAGCCCTAGGAAGCCGAACCCTTAGCCACGGGTCTTATGCTGGCTGGGCCAGCGAAAGCATGCTGGACTGCCCATACATCACTTGGGGTGATTACGTCATCACATCCTGTGGGATGCAAATGCGCGCAGTGAAGTTGTTTGTAGCTAGTATTTTGAAGTATCAGGGTGGTTAGGGTTAATATGGGTTGTAGAGGCTCTATACTAGAGCTACCATGCATTGTAAATATATGCATGTTCAGGGCATAGATGTTCAGAGTAATCTTTATTTTGCAGGGTTTCCAATGTGTTACTGTCTACCCAGCCTTTAATTTATTATGAAAACCGCAGGTCTCAATACAATACAATACAATTTGCTTCCAACAAAAGATAGTTTGATACAATTTGCTTCCAACAAAAGATAGTTTGATCAGTGTACTTGGCCCTCGTGATCTCATCATAAACATGTTCAGAGCTATTTCTTTAAAATCCAGAAAATGCCTCGGCCTATTTCACCTTTAAAATGACACTGTGAATGTTTTTACCAAGAAACAGGTTTTTCATTTTAAAAGTCAACTTTTTGAAAAACTTCTCAAATCATTACACCTTGTTTCTCAACTTGAACAACATTAGCCTGATTTATTTTGAATCAAAACCAAGTTTTCCTAAAAAAATGGCTTTTTGAAAGTGCGTCACATGCAGCGTTGGAAATAGCTGGTATCGCATAGCAAAATGCTACACAATTTAATCAATTTGCTACACAATTTTGGAGTTGAGTAGCATTTTTATGCCATAGACTTACACACTGCAGAATGTGAATATACCAAGATAAAAGTAATGAAAGCAAATTTTGCTACGCATAAAAAAATGCTTAATTCCAACACTGGTCACACGGGTCCATGTTTCTCATTTTGAAAACGTGTATAGACATTTTTTTTTACAAAAACTTAATTCAATACAATCAACCGATTTTTGACTGATTTTTCTATCAAGAATTGGAACTTACCCGTTTTTTTCCCACTGGTACAAAACAAAAATGTATTATTTTAACATGGTTTCTTAATCAAAATCCAGGGTTTCTTAATGAGCAACCATGTTTTTGATAGAAAGAAAAAGAAACCATTTTCTTTTGATCTTAAAATGAATAAGCAGGTTTATCTGCAAAAAAAAAAACCCAACCCAAAAACCAGGTTTCTCTCCTTTAAATTGTAGTAGTTTGCTAGAAAACAGAAGATTACATCTGTTCTATTTTGTCCCAGTTAATTTCTTTCTCCTCTAGCCGAGATTCCCTAAAATCACTTCAAAATTAAATTATTACGGTAATCCAATTTCCACACAGTCCAGACAACTTCAGTAACGAAATAATCGATCACTAAAAGTTTAAAAGAAAGTGTTTTGATTAATGTTTCAGCCACTCATGTTGACCGGACTTCAATCTCCAGGATAATCACAATTTGTATATTTTGCTTTGGGCCAGACAGACATCTCCAAGTCGTAATTCATCAAATGCGATCATCTCGTGTTACAAATATTTCTGGAAAGTGGGCCGCGGCAATCAAATTTCAACACTTTTTCCCCCTTTGACTGGATGTGTATTTTTCTTTTATCAACATGGGGAAATTGCTAACACATTTTTGTCTTGCTAGAATTTATAGAAAAAAAATACACCGAAATGGGTATTTTAAGCTACAATTTCATTTCACATGACTGCCCAGACTCTGCACTTTATCTAGCCTACATGTAGAACTTGCAATATTTTATACTGTACTTAATGGTCAGTTGCAACATAATTTATAGTCCACATCCAAGTAAACGCCAGTAGAACCTTAAAAATTTACTTCCCGGTTCTACATGTAGACTACTTTTATTGTTGATTTATGACCGCTGTCTGTTCTCAAGTCTCTTCGTTACAAACTAAGAAGAAAAAGAGCGCACATTATGACCACCCACCCAAACTACGCTCCCTCAAGCCACCTGGTACCTGCCACGACATGCCCTCAAACAATAAGTGTCCCTTAATATTAGAAAAGGCTAGTCCATGCCAACCACTTGCTTAAATGGCAAACGTTTAAATAAGACACACGAGACGTCACAGACTGAAAATTTACATGGTGGACAGCCGTTTTTTAATACCTGTTGCCAGTATGGCCCTTTAAGCCCTTCTTTACCTCGTTTGCTACTAGAGCAGCATGCAATATAGATGTTTGTCAATTTTACACGTAGCAAAGAGAGAAAAGTCGGTCACAGAAGTAGGGCGGCCACTCCGAGGGAAATAAAAAAATAACAAGCTAGCCACCGGAATGACCAGTAGACTCGTCCCCAGGGGCCCACCTGGCCGTTACTGAGTGACATGTTGTACTTTACACTATAGATTTTGCGGGTCCTTGTTTCCATTTAAGCATGATTTGATGCGTGAAGCTACGAATCCGTAATGACAGGAGCAGGATGGCAAAACACACAAGAAATTGACCACACAAGTATCCAATGGCGTATTTTAACTTTTAAAGTCTGTTTCAACAACTGTTTGATGTTCAGTAAGCTGTATCGCCACAGTCTAAAATCCGTTCTCTTCGGACAGTATTTGTCTGGTCACTTTATATGAAATATATGTACACAAAGAACTTTTGTTTTTCCCTTTTTCTGAACACTGACAAGTGTTAAATCCTCACATCTTGAAGTGTGTGTACATCATCTCGTAACCCATGTCAATAATTGCACTTTTCAAGAATCTATTAAATGTCAAGAGCTGTTACGACTCGGCACCAAAACTCGCAGAAATGGGAAATTTTTTTAATCAAAAAATGCTTGCTGTTATTTAACACCGGTACCTGGGGCAGAAGTGGAACCTTTTTAATTTTACCAATGTTGTGTAATACTACTTACTTGTTTTAACATTTAAATCCTGTCCATAAAATATCAGCAGGTGGATTATTGCCAAACGCTGTATCGTATATGTATAACCACATGCAACGGAGCATTATGTTCATTAGTTTCCTCTCATAGGGCAACAACTGTTAGTGAGCACTAAATATATCAAATTGGGGGAAAAAACTGGTAAAATTGTAAGGCCACTTACTGTATAATACTACTGACCAGTACATACATGTACATCCATATTAACTCCAAGTATGGTACATGTAGTATTGTAACTTGTATTGCCGTTTACAAGTTCAACAAAATCACAAATGCCGAAATTTCACCCTCTTGACTGGGGTACAGTACCTGAGTGACACATGCAAGCTCTGTATTACTGCAACATCCAGTTAAGGCATGTAATACAGTTTATTTATATTATGTGATTTGATGAAAGAAATTAATTATTCATCATTGTCGAATAAAATCTATTTTGCACCCTTTTCCATTTCATTTTTATTTTGCTTATGGAGCAGGCTACATTTGAACATGCTAAAACCCCCAATGAAATTGGACATTTAACTGACTGTGCCAATTAATTAAGATTGGGATCATGCAGAATTTGAAGATCTTTATCAAGTTGTTATATACACACAAAAAACTTTTTTGACCCCACCTCCAAAAAGAAATTTTTGCAAGAAAGGACTCGGTCATGCCACATGAAATTTAATACGTAAATTGTAAAAAGTACAATGACTGTACCAATAAATTAATTTGAATTATGAAATAAATAAATATTTCACACAAAAATATGTGAGCTAATCGCCATGATGCACTTGTAAGAACACTACTCGGTAATTATCATAAGGGACAAAAGTTTGAACCTGAAACTGCCCTACATTAAAGATCTTATCAAATCCGGACTAGTATCGTAAGTATCAAATCGTCTTGAGTATGTTTACCTGCTGGACTTCAGGTGGGATTTAAAAGCGTTTAGGGACTGATGCCAGATAACAAATTGGTTGGTGCCCAGATTTTGGACAAAGTAAATTGAGTGCATTTTACAGAAGAGTGTACAAGTTTGCTTTTTTTAATCCCTTTTTGATGATCCACCTAACCTCGATTTGTTTTTAAGGATATATGATGCATCTATATCTGCTGCTATTTATTTTATCCTTTTCTGTTTGATGATCCACCTAATCTCGATTTAATTTTAAGGCTACATGGTGCATCTGTATCTGTTGCTTTATTTATTCTGTTTCATGATCCACCTGACCTCGATTTATTTTAAAGGAGAATGTGGATGCGTCTTGCTGGAAAAGTATTCTGTATGGAATATGGTGTCCCCATATTTGCCTACTTAGTGATCTGATGCATCAACAACCTGTGACCCTCGATGATGCCCATTATGCGGCCCTCAATGACGTCCATTATGCAGCCCCAGACGATGTCCATTGTATGCTGCCCGCAAAGCCGCCTTTCTTACAAAATATTCGCAGGCGAAGTGACGTAATAATCGAATTAACTACCATAGCAATATGTGTGGAAACAATTTTTGAATATATCGTGCTGCACCAGGGGTCGCGCTAACCTGCGTTTCTGCGCGTACAGCGCATATTTTTAAGTTTGGGCGCATATATTCATTTTTGCATATCAGTTCAGGGGTTTTCATTCGCGCAGAAAAATGAAAACATGTGAAAGAAAAATAAAAGCTTCGATCTCCAATATTTACGGCCCGTCCAGAAATTATGTAACATAAAATGCAATGTAACATAAATGTTGAATTGAAGTCGCCGTAGCATTGTAACATAATTTAAAAATAGAAATAAAATACACACCACCGGCATAATTACACAGATTGCGATATTGTCTAGAATCACTGCTGATGAATTATTGCAGTACTGAATGATGACACACGTACGTGAGGTGGTAATTTCTAATTCTAGGGATCGGAAAGAAATGCTTTGTGGGTGGTGTGTAGAGATATGCCATCAGTGAAATACGACACAATGATCGGCCGAGAAGAAAAAAAATGACAAAAATTTGCCCTTGAATTATGTTTTATAGTCATAATACTCCAGTAATCCAATAAATATCATAATATTTGGCCTAAACTTGAACTCATTTGCAATGAAATGTCATTTTTATTGAGTAAAGCATTGCTTCCATGTGGTGCCAATGGTGTTGGAGTCTACACTTTGCCGAAGTTGAACTGCATTTTGTGGAATTCGGCGAACTTTTATGGCATAAAGCAACACTTTTATAGTAAGTAAACTGCTCGGGAACTTTCTTAAAAAGCGAGATAGTTGGTTACAGGCGAGAATCGTGCCGTGAAAAGCGAGATCACGTTTTTTGCTGGGCTAAAAACTATTATACCAATGGTACGGTAACACATCATTATAGCCAAAATCACAAAATCTGATACTGATACATATAAAATGGTACATTCAATACTTAACAGATTAGAGAACCCCTCATTTTAGGATTTGGCGCATATTTTAACACTTTCAGGGGGTTCAGGGGTTCTGAGAACCCCTGGTTTTAAAACCTAGTGCTACCCCTGTGCTGCACTACAAGCAGGTTGTGCTCATCACCTGTGTACATGTATGTCTACAATCATAGACTGAATACAATACTGCTCTTTTCAAAGATATCTTACAGGTGCGAGTGATCAGCATGATATGGTTCAATGCTGAGGTACTGCGTGAACATATTAAATAATCAAAAATTGTTTTCACCTATTGTTAATCTGATTATTACGTCATTTTGCCGGCGAATAACATTAGAATATATATTAAATCAAAAGTTGGCTACAAAACTCTAATGTGGTCCAAGGGAACCAAGGGAGAACAGTGCCAATGCATTGATTGGTCACCCCAGGTTAAATAATAAATAAATAAATAAATTGTCTGACATGTGCCATGTGGCACACAGGTACAATTTCACAGCTCTCCCCACATTTACCGCCACATCACTTACCATACATTTTCCCTTCATCTGAGAGAATAATTTTCCGCCTTCCACACGGTGGGTATATGGCTAACGCCTCATGGAAGCTCTGTTCAATATCCGGACTCCACACGCCTTCCGCATCGGCGCCCAAATCATCATTGAGATCATCGTTGAGGGCGGTGTCGCTGCTACCCCCTGATGGTGGCTGTGGTGGTTGTGTGTTGTTGTTGCCCTGTGGACTCTGACTCCAGTTGTCAGCAGACATGGCTTCAGTGTGTGGCATTGGACTGTGTGGTGAAGATCAACCTGAAATGAAAACAAGGAAATAAATTGCGTAAGCTGTACTCGATCCAAGTTCCGCGAACCAGCTTATTTGATACCCTGAGTATTTTGAGGGGGAGAAGGGGGTCTGTTGGGTCTAAAAATCAAAAATGGGAGGGTACATATAAGTTATTAAAGTACAATTTTACAATTGTGTAAAAAAAAACCAGAATTTTAAACAATACTGAGGGACTGCCGAGGCTTCCTCCTCACCAAATTAATGTTATGTAATTTAAGGCTTTTAGATTCTGCACATCCTACATACATATGTAGTCGGTTCTTATTTTGTGTGTGCTTGATATTAATTTCCAGTACAGAAGTCCACACAGAGGGCTATTTCCTCGAGCACCGCGTTGCTCGAGCACAGACTCGGGGAAATCTGCCGTCTGAATGCTTTCGAGGATTCCAGTCCTTGAGTTTTTCCCCAAATTTATCCCCGAATTTATCCCCTAGAAATTTAGGGGATTTCACAAGTTCCCCGAGTGGTGCTCGAGTTCTTCTGCCGTGTGAACCTACATTTTGCGATTCTCGAGCACTGAACTTGACCTGTGCATGGTGGTGGAGTTCCATTGCGCTGCCACTACGGTAGATGTACATTAAATATTGCAATTGTCGCTCATTCTGCCTCTTCTTTCTAAACAAATCTCTTCTCCAGTCCCAATCAACGGTATCAATGCCAAATCTAGAACAACATCACCACTTTCCATCATGAATTTAAGTACAAACAAGAGCAAAATGCTCTTCGCAGATCGTGACATCGCAATTGCAGTAATTGGTGCCTTTTGATTTGGTGGTATGGTTTGTAATAATAATAATATAACTTTATTTACGGTAAAAACATGTTCAATTTCGCGCGATACTGCAGAGGTCATTTTCAGCTTTCGGTTGTAATTCTCGAACTGACGTCATCAGGCATTGCAAAACTCGAGGATTACAGGTCACGACGGAGTCGTGTGGACACGCACTCGGGGATTGACTTGGGGATCGCAATCCTCGAGCACGCCGAGTCGCCGATCCTCGAGGATCCTATAACCGTCTGAACACGGCTAGTGTGAAAGTGGAAAAATGTACTTGCCATAATTAATAAAACATAAAAACAACTAGACTAAGCTGTGGTCTAACCCACGAACACAGCCGTGTTGTTACCCCTAATGACCTTTGACCCCAAAATATATGAAAGCGGCCATAGACATTGGCTAATGTCAATGCATGGGTGCATGTGGCACCACTTTGCTATGTTACTTGTGGCAGAAGGGGCATTTTGAAGGTTTTTCGTCTCAGACCGGAAGTGACCCCTTAATGACATTTGACCCCAAATAAAAAAATACCACATATGAATTGGGTACCCACAATTCATGTGTGAACATACCGATACTGTCCTATGTCTTTCTTAGCAAATACAAATTTTTGACGGTTTTTCGTTTTATACCGGAATTGACCCCTTAATGTCCTTTGACCCCAAATCTGTGAGGACCCCATAGACACTGGGTAATAACAATGCATGTGTGCAAGTGGTGTCACTGTCCTACGTAATTTGTGGGAGAAGAAGCATTTTAAAGGTATTTAGTTATATACCAGAAGTGTCCCCTTAATGACCTTTGACCCTAAATAAAAAAATACCACATATACACAGGGTAACCACAATTTATGTGTGAACATACCGTTACTGTCCTATGTTTTTCTTAGCAAATAAAAATTTTTGAAGGTTTTTCGTTTTATACCGGAAGTGACCCCTTAATGACCTTTGACCCCAAATCTGTGAGGACCCCATAGACACTGGGTAATACCAATGTATGTGTGCGAGTGGCGTCACTGTCCTACGTAATCTGTGGGAGAAGAAGCATTTTGAGTTAAAAACATGTTTTTGACCCTTATGACCCCTACGTAACCTTTGACCCCACGAGTTTCATGTGACATGTAGGGGCATGTGCAATGATGGTTGTGACCAAGTTAGGTCAAAATCGGTGTACGCATGTGAGTGCTAGAGCAAATGTAATGGTCGGCAGAAGAAGAAAGAAGAAAGAACTAGACTAAGCTGTGGTCTAACCCACGAACACAGCCGTGTTGTTACCCCTAATGACCTTATGACCCCAAAATATATGAAAGCGGCCATAGACATAGGCTAATGTCAATGCATGGGTGCATGTGGCACCACTTTGCTATGTTACTTGTGGCAGAAGGGGCATTTTGAAGGTTTTTCGTCTCAGACCGGAAGTGACCCCTTAATGACATTTGACCCCAAATAAAAAAATACCACATATGAATTGAGTACCCACAATTCATGTGTGAACATACCGTTAATGTCCTATGTTTTTCTTAGCTAATAAAAATTTTTGACGGTTTTTCGTTTTATACCGGAAGTGACCCCTTAATGACGTTTGACCCCAAATAAAAAAATACCACATATGAATTGGGTATCCACAATTCATGTGTGAACATACCGTTACTGTCCTATGTTTTTCTTAGCAAATAAAAAAAATTGAAGATTTTTCGTTTTATACCGGAAGTGACCACTTAATGACATTTGACCCCAAATAAAAAATACCACATATTAATTGGGTACCCACAATTCATGTGTGAACATACCGTTACTGTCATATGTTTTTCTTAGCAAATAAAAAAAATTGAAGGTTTTTCGTTTTATACCGGAAGTGACCCCTTAATGACCTTTGACCCCAAATCTGTGAGGACCCCATAGACACTGGGTAATAACAATGCATGTATGCAAGTGGTGTTACTGTCCTACGTAATTTGTGGGAGAAGAAGCATTTTAAAGGTATTTCGTTTTGTACCGGAAGTGGCCCCTTAATGACCTTTGACCCTAAATTAAAAAATACCACATATACACAGGGTAACTACAATTTATGTGTAAACATACCGTTACTGTTCTATGTTTTTCTTAGCAAATAAAAATTTTTGAAGGTTTTTCGTTTTATACCGGAAGTGACCCCTTAATGACCTTTGACCCCAAATCTGTGAGGACCCCATAGACACGGGATAATAACAATTCATGTGTGCAAGTGGTGTCACCGTCCTATGTAATCTGTGAGAGAAGAAGCATTTTGAGTTGAAATCACGTTTTTGACCCCTATGACCCCTCGTGACCTTTGACCCCACGAGTTTCATATGACATGTAGGGGCATGGTCAATGATGGTTATGACCAAGTTAGGTCAAAATCGGTGTAAGCATGTAAGTGCTAGAGCAAATGAAGTGGTCGGCAGAAAGAAGAAAGAAAGAAGAAAGAAAGAAGAAAGAAAGAAGAAAGAACCTGTAAGAAAAAAGACACAGCCGTGACTAACGTCACGGCTGTGTAATACTAATCTTATAACTTGTAAACCATACCCTACATAAGGGTAATTCTTAGAGAAAAGCTAAAAGTACTTCCTGTGAACTAATCCCAACCCTTGTCAATGAGCCAGTTTCAACAATGAAGAAACAAAATATCAACTGCCAATGAATTGACATCACCACTGTTTGGCCACAAAATTGGAGCACTACACCTACCACAATGCTACTTGAAATCACTAGCCAAATGCAGAAAATCAACTGATTTGCTAAAAAAATACTTCGGCCATTGTCAGGGCATAGACATAGTTTTATGTATAGGGCTCAACCGATATGGCATTTGTCTACCGATCCGTTACAAAATCGATATCGGATCGGTAGACAAATGCCATATCCCATATATCGGTTGAGCCCTAGTCCATTTTGTTCAAGCAATGTACGCATTGCATTTTAGGAGGAATTTTTCAGTAGAAGTTGACTTTTGAAGGACAAACCCAGGAATCATTCTGAGTGCACTGGTTACTTTTGATAACAAAATATTACCGTGTAAAATAAAATTAAGTTTCTTTTTTCCCTCTTCAAAGGACATTATACCGTATTTCGTCAAATAAACGCCCCCGGGGGCGTTACATTTTCCCAAGGGCGGGGGGGGCATTTATTCAAGGTCAATTTTAGAACGATAATTCCCGTTAAAATCATTAGGTAAAGTAAAAACACACGCTAAAATGACGAACTATGAACTAGAAACACTGACTTCTGGCTCACTTCCGGGTTTCTGATCCAGATTTTCGCCAATTATTGACACTATTATCAACCATGTGTGCAACATGGTAAGCTTACTACACAAGATAGCATGGAAATATCGGCATTTTTGAAACATCTTGGTTGAAAAAGTGGTGGGGGCGTTTATTTGAGGGGGGGGGGCGACTATTTGACGAAATACGGTAGGTACATAGAGTCAAAAAAAATTCATACAATTACTTCAGTTGTGTACATTACAGGGGTGTGAGTGACCACAGATAAAAAAATCTGAAAAAATCTGAAAAAGTCTGAAATTTGGCAAAGAGATAAATATCAAGATCAAAAAATCTGAATTCAGATTTTAATCTGACCTCTCACACCCCTGACATTAGTAAAAATAGCATCACAATCTCATAATTTAAAAAAAATGAACACAGAATATCAGATGTGGAAAAAATATTTCATTCAAATTAAATTGATGGGAAATATCTCTGGGGAGAATGAAATTTTTCAAATGAATTTTCATAGATCACTTACCTTAAAAATATACTGCGGCTAAATAATTATTGCAAATAAATCATCACTTCATTTAGTGATCAAAGCATAAAATAAAATGGTGTAATATTTAGGTATAATACATTTCAATGAAAAAATGTCTGAACAGAAAATTAACAATGGGAATTTGGGGGAAAAAAAGAGGAGAATTCTCATGCCTGAATATTTAAAATAAATAACCATCATTTTGAGCTGCAAACATTTTAAAAGCACTTCAACGGATGGTGCCTACATGTATGTGCACTGGCAATCACGGACCTTGCGTAGGGCCAGCAATCTCAGACCTTGTGCACAAATGTACAGGTAGGGCCTAAATTGCTAAACGAGGGCGTCTGGTGGATTTTGCGTGTACTTTGATCGGATGCATGCAATATGCCCATCAACAAAGGTTGGTATTTTTATGTCAAAATAGCAGACATTGTCACATATATAATGTAGGGCTGCTAAGAATACGCAATTGCGTTATTTCGGCGCAATTTGCGTATTTTGGCTCCAAATCGTTTTTGACATTTTGAAAAATCTATAAAAAAAAAATAATTTTTGCAATTTTTAATTTTTTTTTTTTTCGGCGCATTTGGAGTGTCCCTGGACCTAACATCAAGTGCTACCATCATTGAAATTTTTTTTTTTTTTGACAAACCCAGGAATCATTCTGAGTGCACTGGTTACTTTTGATAACAAAATATTACCGTGTAAAATAAAATTAAGTTTCTTTTTCCCTCTTCAAAGGACATTATACCGTATTTAGTCAAATAAACGCCCGGGGCGTTACATTTTCCCAAAGGCGGGGGGCATTTATTCAAGGTCAATTTTAGGGGCGTTTATTTGAGGCGACTATTTGACTGAAATACGGTAGGTACATAGAGTCAAAAAAATTCATACAATTACTTCAGTTGTGTACATTACAGGGGTGTGAGTGACCACAGATAAAAAAATCTGAAAAAATCTGAAAAAGTCTGAAATTTGGCAAAGAGATAAATATCAAGATCAAAAAATCTGAATTCAGATTTTAATCTGACCTCTCACACCCCTGACACTTCGGCCATTGTCAGGGCATAGACATAGTTTTATGTATAGGGCTCAACCGATATGGCATTTGTCTACCGATCCGTTACAAAATCGATATCGGATCGGTAGACAAATGCCATATCCCATATATCGGTTGAGCCCTAGTCCATTTTGTTCAAGCAATGTACGCATTGCATTTTAGGAGGGAATTTTTTCAGTAGAAGTTGACTTTTGAAGGACAAACCCAGGAATCATTCTGAGTGCACTGGTTACTTTTGATAACAAAATATTACCGTGTAAAATAAAATTAAGTTTCTTTTTTCCCTCTTCAAAGGACATTATACCGTATTTAGTCAAATAAACGCCTGGGAGCGTTACATTTTCCCAAGGCGGGGGGCATTTATTCAAGGTCAATTTTAGAACGATAATTCCCGTTAAAATCATTAGGTAAAGTAAAACACACGCTAAAATGACGAACTATGAACTAGAAACACTGACTTCTGGCTCACTTCGGATTTCTGATCCAGATTTTCGCCAATTATTGACACTATTATCAACCATGTGTGCAACATGGTAAGCTTACTACACAAGATAGCATGGAAATATCGGCATTTTTGAAACATCTTGGTTGAAAAAAGTGGTGGGGGCGTTTATTTGAGGGGGGGCGACTATTTGACGAAATACGGTAGGTACATAGAGTCAAAAAAAATTCATACAATTACTTCAGTTGTGTACATTACAGGGGTGTGAGTGACCACAGATAAAAAAATCTGAAAAAATCTGAAAAAGTCTGAAATTTGGCAAAGAGATAAATATCAAGATCAAAAAATCTGAATTCAGATTTTAATCTGACCTCTCACACCCCTGACATTAGTAAAAATAGCATCACAATCTCATAATTTAAAAAAAATGAACACAGAATATCAGATGTGGAAAAAATATTTCATTCAAATTAAATTGATGGGAAATATCTCTGGGGAGAATGAAATTTTTCAAATGAATTTTCATAGATCACTTACCTTAAAAATATACTGCGGCTAAATAATTATTGCAAATAAATCATCACTTCATTTAGTGATCAAAGCATAAAATAAAATGGTGTAATATTTAGGTATAATACATTTCAATGAAAAAATGTCTGAACAGAAAATTAACAATGGGAATTTGGGGGGAAAAAAGAGGAGAATTCTCATGCCTGAATATTTAAAATAAATAACCATCATTTTGAGCTGCAAACATTTTAAAAGCACTTCAACGGATGGTGCCTACATGTATGTGCACTGGCAATCACGGACCTTGCGTAGGGCCAGCAATCTCAGACCTTGTGCACAAATGTACAGGTAGGGCCTAAATTGCTAAACGAGGGCGTCTGGTGGATTTTGCGTGTACTTTGATCGGATGCATGCAATATGCCCATCAACAAAGGTTGGTATTTTTATGTCAAAATAGCAGACAGTCACATATATAATGTAGGGCTGCTAAGAATACGCAATTGCGTTATTTCCGGCGCAATTTGCATATTTTGGCTCCAAATGCGTTTTTTGACATTTTTGAAAAAATCTATAAAAAAATATAATAATTTTTTGCAATTTTTAATTTTTTTTTTTTCGCGGATTTGGAGTGTCCCTGGACCTAACATCAAGTGCTACCATCATTGAAATTTTTTTTTTTTTAAATTAAGTTACAAGCATTTAATTAGACAAAGAAAATTGGTAAACTGATACTCGCCTGATCGAATTAGGGGTGTAAACTGTAAATTACCAGTTATTTGTCTAACCGTTTAAACGGACCACAATCCGATCGGTTAACCGTGTAAACGTACAAGTATGTAAAAAAAAAATCTTAAAAAAAAAAAAAAACCACTGAACCTAACATATTGTCTGTAATAAACACTCCCCCTCTGATAAACGCCCCCTCCAATTTTTCAACGAAAAATTGACAAAAATGCAAACATTTCCAAAATTCCATGCTTACTTTGAGTAAGCTTGAAACGTGCATCAGTCATTGACGATCTCTAAATTCAATTGCATGGACAAAACCTACTTACCTACTACGACTTCCATCCATTTCATTGCCTAATTATGGTAGAATTTCACTAGATTATGCTTGATGATGCACTTATTTGTTGTATTTACCACGAATATATCATTAACCAATAATAACCATGCTGTTCTGTGGGCGACGCCATTATTAGTTACTTGGAAATCCCTCCTTTCTACAGGAGCACCATCGGGAAATTTAACCCGATTTTCACTTTTTTCCAATTCATTTCCAATAAAAACGCCCCTTTTGGAAAAATGCAACACCTCCAGGGCATTTATTACAGTCAATACGGTAGGTTTAGAGGTTCTCTAAAGTCGCCGAAAACTTTCTTTTTTTTGTAAATTTTTTTAGTGATTTTCCTAAACAGATAGTGCATTTTACGGTCGGTTAAACGTGAAAACATAGTCAAATGCATTCTTTAAGTGATGAGAAAGCCGAGTCTTTATGTTAATAAATTCAGTACCGTACCGTAGTTGAAATCTAAAATATTGGAAATTATGACTCAAGCAATTGATCTCACATCCATCCTATGGAATGGCTATGCTCCGTGGGGCCGTGATATTTTCGACAACACCAGCTGCACAAATAGGCCTAAATGCCAACTTTTTAAAAGTACCAAAGAATGACAATATACACATAAATTCTTGTTTTTAAAATAAATATTTATATTTCTTCTAGTAAGTTCAACAAAGCAATAAAACTCATTTAACATATCATACAGTAACAAGAAAAACTCTTGAAATAAAGAAGTATTTTTCCAGAACCAAGATACAAAATTCTTTTGTTATCCATTGTTTTTACAACCCTGATATAACGAAATTTGGATATAAAGAACTAATTTCTCTGTCCCTGACAACTTCGTTATGAGTTTCCACTGTAATTTGCCCCAGGTAATTCGCATAGGACCCCATACAGTCTTGACCGTTTTCCGACTTTTAAGCTTCCCTCGCATCCGGCCTGTAGCTGGTCTCAACATGTCCGGATAACCGAGGTCGGACTGTACTGCATTGAATCATTAAATCACTAAAAATTTTGGAAAAAAGTTACCAAAAAATTTACAAGTTTGTATCCAATGGGACCGATTTGTAACTTGTGTTCACTTCAAAAATCTATTTAAGATATAGACTTGTGTACAAACCAATGCATTTTCATATCTTCAATAGATTATGCAGTGAACACAAGTTACAAATTGGTCCCATTTGGATACAAACTTTTTTTGGTAACTTTTTTCCCATTTTTCCCATTTTTTTAAAATCAACCACAAATGATTACAGTACTTCTCTCTAGGTCAAGGGACTCGCCAAATCTGTGAAATATTTGTCAAAAAATGCAATTTTTAATTTTTTTAATTATTGAATTTTTTGTTAATTTTTTTTTCAATTTTTTTAAAATGATGGTAGCACTTGATGTTAGGTCCAGGTTTTTAGATTTTGCGTTTGTGGCGGGAATTCGGGGTGCGTTTTTTGGCCTCCAAAATTGCGTATTCTTAGCAGCCCTACATATAGCTCTATGCTTGCAACATCAACCTAACAAACACCGATGCAACCCCTCAACACCCCCTCCCCACACACACCCTACAGTGAAGCTGATACGTCAAACTGGGCTGGGAATGGGATATTCGGGTACTCTTGTGTCCTGGTACCCAACACCCGTTTGTCACCGATTGACCCAGGGGTCTTAAGTTTGGTTTGGGTGGGGATGTGCGCAGCCTGGATGTGCGGCTTTGTGCGCTGTCAGCCGCTGTGACTTTTCACCAAATTTGACAAGAAACGAATCACAAATTATACAAATTTTTGGAAATTTTGAAAACTAACACCTTTTGAAAATTAACACCCTTTTTAAACCAAATTTTCATGAAGGCCATCAATAAACCCAAATGGCTGAAAATGCACCCCGAGTATAAACAAAATGGCTGAAAATGGACCCTGAATCTCCTGATCAGGGGTAGCGCTAGAACTAAACACTCGAGTGTCCGCAGGGACCCCCGAACTTGCAAAAAATTAAAAAGTAGGGGGTCCGGAGTAGAGTTTGGTGAGTCAACAGTTGCACAAATGCAGCATAAATAGTATATAGCGCTAGATTGAAAAACTGGGGGTCTGCAGGGACCCCTGAACTTGCAGAAAATTTAAAAACAGGGGGTCCCAACTCTATTTTGGTGGGTCCGGGACCCCAAAAAGCAACTTAGCGCTACCCTTGCTCCTGATCCATCCTTTCCATAATAATCGCATTTTGCACCCCTCCGGATCATGACGACTGTCTTCCTCCGACACCAACTTTCTGATTCCCACTCAGGGGTAGCGCTAGAACTAAACACTCGAGTGTCCGCAGGGACCCCCGAACAGGGTTCGATTTAAAAAATAAAATTTACATGCACAACTCTGATTTTTTCCTCAAAATGGGCTGAATAACACAAAATTTTGCATGCACAGGCAAAATTCTACAAGCACAGAGCCAAAGTTACATGCATTTGTGCATGTAAAACCCCTCTAAATCGAACCCTGCCCCCGAACTTGCAAAAAATTAAAAAGTAGGGGGTCCGGAGTAGAGTTTGGTGAGTCCCAGTTGCACAAATGCAGCATAAATAGTATATCTGCAATAGCGCTAGATTGAAAAACTGGGGGTCTGCAAGGACCCCTGAACTTGCAGAAAATTTAAAAACTGGGGTCCCAACTCTATTTTGGTGGGTCCGGGACCCCAAAAAGCAACTTAGCGCTACCCTTGTTCCCACTGCTGCCGCCAGATGTAAACTAATTTTCCCAACTAAACAACGCACAAAATCTTAAAAGGAAAGTCCCATTGATTAAAGTCCCTCTTCTGACACCAAAATTCAGGTTAGATATGAACTGTTTTAAACAACCTAAGGAATCTTAAATTCAAGGCAAGTCCCATCAAAATTCAAAGTCCCTCTTCTGACACCAACTTCCAAAAGACTTGATCACTGCCAGCAGTGAGCACTGATGTTGGGGATTTTCCAAGTGGAGAGTTGTGCATGGGCCAGTTTTGGAGAGTTTTGGAACGAGTTTTGGAGTGAGTTGTAGGGCGAGTGCAGATTATGTGATTTAATGCAGGCAATGGCTGCACTTCAGATCAGTTAAACTACAACAACCACAGCCATAATATCAACATACTGTTCTCATGTTCAAGTTTTTTAAAAGTTGGATATTTCAAGCAATGAATGACCATTATGTTGAATGTTTTTCATTATTACTCCCTACAACAACAAAATCTCAAACTACAATACTTCAACCTATAACTCGCACCAAAATTACTCCACTATCTATTGGAGATACATGTACAATAGCTACAATGTCAACATCTCGCTATATACATTGTAGGCCTACATGTATAACTCATTCCACAACTTGCCCTACAACTCGCTATACTCATCACACAACTTGCCATATTATCATCGAACTGCTGTACCATTCTTGATGAGTGCCAATTAGCACACTTTAAGGGGGTACTACACCCCTGGCCAGTGTCCGAAATAAGGAAAATATGGAGGTTATCCTGAGGATAACTAAAGCATAAATTCTGCTTGTCCTCACTACATTTTGGTTGTCCCCAGAATGTGTCATCTTTTTGGAGGTAAAATATAGTGGTTGTCCAGGGGATAAGTACTTAGCTCAATATGGTTGTCCCCAGTAATTTTTGGACAAGAGGTCAAGAGGATAAGTGCTTATTTCGAACACTGCCCCTGGCCAATTTTGTGCCTATTTTTGCATTTTTCTCAAAAATTATAGCACATTGGTTACAAGTAAACTGGGGCAAGGACTACAACTATTGTACTGAAAATTCAGCAAGTCGGGGCAAGTAGTTATTGATTTATTGATCAAATATTGGTTTCCCTCATTTTTGACTGTACTCCACAACTGTTGTCTATGCTCATTTCCAGTGCAGTAGTTGTACAGTCCTTGCCCCTATAATATACATCTTACTTGTCTCCAATGCGCTATAATTTTTGAGAAAACTGCAAAAATAGGCACAAAATTGGGCAAGGGTGAAGTAACCCCTTAAAGTACGGTAAATCCTTTTAAGAAAATTTAACTGGACAACAGTAACAATCAACATGCACACTGCACAGGTATTATTTGCAAAAATAAAAACAAAATGACAGTGACAAAGAAGGCCCTTATTGGACTATATTTATTTTTTTTTCAATTATTTCTCTCCCTCCCTAGTTTCAATTACACACACTCAATTTTTGGCAAACCCCATATAAACGAAACTAACAGCTTACTAAGCAACCAATGTTTTGGTAATCTCCCTGATACTCAACATGAACCTTTGGTGCACAGTACACCTGATCTCATCAATCTGCAGGATATTCTAATGCTAAACCTCAACTTTTGTTATTGTGGCTTGACCCCTGGGTATCCAGGCTCACTTTCAAACATCCCAAATCTCAGCCTTTCCTCCCTTATCTTCAGAGTCCCACCGCTGCCACCAGATGTAAAACAACCCAAGAAATCTTACAGGCAAGTCCCATTTCAAAAGTCCCACTTCTGACACCAACATTTTCAAGACTGGTTCCAAACCACATTATGCACCTTGTGGGTGTAGAAAGGCACTAGCTGTGACTATCCGTGCTACCGATTCTCTCAGCAGGAGGACCTGACCTGGCGACCCCACTGGCTGACCCTTGCCATATTTGGTTCATAACAAACTGTTTTGATGGGTTGGAATCAAATTACAAATTCAGGTAAAGGCCTACACGTTTAATATTGGCAGAGCAACACTGAATTTTATATATACATACAGATCCTAGCTGAATAATGTTTAATAAATTCCACCAAAACAAACAATGGATGGCGAATGGACAGGCCTTTAGACAGACCAGTAACCAGTGATTATAGTAGTCTTGTAATCTCTATGAAAATGATGTCATCAATTTTCAGAGTTCTAAACCAGATTGGCTCTGAAATCTAAAATAACATCATCTCATCCATAGAAGTTGTTATTTGGGAAGTTTCACAATTTGGTGAGAGATTGTTTGTTTCCCGCGTAGGAAATATGTAGAACCAATAAGAAATTACAGAAATTTTTGTTAGCTCTTGAAAGTGAAATTTGTTAAAACAAAATATGTTAAACATCCTCTTGATATAGGCCTATTCTTTTGTGTAAAAAATTGTGTTCATAACATTTGTGGTAAAAATATTACAGTGTAGGTTAAAATATCGGCAATTGTCACAAACCATCCAGAATCAATGAAAAAAGCCAACTTTTCCCCCAAAAACTGCTGCTCAAGACCCCTCAAGACCAGTAATAATATTTTTTTTAATTGAACCTTCATTTGTAACTAGTGACACCTAAATATTCTTCATAAAAAAATGTTTTCTGGGCCATCTATATTAGGCGAGTGAAAGTCGATTCCGAGTTTATCGTCCCCCGCCCGCGTCACTTTTTGGTAACCAAAAACACCCGCATCAAATTTTCAAAAATGCCAAAATAATTCATTATTTTCAAAGTATCAGTGTTTTCACCAGTTTTAGCAATTGGAAACATATATTTTTGTTTGTAAAACCATAAATTCATAACTTGGAAGCAAAATGAGGCCCTTTTCTAACTTTTCCAGTCCCTACCCATACAAAAACATGTTTATAAATAACATGTATGAGTGTGGCTTTAAATCAACACGCATTTTAGGTCAATAATGAAATCTGATGAAATAATGAAAAATGAAAAATGAAAAAGTCACCTCACCAACCTGGGAAAAAGAAGGGACGATAAACTCGGAATTAACTTTCATTGGCCTTATGTAGGCCTACATCTTTTTTTTAAAGATGAAAAATGAATTCATTTTAAACTTCTTTTTCTTTTTTTTAATGTATTTTTTTGTTGCATGTTTATAGATTATAAATATGGGGTTAATTGTTCCTTTTCATTTTACCTCATTGGGGGTTTTTTTCCTTACCTTTTTTTTTTAAATTTATTTAAACCAGAAAACCTTCTGGAAACATGTGAAAATACTAGCATTATCATTTTTGGCCAAGAATTATCAAATTAAAATGTGACCAAAATCGTATATAAATACCGTACCAGCATGCCAGGCTTTAATCATGTTAATTAACTTCATTTTATAATAATCCAAATCTATAGATTTCAGTCGTACTGTTGACACAAAATCACAGCTCACATAACCTGCCACTTCTCTCAACCAAGTCAACTGTTGTTATTGTTTTATTGTAAAGAGCAAGTGTGAAATCGAAATCAAAGGCTGACCTGACTGCAATATAGCCAGACATACGTGTGTTGTAATTACTATTGATACAACGATTATATGGCACTGCTAAATAATACACTGTGCGCATAAGCAGCTGATTATATTATCATACAGCTTATGTTATTCTGTATACAAAAGGTGAAATCCCCGATAGAAAAATGGCGGGCCCTGGCAATGCCCTGAACAATGGATAGCCCTACAATTCCCGAGCCGTAATGCGGTGCACAGGCAAGCTCGAGGTCGCCGCCAGATTTTGTGCAAATTGTGTATCATGCTCTCGGATAATTTCATCATGTCAACAAATAAGGCCAAATAAAAAAATAAACATGTTTCACGTCCCCTCCCGCTTCCTTTTTTGAGGTTTTCTCAAATAAATTTTTATTTTTTGAAATTCAGTTATAACTTTTCAAAAAATATGTCTAGGAAGTTGGGATGCTTTCTATAGCCTTGTTAAGACACAAGAAACGTTTTAGGAAGGTTTTGTGATCATTAGAGGGGGTGTAACTCTCAGAACAAAAAATAAAAAAGGGCCTCCTCCTTTTTCCAGGCATTATTGTATGTACGGATTGTACGCTAAAACAGCTCTAAGTATGGGTATTTACACCAATTTTGCGATAAAAAATAGAAAATAAAAAGCCCCCTCTTCCTCCTTTTTTTCGAAAACCCGGACGTGAAACATGTTTTATTTTTTACTTAGCCTAATCAGATTCCGTCGACAATCATGACAATGTTGTATTGGTTGTACATACAAATTATGCACTCACACACATGCACTTTAACACAAGGACGGTTATTTTAGTAACAAATCAAATTTATCGTGGAAACTAAAATGTAAATAAACCTAATGAAATATGCGAAATATGCAATTTGCAAATAACACGCAGAGCAACAAGTGCACGAACGCAACAGATATGTATCACAGCACTACACAAAACACGCATTTCGTCAAATTAAATCTGTGTCATTTTCACATTGTAAATAAATCCAGAATGTACTCCTTTTTTATTACATGCTGAAGACAAGACAATGGGGACAATGCCCGTGATTTTTGAGCCTGGGGAAATCGTCACGCAGATTAAACAACCAGGAATTATGGCCCTGATTTTCATTCAAAAGGCTTACAGTTGAACAATCTTTAGGCATTGTTGTTGCATGACTCTTAATATTTGGTATGTACAATTCCCGTCAACCATACCACCGATCGTACACACTCGCTGTACGCTCAATACAATGCACACGACTAGACACACAGCGCAGCGCTAACTTCGTACAACTCGTTCACCAACTTTCCCATTTTCTACCGAGACCACAACCCCCTAACATCCCAGAAAACTCTTTTGGTTATCCTCCTACCAAATTTGGTCAGTGCCTTTAACATGAGAGGCGAATTATACAGGGGGTTATCTCCGGTAGTGTTTACGCCTGAATAGCTGACATGCTTTCGCCTTGTGTTGTGATGGCTCGTGAACTATGCCGGTTGACTCACCACTATAATGTTGTTGGGCTTTCCCAAGTTGTTTAGAACTTGCTGCTCATCTCTCGCTAATAATCCATATTTCTCCTCGTTTCCGCCGATCTGATGGAGTGAATAATATGAAAGGAGTTTGCGGAAAACAATGATGATAAGCAGGTTCCATTTTGCGACGAAACTGATGCTAGTTGACTTGGTTTTACAAGAGAAGTTGTTCGGAGAAGTTGGTGAAGTAGGACTCCGGAAGTCTGCACTTGCGATGCACAAAAATGACAAAAATGCCAAAGATGCGCGATTTCGGATGGTACTCCACCCGGTATATACTGCTTGCAAATTTAAACGAAATAAGTTACTTACCTTTCAGGCTTACAGCAAAGGAGGTAAATATCCAAGGCACGCTTTAAAGCTGATTTTGGACGGATTCGGCATAGAAAAATGCGTTTTTGTTGAGGATTTTTGGCGTTCCAGTGCAGGATAGTATGGTATGCAAAGAATGACGTGTGGTATGGCAGAATACAGCGCCAAGCTACGGCACTGCAGGGGGTGGGGCCTCGTGAAAGCAGGCTTGGGAGAATTGAGTAGACAATCAAAAGAGGTTAACACCTGCCCGCATCGTGTTTACCATGTTTACAGGTGTATTATGGTAAATAATTAATATTCATTAAAAATAGAAATAGGTCACATATCACAGGCTCCGATTTTGACGGGGGGGTCAGAAATAATATTTAATAGTGTCCATTTTGCGATCCTATACAAATCGACCAGACTTTTTTTTAATCTGTTCCAGGCTAATAATAAACACAAACAGTACATGTACCCGACGATTCCCGTAACCCAGAAAATCGATATGCAATACATAGGATCCGACCGAATGAAATAAACAACAACACGTCAACAGCAACGTCCAGTTTGATAATAGGGCCTATAAACAACACATTTTTATTTATGTATTGGGGATCGGTTTATTTTTTACTTGTTTATTTATTCATGTATGTATTTATCGTTTCCGATTTACTTCAATTATTATGTTACCCGCAACTTCGCATGGTGCTCAAATCTGACCTATTTATTTGCTTGTTGCATAATAAATAAATTCAAAATAATCAATTATTAAAAATATTATTGGATACATATTTTAATATTAAAGTATTTACGAGTAAACAGGTGGGAATAAATGATTGTACATGTTTGTGTCTACAAACAATGGATATGACGGCATGTGCATCTTGACCACACCCCTAAAATGTGCATAATTAATTAATCAATTAATTAATTATTAATTTTGCCCTCTATATTTAATACATAAGGGGTTATAGCCTGACCGAAGTTACCCCGTATTTGGGGAAACTTTGATCGGAGTACATTCCATGAAGAAAAAAATGATCTTCGCTGTGTATGGTATTGGTAAAGTTGTTGTTTTTTGTGACATTAAACACTGTGCACACATCCTTGTTCACAAAGATCGATTTATACTAAAAATGTAAAAATGCTCATTTTTGGTCAAAAGTACCAATTAGTAAATACTTTGGTGGGGGGGTAGAAAAGTTGAAACTTCGGATATCAAAAAAAATGTTGATCCCCCTACAAAAGGGTGGGTTTTTTTATCCCCTTTTTATGGTGTACATTTTTTTGATCCCCCTTCCCTGTCTTTTAAACAAAAATCAAAAATATACGTCATTAACAGTGGCGTAGAGTTCATAGGCGTAGATCCGGGGTGAATCCCCTCCCCCTCCCAATATTTTGCCAGGGGGATGGTCCATACAATCACCCCCCCCCCCATGTTGACGCCTGATAATGGGTTTCTGACCAAATCAACCTCATATTTCCCCATTTTAGCCCCCATGGTGCAAATTTTTCTCGCGCTTCGCACGCATTTGTAAAACTTATTCTGTCGCCAAAAGGTGCTGTCTGCGCTTGACCATTGACTATACTTCAAGATTTTTTTTCCAACTCCACACCCCCCCCCCCCCATGTCAAAAAGAAATCTGCGAGACTGGTAGAGTTCTTTTTGACATTAGGGGGATGGGGTTGGTGCAAATTTCATGAAGTCTACAGGGCTGAAATTTCAAGAATATTTTAAGCTGAACGAGGGTTCAGTACATGTGAGTTGTTGGTGTTATAATATGTACCAAAATGGTTTTTTTAGAGAAAATTCTATTTTTTTTGTATCACAACCCCCCTCATTTATGTACATATTGGAGACTGGCACTTAAACTCTACTTTTTCTGAGTCCTTATGATGAGAGCATTGGTATGGCTTATAAGATTTGACCAATTTGACCCCCCCATATAAGCGGTCATTTTGGATTTATGTAGTTAGGCACTGTTCCACTTATAAGATTATTCAGGGAATTTTGATGTTTACCAATACTAGCGGGACACCCGCGCTAGCGCTACGCGCGGGTCCCCGCTAGGTGAGTAAATGGGAGCGTTCACTAAAACGGGAGGAATTACTGAACAGGTAGAATCATTGAAAAGGTAACTTTCATTTATCTGAGTCTGACCCTCGTTTAGCCTAAGTTTCCATTTTAGCTTCTTTCTTTCTTTTTAGTTTCTTCTACATGGGCCAATTTTGTTCCATTTTTTAAAAACATTTTGCTGCTAAGCTTGCAAATTTCCGTTACCATTTTATTTACTCAATCCCGTTCCCATTATTTTCTAAATCTGTCCTTTCTTACATTTCCCTGTTGACTTTTTTATTTGCTGCTAAGATTGTGATTTCCCGTTTTCATGTTATTTATTTAGTTCTGTCATCAATTTAATAGCTTTTTTTATTTAAATCATCTAATTTTATTAGATTTTATTATTCTTTCCTTCTTTAGCCTATTTTATTCCCGTTTTCATTTTCTTACTGTGACTAACTATAGGCTAACCCACATACTCGTAGGCCTACCTGTTTGTCCTCATTTTGTTTTCTTTTTTAATTACATTAGGTCTACCTCTTCATGTTGTTTGTACTTTTTAACACACATCTTTTCCCCGTATTTATTACGCCTACGGTCGGTCGTTCACCCGTATTATCATTCATTGCGCGACTCTGCGTCGTTACGCGCGACATGGCGTAGTGCTGCGTTACCCGTGCGCTATCGCTGCGCTACGCGAGCGGCTTGGCATTAGATACGCCCGTACGACGCGCACGGGCTAGCTTGACAACTGACTCCCTTTTTTGTTTACCCAGCATAGCAACGTACCACATTTTCACTGATTTTGAGGCCAATTCTTGACCGTTTTCAACCAAATAAAGTTTAAACACATTCCCGTATATTCCTTAGTCTCCCGTATGAATTTGGCGACATTTGGATCGAAACTGACGGAGCTTTTGCGTGGACACACATACAACATTCCCCTATTTATAGTAAGATGCTTTTCTGAAATTTTTGTCTACTATAGTCACCAAAGAAGCTAGACGATGAAAAATAAAATTGGGATCTTGTTGGCGCTTCTTTTTGTGATGCAGTAAAAAGCCCACATTTTGCTATGCATCATTATTTGAGGGGCACAGTGTCATCGCCCCGATATCTTCATGGTAGAAATCGCCATGGTAGGTTGAATCCACAGCCACGCATGGCCATTTTATTCCGATCTATGAGACGCATAATTAGCCAAGTGACCTGACTATGGCTAGGCCTACTGACAATAGCCGGGGTAATTGATTTCTCGCTGTGTGAATAAGCTTGTATACGACATTGCGGTCAATGGTCGATCATACTGCGTCCACTGGAGTGGTGAGTGCAGCTATAGCCTGCGCGCTGTAGTCCATACAGGACCAACGCAATATAAAATTAGAATTTTGGTCAGATTTTGAGTTCAAGACGCGGGCCTTTTCTCAAGACGCAAGCTAACGACTATCATATCTGTTCAACACGTATTTCAAGTGTATGAGACCAGATCTGGTTTCTTGAGACGAAATCATTTACGGGAGATATTCATCGTCTGATATCAAAATCGTGTAGGCCTATAGCAATTCACGTGTATCGATCCCGGGTATTTATTTTAGTATATCTGCTGCACCAAATAATTATTAGCCAGGCGATGTCGGTGTGAGGGGAAAGAGGGCAAATTGACCTCCACAATGAGGCTAAGTCAATTTTCAAAAATCATAAAAATATGAAGAAATCCCAAGCTAATTTTTTCAGTTATTGCAGAGAATTACCTCTTCTTTGATGAAATGATATTCGGAGAGTCGGGTGATGTTGGCGCGCAATTATATACAGGCATGTAAAGTTGTGCAAAAATAGGACATTTTGACCTTTGAACTTTAATTACCGGTATGTGCGCCAACGAAATCCCAAAAACTTTTTGCTGAAAAATGAAACTTACCTTGCATTGAGGTCTTTAATTTCAAACTTCAAATCTTGATGGCGCAGCCTGTTATGTCATGCTTTGAAGTTTGCACGAGGGTGCTTTTCATCAATGAATTTGCTGATTTTGTGCGCCATCAAGATCCCAACCATTTTTCGGGCTTTTTTTCTTGGTTTTTGTCCTAATGTAACCATTTGGTACTTCAAAAAAAATTATGGAAAATGCGGAATAACTATAGAATACCCCGCTCAGGGTGCCTAACTCTTACCCTACCCCTAACCATAACACTAACCCTAACCCTAACCCAATGAGCCCTAACCCTAACCCTAACCCAATGAGTGTGTGTTGGGAGGTGAGATGGGTATTCTATAGCTATGCCCAAAATGCTGGCTGGGATAATGATGCATGGGGCACGATGTTTAATATATGCACCTCCCAAGTTAACCATTATTTTAGGCTCAGAGAGGCTGAAATTTCAATCAAGAATTTTTAAAGCTGAACGAGGGTGCTGTGCACGCTCATATTGTACAAATTATGTACCAAAATGGGTTTTTTTAGAGAAATTTTAATCACAACCCCCTTCATTTATGTAAGGGAGACTGGCTCTTAAACTCTACTTTTTCTGAGTCCTTATGATGAGAGCATTGGTATGGCTTATAAGAGTTGACCAATTTGACCCCCCTATGTGGCCGGCCATTTTGGATTTATGCAGTTAGGCGGCACTGTTCCACTTAGGATCATTCAGGAAATTTTGATATGTTTACCAATATGCTTTTCTGAAATGCTGTTAGCTTCTATTGCAATTATGGTGGGTTAACCCCGTATTTTTCTTGATTTGACTTGGCTAAAAGCATGATAATTTGTGAAGAGACCTAACTTTTTCCAATGATCTTAAATTAAAAAGGCATTTCGTGGTCCAAAGCATCATCCCACCACTTTTCTCAAAACAAGTTGATCACTGGAAACCTCTGGCTATACATAATGTTTATGTTCAAATTATTTCTTGCAGATTAATTCGTTTAGCAAAGAATAATGGAGCAGTGTAATACACATAATCATGCATAACTCGCAAACGCAAAATCGGAATCAACTGAAATTTTGGGAATAAGCGTGGATATCTACTGAAAAATGTCATAAAAAGAGGATGCTAGCCTGCTAGGATCACGAAATACTCCTTTAATTGTATCATAAATGAAAATATAGAACATAGAAATCATTATAATCATACAATTGGAAAATAGTTCAACGCAGTACAATTACACGAGCCCTGTACAACAAATTATTCATTGTAACCTGGTAACTTGAATTAAAAGTGAAATTCGAATATTATCTGTGCGACGTACTGACATCCGCAATTTACGGCAGAACTAAGAAATTAGAAAATGCCTAGCATATTTGTCGGCAAATTAATCTTGACGCATGGGTGCACATAAGTGAAATTTGATGACAGCAAATTTGTACAAAATCCTAGTTAATATTAATATCAAATAGTAATATCATGTAGGCTACATCCCGTGCCATGCATTAGAAATTAAATCAGTTTTACCCAGAGGTATAAAAGAATCAAATATAAAAATAGGACAACGTAATATTCCAGCTTAATATCAATATAATAACATAACAATAAGAGTATAATAATATTAATAACGATGGTGATGAAGATGAAAATGGCGATGATGATGATTTTATTTTGAAATTGTGTATATGACCTTTTAATACGTTTTATCTAATTCAGCAAATTCAAAATGATTTTAAGTTTAAAAAATGGTTTTTAGCTATAGCTGTACAATAATTATGAGCCCTGAGTGATGGTAAAATTGAAAAAGGGGAAAGAATTGTTTGGCAATTATTGACAGCTCGAAAGAGGGGCGGGGGGGAGGGGATAGGCATACACATAATGCCCTTCCACGCAGGCCCGTACGCAGGATTTCATTTGGGGGGGGCTGATTTTGAAAAAGTGGACCTTTTTCCAAGGGGGGGGGCGATTTTGTGAAAAGTGGACCAAATTTGGACCTTTTTTGTCCAAAAAAGCGTAAAAAACCCCATTTTTTGCCTGAAATTTTGGGACTTTTTGTACACTTTTCCAGACTTTTCCGCACCCCCCCCCCCTGCGTACAGGCCTGCTTCCACGCATGCACCTACAAACTTATAGGGTTCTTTCTGCCCTGTATGTAAGAGAAACAACCAGTGAAAGAATTCTCGCTATTCGCAATAAGGGCGCCGCCAGCGGTTTGCGATGTAATCGTGATGTATCATGGGAAAATCGTGATGTATCATGGGAAAAGGTCGACATCCATGTCCGCGCAATACGAATATTACCATGCTATTACATAGGAACACGTGACAATATTTTTTAGTTTGTCAATATAACGGTATTACACGCAAATCGATAGAGAAAAATTAATTGTGCACATTTCAAATCACATTATTAAGTATTATTGAGTATCGATTCGCGTGTAACACCTTTATTTTGACAAACTAAAAAATATTGTCACGTGTTCCTATGTAATAGCATGGTAATATTCGTATTGCGCGGACTTGGATGTCGACCTTTTCCCATGATACATCACGATTACATCGCAAAATCCGCTGGCGGCGCCCTTATTGCGAATAGCGAGAATTAAGCCAAATTGGTTCTTTCTGCATCTGGCCTTTCCAGAACCCCTTTCAGGTCTAAAATGGTCCTTTCTAGCCTTTTCAGAATCCTTTTCTATACAGCTACCAGTAGCGTAGCCAGCGGGGCGGGGTGCAGAGTGCCCACATGAAAAAAAAATGAAAGAAAAAATGCCCCTCTGACAAAAAATAAAAGAGAAAATCAGGAGGGCAAAGGAAAAGAAAAAGGGCAAGGAGCCCTTTTCTACCAAAATTCAGCCCGAAAATACAAAATTTTTGCGCGCTACGCGCGCACATTGTAAAAATAAAGCCCGTTCTATCCTGATAATGGGCAAAAATAGTGTAAAATACCAAATTTTTGCTCACTACCCGCTCATATCATCCCAATAAAGCCTTTCGTCTCTATGTATTGTATGATGCAACTGCAATTTTTTTCGTTTGTGCCCCCGAAATTTTATTTTGCCCCCCCCCCCCCCGACCAAACAAGCTGGCTACGCCCCTGACAGCTACCCAGCAAACACAAAAACGTTTTAAAAACGTTTTTAATAAGTTATATTTTGGCTTTTGGTTTAGGTGAAAACGTTTTAATAACATTAAAATGTCGGGTTATATAAAGGTCATGATAACGTTTTAAAACGTTTTGTATGAAAACACACTACAACAATATTTTTAAACGTTTTCAAAAAATGTTATTGTAAACTATTTTTGGAAACATTTTTACCAAATATTTGAACTCGGCAAACACAGAAATGTTCTTAAAATGTTTTTTTCAAAACCTTTTAATAACATTTAAATGTCGGGTTATATAAAGGTCATGAAAACGTTTTTAAAACGTTATTGAAAATATTTTGGGCAAACATTTTTCGCAAAATATTTTTTCAACTCAAAAAAACATTCTGTTCAGAATGTTTTGTATTAAGTTTTCAAGAATGTTTTTGGAATGTTATAAAAACGTTTTTATACCCTTTATATAACCCGACATTTAAACGTTTTCTGTAAAACATTTTTGTTTGCTGAGCAGTAGATTATCAAAAATGTTTTTTAAGGTTATGAAAACGTTTTATACTCTTAATATACCCTTTATATAACCCGACATTTAAACGTTTTCTGACAACCTTTTATAACCTTTTGCGAATGATGTCGAAAACGTTTTGTGTTTGCTGGGTACATACATAGGGCAGCTCCAGAACCTTATTTTTAAGTTCTACTTCTTCTGAAGGGGGACCATTGAACTTATTGGGGTCACAGTTTTTCATCAAAAAAGTATACACCAAAAATACTGGGGTCATAAAATTATTAAGAGGCCTGCGACTAGGTATTTATATACAATCAAAATTAAATCGAAATAACATAGGCGTGGATCGGGGGAGGGGTAAATCCCCCCCAATATTTTGCCGGGGGGGTGATCCATCATCCCCCCGTGATGACGCCTATATGTGGGCTTTTGACCAAATTAACCTCATTACACGGTTGAGTGCACAGCATCGTAACAGCCGTGGAGCTTCTATAGCTGGAAAATAGGCCTCTGTGATTGGTTTTTGTCGAAACCTCAAGTGTTCCCTTCATCCAATCAGATTTTTTTTATATATATCAAACGAAAGCTAACACTTCCCCCTAAACACTTTTCGTCATTAGGTCAACAGATAACGCAATAAATGTTATAGCAAAGGCGAATGTAGTAAATCTGTTGATAAAAACAAATAAGCGAAACATTTTTTGGCCAAAATATAGGTTTTAAAAGTGAAAACCTCAAGTGTTCCTTACAATATTTTTCAAATGTATGTCATTAAATGAAAAAGCACACTTATATTGCGTCATCTTAATGAACAATGGACAATTATCTTTTATTGCAAATCTTGTGCAAAAACTTACTATTTTCGCCTGTTTTGTCATACGGTTGTAAATGAATTATGACTTGACTGAAGAGCGCTTACAAATTAATGTGGATTTGAACTAGCAGTGGCGTTGCCGGGGGGGGGGGGCAGCCTGACAAAAAAACGGAAAGGAAAATTGGAAGCCAAAGAAAACGGAAAAGAGAAAGGAAAAGAAAGGAAATAGGAAAGAAGCGGCCCAAAACTTAAAGCTATGTGATTCCACAGCGATGCCCTCAATTTTTCTCGAATTTCTATTTTTGCATGATTGTAATACCCAATGGCGTAAAATACCATGTGAAAGACCGGGGATGGACGTTACAAAATCAACAACAAATCACAAAAAGGCAGCAAGAATTAGAAATATTAGAAATACAAAGTTATGCAGACACACAAAATAACCATATCAGTCCCAAAATAAATTATGCAGTTAAACAATACAAGATAAAACTGAAACTTATATCATTAGATGTAAAATCTTCTTCTTTTCTTCTTAATCTTAGCAATGAAATACTCTGTTTCTCTATTTATTTTAATAAAAGCCTTGAGACCATTACTGTTGGGAGGTTTGTTTTGAAATTTACACACATAAATATAATATTTCACACTCAAGAACAAGTATGTCAAAAACATGTCATCGGGCACCCCAAAAATTTTATCAAATGTTGAGATATCAAAATCAATATCATCTTTATTTCTAATAGTTTTAACTATATCATCCAAAAGGGGTTTGATGATCTCACAATCACAAAAAAACATGGGTTATTGTTTCAGGCATCTTGTTACAAAAGGTACATTCCGGAGAATCCCTCCTTTTAATTTTGAACAAGAAATCATTGATAGCAATAGCTTTGTGAAAGATTTTAAAATAAAATGAACGAAATCGAGAATCAATTGAACATTTAAAATTACGAAGATGAATTTGTTCCCATTCCAAGTCCTCAGGGTCATTAACAAACTCATTCCAAAAACACACCCGCTTTTCAGGAACACATTTCTTAATCATGATAGAATAAGCATATCGAGGAGTTTTTAGAGCTTGGATAAGGTTATCAACCAGATTATTAAATATCTCAGAACTAGAAATATCAAAGTTTGGATTATCAATCCAAATAGAGGGAACATTTTTCATTAAAAAATTAAATTTCTTCCTATCACGATTAGAAATATCAAAATCAAGAATTCTTCAAACAATTTACTACCTGGATGGGGAGGATTAAGTAAATCATCAACATACACAATACCTTTATCACACCAGTCTTCATAGTAAATATACTGTTTAGATTTTGATCTAATATTTCTGTTAAACCACAGAGATTGGCAAGCCCCAAGATCTGAAAAGGGAATGCCAAAAAAGAGTGTTTTTTGTTGTTGCTATGATGTACCAATTTTCTTCATAATTGTTGTTTTTACACCAAATCTACATTTATATAATTATACTAAGATTCATTGATGTCTGCCTTATATAAAAATGTATACTTTTATATGTCTTGCGTGAATGATTACAAAGTTATGGCACTTTTACTACATGTCTGAGAGTACATTAAAATTATTTAAAAAATCGAAATTAAAAGGGACATATGATCAGAGAAAACTAATATTCCCGGCTAATATTTAAAAGGGAATGACTAAAAAAATCTACTCTTTATGCAAATAACATATTATTGCTGTATACAGCCTATCCAATAGTCATGCTTTGTAAATTAAGTTGTCGAAGTTCAAAGGTTATCGAAGCTTATCTGTCCGACTGCACATATGTTCCGCGGTTGCAAAGCTTTGCAAAAAGGTTTATCAAAATTATATGAACTGAAAACTTTTCAATATTTAATTTCCATATTATATTTTAAGTTTTTAATACTTTAGTAAAATGGTATGTTGTAAAACAAGTTTATTAGTGTTTTTGTGGAACTCGAAAGGGGTCTTACACCTAGCTCATGGGCTCAGTCATAGTCATAAATTAAAAAAGGGCCTCGTCAGCTGCTAAAATGTCAATTTTACGTGAAAAATGCTATTTTTAACAAAAAAGAACAAAAACAAAAAATCATTCCACCCTGATTTTTTTCAAAGAGATGGGGACGTGAAACGAATTTATTATTATGATTATTATTGTTGTTATTGTTATTATTATTAGTGTTATTATTTATATCATCAGGCTATTATTATTATTATTATTATTATTATTATTATCATTAATTACTAAACAAACAACTAACTAACTAAACTAACTAACTAACTAACTAACTAACTAACTAACTAACTAACTAACTAACTAACTAACTAACTAACTAACTAACTAACCAACTAACTAACTAACTAACTAACTAACTAACTAACTAACTAAATAAATAAAACAAGTTTACCTCACAGGTGACTATCTTTGGAATTAAGAGTGTTCAAACCCATAAATAAATACAAACAAATAAAAAGTATAGACATCTGAAAAAGGCAACCGTCATCAGTAATAGTTTCTACGCTCACCTGTATGTAACGGGTTTGAGAACTTTTAATTCCAAAGATATAGTCACCTGAAAAATAATACTTGTTAAATAAATAAATAAATAAATAAATAAATAAATAAATAAATAAATAAATAAATAAATAAGCCCCTACATTATAAATATATACACAAATTGAATACAATTTGAATACGATCATAATATTAATAGGCTACTCTCACATACAGCTGTATGAGATAGTCATTTTAAATCACCTGCCGAAATTTACCTGTCCGATTCAACGCTCATGTTCAAAGGTTGCCGCGAAGTTTACCTATATCATCTAACTTTTAACTATATCATCCCAAAGGGGTTTGATGATCTCACAATCACAAAAAAACATGGGTTATTGTTTCAGGCATCTTATTACAAAAGTACATTCCGGAGAATCCCTCCTTTTAATTTTGAACAAGAAATCATTGAAAGCAATAGCTTTGTGAAAGATTTTAAAATAAAATGAACGAAATCGAGAATCAATTGAACATTTAAAATTACGAAGATGAATTTGTTCCCATTCCAAGTCCTCAGGGTCATTAACAAACTCACTCCAAAAACACACCCGCTTTTCAGGAACACATTTCTTAATCATGATAGAATAAGCATATCGAGGAGTTTTTAGAGCTTGGATAAGGTTATCAACCAGATTATTAAATATCTCAGAACTAGAAATATCAAAGTTTGGATTATCAATCCAAATAGAGGGAACATTTTTCATTAAAAAATTAAATTTCTTCCTATCACGATTAGAAATATCAAAATCAAGAATTCTTCAAACAATTTACTAGTATACTACCTGGATGGGGAGGATTAAGTAAATCATCAACATACACGATACCTTTATCACACCAGTCTTCATAGTAAATATACTGTTTAGATTTTGATCTAATATTTCTGTTAAACCACAGAGATTGGCAAGCCCCAAGATCTGAAAAGGGAAAAAAAAAAAAGAGTGTTTTTTTTTGTTGCTATGATGTACCAATTTTCTTCATAATTGTTGTTTTTACACCAAATCTACATTTATATAATTATACTAAGATTCATTGATGTCTGCCTTATATAAAAATGTATACTTTTATATGTCTTGCGTGAATGATTACAAAGTTATGGCACTTTTACTACATGTCTGAGAGTACATTAAAATTATTTAAAAAAATTCGAAATTAAAAAGGGACATATGATCAGAGAAAACTAATATTCCCGGCTAATATTTAAAAGGGAATGACTAAAAAATCTACTCTTTATGCAAATAACATATTATTGCTGTATACAGCCTATCCAATAGTCATGCTTTGTAAATTAAGTTGTCGAAGTTCATCTCTCCGACTGCACATATGTTCCGCGGTTGCAAAGCTTTGCAAAAAGGTTTATCAAAATTATATGAACTGAAAACTTTTCAATATTTAATTTCCATATTATATTTTAAGTTTTTAATACTTTAGTAAAATGGTATGTTGTAAAACAAGTTTATTAGTGTTTTTGTGGAACTCGAAAGGGGTCTTACACCTAGCTCATGGGCTCATAGTCATAAATTAAAAAAGGGCCTCGTCAGCTGCTAAAATGTCAATTTTACGTGAAAAATGCTATTTTTAACAAAAAAGAACAAAAACAAAAAATCATTCCCCCCTGATTTTTTTCAAAGAGATGGGGACGTGAAACGAATTTATTATTATGATTATTATTGTTGTTATTGTTATTATTATTAGTGTTATTATTTATATCATCAGGCTATTATTATTATTATTATTATTATTATTATGGCCACATAAAATTAAAAATTCGTTTCACGTCCACACCTTTTTGGAAAGTGAGGTGGGAGGGAGTTTTTTTTTTTTTTTTTTCCTAAATTGACAAAATACAGCAGTTTTCACGTAAAATTGACATTGCTATCAGCTTTCAGCATCTGCCAGGGAAACGATGAGGCCCTTTTATTTAAGATTATGAGGGGGGGGTTAGACCCTTAGAGTTCCATAAAAACACTTGCAAGGGAATCATGCTGACTAATAAACTTGTTTATCAGCATTAGCATTATACTAAAGTATTAAAAACTTACAATTTAATATGAAAATTGAAAAATAAAAAAAATATGGACTGATCCAAGAAAGTGAGGAGGGAGGTGGACGCGAAACGAATTTTTTTTTATTTGGCCTATTATTATTATTATTATTATTATCATCATTAATTACTAAACAAACAACTAACTAACTAACTAACTAACTAACTAACTAACTAACTAACTAACTAACTAACTAAACTAACTAACTAACTAACTAACTAACTAACTAAAACAAGTTTACCTCACAGGTGACTATCTTTGGAATTAAGAGTGTTCAAACCCATAAATAAATACAAACAAATAAAAAGTATAGACATCTGAAAAAGGCAACCGTCATCAGTAATAGTTTCTACGCTCACCTGTATGTAACGGGTTTGAGAACTTTTAATTCCAAAGATATAGTCACCTGAAAAATAATACTTGTTAAATAAATAAATAAATAAATAAATAAATAAATAAATAAATAAATAAATAAATAAATAATAAATAAATAAATAAATAAATAAATAAATAAATAAATAGATAAATAAATAAATAAGCCCCTACATTATAAATATATACACAAATTGAATACAATTTGAATACGATCATAATATTAATAGGCTACTCTCACATACAGCTGTATGAGATAGTCATTTTAAATCACCTGCCGAAATTTACCTGTCCGATTCAACGCTCATGTTCAAAGGTTGCCGCGAAGTTTACCTGTCTGACTGCACCAATGCGCCGCGGTTGCAAAACTTCGTTGTATCAAAATTCTGAATAAAACGGTGCACACTGTCAAACTATTTGTATGCCCTGAGACCAAATTAGCGGCTTTTAATTCATTTTTTGATTCTATGTTATAATTTTACTCTAAATACTGATTATTTATGTTTATACAATAAACTAAGCACAGGTATACTAATTATCAATTGTTATTATTCAATTCTCCTAACTTGCGAACAAAACAATAGCCAACCAGCACTCGATGATCTCATCACCCAAGACTGGTCGATTCACTGAAATAGGGGTGTTTTGAGGCCCACAAACAATCACTATAGACGCGTGCTTGTGATGCAATGTTTTGGTGTGTGTGGTTTATATTTTATAGCTTATAACGGATTTGGGTAATTTACAATGATCATCAATTGACATTCTCAAATTTCCTGAATTGGCTGCAAGGTGCTATGAGTGGCTTTGGGATATTTTCCTGCATTTGTAAATTTGTCTGTGTAATGTTTTTGATGGATTGGTTTATTGGAACTGTTTGTTTGGAAAATGAGAAGAGAGGCGCGATTTTTGATTTGTTCAGATTTTGTTTCGCGACGCACACAAAAAACCTTCATTTTTGGCAGCAAAAAGAAGTGGAAATCCGTGTTGCGGAAACATTTCTTACTTATAAATAAATAAATAGGGCATAAATAAATAAATAAATAAATAAATAAATAAATAAATAAATAAATAAATAAATAAATAAATAAATAAATAAATAAATAAATAAATAAATAAATAAATAAATAAATAAATAAATAAAAAATTATAAAAAAATTAATTAATTAATTAATTAATTAATAAAAAAATACTAATATGAATTTTAATTTGATTGTTTATTCATGAATATCACAATATTTTAAAGTTGAACACACCTTTTGGAACGCAAAATCTGCAGTTGAAGTGGTGTGGTTATTTATTGTTATTGATGTTGCTAAGCCCATTATTATTATTATTATTATTATTATTATTATTAGTGTTATTATTATTATTATTATTAGTGTTATTATTTATATCATTAGGCTATTATTATTATATTATTATTATTATTATTATTATTATTATTATTATTATTATTATTATTATTATTATTATTATTATTATTATTATTATAATTATTATTATTATCATCATCATCATTATCATTATTATTATTAATATTATGCTAATTTATTATTGTTATTATAAATGTTGGAGCTGTTATTTTCATCATCATCATTATTATTATTATTAATATTATATGCTAATTTATTATTGTTATTATAAATGTTGGAGCTGTTATTTTCATCATCATCATTATTATTATTATTAATATTATATACTAATTTATTATTGTTATATGTTGGAGCTGTTATTTCTGGAAATGTTTCAGAATGGTATACGAGTATATAGTGCCACTTTAGAATTAAAAAAAATAATGGAGAAGTATAGATAAATTAAAAATAGGCATACAGATGAACACGAAACTTTTTTCACCCCTTGTGCTGGTCCACATAATAAGAGAAAATCATGCTCATCCGGCCCTAAAATTCCCTAAAACAAAGGAAAAAGCGAGGAAAATCATGACAAATCAGTCAAATTTCAACCAATTCTATGCTCTGGGTTGCACCTTTGCAATCCTGGATCTGCTCCTCCATGTTATTCCCGATAAACAATGAGGATATTCGTATCAATTATACATGTACACCAAAGAATGACCTCTTTGTTTGACTTGCAAAAATCAAAACCACACAAAAGTTAAAGTCAATAAAAGAAATCTAAAGTATAAAGAGAAGGCTACGTCATAATCAATGCTATGACTCATGCTATTCACATTATTACCAAGAACTTTTATTCAACAGAATAACACTGTACCTGCAGTAATATATGTTTCGTTTACGTTGGCAGATTCAAAGTTCAAAGTTTGAATATGGTACTATTTTGGTACTCAATAGGCTAGGCGATAGGCCTACATTGAATGTGTTTTTTGCCACATTTAAAATAAAGGTTGATTCTTTTCTCGATTTGATTTTTTTGCTTGAAGCTCGCATAATAATATCTTGTTGCGATGTGACATACAGAAGGTTAATTTGTATCTGTCTGGTCCGCTCTTTCATAGTTAATAAAATATATTCTTTAATATAGTTTGCAGTTTGTCACGTCCATCATGTGCTGTAATTTTGCATTGCCCAATGTTTAGGTGTAGGCCTATCTATAACAGTTAAATTATTGGGCAAAAAACCGCAAATCATACCAATTTAGAGATACATTTAGCCATTGTTTTTAATTGACTGACGAAAGAAATGAAGAACCAAACAACTGGGAAAACAAATAAATAGAAAGTTGAATGAAATAAAAATTCCTTTAAAAGGAATAGGGCGGGCAAATGAAAAATTGTCAAGAGAAATGAAAGAATGAGTAAATCAAGTTCACAATTAAAAACAGGGAAAATATGACACCACATCGATTTCCAATGGGGGAATAACACAATTATAAACAAAGTTAAAAGAGTTTTTAACTTTATACGTTTATACGTTTGTTATTCCCCCATTGGAGGTTGTGTCATATTTTCCTTGATTTTAATCTTATCTATTGCTTATCCTTTGTTCTCTGCTGGTCAGTTGGAACAGATTTTCCCTGTTTTTATATTAACCCTTCACATCATAACAGAAGACGTTTTATGTTAACATTTTATATAAAACATTGTTATAAAACTTTGGTAGATAATAGTTATTTAAAACATTTTCGTAATCATACCTAGAGTTTTTTTTTATCATCAGATAGAAAGACTTCTGCTCATCTTCTCTGGTGAGCCAACAGGGCTGTGGTATCTTTCCATATCAAAGTTTAAAAATCTGTCATATCAATTTCCTCAATATGTTGTTTTGATACAACTTATGAAGGGAAAAGTTTGATTTTACAATATTTCGATATTATTTTTTTAACTTTGTAACTTTATTATGATTAACATAACTGTATTTCAAAGCGTCAAACTATATCATTATTTTGTCCCAACAAAAATAATCCAGGGAATAAAATATTCATTCATATATGTTTATTTATTTTATTCAACCTGGGCCATTTCTACTGGTGTACATGCATTCTAATAATTTGTCTATAATACCTTATTCAAGCATCAGCAAGCTATTTGTCACAAGATTTGAAAAGTAAATAGCTTATGTACACACTGAACACAATAAATAAAAATAAATAAATGTAGATATTTATATAGCGCTTTATGCCGTAAACAGCCTCAAAGCGCTTTACATTTATTCCGCCGTTATTAGAATATGTCGGAACCACGTTTGCTGCCTACAAATGGCGCAGGGTTCATCAGTACAACGACTGCGACTACCCCTAACAGCTTCCCATTGCACCTGGGTGGGGTGAGGCAAGCGTGACAAAGCGCCTTGCCCAAGGGCGCAACACGGTGGCGGGACGGGGACTCGAACCCACGGACGTCAAGCAAGCTCTAAGATTATGAGTCCAAGGCCGTAACCACTGAGCCACCGTGCCCTCACAATGCACATACAAGCTGTATATTTAAGTACATGCTGAAGCTATCAGTATTAAATGATATATATGACCTTCACGATGCTATTAATTTAGCCCAAAGATTAGGAAAACTAGCAAAACTGGTGAACTGGTACTGTTCAAATAAAAACATCTGCAAATCTTGCTGCAATTTCCAAATAGTATTTCTATTACTTAAATAATTATTTTTGTTATTTCTTTTAATACAAACACATTACTGCCTATGACGACTTTATCGTATTACTTACATATCAAAATTAAGTAATAATTACAAAACTCGCCGTAAACGATCACCTCTGTGGGTGTTTGGGATATAACCGGCACGAATATTTTCTCAACACTGCGGCATGTGAGAAAGTAGGTCAATAGTAAGAGAATACAGGGCGGGTGCGGCGCCGCACCCGCCCAAAAAGGATGTATAAAATTAATGTTTTGGTTCTTGTCCCCCCCCCGTGTAAAATTAGCATTGTTTGTAGTTTTCAGTCTTTTCGCCAGCGTTAGCTGGCTATCTAATTCGGAGATCGTCTTTGTTTGCTAAAGAGATTACGGGGTACTAGCATTGGTTTGAATTACTTTGCGGAACTTTTTATGGTGAAAATATATAATAGACCTGTTATTGGATTTGTAAGAAAAAGAAAGTATGTTTTGCCGTTTCAACGAATGAAAACGAGTGAGAATTTCAAAAGTTATGGTTTGAAGGAAATATGACATTAAAAGTTTATGCCAGGCCTATAATATTTTCCACAGCATATCAACGAAAGAAAATTATAGAATCCTTGTTATCAGGCGTTCTTAGATTTACATTTGCAGACCTCCTGGAGATCAGCACAGCATGAGATGTGAGTGTATTGATAACATGATTAAAACCTTTAAATGGACGTAAAAGTCAAAGTAAAAATATCCTATATCCTGTATCGTTTTATGGATAAAAATGACTCAAAATGTCATTTATGAAATAATTTATATCTTAAACATCAGTTTTGTCTTTTCAACGGGAAAAATTCGATGCAATTTCAGGGCCTATTTTTGATATGGGTATAATTTATATACATGTAGGCCTATTATAATTGAACAATATCAGTCTTTATACATTTTATAATGTGCTATATTAAGTATAAATTGCGAATTAATATAAAATTAATGTGCATGTATAAGGCAAGTAGGATGGCAGTGTTTAGCCAATTAACTAAAAACTGCATTTCTTTATATTAATAATGAGCTAAGGGTAGCCTAAAAGGCAGAAAAGACAAAAAGACAGAACAATTTGGAGTAATTAATTGACAGGAAGTTATAGGAATTGTTTGGTTTGCTGTTTCTGTGTGCATGTTCTCATCATTGATGGTTTGGTGGACTGTCATGAAACATGATGGATCATAAAAAAGAGTGATCCTAAATATGCCACCACCCAAACTAATTACAAGGCATCTTCTGCATTGAAGCTGGCTTTCCCTTTAAAGGGAATTTTTATCCAGCAATGCTCGAGAAACGGGTGGTATATTATGGGGGGGTAGGCCTAATTATTAGCAGCCTAGGAGGAGCAAAGTTTTTTTGTAGGTCAACTTGGCAGAGGGGGTCGGGCGGTTGGCCGGGTTTTTTTGGCCGACTGTTTGGGCACCGGCACAGCTTCTAACCTTTCTTGAAGGTTCGACAAAGATAACCCGGGAGACAACCATCAGCCAATCGGCTGTTAGCAGCCCAAAATCCGAATCAATTGAAATTTTGGAAATGATTTCTTTCTTTTTTCATGGTCATGAGATTGAACAATACCCCACCCCCAATGTTGTTCGCGTCAGGAACATTTTAGTTAAAAAAAAAACTAAATCTATGAAGGTACAAAAATAGCTCAAATGAAAATTTGTTACGCTTTGATCATGATAAATTGATAACAAAAGTAAGTGAAATATTGCCACCCCGGATTGCCACGCGGGGTAGTGGCTATCTGACAAAAGTTTACGTACTTTTCAATGGAAAAAAAAATATTTGTGATCAAACACCCTATAGGCCTTGGCCTAAACTACCTCATCATCCACTAGTCACTCTTTGCTCAGGGCCCTGAATCTGCTCAGGCCTGAAGCTGGGATCTGCTCTGATCTGCTCTATCACGGCAAACGCGCCACCATTATTATTATACAGACTTTAAAACAAGATGGCGCTATCAGACGGGAAGACCCTGTCAGCAACAGTGCTTGGTGCACGCGATATTCAGCACGGTTTTTAATATCATTATCAAAAAAAATAATAATGATAAAAAAAAATATTAAAAAAGTAAATGTATTAATTTTATGTATGTTCGTGTGCTATTGTTGTTGTGTTGCGTAAAATTATTATGCAAGTGAAGAAAATCAATACACAGTATTTTTATAAAATATAAAATTTAGAATAAAAATATTTATTTAGGCTTACAGTTTCCAAAATATCTGAGCAACTTACACACCGCATATACGATAAAAAGACAAGTTTCTTTCACAATGTACGAATGCGGCGTTACCGTTCATCATCTGAAATGACTCATTTTTAGACATGCGCATTACGCATCTTTATGCAAGTACAATTTTTGTAAGTTTTTGTTTTTAAAGTGCAGACAGAGCTTACCATATTCTTTCAACACATTATATTCAACTGCAAGTCAAGCAATATGTTTTTACAAAATACCAAAAATAACTGGATATATTCAAGGATTTAAAATATAATCATACATTGAATGTCAAAAGAAAATAGTGCCTACACGTACACCATCAGACCACCACATGTAGGCCCCTATATAGTTTTTTCATTACAAAATTAATTCATCTCAATATGCAACAAAAGTGATTCAAGAATGTGCTATTATTGTCACTGAGTTTTCTATTCTATACAGACAGCGAGAGACTCGGCGTTCAACAATAGGATTTAACCTGGTTTTTTCAAAGACAACTCATCTCTCTCTCTCTCTCTAAGGTCACATTGCATACACGTATGCAGGTGTGGTTTTTATGAGAGTATGCCATCGAATGCGGTCAGCGGCAGCCCTGGTAGCCTCAGTGATGCTCAGGCCTGTGATAATTTTGATGTCGTCAAGCCAGCTCGCTGCAGGTCTGCCTCTCTTGCGTTTTCCCTCAACCATTCCTTGGACAATTGTTTTCTGAAGACAGTGATGTCTGGTGATGTGGCCAAAGTATGATAACTTTCTAGAAATGATATCGGCTCGCGAGGTCTTCTGAACTCCAAGCTCTTGGAGAACCCACTCATTTGTTTTCCTCGCAGTCCATGAAATCCTCAGGATTCGTCGATAGCACCACAGCTCAAAAGAATCCAGCCTCTTCATGTCATCGTCCAGGATTCAGATCCATATGATGTCACAGCAAATGCAGTTGATTTTAGCAAACGAACCTTGAGGGATGAAGGAAGTTTACTTTTCCACAGTTTGGTCAGGTCTGAGACTACGCCTCGAGCTATTGCCAATTTTCGTTTTATCTCATGGGTGCAGTCACTTTTGGTGTTAATGGTGGAACCAGAAATTCAAAGCTTTCCACCTCTTCAATGAAATCACCCTCTAAGGAAAAGTTTGCATCTGTGTCATTTCGTCCTGCGTCTACAATCATGACTTTCGTCTTCTTTGTGTTCAAGATGAGTCCCTTCTGTTCATTTGCCGATTTTATTGCTTTCAATAGATCCATCAATTCCCCTTTGCTACTGCACCAGGGTTGTGTAGTCTGCATATCTGAGATTTGTGATCCGCTGACCACCTATGGTAACACCTCCTCCAAAGTTTTCCAAAACATCTCTCATGATGCTCTCAGCATAGATATTGAAGAGCTGAGGAGACAAAATGCAACCTTGTCTCACACCTCTGCCAATTTGGAACCACTCTGAGTCACCTCTACTCGTCCTGACTGAAGATTCCTGATCCTGGTATAGCGTACTGATGAGCTTCACCACGTGACCGGGGAATCCCATATCCCCCATGATGTTCCATAGGTCTTGAAGGTTGACACAGTCAAATGCCTTGCTGTAATCGATGAAACAAAGGTAGAGTGAAATGGAATGTCCTCTGCATTTTTCAATGATATTTTGCATATTGACAATTTGATCCCTGACAACTCATAGCTGAATTAATTACATCGCGATGAGCTATTTAGCGATTGGTTTTTAGACAATCGGTGTGTTTAATCAATCGCTCACCGGGCATGCGAGCGCGGAGTATAAGGTCAGCTTATTTTGTAATAGTAGCAATTCTCAGCAGCACTCATGCTTTGATGCAAGTCGAATTTCTATTGGTTCGTTTACTGCCTGTACAAAATAATTCTTTACCTGATGTGGACGATGTGTTCTATGTACATCCATGAATTTCATTGAACAGGAAAGTAACCTCAAACTTGCGTTGGTAGCAAGTCATTTTCGTAAAGTCCACGGTCCAAGTTCAAAATTTTTGTCTAAGTCACAAGTAAGTCATTTGCAAAAGTTGCAAGTCAAGTCACAAGTCGCAAAAAATAGTGACTCGAGTCGAGATCAAGTCACACGACTCGAGTCTACTCTGTTTAGAGTGAGTTTACTTCTTTTCATCCACAATGCAATTTGAGAAAGTCATAATTAGGCGAAAAATACTATAAAATCGTTGAATGAGTTCATGAGGTTTGTTGGTTAAATAAATGAGCTGACATTTTGTTTGACAAAACCAAGTGAATTATTACTCACTAAAATATTTCGTCCTTCGCATCGGAGGACTTCATCAGGTATGGCCAAAGATGTTTTACTTTAGTAAAACCTAGATAAGCTTATGCCTATACTGATGCACGGCAGTGAACGTAACCGTTCCGGCTGAAATCCAGAAATGACGTCATTTGTTCTGGTGCTGCCACTTCCGGGTAACGCGGGAGAAGAACATGCCTTTTGCAAACAAAATGGCCGACTCGTCCCGGCCCCTTTTCAGCGAAAATACAGCTTATTTAGCCAATGTGAACATGGGTCATCACCAGAAATATTTTCCTTTGCATATTGGACTAACACCTCAGCTATATGGTATTTCACGATATAACAGTAATTAAAAGAAAACTGCAAACGTTCGTTCGTCGGATGTTTGACGAAGTGACCAGCTCTAATGACGTCACTATGTAAACAACATAGAGGTATAAATAATTAATTAGGTAATACCAAATATGGAGGTATCCAAAAGTATGCTAATTAGAACAGGTTAGAAGGAACGACGAATCAGAATACGATCCTGGTATCCAGCTCTATGCAAATGAGATGAAGGAGGTTACGTGAACATGTAAACTTATGCGACTCTTGTGTATACCGACCTCTGTGGGTATGGCTGATCTGCAGTCATCTGATCCACTTGAGACTGGTTTCCGGTGTTGCTTAGACTTATTACCAGTCTTTAGAAGTGGGTCGTAAACGTGGCTCAGGAAGCATGTGCCCTCCTCTCTGTTTAAGGTCTTGCACCCCATTCTTCTTAATTATCTCCATGGCTTCTCGAACTTCTCTAGACCTCCTGTCATGCTCCCGCCCAAGGATCTTTGATTACCCCCAATTTTGGTTGCATGGTTGGCCCGTGCAACATGATCCAATATTGCTGATTTAGTCTGTTCCTTTTCTGATAACTTGCGTTCAGAGCGGGTGTATTTTTGTTCACGGCAGTGAACATTTCCCCCACTTGAACCCATATCTCATATGCACAGTTTATCCCTTACATACACTGTGTCTTGAATAACTATTCTAGCCCATCAACCCTGTGGTTATGAGACTAGGAAATAATTCCTAATGCCTCATACCCAGGTTTGTATCCCTTTATCTAATCCGGCCCCACATGACAAGGACTTTTTAGCACATCTTATCTTGTATTGAGACAATGGCATCCAGGACAATTTTTTTGCCTTTTTTCTAAGCATGTTTACTATTGGATTTAGCCATCACATGATTATAATAATAATAATAATAAACAGACACTTAATATAGCGCATTATTACGAAGAGCCTCAATGCGCTTTACAACAAAATATACATGCATAAAAAACATTAAAAGAACCAACACGCCTAAGAATACAGTCAGAAGGAGAGCAAAACATGGCCAAAGGCTGAAACTCAAACGTGATGGTTTTACAAAAGCAGGCAAGCAATACAAGTAAAATACAGTTATACAGTTATACAGTTATAGAACCACAAAATATAGGCAAGCAATATAATGATATAATGATATAATATGAAAGTAAGCTACAAATATATCAAAGCATCAACATAAAAATATTTCAATTACAAATGCCAAGTAATAAAAAGAGAGTATGGATGACCAGCATCCACGCCCTCGGCAAAAAAGAACATGTCAAACAACATTATTTTAATGCAGGCAAAACCTTATCTAAACAAACATCAGAATACATAACATAAGAGCATATTACATTTCAACAAACTATATGAAACCACTAATGATCATTAATGATTATCGGAAAGATCATTAATAATTATGAAAACAAAACCAAATAATGTGATCAAGCAATTAACAAAGATACAATATATATGCAAAATATAATGCAAAATGAATCAAAATATGAACCAATAATTATGAGGAACACGCAAAGGCAAGAGTAAATAGGGAACCCTTGAATAACGAAGAGGTCACCAGTACATATGAGCAACATTAAGATGCAACAAAGTATAATGAGAAACAATTCAATCATAAATACAACAAATATAATAAAGCATTAATGAAACCGGTTATCATGAGCATACAAAGACAAAATATTATATGGAACCCTGGAGGAGCAGAGGTCGCCAGTACATGCATCCTCAGCCTAGATCCTCAGCATCCGGCTCTTGAAACAAGCAGGAACCCGAGCACAAGAAAAATAAGCAAAACACACAACCCTGGTGGAGCAGAGGTTGCTAGCACATGCATCCACAACCAAGATCTTCAGCATCTGGTTCTTGATGAAGCAGGGTATTACAAATTTTGAAACATGTGTGTCTTGAGCAATTTTTTGAAACAAGCAGCAGATGGAGCGGAACGGATGTTTTCTGGTAAGGTGTTCCATAGTGCGGGTGCAGCTGACGCAAAAGCTCTATCGCCGTAAAACTGCGTAGATGAGCGGCGTGTAACAGACAGAAGAGTTTTGGAAGATGAGCGAAGATGACGTTTGGGCTTGTACAATGAAATGATGTCAGATATGTAGCGTGGAGCAAGGTCGTTGATCGCTTTATAGGTGAGAAGAAGGATCTTATAAGCTGTACGCTGTTTGACCGGGAGCCAGTGAAGGGAATGAAGAACTGGAGAGATGTGTTCGTGACGAGATACGCGTGCGACAAGTCTGGCAGCCGTATTCTGGACTCGTTGAAGCTTGTTGATGTCGGAACAAGGAAGACCATACAGGGCAGAATTGCATGAATCCAAACGCGATGTAACAAAAGCGTGAACCAGTCGTGCACATGTTGTATCATCTAAAAAATTGCGAATTTGGCCGATACGACGAATTGCTGTGAACAGGCTTTACTGATTGGTGGGTAAGGTCAATGCTATTTTGTGATAAGGCTGAGCATATTACTGCATATATGAAAAATACACTGCTATTTTGATACAGGCGATTTACTCAATTCCTTCCAACTGACAAAACTTAATTCCTGTTATCTACCTGGTAATGTTTGCTTATCTTAATTGGATCCCAAATAATTATTGGGCCAAGGTTATTATCTGCATGGTATATTAATTGAATTTCAATAAGCCTATGATAGTGATAATGAGTTTCTTGCTGGATGGAGAGTTATATAGCCAGAGTCAGGATGTATAGGAGTCATTATGCCTCAAATCACTAATTTATTGTAAGATCAGTGCAGAGTAGGTTAGATATGAAAATGGAAAGTTATAGAACAAATTGCTATACACCTGATCCGTGAACTGTGTCTTTTTGAAAGACTCTTCTTGTTTGTTATGCCTTGTCAATTGACTTCAGCTTTGTGTTCTGCCATTCTAGTTCCAAACATATAGTCGGGTATCTACCAGGCTTTAATGTGCATCCCCCCCCAGGACTCTACCAAACCAACTTTTTTAGCTTCCTTTTATGGTCCTATAACACATTCAAGATGTTAACAAAAAATATTTCCCGGCACTCCGGCCATATTCAAGGTTATAGGTCAACACAGGGGTCAAATTTCAAAGTTACTCAAATCTGGTTAACAAGCACATCAAATTATTTCTCTCATTGCAAGGATTCAGAAAAAGTATAGTTTGACCTACCTGGGACATACCGTTCTTGAGTTATAAGCAAAAAGGTCAAATTTTGGGCGGTGGTCAGTTTTTTTGGCCACACAGGGGCCAAAAATTAAAAATGCTCCAATTTGAACGAAATTGGTCTCAAATTGCTTGTTATGTAAAAATAAGTCAAATAAGGAATAGTTGTAACCATGTAGGATGTTTCGTTACCTAGGAAACGTCACAACATAGGTTGTGGTCAATATATAGGCTGTAATGGGGGATTGACCTTTATGGCCAATTTTGTCAATAACGAAGCATTTTAGACAGTGCAAACAATTCCTTTTTTGACTTGTTTTTGCATGACGAGCAATTTGAGACCATTTGCGTTGAAATCGGAGCATTTTTAATTTTTGGCCCCTGTGTGGCCAAAAAAACTGACCACCGCTCAAAATTTGACCTTTTTGCTTATAACTCAAGTTCGGTAAGTCGCAGGTAGGTCAAACTATACTTTTTCTGAATCCTTGCAATGAGAGGAATAATTAGGTGTGCTTGTTAACCAGATTTGAGCAACTTTGAAATTTGACCCTGTGTTGACCTATAACCTTGAATATGGCCGGAGTGCCGGGAAAATTTTTTGTTTAACATCTTGAATGTGTTATAGGACCATAAGAGGAAGCTAAAAAAGTTGGTTTGGTAGAGTCCTGGGGGGGGGGATGCACATTAAAGCCTGGTAGATACCGGACTAATACGCGAAGTTTCGCCAACATGACTCATGAGTGTGATCACAATTTTGGTATCCAATTTCGTAGATGCAATTGCCCGTTTTTTCTTTATCTCGTTTGTTCTTTGGGTGGACTAAAATGCGTCTGAGTGTTTGGTGGGGTTTCATGGCTGTATGATCCTGTATCTACCTTGTTTTTTGAAAATTCACTGTATCCGCTCCGATAAACCATTTAAAACATAATTATACGGGATAACCACCATGCATTTGCTTTTATCTTCAGTGGTCTTACTTTTCTTTGGGTTTGGGTTTGTGGTGTTTTGATTTTTTTTTTTTTTTTGCATTTTGATCTTTCATTTTGTCATCACAGTTTTTAAGTGCTGTACGACTATGTTCTTCTTCTTTGATTTTATCACCTGTTTCTGTGACGAAAGAGTTCATACGATCAAAAAGGGTTCTGATCAGACCCGTAGCCAGGATTTATTTGGAGGGGGGTCGCTGATTTTGAAAAAGTGGACTTTTTTCCTGAACTAATATCAAGGTACTGATCAGTAAGGATGGGCTTTCTCTACACAAGCAGCTTTATGGAGCCGTCAGGTTTTCTGATTATAAGAGTGTCTATTAAGAAAGGGATTTTGCCTTCTTTCTCTTCTTCAAAAGTGAATTTGATACTGTCTGTTTGAATTTTGCACTTGACCATTGTTTATTATTACAAGAACATCATCGGTGCCAAAGCCGCGGCTTGCACTCGATGGGCGCGGTCGCGAAAGCCTGCTGTTCCAGGAACTCCATTAATTAATTTGCTATAATATGGCTGACCAGGCTGCTCATCGCAGCACCAAAACGCTGCCTATAAACGCTGCCCGAAATTCAAAGTAAGTGGTAGTCAAAACAGTTGTCGAAACTTCGCGTATGTTTGGATCTGGAATGGCAGAACACAAAGCTGAAGTCAACAAGGTCACTTCTCCCCTAAACTGTAGACCAAAGTTATGGAAACGTTATGTTGATGACATTTTGGAAGTATAAACTCAGAAAGCATCGGTAGACAAGCTTACACAGCACCTCAACCAAGTAGACCCAACCAATAGTATCAAATTCACCCATGAGACAGGGCAAGATAATCAGATTCCATTTCTTGACACACTTATTGTGAAAAAATTAACGGTTCAAATACTGTCAGTATCTAAATTACAGATTCGTGTAAAATGTCTTATTTTGTCTTAAATACACGACCTTCGGCTGAACCACATTAGCACTTCTATGACAATGGCAAAGGTACCCAAATCTGAATTTTGATGATTTTTACGATCGTCCGGATGAGCAAATCACTGAATGGGCTTTTAAACAGAGAGGAGGGCACATGCTTCCTGAGCCACGTTTACGACCCACTTTTAAAGACTGGAAATAAGTCTAAGCAACACCGGAAACCAGTCTCAAGTGGATCAGATGACCAGGTCAGTCATACCTGATGAAGTCTTCCGATGTGAAGGACGAAATATTGTAGAGAGTAATAATTCACTTGGTTTTGTCAAGCAAAATGTCAGTTCGTTTGTTGAAAAATATAAAATTGCATTATTTAAGTAGACATACTTCGAATCGAAAAGAATAGATTTTGCAGTATAAATCTTTCCGTACGCAGCCACTATAAACTCACTCTAAGTTTCAGTACAAAATGAACACTTACTGTAAATTGCCTAAAATTATGCTAAATTGTAACCGATCACTACAGATCATGTTTGCTTACTTGCTTACTTGCTTAATTCGAGTGGTGTCCTCGAACTGTGATGGCTTTCCACAACTTCCTGTCCTCCATTGCTGTCTTGAAGTCTGTTGCCTCCAGTCCAGTGTCATTTTCCAGAATGTCAATGTAGGTCAGAGCAGGTCTTCCAGGTTTCCGCCTCCCATGCTTGGGTATCCAATGAACCATTTTTGATGCGGGCTCCTCGCTTCTGGAACAGTGGCCAGCAAACCGGGTTCTTCTTTCCCTGATCTTGTGGCTTATTTTGGGAATATCTCCATATAGGTTTGCATTTGACATATGTTCCTTCCAATGAACATTCAGAACAGTTCTTAGCATGCGGGTGTAACAGCCATCCAGACCCTTTGCAAGTTTAGGGGTGATGGTCCATGCTTCGCAACCATAAAGCAGCACCGACTCCACTGTTGCAGCAAAGATTCGGAGTTTGAAACTCCTGGTAAGAGTTGACCTCCAGATTTTCTTAAGTTTACTGCACGCCCTCCATGCTGCTGCTTTACGTAACTTTACATCCCTTTCAGTGCTTTTCATCCAAGCGCCTAGGTACTTGAAGTCATCTACCTCCTCTAGTACTACACCCTCATTCGTTGTGATGTTTTCTCTCCTGTTATTGTAGGACATATACTTTGTTTTGCTTCCATTCATCTTCAGGCCCACTTTAGCAGCTGAAGTCTCCACTCTATGAAGGAGTTCTTGTGCTTGGTGTATTTCCTCAGACAACAGTGCGATATCGTCAGCAAAATCAAAGTCTGTCACCACGACTGGGCCAACTCTCCTACTTCGTCTCTTTTCCAGATGGAATCCTAGCTCCTCTTCGTTTCCTTCAATAGCTATTCTCAATGCAAAGTCGAGGACAATCACGAACAGGTATGGGGCGAGGGTATCCCCCTGAAGTACTCCTGCTAAGATTTCAAACAATTCTGTCTCGCCATCTGGTGATATTACTTTGGCTTTTGTGTTTTGGTACATGTTGCCAATAGCTTCAACAATGAGTTCCGGAATACCGTAGGCACGGAGTATCTTTAACATCTTGCCTCTATGGATGGTGTCGAAAGCTTTCTTGAAGTCGATGAATGTTATTATCGCTGGCAGGTTATGCGCCTTTACCTCTTCAATCAGCCTACGCAGTGCAAGGATGTGTCCAACAGTTGTTCTACCAACTCTAAATCCATTCTGATTTGTTCTCAGATGCTGGTCAATTTCAGGTCTAATCCTATTAAGTATCATTCTGTTGTAGGTTTTGGCTACGATGGAGCTTAGACTGATACCGCGATAGTTGTTTCCGGAACTAAGATCTCCTGTTTTAGGGATAGGAATAATATTAAGTATGGACCATTGATCCGGTTTCTTCCCTTTGAGAAGTGCGTCATTGCAGAACCCTAACACAATGTCATCTAGGTTGCATCTCTTCAGCACTTCTGGAGGTATGTTGTCCTCTCCACAGCTCTTTCCCTCAACCAAAGATGCTTTAGCTTCTTCATATTCTTCTTTGTCAAATGGCCCCACTTTAATATCAAGCTCGTCTAAAACTGGTGTTATTTCTTCTTCCTCATCATCGATGTCAGGAGGGCTTCCAAGAAGGCCTTTGAAGTGGTTGTACCAATTGGTGACCCTTTCACTTTGTGTATTTCCTTCAACTGACCTGTACTGCATGCCTTTCTACCAGTGATGTCGTTGATCAATTTCCACCTTTCACCATGTTTGGAGTTGACATGCGCTCTTTCAACCTCTTGCAACTTGCCATTTAGGTCTGCCTCGATGACTTCGTTGTATGCATCATCAAGGTTTTTCTTCGCCTTCTTGTACTCCTCTCTTTTACAATCAGTAGTGTCCAGTTGATATTCCTCATACGTCTCCCTGATATGGTCTCTTGCATTTATGACTCTTGGATCACGAGAAAAGTTTGCCCTTCGAGATCGCTTCTTTGCAGGGATGATCTTCTCAGCTGCTTCTTTGTTGGCAACGATAAATCGGCTGTACTTATCCGTAGCTGTTTCCTCCATGTCATCAAGGATTTCAAACCTGTTGTGCACTTCTATGGTGTACATCTCTTGGATATTTCTATCAGAGCTCAGGGATTTCCAATCGAACTGGTTCTTCCTTGGTAAAGTCTTGCTCTTCCTGAGGCTTAGTCTTATTCTTGCCGACACTATTCTGTGATCGGAGCCCACACTAGCAAAGGTGTTGTATGCCTCAGCATTCTGCAGACTGTTCCTCCATTTTCTTCGTATGAGTATATAGTCTAGTTGGTATTTATTGCCTCCTGGGCTTGTAAATGTCCATAATTTTCCAGCTTTCTTACGAAACTGTGTGTTCGCAATTATGAGATTCTTTTCTGTTGCTAATTCCACAAGGTACTTTCCATTTCTGTTGGTGGTGTCATGGTATGTAAATTTAGTGTCTTCCAGTCCAACTCTAGCATTGAAATCGCCCATCACTATCAAGAGGTTATGAGCTGGGATGGATTCAATGGCTCTCCTCATACTATCGTAGTGATTCTCTACTATGTCTTCATCAGCTACGTTGGTTGGGCAATATGTAACGATGACAGTTGTTGCTGGGTTACCCTGGAAGTTTGCGATGAGAATTCTGCTGTTGTGTGATCTCACACTGGCAAGTGAATTTTTAGCATTTTTGTTCAGTAGGATTCCAACCCCTCCAACTGCAGCTCCCGCATCGTTCTTAGTTGCGGATGTTGTAATCAGTGTCCTGCCCAGTATGTTCTCGTATCTAATTGGTTCATCGTGAATAATACGATGCTCTTGTATTCCCAATACTTCCACATTGTACTCAATGAGATTAGAAACTAGCTCCTCTCTACACTGCTGTTCTCTTATTGTCCGTACATTCATGGTGGAGATTGTAATGACTTTCTTGCAATTTACAAGGTTTCTCCTCCTGCAGGCACCTTCATCAGACTTGTCCCTTCCATCAGGATTTCGAGGCAAGGCGTCATGTGATCTTTGCAAATCGATGTCTGCACCAGGAGATGTTATGACTGAATTAGGGACTTTAACCCTAGTGTAGTTTTGGTTCGCCATCATAGTTTTTCGATTGCTGATATAGCTGTGGTCGCAACTCCTACAGCTAGCTTTGTTAACAGAGTTTTCCTCTCCGCTTGTCCAGTGGCCGTATAAAAATGTACATACAAGACATCTTTCTTGCGCCCTTCACACTTGTGCTCTCTGTCTCCAACCAAAGAAAACAAGAAATAGTGCAGGTTCCAGGACACCCTGCTTTTGTTCACTGGCCGGTATGGTGAAGTTTAATCACTACGCCCTCATGCCGTTTACAGGATACGTCTCCTTACGCCTGAGGTAGTGAACTACCTCAGCTATTTGACCCATAGCTGGGGCAAAGGTTGGTGTGTAACCAGGGCGTGTCCACGCGCCGGTGGGCCTGCGTACCACACCTTTGGGGCCCTTTGCTGCTCCCAGATCCCCTCATGTCTGCCTGGTATCGCAAGATGCCAGTTGCCCGGTAGTGACCGCTGGGAGGCCATGAGGAGTCTTGAGTAAGGAGAGGCTATGTACTGGCAGGAGAAGACTTACATAATTTGCTTCCCTTTTCGCCTTGCGGCTAGCCAGCGGCAAGTTGGGTTGATCCGCAGTATAGAATTGTTTCAAGCAAGCAAAAAAGAGAAGCGAGGAGATCGATAGAAGAGAAGCTAGGAGAATGCTAGTAGGGTAGAAAGCTAAGAATGAAGGATAGGGAAACAGCAGCTAACTACATCTACAACTACAACTATATGCACTAGACGCATCACCTACCCCTGTGACATAAGTCACCCACCACCAAATCATGTTTAATTTTGATAAATAACTTGAAATTTTGGTAAATTTGACAAAAATTGTTTCAAATTTTGATCAATCTGCTAAAATCGGCAGAAAACGCCACAATATCTGCTTAGAAACAGGAAATGATAAATGAGCAGAAAGTCTACTAAACATGTGCGATTTACCATCCTCATGTGACATGGGCCTGATTTGCTCTTGGCCATATGTTACCGCACCGTCAGCCTTTAGTGGCGTTAGAGACTAGAATCAGTTAGTCGATCCTTTCTCCCCGCCTTTCTCCGGGAAACAATTATTCTAAACATCACAATTAACATAAGTCTACTAATAAGGCTCTGGCTGTGCATCTTTCTGTGGGTCTGTTTTGGCAGCTTGCTTGGCTATATATATTGAACTTGAACTCACTTAACTGAACACATGAAAAGAGGGAAAGTCTGGCAAGATTACAGAGTGGTCATAGTTATTACAGCACAGTAATAGAGCTAATTTGGTCACCAAGGTTTTTCACAATTAATAACTCTTGTCACCAATATCTGTGGGCTAATGCATTACATTTATCATTTCTGACTGTGGTAATCACAGGTATAATTTATCTTAAGACTTTTGATATGCGAGTCTGTCTGTTCGTCCTTATTCTCGGAACTGACAGGTGGCGTGTAACTCAAACTTGGTGGGTAGGTGCGACTTGGTCCCAGAGAGCAAGTTTGCATTTGTAAGGGCATCCAAGGTCAAAGGTCAGGTCAAATTTAAAGTAGCTCCGATCGGGGAAAACAATCCCCGGCACTTGGGGATTATAAAACCGCAATGGTCATGAGGTCAAAGGCCAGGTCAAATGTAAAGTTGCTCCGATTTGGCTGTAACTCGAAGGAAAATGACCCCTGCCACTTGGGGAGATTGAAGTCATTCATATGGAAAGGTTTCTATACAAAAACGACTCTCTTATAAACTATCATGTGCATAGTTTCCATCTCGATACACCTGAGCACACATTTTCGTCACAGTCTTTGATTACACTACACGGTTGAGTGCATAGCAATGTAAGAGCTGTGGAGCTTCTGGCTGAAAAATATGCCTCTTTGATTGGTTTTTGTCGAAATCTCAAGTGTTCCCTTCATCCAATCAGAATTTTTAGCTGCGGGTAGCAGCTCTATAAGTCACCATGTCTCTCCGTTAGTCCGTCCGTTAGTCCGTTAGTAACAAACGCTAAAAGATGCTGTTACGTCAACATCGTTTGTCGCATGGCTATGGTACTTGGTGAGGGGGAGGGCCTATACCGGCCCCATACTGGAAAAGAGTTTCGTCCCGAAATATGCTAATTAGGTCATTAAGGGGCATTACACGATTTTCAACAATTTCTAAAAAATGCTGTTACGTCAACATCGTTTGTCGCATGGCTATGGTACTTGGTGAGGGGGGAAGGCAGGTACCGGCCCCATACTGGAAAAGAGTTTCGTCCCGAAATATGCTAATTAGGTCATTAAAGGGCATTACACGATTTTCAACAATTTCTAAAAAATGCTGTTACGTCAACATCGTTTGTCGCATGGCTATGGTACTACTTGGTGAGGGAGAGGGCCTACAGGGCAATTAAGGGAAATTTGGGAAAAGTGGGGAACATGAGGGAAATTGGGGGAATGGGGGAAATTAAGGGCAATTTTGGGGGAATTAAGGGAAAATCAGGTGAATTAATTGATTTTGTGGGCAATTAAGGGTAATTGAGGGTAATTGAGGGAAATTGAGGGGAATTAAGGGAAATTTGGGAAAATTGAGGAGAATTAAGGGAAATTCAGAGGGAATTTAAGGGAAATTTGGGAAAATGAGGGAAATTGAGGGAGAATTGGGAACATTGAGGGAAGTTAAGGGAAATTGAAGAGAATTAAGGGAAATTGGGGAAAATAGAGGGCAGTTAAGGAAATTTGGGAAAATGAGGGGAAATTGAGGGGAAATTGCGAACATTGAGGGAAGTTAAGGGAAATTGAAGAGAATTAAGGGAAATACTGGTGAATTAAGGAAATTGACAAGAATTAAGGGAAATTAGGGGATTTAACACTTGATGTCAAGGCGCTTTTTTTCCCGAAAATCAACACTTTCGATGTCAAGACGCTTTTTTCCGAAAATCGTTTGGACATCAAAAGTGTCCGAAATCGGTTTCCGAATTGAGGGAGAATTGGGAACATTGAGGGAAGTTAAGGAAATTGAAGAGAATTAAGGAAATTCAGGAAATTCAGGTGAATTTAGGGAAATTGACAAGAATGAAGGGAAATTTGGGAAAATAGAGGGCAGTTAAGGGAAATTTGGGAAAATGAGGGGAAACTGAGGGGAAATTGGGAACATTGAGGGAAGTTAAGAGAAATTGAAGAGAATTAAGGGAAATACTGGTGAATTAAGGGAATTGACAAGAATTAAGGGAAATTAGGGGATTTAACACTTGATGTCAAGGCGCTTTTTTCCCGAAAATCAACACTTTCGATGTCAAGACGCTTTTTTCCCGAAAATCGTTTGGACATCAAACGTGTCCGAAATCGGTTTCGAACACTTTTGATGTCAAGACGCTTTTTCCCTGAAAATCGTTTGGACATCAAACGTGTCCGAAATCGGTTTCGAACACTTTTGATGTCAAGGCGCTTTTTCCCGAAAATCGTTTGGACATCAAAAGTGTCGAAATCGGTTTCGAACACTTTTGATGTCAAGACGCTTTTTTCCCGAAAATCGTTTGGACATCAAAAGTGTCCGAAATCGGTTTCCGAACACTTTTGATGTCAAGACGCTTTTTTCCGAAAATCGTTTGGACATCAAACGTGTCCGAAATCGGTTTCCGAACACTTTTGATGTCAAGACGCTTTTTCCCGAAAATCGTTTGGACTTCAGAAGTGTCCGAAATCGGTTTCCGAACACTTTTGATGTCAAGCCGCTTTTTTCCCGAAAATCGTTTGGACATCAAAAGTGTCCAGAATCGGTGTCCGAACACTTTCGATGTCAAGACGCTTTTTTCCCGAAAATCGTTTGGACATCAAAAGTGTCCAAAATTGGTTTCCGAACACAATTTTTCAAATTTTGATTTTTTTTGGGTGTGGATGGAAATACCCTTTCTGGCATTATTTTACGATGAGCGCCCTCAAAGGTTAAGCTCACAGAGGGGTTACAGGTCAAAATAGGGGTCAAACTTGAACCTGCTTCAAAGACACCAACACTGCAAAATTGAATTCCTTGTCCCGCAGCGACCGCTACGGATCCGACGGTACTTGTTTTTATATCAAACGAAAGCTAACACTTCCCCCTAAAAACACTTTTCGTCACAAGGTCAACAGATAACGCAATTCAATGTTATAGCAAGGCGAATGTGGAAAATCTGTTGAAAACTGCCTATCCAAGCACATTTTTTGACCAAAATGTAGATTTTAAGAGTCAAAACCTCAAGTGTTCCTTACAATATTTTTCAAATTTTATGTCATTAAATGAAAAAGCACACGTATATTGTCCATATACTAGCGTCTATGGGAAGCCAAAAGGCCCATTACGTATTGCGACAACGCGTTGCTTTCGAAAGCAACGCGTTGCTAAGCCAGCCAATAGATATAGAGCTTTTAGCAACACGTTGCTTTCCCCAAAGCAACGTGTTGCTTTCGCCCTCTGAAAGCAACGCGTTGCTTTTGCAAACAACACGTTGTTGTCATTCTTTACGTCTTGTGGCGACAACCAATCACAGCGACTCTTACACGATACACAAGAAACTCTTTAAGCTTATATATTGTTCTCATAATATCTGTGAAATTTTACGCCTGAAATGGATTTCGTTTTATGATATGAACAAATTAATATTGTTGCTCAAGGAATTTCTCAGACTGAGCTGATTTAGGTCTACAATTGAGTGTACAATAGTGTGATACACACAAACATAGTATAGTATAGTATATTTTATTCACACACAAATCGTGGCCCTCAGGCCAAATTACAAGTGGTTTACAATATTAAAACAAATAAAAATTAAAAAATATAGTATCAATATTAACATGGAAAAATACAGCAACTGCTGTCGATAGAAAATAAAATATTGCACTTATTCAAGACATCATTCAAAAACATTATAAATACACACCATTAAAAGGCTAAAATTGCCTCAATATTACCATATTTAAAAAGTCAGAATATGCAAAACAGTTCAGGGCATTTAGTTATTCAATAAATTGATATAGTATGGAATAGCGCTGTTTTTGAAACGATCGGTCCTTGCATAAAGTTGAGAGATTTGATTTGCATTGCGAAGGACCCTGCCATGACTCTCCAGTCTGGTAGGAGGGATGAGATCTTTTGTTCGAATAGAAGCAGAAAGCCCTTCGGCCAACTTACGACAATGATCCTCCCTCCTATCAGCTAGAGAGTCTAGCTGGCACAGATTAAGAGCGTTTTCATAACCATCATACAATTTGCCCAGAACTATTTTGCAAGCTCTTTTTGCAGCTGCTCCAAAGTATAATCTTGAGTTGTGGTGAGTGAGGAATGCCATACTACATCCGCGTATTCAAGTAATGGTCGTACATATCCTTTGTAAACTGAACATAATTCCTGGGTATTAAAACCAAACCTTTTTAAAATCCTAAGCATATACAACCGACGATTGGTTTTGGACACAATTTCAGCAATGTTTCTATCCCATTTGAGGTTGTCCTGCATCCAAATACCCAAAATTTTTGCCTCAGAAACAAAGTTGAGAGGAATGTCATTGATTTTGATAACATTATTGGGTGGATTCCTCTTAAAGCAGACCTGCAGGGCTTGACATTTCAAAGGGTTAAGTTTCAGATTATTATTGGCAGACCATTCACTGAATTCATCCAAAACATCTTGAATTTGGCTGGATTGGGGATGGATACAGTTCTCAACAATTGTTAAATCATCAACATATTTCCAACATTTTGTTTTGGGCACACTACTTGATACAGCATCATTGATTATAATCTGAAAGCCTATTGGGCCTAGTTTTGTACCTTGTGGGAGACCTCCATTTACAGTTTTGTAATCAGAAAGAACATGTTTATAACGAACACACTGTTGTCTGTTGCTGACAAAGTCAGACAACCATGGCACAATAGACTCACGGACCCCCATATGGATAAATTTCTCCATAAGCAGAGTATGGTCGATCAAGTCAAATGCTTTTGAGAAATCCGTGAGTACCACTGTGCCAACGTTGCTGGCCTTGTCAGCACCTTGATGAAGAAAGTGAAGCATGCTAATTAAATAATGTGATGTTGACACACCTTTGACATTACCAAACTGTTGGTGGTCAATTTTATGACTTACATCTTCTAAAACCCACTTGGATATAAAACCCTCCCCAATTTTTGCAAAGCAGTCAGTAAGTGAGACAGGACGTAGCTTCTCAATGCTTGGTGGGTTTGTTTTTGGTATTGGAACTACAATGGCCTTCTTCCATTGAGAAGGGACTACTCCTCAATGAGGGAGGTGTTCAAAACCTCTGTTAAGGGAACACTCAGCTCATAGGCAAATTCTTTAACCAACCTTGGAGGGAAGCCATCCGGCCCACATGCTTTACTCCGATTTACCTTGCTGAGTTCAGCATACACATCCCAAGGATATAATTGAGGGGGTGAGTTGTAAGCAGGTAAATAAGAAGGAAGCTTTGTGTTATCCAGAGGATTGATGTTGGAAGACACATTCACAAACAATTCATTGATGCTGTTAGCAATACTGACATGATCAGAATTCTGAATACCAGGGACGTGTATGTTGTGCTCAGACTTTGTATCATTAGTCATTACTTTAATTTGTTGGTGCCATTTACGTGGGTCCTTATGTTGTAAGTTCCTGACAGAGTTAGCGTGATAGTTAATTTTAGCTTTAGCAATTTCACGTTGAACTTTATTGCGAAGTTGACGCCATTGAGTTTTATCATCAGCCAGAAAGGCTGCTTGGCGTTCCCGAATCAGTTTTTTAATTCGGGGGGTAATCCACTTTTTATCATTATCATGGTTCTTTACTTTGACATGTGGGAAGAATGACTCCATTGCACTGTTAAGATGTTCATAAAAAGCATCCACCTTTTCCTGCGTATTATTGGCTTCAAACACATTAGACCAGTTTTGATCTTGAATCCAAGTGCCAAACTCCCTGATTTGGGAATCTTTAAAGGTGCGTACAACTCTGACAGCATTTTTATGTTTGCGAGTGATGGAAGGATTGGGTTTCCAAACAATGCATATGTGGTCACTCTTACCCACAGGTGACATAGGTAATGGATCTGAATAAAATTTACTAAAGTCAGTCATAATCAAGTCCAGTATAGCTTGTTCACGAGTAGGAAAATTTATAATTTGTTTTAGATTGTAAGATCTTGTTATCAGATTAATGTTCATTCTATTGAAATCACCTAAGATGGCAAAACTAATGTCCGGATATTTAACATGTAACAAGTCCATTGATTCAAGTAGGTGTTGCCGAAGAAGATGTTGATTGGGGAGTCGGTGGTGATGTACACTGCACAAAGTGCTATAACAGAAACATCCCTCGGTAACATTTGAGGTTCAAGCAATACCCAAACACACTCAAGTTCATCTGGAACTGTTATGTCTGTAATATGCATGGCAGATATGTGTGATCTAACATAAACCGCAACGCCGCCTCCTTTACTTGTATCACGACACTGGGAGAACAGATTGTTACATGTAACAGCTAGTACCACTAAGGCGTGATGGACATAACCAACAGCTCTTCAAAGCGCCGATATGATTGGCTAATAAAAAACACGGCTTGGGCGCCCCTGAATTGAGTATGTGAGCAACGCGTTGCTTTGGGAAAGCAACGTTGCTTTCTTGTGAAAGCAACGCGTTGCTAAAAGCTCTATTTCTATTGGCTTTCGAAAGCAACGCGTTGCTTTGGCGAAAGCAACGCGTTGTCGCAATACGCAGGGTCGGATCCAGGAATTTTTGATAAAGGGGGCGCCTTTTGGTCGATGACGAAAAAAATGTGTTAAAGGGGGTTACCCCCTCGAAAACTCAACGGTTTTGGCCCATTGTTTGCTGTTCATGGCCGAATTTGTTCCTTTTTTTATTTCTTACAATTTTTTATTTTAAGTTACCGGCACCCTTTGCTAGTCAAAAAATAGAGGGGGCGCGCGCCGGCTGCGCCCCCCTAAATCTCCCCTAAATCCGCCCCTCGAAGGGGGGGGGTCAAGCTATTTTTGGCAGGTCGAAGGGGGGGCAAGCTATTTTGGCACAGATATGTTGGGCACCATTTCACAAGAAATCTGTGAGTAAATGGAATAGTGTGGAGCAAGACCTGTTTCTTGAAGAAAGTGTGTGAAAAACAGAAGCAGCCCCGTTCCAAACTATTCCACTTACTCTTTTGATATAATCACCTGTGTAATGATCTTGTAGGCATTCTCACAGATTTCTTTTGCTGGGTTCCAATTATTCGCCTGTGAATATGGTCCCGGAAGCTGTTCCGTCTCAGTGCATTTTACTGTTGTGTCAGTTGGACAACTGCTTGGTTACTGACATGGGTTTAGAGTAGAGTATTGAAGCAATCCTGTGTGCAATTTTTGTTCATTTTTATGGACAGGATTTTAAGATATGACGTTGTGAAAAATTATAAATTTCTTTTTGAGGTCGATGACGAAAAAAATGTGTTAAAGGGGGTTACCCCCTCGAAAACTCAACGCTTTTGGCCCATTGTTTGCTGTTCATGGCCGAATTTGTTCCTTTTTTTTATTTCTTACAATTTTTTTTATTTTTAAGTTACCGGCACCCTTTGCTAGTCAAAAAATAGAGGGGGCGAGCGCCGGCTGCGCCCCCCCTAAATCCGCCCCTGATACGTAATGGGGCATTTGGCTTGCCATAAGCGTCACTAGAATGAGCAATGGCCAATTCTCTTTAAATTTGCAAATCTTGTGCAAAAAGTTACAATTTCACCTGTTTTGTCATACGGTTGTAAATTCAATGAACTATGACTTTGCTAAAGAGCTTTGCTCCTAATAAGGCTCTTTCTGTGGATCTTTCTGTGGACCCACTTTAAAACTGATAACACACGAAGAAAAGGAATCTCCAAATCTCATTACTTTAACACCACCAGGTACTAGTAGGTTTGTGGTCTATGACCACATCTTGCATCTAGTTCGATATAAAGTTCAGATAAAGAAGACTCCTAGGACCGTGTCATGGATCAATAAACCAGGATGTGGCACTAGCTAATTTGCATGTGTCCATATTCTAAAATGACGTTGTGACCTTACTAGGGGGCGTTGATATGTCGGACAGGCAGAGCTTGACTCGGGAGTATGATGTCTCGTATCATAATAATCTATGGTGGGTTAAATGGGTTGAATAATCGACATTGTATATCATGCCCTTATGATATACACTGTATGCCTGTCACTTTTTATTTCCTCCGTATTTATATGAAATCCTAATTTCGACATTATTATAGGAAAACAACATTCCCTTATCAAATTAGAAGACTTTCTTGGAAAAACAAATCACTGCTGCCTGATGGGATCATAGTAGTTGACCCCATATCCGGTGGTCGTGACCGTGATTGAGGGCGTTTTTACTCTCTTCAACAGATACGATTCGCTAAACTAATACGACACCTTTATGTGGTGACTTGAATCACATGGGCCGAATAAGACTTTATGTGAATTATTCATAACCGATCGATAACTTGCCCAATAACTTGCCTCCATTTGTTGACAGGAAGCCAAACAAATTTGCCATAGGTTTGTGTGGCAAAAACAAACACCGTGAATTTAGTGCCACCCCCTGACCGTGTTTAGTTCTGATCAAGCATGTCAAGAGGTGGTCAAGAGGTCATGTTCTGGAATCAAATACTGTACAGTACTCTCGATGGTTATCCAGCGAGAGAAAATATTTAGGAGCGCTTAAAGATTGAGCACCATACATATTTGCCGCATGATATAGTCCATGTACCCACACTATCCCAGCTAACCAAAAAACGTTTTCTGAACGTTGTGAGAACGTACCGTTGACGTTTTCTAGACGTTCTGATAAAACGTTTTTAAAACGTAATTTTGTGGAGGGTTTTTGACGTTTTAAAAACGTTATTAAAAGACGTTCTAAAAACGTTTTCGCAACGTAAAAGACGTTTTTAAGACCTATCTTTCCGTTACCCAAGACGTATCCAGGACCTACAGAAAACGTATTGGACGTTCTAGCACGCAACTAACGTACTAAGAACGTTGCAGAAACGTCCAAAACGTCCTGAAAACGTTATAGCAACGTAAAAAACGTATTGGAGGATGCATTACTCACCACCAGAAAACGTATGTTACGTTTCTACTACGTTTTTAGAACGTTTTCTTGACGTTTTAGTGACGTTTAGAAAACGTGCTATGTTTTATTAGTTTAAGACAATGAAAATAAAGCGAAAATGTAATTTAATAAAAGTCCAAAACAAATATCAAATATTATTAAATTAGGCCAATACAAAATTCATGAAACAAGTTAGTTTGGCAAATTAGTGATACTTACGACTTACACGACACATAATAAATCACACCAGACAATTAATGTTGATTTGATGTGTGATTCATTAAACTTTATTCCTGTGTATGAATATTATTCTTCATTCATTTTCGTTGAAAATACTGCTGAAACATAAATTAATTTTATACAAACATGCTATGCAAAATCACCCCATGGAACATGTGGAACTTGTGTTACCATGTATCGAGTCAACTATTGTCATGACCATTGATGACTGTTTATACACTCTATTACTCGATTTATAATAATTATTGTTTAATACATATGCATGGATGGAATACTCATGAAACCCGATTATTGTACATTTATAGGATAAAAAGTTTTAAAACATGATTTATATACATGAAAACTCTCAAATATAAGTTACTATTTATAATTGAAGACAGAATAATATTCAAAAGACTAGTTTGCGTATAATGTCCTGTCAACCAGACCAAAAATGCTGTTCTGCGCAGGTCAGCAACCAATCACACCGCGCCTTTGCCCTGACGTCAGACGCAAACTAATGTTTTCAATTCGGTCTTCAGTTAAATTCGACAAACTTAATTGATTACTCTCACGTACAAAGCGCAGTTAACACTCTAAGAAATAAAGGTTCTAAAAGATTCTAAAGTTGTCCTCACAGGAGAACCCTTAGAGGTTTTCTAAAGAACCAAATATGGTTCCAAGACCATCGAAAATGACCCCAAACTAAAGAACCTTTTAGAGGTTCAAGATCTAAGAGGGCAGGTTCTCCTGAGAGGACAATTATTTCTTAGAGAGTTGATGATGACTAGACTTGAAAGTGCTCGTAACTTTTGCCAACACTTTGCTAAAATTAAGTCATAATTATTGTTCATGGTTTACTTTAATTTTGTAGAATTTTGCCATAGGCCTACTATGTTCGTAATTTCTAGCCCCTCTCAAATTTAATTAGCATTTATGCAAAGTAACGTGGTCCGGTTTGACACTTTGACAAGAACGTATTTGCGCGATGTTGACAAGTCGCAACTCACAACGAATATATGGCGACGGAATTAACAACACGTTATACATTTTGATTGACCAAGTTTTAAGGCAGAATTCTGTAAAATAAAAGTACCATGAACATTTATGCATTTATTTTAGGCATAATATTGACAAATGTACAGTTCATGAGCCTTTTCACGGCTCATTACCTAAATTGATTAAATGTAGGCCTATAAAGATGATAAGTCTGCATTTCCCTTATGGAACTAGCCCCGTTCTCAAACCGCGACGCCTCTCGAACAGCGAGCGGAGCGAGCAGCGAGCGCAGTGGAAAATCATCATACAGGTATCAGAGTACAGAGTGCTAGGAACTACCGGTACCCAAAGCATTAACGAGCAAATTAGTCCTATAAACGAAACTACTTTCGTTTTCGGCCATCATCTCCCTCCCTGCCAGAAACGTAAATCCACAAATGTTGAAAATTATCTTCTTAAAAGAAATATTTTTACAAACTTCATTGAGATTTGAAACCCACTCCCAAAAACCTCGATCTTTTTTGGTTGTTCCTTTAAGGGATGGGGTATGAACGTTTGGACAAAATTTATTGTGGGACATGAGAGCACATCAGACATATCGAATGGCATTCTGAATACGAAGAATGTCCTTCTGTTCTCAAATAATTTTGATTTTTTTTAAATTCGCAATGTAATACACATTTTATGTGAAATGATTAAAATTGATATTTTTTGAAAACTTTATAAATTTGATGTTTTATACTTAAAGTGTATTTATTTAGGATAAAAAGCCGACGATCAATTTAGAAAATTTTGACCTTTCGTATCATGGATTTTTTCTCCCAAACACCCAAAAAAATAGGTCTTTTGGGGAAAAATTCCATATCTTCAATATGGAAAGTCAAAATATTCAATTGATCGTCGGGTTTTCCTCCCAGCTACATACACTTTAAGAATATATCATTAGATTTATAACATTTACTTCGAGGACTGTTAATATCAAAAATGTGAACAATATCAAATTTTAATAATTTGTCATAAAATTTGTATTATACCGTTAATTTAAAAAAAGAAAATTATTTGATATCAGAAAGACATTCTTCGTATTCAGAATGCAATTCGATATGTCTGATGTGCTCTCATGTCCCACAAAAAATACTGTCGAAACGCTCAAAACGCTCATTCCAGATCCCTTAATGTCATTAAACACGTCAAATAATTTGAATACGCATAGTCTAGTCTCAAAGATAAAATAAAACTCCTCAAATTGAATTATTACCTCTTTACTAGTGTCCCCAAATACAACGTAAAAACCACTAATTTACATTGTTTACACAACATACAGATAATATCATCACTTCCGTTGCTGATGGGCAGAGCGATTAACTGTAAACCGTTGACAAGAGCGTACTTGCGCGATTGACAAGGCGCAACTTGCGAGTATGGCGACAGAAATAACAACACGTACGGCGTGTAAAGCACACATAGTAGGCCTACGCTTCGGATCGGAGGCGCATTGTGAACATCGCGGAAGTATGCTCTCGTTTTACAGCAAATTAAAATCACGGTATAGTTACTATAATCGATAAGTCGCTATAATCTGAGGCAGAATTTAAAAGTCCGAGTACATTTTCGGTCTGGTTGGCAGGATGTCAGACGCAAATTAGTCTTTTTAATTCGGGCTCAGATTATAGCATGCCCTCGAGCGTCAAGTCGCAAGCCATACATGGCCTTTAATGCAACTTTGACCAAAGGGCCGTTCATATTACGCCGCAATTGCGGTGCGGTGCGGTGCCGCACTGCAGAATACTTCAATAAATGAAGTTCAATACATTTTAACTTGGAAATGCGACGAGTAGCGTTGAGTTGAGGCAAAAAGTAATCGATTTATCGGTACCGCATCGCACTGCATCGCGGCGTAGTTTGAACGGACCTCGACGCTGCAACAATAAGGCTTTTTGAAGTATGACGGGCACAAATGGAGATGGTGTACTTTTATGTGGGTAATCTTGTGTATGCTTTCTTTCAGCATACAAAAGATTACCCAAATAAAAGTACTCCCTCTTTTGTGCCCGCCATACTTCAAAAAGGCTTAATATAAATCAGCGATTGTGGAAACGCACTCAGCGAATACTAGGTGATTATACACTGGTGAAGTGACGTAGTTAGTCGGATTAACTACCATAGCAATAGATGAATAAAATAAACGTCCATGCGGTACCGATGCATTGAACCATATATTATGTCAAAGAAATGCTAATCACTTGCACCTGTAAGATTAGCCTGCTTGAAAAGAGCGGTATTGTATTCAATCTATTATATGATTGAAGACAGGTGATGAGTGCAACCTGCTGTAGTGCAGAGCGATCTATTCAAAAATTGTATTCATCTATTGCTATGGTAGTTAATCCGATTAGGACGTCACTTCGCCAGAAACAAAAACATCTTAACATGCTTATGAGAAATGTTTTAAAATAAAAGTCTGATATATAATCACAGCTATTTTAAACTTAAACCTTATATTTATCGAATATATATACTTCAATAGACAGTGAGCACCTTGTCCGACAATGTTGTAAAACTAGCATGTTTACCAGTACAGTGCCTGTGGTCTTCAGTTTCAATGTGTCCCCTAGTCTTGTTCTTCCTCTTCCTGTTGGGAGCCACGTTCATTTTCGCCGCGCTCATCATCCTCCAATTCCCCTACAGGTACCGCCAGGTACCGCTGCATCCACATTCCCAGCTTTCTATAGATAATAAAATGGAAAACAATCTATTTATAAGCATGATCATCATTTTGGGAAACATCATTTTTAAATTGAACTGAAACCCGATTCCCCTTAAATCTATCAGCTCACTAAAATAGCAGCCATGACAAAATATATATAAATAGGCATAAGAAATTCTATGAATAAAAAATACTATCAGGTTATGGTCACCCTTAGATATCCAGACAACTTATTTATATTATCAGTATCATTAATTCTGAGTAATTTTCAAGGTCTGTATAAACCATAACGAAATCATAATGCGCGCGTGGGGGTGTGTGGGGGAGGGGCATGGTGCCCCTACTGAACCTAAGAGAAGTGAAAATAAACAAAAATGCTCCATAGAGAAAGAAACATCACGTAGGTGTGTGAAATGTAAGGACAAAAAGTATGTCTCAGATACATTTGGTAAAATAGCTTTGTGCTATGCTTTATTATTTTTTTAAACATTATTTTTAAAAGAAAATGAGCTGTGCGATATGCGATATTTTTTTCATTTTACATTCAACGAACAATATTTATGCACTTTTGATATTCAGATACAGAAACATAGTAATACACTGCAAAAACAGTGTCTAGAGATTGAACACTTTTTTTTTTGTCCTCAATTTGTAAATACGTTTAAAACCTAAACACCAATGTCAAATTTCAAAACATCATATGTTTAATATCTAAACACATTAAGACATATTAATTCCTAAACATGTTTAGCATTTAAACGTGTTTACAAATAGAGGACAAGGTGGTGTCTAGAATGAGTGCTTATTATAATCCCTAGACATTGTTTTAGGCCTACATGAATTAAATAAATGACTTTGGCATTTCAGCAATGATATTTGAACTTACTTTATACTTTTTTCCACCTGGAAGATTTGGTGTTCTTTTCAGATAATCTCCAAGTCCCTTCTCTATCTCAACCTCCTTAGCTTGAGGATGATTCTTCATGCAAGCTTCTATAGAAAGGTGGAAATGATATGAGTTCAGTATTAAATTAAACTCCTTTATCAAAATAAACGGTCTGTATCTCAATATTAGGATTTTCCAAAAGCCTACATGTCGACGTGTTACCATACGTGCGGTCTGTGGTCTTAGGGGAATTTTTTATTTGATAAGTTTATGAATAAAGTATACACATATAATCTAAAATAACAACAACAAAAACCAAGTTGGAAACGTATGTCCGATTTAGGGTCAGATTTAAATATCCATATTTTAATTTTATAGTCACAGAATATGAGTATATTACACCCACTATGATTGGTTCAGACAGCATGACAAATTATATGCATTCTGTTTAGGCTTAGCCGATCTTAGCTCTATGGAAGCTTATGGATCTGTTTTCTCACCCAAAAGGAAAGGCCTGCGTGATTTGACATATTATGTTAATCATAGATTGTATCTTGGGCCTATGAAACTTACTGACGATAACTTTGTAGAAACTTGAAAGGGCTATCTTTAATGCTCAGCTTGCCTTTTCTCCCTATACACTGTAGGAGGACCACAAATTGTTCGTTCCCAGCTTCCTCATCATCCTCCTGATGGTTTCGTTGAGATCATGTCCTCCAACAAGACTAAGGTGTCGTATCTGGAATAAAGACATATGAATCAAAGCTAAATATTTTTAATGCATTATCGCATGGAATTTGGAAGTCAATATCGTTTATGATGTTGCCGTTGTTGATGGTTCAGTATCTTGTGATACTTTGACCCACAACTGAATAAAGTTATTGTGATTTTCATCGCAAGTGCAAAATGTCAAACATAGGCCTATTTTGAATTATGGCCTATTTATAAATGATCATGATTATTAGTACTTCAATTGTGTAAATCAACCACAATTTCATATTGTGTACTTTTGAACACACGAAAATTGCATCTTAATTCATAATTTTGTTTTTAAAGCTAGTATAGGGTGGGGGCAAGGGAACATTTTGCACAGGTTATGATTGTTTGGTATAAAATGACAGTTCCTGAGAAATATTAAAATATTTAAAGAACCTCTCGTGTCTATTCGATATTCCTATATTAAAATACATGTATATAGAAATATTTTTGGCTGAGTGGAGTTTTAATATAAAACCACATGCGGCCCTCATGTGCATGTTTTGCAAAAAGCAAAACTTATAGTTAAGGGCTGGGGTATGAACGTTTGGACAGTATTTATTGTAGGACATTAGAGCACATCAGACATATCGAATTGCATTCTGAATACGAAGAATGTCCTTCTGATATCAAATAATTTTGATTTTTTGAAATTGCAATGTAATACATATTTTATGGCAAATCATTAAAAATTGATATTTTTGATATTTAACAGTACTTGAAGTAAACTTTACAAATCTGATGATTTGTACTTAAAGTGTATGTAGGTGGGATGAAAAGCCGACGATCAATTGAAAATTTTGACCTTTCGTATTGAAGATATGGATTTTTCCCAAAACAAAGTCTTTTGGGAAAAAAATCCATATCTTCAATATGAAAGGTCAAAATTTTCAATTGACCGTCGGCTTTTCCTCCCTGCTACATACACTTTAAGAATATGTCATTAGATTTATATAATTTACTTCGAGGATTGTTATATATCAAAAATTTGAATTTATATCAATTTTTATAATTTGTCATAAAATTTGTATTATATTGTGATTTTCAAAAATGAAAAATATTTGATATCAGAAAGACATGCTTCGTATTCAGAATGCAATTCGATAGGTCTGAGGTGCTCTCATGTCCCTCTAAAAATACTGTCGAAACGCAATAAACGCTCATTTTAGATCCCTTAAGAGTGCACCAAAATATTGACATAGTTTTTTGTATTTCAATCAGGTACAATAAAAAGCTATCTTGTCATGTTTCTTTACAAAGTTCTAATTGATAACTAACTAAACAGCAGATTGCGTAACTCTATCACTCTTTAAACAAATGATAAACTTCAATGTTGCAAAATATGGAATATGGATATTTTTCGACAATGTTCTTAGCACATCGAAAAATGTTTCAACAGAACGAAGGACAATATCTTAAACTTCTGAACCAGCAGTTGCCAGACCTTAAGGCCTATATGATTTTATGACATGTTACATGTACAAAATAAGTAATTGTCTTGCTTTTAAATCTTTATACGAAGGAGAACAACTAAGATTACAAGAGATGGTAATCTAATACTAATGGATATGCGTTTTCCCAGTCGCCACCCAAACAGGGTGGTGAGTTATGTATTTTTAAATTGTGATATGTTTAATTGATAAAATGTCATAGTTTGTTTTGGTGTCATTTGAAAGCTAAAACACCACTAACATTAGCAACCCTGTAAATATGAACAATGTAGCTTTTCAACTACTGGAGATGTGTGGTTGATCGAAAGTTGTGAGGGAAGGATGGGGAAGAGGAGCACACAAAGTCTATGGGAACAGGGCGTTTCGCATGTGTAACTTGAATAAATTAATGACTACAGGGGCTACATGAACTTGATTTTGGTCTTAATTTACAGCTAAAAAATTCTACTTGTTGTTTTTAATCATTTTGAACTCTTATGCATGCATACCTAGGGCTAAAGAATCGTACTGGTCATCGATCTCTTTGATTTTTTTAATTCAGTGCTTTCAGGCAACACAAACCTAATTAATTACACTAAAAATAAAAACAAATGTGTTCCACTTCCAAGCAATCAATATACATCATTATTCATTTGCAATCATTTCATAAATATTCCAACATCTGCAACATTCCATTGTTTAGGGCAAAAATTAGCGTACTTGAACTTCTCTGGGTAATATATGATTTATAGGTCATACCATCTGTTGTTTTTAACCATGGACTTGGAGTTTGTGACTAACCCAGAACATAGGTCAAGACTGAGGTGGTACAGGTGAAGTTCTGGGTGCACAAAATACACCTCTGGGTGCAATAACCGGCAACATGATAATCATTTCAATGGATTTCCAGTAAACCCTTCTGCCTGACTTTAAAGTAATTATTCAAATTATGAGGTTTTGGGCGCTAAATACTCCCTATTAATCACATATTGCTTACATATTGGGTAACCACGGCCACTCTTTTTTGCACTTGTAATTAATAATGTTACTTCTCACGTGTTCTGTTTTTATACTTGATGACTTCTCTTACTACTTTCAGGAATTTGCCTGTGTAAATATACATGATATAGATGAGAATAATAATATAGCCTACTTGTAATTAAATCAGGTACTAAGTTGTCCGACGATCTGATGATCGAGTGTCATGAGTGTCATGCTAATCTAATACTCATCTAACACATTATGTCAGATAGACTTATGAAATAGGTATAACAATTTGACAAACAAGACAAAACTCAAGTCAATAAACCACCTTGAATTTCAACCAAATAATTAATTGTAGGCACGGCCTTTCGATTCTGACAACATCGCCGATCTTTTTCAATTTTGAGATTGCAATTTTATAAAGCTTTCAATCACGACGAATAGGCCAGCTATACGAATGCATCACGAACATACAAGTATTTTATTTAGTAGTACCAATACGGAATTAAACCATGAATATCATCAAACCTTACAACATACTTTTAAGTCAAGAATGGTAAATAATTAGACAAACAATATCCTATTAAAAACATCTTAAGTCCTCAGCTTTTAAAGACTTTCCTCGAATTCAAATTACATCAACCGTCATTATATTGTGGATGCCATATGTTACTCATTGTACTTAAAACTTCACTGATTAAATTGACTAAAAACATACACGCTTTAACATGTTTAATGCAAATATAGTAATAATAAAATACAATCTTACCTTTGTTTGGTAGAACTGAAAGAAACAGATGCAAATAGTTCCTTTTGATGAGCAACTTGATGTATATTCCTTAGAACAGCATGCCAGCATAAACGATCGTGTGAAACGTATAATTTTTCACATTCCAGGTTTGAATTTTGGGTTGCCAGACGATTCACAAAACCATAAAACTTTTATATAGGTCACACTTAAAGATGTCAAGCAAGTCAAACACCCGGGTCATACATCACAATCTCTAAGACACAGTTCCTCACTAACCAGCAGCTTATGCTAGGCTTAGGCTGACTTTAAAATGTTGGTTGCAAAAGCTTATCTCTACAAATTGAGATCAACGTCCGAGAAGTGATGTTGTCGAATGCATATAATTGAACCGTGCTGTGATGAAGAGATTGTTATAATAAAAAGGACTGCGTGAAACACTTGCCAAATTAGGTACATGTTTCCTGATTGATGCACATATAATAAAGAATTAAACAGTTAAACTTGTATTCATCAACAATATACAGACATCATTGACTTCACAATTGCTGGGATTTATATGCGCGCACAGCAGGCGAACATTAAGTTTCATATTTTGAAGTGAAAGTTGATACACATTTGGGTTCATTTCCCACGAAGCGCGCAAAAATATGCAATTTTACACTATTTTATACCAAATCAAGGCGTTTAATGCTATCTATAAACAACAAGGAATTTTTCTTTCACTTTTTTTCTTCTTTGAGATGTCGGGGGGAGGGGTTGTCATAAGAATTCAAGGAATTATTTAATCCCTGTTGATTTAATATTTAGTCGGCGTTGTCATGTGTATCTTGTCTTTTTTTTTACTTTCTTCAATCCTTCGATTTCGTCCTTTTCCTCAGTCATCTGACATGATAGCTCCTCTTTTTCCTTTCTGTTAATTGCTGACGTACCAGATATCAGGGGTATGACATAGACAAATTGCTTTTTACCGGTCAAGTTTACGGGGAGATGCGCGTATTATTCACACAAATCTTGTTATACTATTTTAGCCCCCAATCACGGTGAATTGGATGTGAATATGAAGGTGAATTTGAATTCGATGAAGTAAGCGGAGCGCGAGAAAATTTCAATTCTAAACTAGACCAGGGAAGTGTTTGCCGAAAACGGGGTGGGGGTGACATTTGATATCCCAAAGTGTATGCGGACGTGTCCCCGCTGTCCCCCAGGATTTACGACCATACAGTGCCTTAAACCAGAGTAGGCTACGTGTTAAAACATTTTGATAATATGAAATAATAATTAAACGCTTTAGAAAGACATTTAATTGACGTTGTACAAAACGTTCGGAAAACGTTCTGGAAATAACGTATTATAAACGTGGCAAAATAACGTAAAAATCGAAATATTTTGTAACGTTTTAAAAACGTTTTCTGAACGTCATGGTAAAACGAACAATATTTTAACCAAGTCAAAACGTTTTTAAAACGTTTTTAAAACGTTTTGGAAGACGAAGACGTAAAAGACCAAACTAGAACCTAGAGAAAACGTTTTCTAAACGTTTTGTGTTTGCTGGGATATGTATCAGTCTCTAACCGTGCCATTTCATGAGCGTAGAAATCTGGGCTGTTTTTTGCCGTATGTCAGATAATGTAGTTCCTTGTTTAAGAAACCAGGATTGAATTGAGTGTTCAGAAATACTTTGGTGGGGTGGGGGTGGGGGCTGGGCACTTGGACATTTGGAGTCATAACTTATTAGGGGTGGTGCAATAATAATGTGTACCCCAGTCTGGTGAATTATAGGGGGGCAAGATGTTTTGGCAGGCCAAAGGGGGGGCAAGCATTTTTGGCAGGTCGAAGGGGGGGTCAAGCTATTTTTGGCAGGTCGAAGGGGGGCAAGCTATTTTGGCACAGATATGTTGGGCACCATTTCACAAGAAATCTGTGAGTAAATGGAATAGTGTGGAGCAAGACCTGTTTCTTGAAGAAAGTGTGTGAAAAACAGAAGCAGCCCCGTTCCACACTATTCCACTTACTCTTTTGATATAATCACCTGTGTAATGATCTTGTAGGCATTCTCACAGATTTCTTTTGCTGGGTTCCAATTATTCGCCTGTGAATATGGTCCCGGAAGCTGTTCCGTCTCAGTGCATTTTACTGTTGTGTCAGTTGGACAACTGCTTGGTTACTGACATGGGTTTAGAGTAGAGTATTGAAGCAATCCTGTGTGCAATTTTTGTTCATTTTTATGGACAGGATTTTAAGATATGACCTTGTGAAAAATTATAAGTTTCTTTTTGAGGCCAGTTTATATTACGCCCTAAAATTTTGTAGGAAAACGTTAGGAACACATTCAAATATGCAAAATTTCCTGCTCGCTGTGCTCGCATTATGATAAGACAATTTAAGGTTTTAAATTCGGGTTCCATAAAATCTTACATGTGTAAGGGGGGGGTGGAAAGGATTTTTGGCACGTCAAAAAGGAGGGGCAAATGTTTTTGGCACGTCAAAGGGGGGCAAAGATTTTTGTGTTTGACACAGCCAGGCCAGGGGGGGGCGAGCGATTTTTGGCAGACCATTTTGAAAATTCACCACTCCGTCACAATTATAATATAATTAGGGGCCCTGGCGAACCGGGCCCGCCACCACCTCCTCCCCCAAAAAAAAAAAAAGAGGAAAAGAGAGAAGAGGGGTAAAAAAGGGGCTTTATTGGTACAATGTGTAAATTTTGTATGTTCTTGTTCTTTTAGTATTTTCTTGTTAAAAACTTTTTGACCCCACCCCCTCTATATTAGCAAAAACGTTTTTGATCTCCCCTCCATTTTGCCGAACCCACCCCACCAAAGTATTTATGAACACTCCCTTAGGCGTGATTGTCGCTGGATGTCGTCTCCTTCTCTGGTGCGTAATATTACATTGTACCATAGACTCTATGATTGTACACGTATTAAATTTCGTTTGATCATCAGACCACTCAAGTCCAAAGTGTCCAAAATGTCAGCAAGTTCTTTTGCACTTCCGATAATTTCGGAATTATCTTTTACTTCGATATTGCTTCTGTTTGTCATCCTTGTGACAACTGTAGTCTTCTTCTTTCTTTCTAAAAAGAGCAACTTACCGCCAGGACCATGGACTCTGATTCCTTACATTGGCTTTGCTCCCAACATCGTTTATGCTCTCTACAAAGGCGAACCACTCTACAAGTTTTTGGTGAAGCTTGGTAACAAGTACGGACAAGTATTTTCATTCAAAGCACTTGGAATGCCTATCGTGGTTTTGAATGAAAACCAAGCAATACGCGAGGCTTTTCAAGATATGAAACTAAGTGATAGAGGCGAAAATAAAATGCAAGCCAAAGTCTTCAGTAGAACTTGTAAGTACATGTAGTGAAAACAGTAACGATTGTAAGTTTTGAAATTGATTACCAAATCTATATACTTGATGTAAAAAAATCCAGAATTTAAATAAAAAATGTGGTGCCAGTTTTAAATTTTAAGTCAAAGATAAAAAGTGCCGAATTTAGTTCGTTCACACGTTAGTTCTCATAAACCAGGGTTGCTGATTGTTTTAATCTTTTTTAAATAAAAAAAAATTTGATTTTTAAAACCTTAAACCACATACAGCTACTAAAGGCAACCAAACTAGCTCACATAATGCCTATGAGTTGGCAATTCCATTTAGAGTATTTAGGGGGGCATGGGAGTTTGGGTTGGGCGGAAATTTTTGCTCATAAGATATTAAGTGAGACGTCTGACTAGTGGGCGATTTTGTAAAATATTGTTGAAATAAGATCTTGAATAAATCATGTGAAAATTAGAGGTAAATCAATGTGATTTCCATTTGATCAAATCTAACTGGTAAAAGACATGCAAAGGGTTCAGTTGACTAAATACATGCATAATTTTGTAGAACATGACAAATAGAAAATTCTACATCGCACCCATCGCACCTGACTTCAGTCTCGCCATATGATGATAATGTTGGAGCATTATAGTACCTTCGAAAGATGGTTATTTGATCTATCTTTTTTTTAATTAGAGGGGTCAATTACATTAATGATTGATAGTTTGGAAAGTTTCACTTAATTTAAAAAAAAAATTCCCTCAGTTAAATTAACTGTTTGCGCTAATAAACGAGACAGGACGTAAATGTAAGAGAATAGTATAGCAAAATTACACCAAAATATTAAACTATGAAAAATATTAAACTATGCGTTTATAAATCTCATATAGTTGTTATTATTCAAATTTTCTTAAATATTTTATGGAAAATAACGAAGGTTTCCGGAAATCAATAATTTGAATACCTCAGCAACAACGAAAAAAGGTATGAATGTTAAACAAACACCAAAATATTAATTTTATGTGTTTATAAATAGATTCATACAAAAAACCTTTGATCTTAGGCGGACTTAAGGTGCATCTATGCTCTTCAATTTAGGAACACTTTGATGAATTTTTTTAATATTTGAATTATCTTGATGAAAGGACATTCAAATTAATATTTTATATCTGAATTATCTTGATGAAAGGACATTCAAATTAATAATACATCACAGTTTCATATTCCGCCTGTGATAATCGGCTGAGCACCGCTGCAACATAGTGCAGCAATGGATTTTTGTTTTATTCCTATATAGCATTGAGAGGAAAGATTTGAGATATGTTACAGCCATGATAGAACAAAATTTAAATGTTGGCCCTATTATAACCTTCGACCCTACATGGGAAGAGTAGGGGACATAGAAGGTAATGGAACTAGTCCAATTTTACCAAAAGAACTTTTGCTAAATATTCCCGGGCCTGTCAGTGCAGCAGGACCTTCCTCACGGTTTGAGCGATAGTAACAAGACGTACTTCGCCAAATCGTGGATACGCACTTGGTTGTTGTGGGACCCCGTTTTTTAGCCCAATGGAAATATAAAAAGCGGACACCTAAAACGGGATTCTCAAACAAACAACATTCCTATAAGGCGCTTTAGGCGTCCGCTTTTTATATTTCCATTGGGCTAAAAAACGGGGTCCCACAACAACCAAGTGCGTATCCACGGTTTGGCGAAGTACGACTTGTTACTATCGCTCAAACCGTAAGGAAGGTCCTGCTGCTACACTGACAGCCCCGGGAATATTTAGCAGACGTTCTTTAGTTTCTTTAGTTTCAAATTTTCTGTGGTTTTAAGTTCTTAAGTTTTTGAGTTTTTGGTGTCATTATATCTGAGAACGTTGAAAATTCCTATAAAATATAATCAAATATAGTCCATTGTACAAAATTGTATAGTTTAAGGTATTGTATAATGACCAGATCGCGTGAGATATATCTCACGGGTCATTAGATCCCCAGATTTGATCATTATAACAATATAATGAACAGATTTTGTGTTATTGTTCCTAAAACCAATGACCGTGGAACCAGGACAAATAAATAGGGCATGCGGCCAACAGTTTGCAGTATTTTGGACCCTTGATTTTGGAGGTCAATTCAAAACTTAATGGTCAGCAAGTTGGGAAAGCAAACCAGTGTGTTTGGAAGATGATTCAGCAGATATTAAGGGGCTGTGCAATAATATTGAGCCTCTGGAGGACAAAATTTCCAAACGACGTGCCAAAAGATGTTGCATCCCCCCTGCACATGCCAAATTTTTGGGATCCCAATTTGCAAACATAGATAATCATATAGGACTATTGCGAGTTCAGCAAGCAGGTAAATTTGCATTTATTTAAGGGAAGGGTTATGAACGTTTGGACAGTATTTATTGTGGGACATTAGAGCACATCAGACATATCGAATTGCATTCTGAATACGAAGAATGTCCTTCTGATATCAAATAATTTTGATTTTTGAAATTCGCAATGTAATACACATTTTATGGCAAATCATTAAAATTGATATTTTTGATATTTTAACAGTACTTGAAGTAAACTTTATAAATCTGATGATTTATACTTAAAGTGTATGTAGGTGGGATGAAAAGCCGACGATCAATTGAAAATTTTGACCTTTCGTATTGAAGATATGGATTTTTTCCCCAAACACCAAAAAAAAATAGGTCTTTTGGGGAAAAAAAATCCATATATCTTCAATATAAAAGGTCAAAATGTTCAATTGATCGTCGGCTTTTCCTCCCAGCTACATACACTTTAAGAATATATCATTAGATTTATAAAATTTATTTCGAGGACTGTTATATATCAAAAATTTGAAAAATATCAAATTTTAATAATTTGTCATAAAATTTGTATTATATCGTGAATTTCAAAAATGAAAATTATTTGATATCAGAAAGACATGCTTCGTATTCAGAATGCAATTCGATACGTCTGAGGTGCTCTCATGTCCCACAAAAATACTGTCGAAACGCCATAAACGCTCATTCTAGATCCCTTAAGCGTTTCCCTACTGATTTCCTAAAGTTAATTTTTTATTACTTCCGTGGTCCGGGTACGCGCTGGTGAATTGCGACCGCGTAGAAGTGACAAGGTCGCCTACTACGCGCCGCGCCGACGACCAATGGGTCAACCGGCTTGTTGTCAAGTCCGTTGATCAGCCAATCAGCGTGATTGTTTATTTCTTCTGTGTGTACGCTCGTCTACGCTCGTCTACGCTTGGCGCACAGCTCGGACCACGGAAGTAATAAAGAATTAACTTTAAGCCTTTATAAAGCGCTCTATTTTAAAGACGCCCATGAATGTATATCAAAAATCGATTGCTCTCCCTCTCAGCTTGTCAAAATTTCTTGCAGCCCCACTTTCGGATGGCCAAATATTTCTTGCCCCCAGTTTACCCTCCACCAGGGCTCACAATTAGTGCATATCCCCGAAAATCTGTCAAACTTTTGTTCCTATTCACCTCCTGTCCCTATTTACACCGGTTTGCGGTACCCATGGTTACTTTTGTTACTGATTATACAAGTCATATTAATCATTCCTTTGAATATTTAGCACTATGAAATTCAGATAAGTTTGTTGCTTTGTGTCTTATATCCATTGACTTTTCTGTAGAATTGAGTGATATCTATGGGCGCACCAAGCCAGAGCCTATCGAGTTAAAAACACACATATCGAGTTTAAAAAACACATGTCAAGTTAAAAAAATACACATCGATAAGCGCCACCTAGAGTTTATGTTAGACCATTATATCTTGGGATGGGCTTCTTCTACAAACAAAATCAGACATTAGAAAATTTAGATTTTCATTATCTAAATCAATTTATTATTGCAAAATAATACTTTGATGTTTTGCAAAAGTTCATTCTACAAATCATATACTTTGAAAACTTGCTCGATTTATTGTTGTGAATGCGTTATGTACATTTTACAAAAGTGTTGTGGTTTCAGTCCTCTTTACAACATACGAGGGTTGGTCAATAAGTCCTCGCAACTACTATATATCTCTGCTCAAGCATGACTTTGATGACGAGTTGCTTATCATAAATACAAGTTTGTCCCTTTGTCTTTCAAAACACATAAAAAGTTTCTATTAGAGTACCTTAAATTATGTAACCTCATTTGCATAAAGTCACTGCTATATATGCACTGACAATTGTCAACATTGGCGGGAAATTTGATTTGTAGTTAAGGAACGTGTAATTAAAAGTAGCAGAAGTAAGGAGCAAAGCAGTTTACAAGCTTTGTTTTTGGTATGAGGTAATTTAAGTATATTCACTTGATAATTGTAAGAGAAGAAATGTGTCCATTAACAGATGAAGAAAAGGACCGTCTTTGAAAGGCATCAAATATAGGCCTTAACAACAACCAAAAATGCTGTGAAAATCACGAGAGATGAGCACTCAAGGTAGACACATTAATCAAAATTATCTCCAAAATGAAACAAAAACAAATATGATTATTGGTATGGTGTGAGAGGTCATATTCAGGACAATAGAAATTGGTACAATAAAAATGTAAATATGCGCATGCGTTGCTGGTATATTTGATTAAAAGTGCCAAAAATGTATGAAAAAAGGAAAAATGTAAAATCATAATTTATTTTTGTCCATTCTACATTTTATCATTTTCTTGTAGTTAACAAATTGGATGACATGGGACCTTTCCGGATTTTTGCGCTAGCCTGCTTCCGTCAATTTGGAGTCGGTGCATCTCGTTTTGAGGAGCCCATTAGTAAGGAAAGCACATATCTGATCGAGGAGTTAGCCAACCTTAAAGGCAAAGCTGTCGACCTTACTTGGTATTTCAATAATGCCGTATTAAACATCATCGCTAAAGTCGTTTTTGGAACCCGATTTGAACTTTCCGACGAGCGCATGCATCGGCTTACGAGTCTTTTGAATCGTCTAAATGAACTGTTAGGGGCAGGTGGCTTGGAAATATTTATCCCAATCAACATCCCAAGTAAAGCGAAGCAAGAATTGAACAAAGTTGTTGATGAGCTACTGGCGTTCATAAACGGCATGATTGAAAGTCATCGTAAAAACTTTGACACGGATAACTTGAATGACTTGATAGATTTGTGGTTGAATGAGATACGACTTCACAAATCCGATGATCCTAATTCTTTCCGAAATCCAGATAATATGGCCGGACAAATATTACTTCTCTTCTTAGGGGGGACAGACACGACTTCAAATACACTTCAATGGGGCAGTCAATACCTTGTCCGATACCCCAAGGTGCAGGATCGCATACATCGCGAAATCGATACGGTAGTCGGTCGTAACCGGTTACCAAAGCTGGATGATAAATTGAATCTGCCTTACACACAAGCCGTCATTGTAGAGCTTCATCGAATCATTTCACTTTTCCCTTTGGCTGCGTTTCATGTAGCAGGGGACACGACAACTTTCCGTGGCTACACCATTCCGAAGAATAGCGTGGTGATTTCTAACTTGTATGCAGTGATGCACAGCCCTGAAATATGGGGAGACCCAGAAGAGTTCAGACCAGAACGCTTTTTGGACGATAAGGGTAACTGTCAAGGAACGGACGAAGTGATTCCATTTGGAATAGGTATGTAGGCCTATAGTAGTAAGGGGCTGTCATTTTCTTTAGAATGGGGGGGGTCTTGAATATACTGGGGGGGTCATTGAAATTATATACGAAAAATGGGGGGGGGGTAGGGTCGGGTGGGTTATAAAATATTAAGGGCTGATGACATCAAGATAAATTAACCAAGAGGGAATGCTACGATGTTCATACAAGACCACAGTAACGTAGCCAGAGGATGGCAGATTATGATAATATGATATTAAATGAGACATTTCGTTATTCCCCCTCCATCCGGGACAACTTAATGACCAAGCCTGTTCCCTGTCTGAACAGTCAGACTAACAGTAAATGTTTCCAAATATGAAAAGTGTGGACCTTCTTGATAAGTGTCAGCTCATTTAGGCATTGTCCACACATTCAGTGAACAAGTGTCATATTCCTTTATTTGGCTTCACCCTACGTATAGTGTCCTCACTTCAGACGTAAAATAAGATGTGAAAAGATGTGGGGATATACAAAACACACCAATTTATATAACATTATGGAGTAATATTTATAATCCATACGTTGTATTTTGTACATTTATTGTGTACCATAATATAACATTATATTAACATTTTCGATTTTAGGTCGCCGTATGTGTCTAGGAGAAGCTCTCGCGACACAAGAACTCTTCATCTTCTTTACCCATCTTCTGCATCAGTTCAAGTTTGAGAAGACATCTGAGGACGCACCGATGCCTACCTTGAAACCAATTGACGGAGTTGTCACTCATCCTGAAAAGTATAAACTTAGGGTCATTAAACGAGATTAAATAAATATGGTATCTTCTCTTTGGGTCCATTATCAAAGACAGGCTATGTGGAATATTTCTTATTTCCTAAATAGTCGCTATCCTTGTTACTCCAGTACACTTTCTGTAATCATAACATGAATCGTGAAATACATACATGGCATAAAGGATTTGACAAAAAAACTTTACCCAGGGAATGTTCAGAAATAATACCTTGGTGGGAGGGGGGGGGTCGGTGGAAAATATTTTTAACCCCACTTAGTGAACCCAAAATTTTGACCCCACCTAAAGGAGGATTTCGTGATGCCAGCATCCTCAGTAGATATCCACGGTAAAAGCTTATTCCCAAAATTCCAGTTGATTCCGATTTTGCGTTTGGGAGTTATGCATGATTATGTGTATTACACTGCTCCATAGGCCACTGTTGTTATTTCGTTCTGGTATACCAGAACGAAATTCAAATTTGGCGATATTTTTGCTAAACGAATTAATCTGCAAGGTACATAAACATTTTGTAGCAAGAGGCTTCTTTTTTTGAGAAAAGTAGGGGGATGAGGCTGTGGATCACGAAATGCCCTTTAAATGGACCAAATACTTTTTGACCACCACCATTATTAGGAACAAATCTATTTTGATCCCCCCATTATAATGTACCATGATTCTACAAAGGACAAAGGAAAGACATTAACTCTCTCCACGGGGGTGTCGAGTGCATACGACCGAGTTTCATTTTTTTCATTCAAAAAATGTCAGAATTGTGAATTTTCATGACCATAATGGCATCTGCATAATTGCTTTAAAATGAGTACAAATAAGCCTAGTATTGGTTCCGTGGTTCTTAAGGTAGCTCTTTGATATAAAAGATGTGGAATTGTTAAAATATAAAGTATATTTAATAAACCATTGGAATCAGTGGCGGCGGAATTTTAGGGGGAAAAACTTCAATTTAAGACTATTTTAGCCCGAAATGAACGTGTGTTTTACTATTCGATGGGCCAGTTCGCGCGATGCGCAAAATTTTGCAATTTTACCCTATTTGGGTCCAACACACGCTGCTGCTCCCGCTTCTGACGTCTATGAGTGGAATGCCACATGATTTAATTATAAAGAATATAATATAATGGTCAAAATACAGTGATGATAATCTGTACTACATTAAAGATTATTGTAAAATGTCAACACTAAAGAAGAACAAAGATATTGCAGCCTTTTAGACCCGAAGGAACTGACACATAGCTCAAAATTAAGTTATAGACAAAACACTTTTTTTACACTACATAATCTCATCTCTGACAGTCGAGTATTGAATTATTTATCAAAACACGTGAAGTATCGCGATGTCACTGGAATTCTTGTATAAAATACTGCATAAAAGAATATAGAATGCAATTAATAAATGTATGCTATCATTAATATTAATCTATCATCATTATTATTATCATTATTAATATTATTATTATTATCATTATTAATATTATTATTATTATCATTATTATTACTAGTTCACCCGTAGCCGTGAGAGCAAGTGATAGCGATGCTGTTTGACCCCTGATGACCCTTTTTACTTTTGACATGTTGAGGATTCTTTTTACCACTTTTGACCGCGATTTTATTTCTCACCGTTATTCCTCTCGTCTCAAGGATGACACCCACCAAGATTGAGCCCGATCGGACCTTTGACCTTGACCTCCGATGACTTTTAAAACCACCCGGTCAACATACATATCTATATCCAAAATATCCGAGAGTAAACTGAGAGTAGCGATGTTATTTGACCCCTGATAACCCTTTTGACTTTTTGACATCTTCCCGTTGTCATATTGAAGATTCTTTTTACCACTTTATGCGCGATTGGGCATACTCAAACGTTTGACACCATGTGACATTTGACCTCGAGTGATCTCGGTTTGATTTTGTTCATGCTCCCGTGATATGGAGAATTACTTTCACCAAGTTTAAGCCAAATCGGGCGAAGTTTAGCCCCTGGATGACCTTTGACCTCAGATGACCTCGATTTATTTATTTTTGTGCTCCTCTCATACGAAGGATACACCCACCAAGTTTAAGCCCAATCGGACGAAGTTTGAAATTCAAAAATAATTTGCAGCAATGAATTCTGGGTAGACATTACGGTGCATTTTAAATTAGGCAGATAGCCAAAATCTTGATCAAACATGTTTTACGCTGTTCATAGTTGCCCAGATTGACCTTTGACCTCGGTTGACCTCTATTATATTTCGCGAATATATTCCCTCCTATCAAGGATTCCACCCGCCAAGTTTGAGCCCAATCGGACAAAGTTTGAAATTTGAACCCTCCGTAATGACCTTGGACCTCGGTTGACCTCAATTTTATTTCGCGCATATATTCCCCTCCTATCAAGGATTCCACCCACCAAGTTTGAGCCCAATCGGACAAAGTTTGAAATTTGACCCCCTCCGTAATGACCTTTGACCTCGGTTGACCTCTATTATATTTCGCGCATATATTCCCTCCTATCAAGGATTCCACCCGCCAAGTTTGAGCCCAATCGGACAAAGTTTGAAATTTGATCCCCTCCGTGATGACCTTTAACCTCGGTTGACCTCAATTATATTTCGCGCATATATTCCCCTCCTATCAAGGATTCCACCCGCCAAGTTTGAGCCCAATCGGACAAAGTTTGAAATTTGATCCCCTCCGTGACGACCTTTAACCTCGGTTGACCTCAATTATATTTCGCGCATATATTCCCCTCCTATCAAGGATTCCACCCACCAAGTTTGAGCCCGATCGGACAAAGTTTGAAATGTGACCCCTCCGTAATGACCTTTGACCTCGGTTGAACTCGATTTATTTCGCGCATATATTCTTCTTGTAAACTACGCAAAAAGTTTTTTATGGTTAGGAAATTTATCCACTATTAAAATCTAGCAGCTAATAATTGTGTACGTTTGCTAAATAATCGCATGCGGGAGATTGTCCTGCGCATTTTGACACCTCAATCACTACGACACAGGATATGAATGTTTAAGTACCAAGAGGTCGACAAATAAAAATGGCAAAGAAGCCTATTCAGTGGTTTTAGAGCTGATTCACTGATCCAAGACAGTTTCATTATTCGCGCCTTTTCAATTTGAATTTAAAGCATTTTCCTTGATTCACGTTGGATAATCCTTTGCTTATTGCGCAGATGAATGATCAAAGACAAAGGTGAGTGGGTACTAAGACATTTCGGTTTTGAAAGATGGGTTTGGAAAAGGGATTCAAAACAGATCATGATTACAGCCAGGACAGCTGCATTCCTGGAAGCAGAAGGAATTGAGACACTTGAGTGGCCCCCCAGAAGCTTAACCCCTAGCCCCTTGGAGAACATTAACAGCTCAAGAGACGAGTCAACAAGAAGATAAAGGCAGATACAACTCTGGTGGGATTGCGTCGCATCGTTATCAACGAGTGGAACGGGATTGAGCAAGGTAACATTCGACGCCTCATTAGGAGCATGAGACGCCAACGGTGGACACACAACGTACTGAAAGACTGGTAAAGAAAGAGATTAATCTCAAGTGAAGTTGGAAGCGGCAGTATGATGCCTGAAATGGGCTCAGCAAGTAAACAGAAAATGTTATCTCCATGTTTGTTGCTTTTTGTGTTCTTCTATTCTAAAAACTTGAATAGGCCTTTTTACGATTTTTATTTTTCGACCTCTTGTTACTTAAACATTCATATCTTTTCTCAGGAGTGTCGTAGGGTAGTGATTGAGGTGTCAAAATACGCAGGACAATCCCCCGCAAGCGATTATTTAGCAAACATACAAAATTAATCACTAGATTTTAATAGTGGTTAAATTTCCTAACCATAAAGAAACTTTTTTGCGTAGTGTATTAAGGACTCCACTCACCAAGTTTCGGCCCGATCGGACAAAGTTTGAAACTTTGACCTTGACCTCCGATGACCTTCAAAACCACCCGGTCAACATGCTTTTCCCGATACCTATCCACATCCGAAATATCGGATCGATGCGTCGAAGCACGGCGAAACGCATAGCCGGAAAGACAGACAACCGGACACACAGACTTCGCTTATTATTTTAGTATAGTAGATAGATAGATTATTAGTATTTTATTATTATTATCATCAAAATATGTAAAAAATACGTAATCTACCCAAAATTCAATTTATATCGGGGTATAAAACTTAATACGCGGATTTAGGGTTTCTCTACCGAAGTCAATTTGTGCCGAAATTCCTTCCCACAATGCAATAGCGTTTTGCATAACAATAGATACAGTTCGGAGGTTAATCAATATTCTTTGTTATGCAATACGCATATTGCATTGTGGGAAGGAATTTCGGCTCAAATTGACTTCCGGTTGAGAAACCCTAAATCCACGTATTCTTGGGTCATTTCCTTTTGATAGATAGAGAGATAGATAGCCTATAATATATTATTGATAATTGTGCTTGATCTTTCATCACATCACTTGTTCCCTCAGCTGCAGACAAAATTCATTCATTAAAAGTATCCGCCATCACCCACATCGTGAGGGGATGGAGGAAAATGGAGGCCAAAATTTCGACTTTGAAGCCATTTTTCAAACGTCACCACGGTCAAGGTCAAGGCACATATTGGGGGTGGGTTTGTGTATGTGACGTGTGTGTGGGTCTATACGTCACATTAGTGGGTATAAGATTCCCTCTATGTGTCCCAAAGTCATTAATGTAACCGTACAAAAGATGACCACCCGGTCCCCTTCTCGTTTCTCTGAGGGTGGAGGTCTTAATCTTGATCATTAAATGGTACAGAATGACAGATCATATAGAGTATTCATTTATGCATTACGTTGCACTAAGGGAGCTCAATTATGACACTACCCTCAGATATGTAAGGAGGGGGGCCGGGAGATCATCTTTTGTGCGGTTACATTAATGACTTTCCCCACCCCGGAGATTGAGGGAATCTTATACCCACATCACATACACAAACCCATCTCAATATGCCACTTGACCTTGACCGTGGTGACGTTTGAAAAATGGCTCCAAAATCAAAATTTTAGCCTATATTTCCCCCCTCCCCTCAAGATGTGGGTGATAGCGGATATTTGTAATGAGTGAATTTTGTTTACAATCTGGGGAACAAGCGGTGCCAGTGAAATGATTAAGTTCCGAACAATTATCAATAATATTATCATCAGATCCAATGTTTTCAAAAATGCTGATTACATTCAACTGATCTTTTAATTCTTTTGCGAAGTGTATATATTTAATATCCGTTTTTCAAATTTCTGAACAATTGAAGTATCAGCTTTACCATTATAACTTTTTTTTTATATTAGTAGAAAGATTAAAGGATGCTTTATTCGAACAAAGGCCAGATGGATAGAGGAGGGAGAGAAACCCACAAAATATTTTCTTAATCTTGAAAAAAGAAACTTTGTAAACAAACAAATGGTTAGAATTGTTACAAGTAAGAATACAGAAGCAACATCTCAAGATGAGATTGAAAAGGAGGTAGTTTCGTTTTATGAAAATCTGTACAAAGAAAAAGGTGGAAATAATAATGTTAAAATTGATGACTATGCTTGGATAAACAAATTAACACAAATGCAATCGGGTACCTTAGAGGGTGAAATTACTCCTTCTGAGCTCGCAGATGCTTTGAAAAACATGAAAAACAATAAGACACCGGGGCCTGATGGTTTTACAGTGGAATTTTACAAGTGTTTCTGGTTGGAGATATCCAGTTTTCTTCTTCGTTCTTTAAATCAAGGTTTTAGAATTGGATCTCTTACTCAGGTTCAAAAAACGGGCCATGTCACTCTTCTGCCGAAAGGAGATAAGCCTCGTCAGTTCTTAAAAAACTGGAGACCTATATCGCTTCTTAATGTTTCATATAAATTAGCCTCTGCCTGTATTGCAAACCGTATAAAATCGGTTTTGCCAAATTTAATTTCAGAGGATCAAACAGGTTTTGTCCCAAATAGATTCATTGGTGAAAGTATTCGCCTTATTTATGATTTGTTAAGTTGTTAAAAAAAATCCGGGATGCTTTTACTGATAGATTTTGAAAAAGCTTTTGACACGGTGTCGCATGATTTTATACTTAAAACCTTAAGGGTATTTAATTTCGGAGCAGACATTTGCAGATGGTTTAAGACTTTGTATAAAAACGCATCATCTTCTATAATCATTAATGGAAATATATATATCTAAACCTTTCCAAATTCAGCGCAGTTGTAGACAAGGCGATCCTCTATCGCCATATGTATTTGTTTTATGTGCTGAGGTTTTAGCTTCAATGATAAGACAAAATAAAGATATAACTGGAATTTCCATAAATGACACAAATTTCAAAATTGCACAGTATGCAGATGACACTACATTAATACTAGACGGTACAGAAAAATGACTAGAAAGTGCCTTTAAAACATTGCAATCTTTTCATGAGATATCTGGTTTGAAAATTAATATTGATAAAACGGTATCAGTATGGATAGGGTCTCAGAAATTCATACTATAATTAGTAAAAATTTAAGAATAAAATGGAATTTCGATGGTTGCTTTGATTTTCTTGGCATTTCTTTTAGTACAAACCTTGCTCAAATGGTGAATGATTTTAAGTGTGCTGGGACGGGTTGTAGTTGTTAAATCATTGGCCTTGCCAAAAATAAGTTATATTGCTCAAATGTTACCGAACCCAAGCAAGGAGTTTATCAAAGTGGTAAATGATGAGATATATCAATATGTTTGGAACGGCAAGCCAGATAGAGTTAAAAGAATCCAATTTGTACAAAATTATGAGAATGGTGGAGTAAAGCTGCCAAATGTGGAAATGCATATGGTCGAATCCAACGAAAAGTGTACACGGCATGTTCAGGGCCATAACTTAAAAGTATTAATCAATTGGCATTCGTTTTTGTATTGTGTTTATTCGCCTTGATCATACGCTTCGCGCTATATATAATAAGACCCCCTTCTGTGAAAAACTTAGACATAGAGACCCCAAAACATGCTATTTTTACCCATTTTTTCAAAATATTTCTTTAAGTATTTTTAAAAACATATAAATCAGTTATGAAAAGAAGTCATTGGATTGAATCTAAATTGATTTCCTGAAAGGTGTGTATTCAAAGATTGCCTGTTCAATTTTTCACATATTTGTACATCATTATGAATGAATTTTTTGAGTGGTATTTTTTTACATTACCTACGAATACAATTTTTCATAGCCCTCGATATATCTATAAAAATGGAAATCACTAACAAATGCGCAATGGCTACAAGCTTTGATATGTCCAATACTGAAATGCATTGCATTCGGACATCTTTATTATTGTGTTTAGCTGCCAGAAATTCTAAATGGCACAAAGGTAGGTTTGGTAAAAATATGCATTACCTCCGAATACATGTTAAAAGCTGTGCCATTTCCACAAAGTGAGAGAATAGTAAACAATAGTTAAGCAATAGGTGCAGGGTAATACACTCTTTATTTCTACCAAGTTTCAATAGTCTGCGTTTAAATATTTCTGAGATGTCAACAATAAAAGCAAGTATTCGTAGGTAAATTCGGTAACCGAATGTTACCTACGAATACAATTTGACATCATGACAGTATTGTGAAACACTGCCATTCATGTCAATGCCCATATTGGTACATAACAAAGGCCTGTATGTTTGCTATCAAATCATATGTCAATGAAAGTTGCGAATTCACATACATGCCCACCATGCAAAACTGAATACGGCTTAATTGGTGAAAAATATGTACTGAAATAGACGACGGTCTGCTCATTTGAAAGAAAAATCAGATTCAAAGAAGATTAGAAGGGATAAATACTTGGATTTGTCAACTGTCATGTGTGCTTCATTTTAAATGTTTACCGACCTTCTGTGTCCAAATTGATTTATTCGAAGGTAACTTTTGACGTTTTTGCTAAGGTTACCTACGAATACCATGGAAAAACGACTGTTCTCATTGTCTCATGATCTAGACAACACATTGATGGACCCTGGTATAAAGCTAATTGTAGTTGCCCTCAAACGAAAGGCCACAAGACGTAACTGACTCCAAGATGGACTTCACAAGTCTGCAATAACGGTTTTAAGCGATTTGTGTGCAATTAAGCAAATTAAAGTCACTTTAGTGCCTTTGTTTCTTACTTCAATCCTCTTTCAACCGCTGTGAACCGACATTATTAATACATGATAGGGACTAAAGTATCAACAAACGCACATAAAGAAAATAATACATTCAAAGTGCTTTATAAACTGAAGTTTTGATTGCGATATCCACCAAAAGTCTAATTCTTACCTACAAATACTGAAATGTTACTTACGAATACAGCATAATACATGACATGTGTAATGAAGTGTCTCTACCAATGGAAATTAATTGTCAAAAACTTTAAGCGGTACCCCAGGACACTATTATTACCCATATACGGATTCATTCAACAATTATTTATTATGTAAAATTGCTGATTAACTACTTGTATATCAAAATGAAGTGGTCAAAATCTTGCTAAAAGCATCAAAATTTTTTTGATCTGAGGTAATAGCATTTATTCATTTGGACGTACCATCTGAAAGAGATCTAAAACTACCATTTTATTAATTCATTACCATAATAGCCAAATTTAAACCTCTAAACTCAATATAGATATTGTTAAATCGCTCATGTTACCTACGAATACCCGGGTTTCTTCACCTTTTCATTGTATAAAGCGTTAGGTGTATGCGTATAATTCCTAATATTCTTGAAAACATATATCCTACTCGTTCTAATACAATGTGTAAATTGATTCATACTCATTTGATAAATAAAATACAGAAACTGACCTAAACTTCATTTTCAAAAATAAACTAACATAAATTGACTAAGATCATATTGATCGCGTTATAAAAATAAAAACAAATATTTTCTGGTTGAGCTAGCATTTTCCTGACACCCTGTGGTCTACATTACACGAAATAAGCGTTAATGGGAATATTCCATTTGTTTTAGGTTGATTAGTATTGCGATAGTGAAAGCATCCTAGTGGTATTCGTAGGTAACATTGGGTTTTGATATCACATTTACTATCACACGTCCTGGATTTATTTTTCAAGATTAGTAATGGCACTTTTGGTTCCTATAAGGCCAATATGTCATCAATCAATGGGCAAAAGGAAAAAATTGTGGAGACATTTTTATTTCGGACTTTTATTTTTGGTCCGTGAACACTTTTGGTTGGATTCGACCATATAGACGCTTTAAAGGTAAACTGGATTCGAAGGGTTGCCTGTGGTGATCATAAATGGGTAAAGTTATTTCGTCTTTGTATGAATGTAATAAGTGATGATATTTATTGCTTTGGTATATCTCGTTTTATTGAGATGAAAAACACGATAGATAATAAGTTCTGGTATGATACATTGCTTTCTTGGTCCTCACTTATAAACATTGCAAATAATGAAAATCTGGATTTTAACCGTATTGCCAAACAATACTTGTGGTGGAACGATAAAATAAAGATTGGTGGTAAATCCGTATGGTATGCCCATTGGAAGAAAAGGGGCGTACTGTTTATAAATGATCTATTAAAAGTAAACGGATCTTTTCTGTCGACTGACGAATTTACAAAATTATACAAAGTGAAGACCAATTTCTTGGAATACAATGGTATTATCAGGGCAATTCAGTCAAATTTTAATGACAATGGTACTAAAGGCTCCAAACTAGCATCACCTTTTCGGCCAAATAATATGGAATTACTTTTTAAACAACGAAAAGGGTGCAAAGTGTTCTATGATATTTCCATTGGATCAAAAATGAAGAATATAACAAATAAGTGGCAAACGGAATTTGGAATAGAGAGTGATGATTGGAAAAAAATATGTACTTTAAATTTTAAAATTTCCAGTGATATTCAAATGAGATGGTTTCAATATAGAATTAATCAGAGTATCATAGGCACAAATACATTGTTGTTAAAAATGAACATAAGGGATGATGACTTATGCACATTTTGTAAGGTAAATGCAGAAACAATTAAACATCTTTTTGTGGATTGCCCGATTTCAAAAATATTTTGGGATAATCTCAAAGATTGGATAAAAGACAATATCAATATAGATCTACTTATGACCCCTCAGTTAATTGTTTTTGGATCGAAATTTGATTTTATTCTAACACTGATTTTGACGATTGCAAAACTTCATTTGTATAGAGCAAAGATGACAGAAAAACAACCGAACTTAGACATTTTAAAAAGGGAACTTAAATGTTACTATAATGTTTTGAAATACCAAGCAATATGTAGCTTACAGTTACAAAAGTGTAATAAGAAGTGGCAATCATGGCAACGATTAATGCTATGATTTTTTTCCCCTGTGTATTTTTTCTCACAGTAAATTGATTTGCTTGTTTTTTCAATCCTCGTATAAATTCTATTATATAACAAAAAAATAACTTTTTTATATTACTTTACTTATATATACTTTACATATTATATTTACATTCCCAACAAACCATAGACAATATCCACAAACAAACATATCCATTCCTTATAATCAATTCAAAATTTAATATACATTATTATTGGATATGACTATAAAACACATTCCGGTACATGAATTTAAACATTTATATGTCACCTTCATAACACCTATAATAAATAGCATCTTTTTCAATATTCATGTTAAGTGGTCTTGTTGTAGGATTAACATTGTTATCTAAATGTTTATATTCATAAATTCGGTATTGATTAAAAAAGTCACTAAAATAACACTTGTTCAGATTCGTTTTTCTTGTTTTCTGTGCCAATGCATTCATAGAATAGAATAATTAGGTTCCAACAACCCCCTCCACAACACACAGTGTCATCGCCCCGATATCTTCATGGCAGAAATCGCCATGGTAGGTTGAATCCACAGCCACGCATGGCCATTTTGTTCCGACCTGTTCAATAGTTTTGAGATGCAAAATGGGCTGCGAAATTCACATTGTGCAGGGGGTAAGCATGGGACCCAACAATCATACGATAAAAATTCAAATTATGCCGAATAGTGGATGACACCATGATAATATGGTCAAACAATAGGATACCAGATTTATTCTCGTTTGATGACTCTAATTTTGTATGTTTCTGGGTGTGAGATTATCCCGTCAATGGGTATCAAAGTAGGCATCGGTGCGTCCTCAGATGTCTTTTCAAATTTAAACTGATGCAGGAGATGGGTAAAGAAGATGAAGAGTTCTTGTCTGGCGAGAGCTTCTCCAAGACAATTTCGGCGTCCTACAAAGGAAATAATAAAACACGTATTATATCATTATTAGAAATGTTCTTTATATTTTATGTCCTGGAGTAGGTGTTAATAAAGATATAAGATAAATATGATTTCAATTGAAATTTCTTAAAGTATCTGAGTGTGGTAAATATTATTTCAAAGGCTTTTTAAAAGTCCGCTATTTGAAAGTAAACACATCCGTGAGTTACAGCTGATGTCCTAACTTAGGAATGCCAAGAAAGTTACCTCATTTGCATATCAATTAACAATTATTAATTTGTCATACAGCGCAACAGATGTAAGGAGATTCTGTTTATTACAAATAGCTTTCATTTGATCATAAAAAAGACCACAATTTTAATAAAAGCGCATGCATAACAGTAGGCTGCATAACAGCTTTTAGGTTGAACAGCGCCCTCACACCCTAAATTGGAGCTTGAACTCACAATAAAAAAGACACAATTCTGGTAAAAAAAATGGTCCCCAAATTGGTAAATTATCAATACAAACCACCAAACATTGTAAATATGGCAACAATATTCAAAATAATGTAAAAGGGTGGCAAAAACGAAGCTGCTTCAACGTCGTTTTTTGGCCCGCGACATCTACTTTTTCAACCGATTTTTTGAAAAGGTGGACGAGAGCGTCCTTTTCGGCAAATATTACAATAATTATGGCTTTAAGGATGCTGCCAATATAGTGGGAAGTATCATAACAATCCACTTTTCTGTGTTATACAATGAGTGGAAGTGACAGTGCATACAGGTTAGGTGTCTGTCGAAAAGATTCTTCCGAAATGTTGACTACGCTACCGCAGCTTGTAAATATTACTTAATTGAAAGTGAACAAAACTCCTCCCCAACAAGATCAAGAAGCTTGGTATTTACTTGCATGACCTACCTACTGCAAATGGAATTAATTCATCTGCTTCAAGATGGTTGCTTTCATCGTCCAAAAACCGTTCAGGTCTAAACTCTTCTGGATCTTCCCATATTTCAGGGCTGTGCATCACTGCATACAAGTTAGAAATCACTATGCAATTCTTCGGGATGGTGTAGCCACGGAAAGTTGTGGTGTCCGCTGCTACATGAAAATCTGACAGGGGTGCCAGTGAAATGATTCGATGAAGTTCCGCAATGACGGCTTGTGTGTAAGGCAGATTCGGTTTATCGTCCAACTTTGGTAATCTATTACGACCGACAACCGTATCGATTTCGCGATGTATGCGATCCTGTACATTGGGGTATCGGACAAGGTATTGACTGCCCCATCGAAGTGTAGCTGAAGTCGTGTCAGTTCCCGCTACGAAAAGAAGGAAGATTTGTCCTGCCATATTATCTGGATGGAGGAAAGAACTAGGATCGTCGGATTTGAGAAGTCGTATCTCATTCAACCACGTATCGATTAGGTCATTTAAGTTATTGGGGTCGAAGTTTTCACGGTGACTTTCAATCATGTTGTTTATGAATTCGTGCAGCTCGTCACAAGCTTTGTCCATCTCCTGCTTCGCTATACTTGGGATGCTAATTGGTATAAAATATTCCAAGCCACCCGCTCCAGCAAGGTCATGATAACGATTCAAAAGATTTGTCAGCCGATGAATGCGTTCGTCGGAAAGTTCAAATCGAGTTCCAAAAACAACTTTACAGATGATGTTTGATACGGCATTATTGAAATGCCAAGTAAGATCTACAGCCTTGCCTTTAAGGTTGGCTAACTCCTCGATCAGATATGTGCTTTCATTACCAATGGGCTCCTCAAAACGAGATGTACCGACTCCAAATTTTCGGAAGCACGTCAAAGCAAAAGTTCGAAATGGTCCCATGTCATCCCATCTGATCCCTACAGGAAAGATTAAAAGAAAGGGACATTTTTATATTTTGAAACTCCTGATTTTGTTTGAACATTAAGGAAAATTTGAGCACTATTAACATGATTAAAATTAAGATTGAATTTAAATCTGGTCAACCAGACATACCTATTTTTGACGGACGCACCGACGTTGCGACTGAAACCTTCAGTCTTCAGCTGGGTTGTGATGCAAATGACCTTGAGTACCGGACACTTCCGGTATTGATGACAACCCTGACAATCGACGAGGAATGTCCTTTATGTGACAGCTTGGCCCGGACGCCTCCTCTACAGTTTTTTGATGGTTGCTCGGCCCTCACCCAGATGGCCTCTTTCACGCCACGCTCAAACCACCGCTGAAATCCGGACATCCTTGGTGTCAAAATGCTTTTCGATGGCTTTCGATGAAGAAAACACTGCGGAGTCGTTTCCACTAGAGCTGGCCCTGCGATGTTGTTGCATGCGATTGTGAAGAGGTTGAGCGGTTTCTCCTATATAAGAGTCCTGACAATCTTGCTCTCCAGAACAGCATACCCCGTAGACCACTCCACTAATCCGTCCCTTGGGTTGTTTGTCCTTGGGATGTACTGAGGACTGGTGGATAGTTTTTCAGATAAGTCACCGTGGTATGGGATGGTTGTCCGTCGGTTCGTCCGTCAAAAATAGGTATGTCCGGTTGACCAGATTTAAATTAAATCTTAATTTCAACATACCCAGATGAATGAAAGTCTACACAGTTTGATTAACATGTTAGTGTGGTTCATAACGATGATGATAGCGCCTCACGGACAAATAGTAACTACATGTAGAAGCTTGTAGAGCGGTTATCGCACCATAGGTGAACCATGGGGCTTCGGCAGTGTATTGTGGTATACCACTGTCACCCAGGCGGTCATACGTACCTTGTTAGGTTTTCGAGATATACCTTGTTGGAATTTATGAAACGGACTCAAATAGGGATATTGACCCGAGGAATGTTACCCTATTTTTTCTTATTATTATTCTATACTGTTTTCTTTTTTCATTTGACACCACTCAGGAATCATGCGTTCTGGGGATTTCGAAATATGAAATGGACCCAAAATAGAAATACTGACCCGGGTCTTAGGGGTAGTGCAATAATTATTGGCAAGGCAAGTATAGTATACACTATAGGCTGATACCATTTCATGGTTCAGCAAAACCCTAAATTGGCACCCACAGCTACTTACATGTCCTGCCAACAGCCTTGATTATCATCTCAGAGCTACCCCTATCACTTAGTTTCGTATCTTGAAATGCCTCACGTATTGCTATATAGTCATTCAGAACCACGACCGGTATCCCAAGTGCCGTGAACGAAAATACTTGTCCATATTTGTTACCAAGTTTCACCAGAAACTTGTAGAGTGATTCGCCTTTGTAGAGAGCGTAGGCGATGTTTGGTGCAAATCCGATGTAAGGGATTAGAGTCCATGGTCCTGGCGGTAAGTTTCTCTTTTTGGAGAGAAAGAAGACAACAGCCGCAACAATGACGACCAGAAGTAAAATATGAGTGAAAGATGATCCTGAAATCATAGGTAACACAATTGAATTTGCTGTCATTTTGAATCAGGTTGCTAGATTGGATCAGACGAGACTATATAGTCAACCTTGCCTACTCACAACATGTACAACGGAATGACGTACGAAAACAAGACATGGTTCATTAGGTCAAATGCTATATAAATAGATACAGGGTGTCAAAAAAAAAAAAAAAAAAATCATGGGGCGCCTTTTAAATAAAACGCTCTAAAAAGGCTTACTAAAACAGTACGGAAACGCTTAAATATGCAATATAATCTAGACCATTTAAGGGCTCGGATAGCAACGTTTGCATGCATAGTATTTTTTTCTTGGGCATAAGAGAACGTCAGAGCCCCGGACCTAAAATGGAAGTCTTTTGGGAAAAAAATGCTCTTCAGTACGAATGGTCGAAAATTTTAAATGATCCTCCCAGCTACATAAGTTTACTTAAAGGACTGCTAAATATCAAAAATATCAATATTTAGTAATTTGCCATAAATTTATATTATATCGCAAATTTAAAAAAAAAATCAAAATTATTTGATATCATAAGGCAATTCCACATGTCTGATGTGCTCCGATGTCCCAGAAAAATACTATGCAAACGTTGCTATCCGAGCTCTTAAGGTTTGTGTCCATCTATGGATTAATTTTCAATTTAAAAAAAGGACAAATTAGAACACTATTGTAACAGGTGATGCGCATTGAAAATTTCAAAACTGACGTTCATTTTTTTATACTTTATATTTATAACTCAAACACCCTAAAATCTACTAAATATTTAATGCAATATTTGCCCATAGGGTGGGGTGGGTAGTTGTAGTCCTTGTCCCTATAACATAAATATCTTACTTGTCATCAATGCTCTATATTTTTTGAGAAAAATGCAAAAATAGGCACAAAATTTGCCAGGGGTGTAATACCCCCTTAAGGGCTGGGGTAACGTTACATCATGTCACATGGCAGCGTTTTAAAAACGTTTTATAAACGTTTCACAAAACCGAAACCAAACTAAAACCAATTTAAAACGTTTTGAAAACGTTTTGTGTTTGCTGGGAAGGGCAATCATAAACTTAAAGTACTGGTAACTAGAGAGAGAAAGCGACAAGGAATCCCAAATCACAGCGCCAGGTAATGACTGGGTCACCAAGTGCAAATGTGCATTTATTTTGGATGGTTCATGTTTGTTTTAAATTTTGGGGAGTTTTTTCCGAAATTCAATATTTTGGTGATATTTCAAGAAGGCGACATGCCAAAGACAAAACATTTTGCACATACTTTGTTATTGCTACAACTCTTTTCTGCATACCTAAGGTACAATTCGTTTTGGTGATTTAGTAATATTATAAATTTTGTGACTGAATCTAGATTGGCTCTGAATAAGTATCGTAGTCCTCTCGATTTTGAAGCCATTATTCAAACGTCACCACGGTCAAGGTCAAGTCACATATTGGGGTGGGTTTGTGTATGTGACGTGTGTGTGGGTCTATACGTCACATTAGTGGGTATAAGATTCCCTCTATGTATCCCGGGGTGGGGAAAGTCATTAATGTAACCGTACAAAAGATGACCACCCGGCCCCCTTCTCGTTTCTCTGAGGGTGGGGATCTTAATCGTGATCATTAAATGGTACAGAACGACAGAACTTGTTCCCTTAGCTGCAGACAAAATTCATTCATTAAAAATATCCGCCATCACCCACATCGTGAGGGGAGGGAGGAAAATGGAGACAGATATGTGAGGAGGGGGGCCTGGAGATCATCTTTTGTGCGGTTACATTAATGACTTTCCCCACCCCGGGATACATAGAGGGAATCTTATACCCACTAATGTGACGTATAGACCCACACACACGTCACATACACAAACCCACAACAATATGTGACTTGACCTTGACCGTGGTGACGTTTGAAAATGGCTTCAAAATCCCTCCCCTCACGATGTGGGTGATGGCGGATATTTTTAATGAATGAATTTTGTCTGCAGCTGAGGGACCAAGTTCTGTTCCACCCCGAGGATACATTGAGGGCATCTTATACCCACATCACATACACAAACCCATCTCAATATGTGACTTGACCTTGACCGTGGTGACGTTTGAAAAATGGCTCCAAAATCGAAATTTTAGCCTCTATTTCCCCCTCCCCTCAAGATGTGGGTGATAGCGGATATTTGTAATGAGTGAATTTCGTTTACAACCTGGGGGAACAAGTTATGTTATGAAAGATCAAGCACAATTATCAATAATATTATCATCATATCCAATGTTTTCAAAAATGCTGATTATATTCAACTGATCTTTTAATTCTTTTGCGCAGTGTATATCTAATATCCGTTTTTCAAATTTCTGAACAATTGATGTATCAGCTTTACCATTATAACTTTTTTATATTACTTTACTTATAATACTTTACATATTATAGTTACATTCCCAACAGACCACAGACAATATCCACAAACATATCCATTCCTTACAATCAATTCAAAATTTAATATACCTTATTATTGGATATGACTATAAAATACACATTCCGGTACATGTATTTAAACATTTATATGTCACCTTCATAACACCTATAATAGCATCTTATGATCTGTTTCAATATTTATGTTAGTGGTCTTGTTGTAGAATTAGCATTGTTATCTAAATGTTTATATCCATATATTCGGTATTGATTAAAAAAGTCACTAAAATAACACTTGTTCAGATTATTTTTTCTTGTTTTCTGTGCCAATGCATTCATAAGAAATAAATATTGCAAAGCTACATTCTGAATACAACCCCCTCCACAGCACACAGTGTCATCGCCCCGATATCTTCATGGCAGAAATCGCCATGGTAGGTTGAATCCACAGCCACGCATGGCCATTTTGTTCCGACCTGTTTAATAGTTTTGAGATGCATAATGGGCTGAGGGACATCCGACTGAGGCTATTGACAATAGCCCGGTGACTGACCTCTCCGTGTGTCGAGCATGGTATGCGTCATGAGGTCATCTGCTTTTAGACTGCCTCCACAAGTCGCCTATGGTGCGCTATAGTTCGGCACATATAAAATGACAGAATTTTTGTCAGTTTTTGAGCTCAATACGCACGGTTCTTTCGCAATACGCAAGCTAACGACTATCATATCCTTTCCACACATATATTCAAGTGCAAGGAAAACAATATGGTTTCTTTAGAATAAAAAATTACGGGAGATATTCATCATTTTCTACCCCGGTATCCAAAGATTTATCGTCTGAATATCAAACCATGCATAGCACATTCACGTGTATCGATCCCGGGTATTGATTTTAGTGTCTCTGCTGTACCAAGTAATTATTAACCAGGCGATGTCGGTGTGCAACATGATAAACCATTACCAATAATAACGAAAATATGAGCTGAAATCCAAACTACACGGACTAATAAATCAAATGAACCTTTTGATGCCAATTTTTCTGATGGTGTTAAAGCAATATGTGATTTGTATAAAGAATAGATTCCTATTTATATGTTAGTTTTCACTGATATCTACTGAATACATTGTTCCCTTTTCATTTCGAGCCAAACAAATGATGTAAAACGAAGAAAATTGCTATTTCATTCCAGCACTTACAATGCATGTCGCAGCTCGCCGTTCGTATTATGAGCATGAATATTGGCGTAGTTTTACACAGCTAGGACGAACAAACTAGCCGCCATTTTTGATTTGACCCCCATTGTCAGCATGGTCCATTCAGTGGTCCACGGAGATTGGATTCCAGTTCAAAGAACAAAATAAACATGACGTAAGGCCCCATACCCCCAAGGTTAAATACCACTAATAGGCCTGGGCGATACATTGAAATACGATGAGTAACTATTTGTTTTCATGGCATTCGAAAAGACTGCATTAAAATCGCGGAAATTGATCAAGTTATATAGCCAAAAAAGTACTTTTTAGAGTTTGATGCTTCAAAATGGTACATTTTCTCTCATTATATGACATTTTTGATGTAATAGTACCAAAATTCATACGCACGGCTTCGGTGTTTAGTAAATAGTCGCCCTATCATATTGTAACTTTCAGCTTCGAGGGCGCACTGTCATTTTAAGGTGTTTACGGTTCAGTGCTTTAAAACAAGAAAAGTCTCAGGTCAACCTATGTTGAATTTTTGATCATTTGGCATCTAAATCATATAGTTTCACCTGATATTGGTGGCATTGAACTGTGAGAGTTCTGAATATGAGAAAATTACACCCGAAATTAGGCATTTTCCCATTGAAACCCGTGTAATACATAATTAGTGGTATTTAACCCCAAGGCCCCATACTTACAGGGTATCAATGAAAGAACTGCAATATGCGGAATTCTGCGAAATTGTTGAGTATTTTAACACATTGTGCAGGGCATGCGCGTACGCAGGAATTTCTCAAGGGGGGTGTGATGGTAAAAATACTAAAATAAAGAAATGTCCACGTAGCGGTCATCCCGTCGCGCCTGCGCGACGCAGGGGGGTGTCTGAGGGGGGATGTGCCCCCCTCAGGATTAAGAAACTTTTGGAAAATGAAGACCTAATTGAAACGATTTGGTGGACCATTTTGGCACTATTAGTGTGTACAATTTTAATTTGAAAATTTGTGAAATGACCATGAAGTCTTTCGTGAACAAGTTTTCACTACAGTTGTAGGCCTATAAATTGTGTTAAACACAAATCGGTAAATGTCGAAAGCAGTTAAGCAAAATGGCTGCTTGTTTATCCACTATGCAGGGGGGTGTCTAAGGGGGGATGTGCCCCCCTGAGAATTAAGAAACTTTTGCAAAATGAAGACCTAATTCAAGCGATTTGGTGGACTATTTTGGCACTATTACTAGTATTAGCATGATTAGCGTGTAAAATGTTAGTTTGAACTAGCCGAAAATTTGTGAAATGACGGTCCAAGAAGCCTTTCGTGAACAAGTTTTCCCTACAGTTTTAGGCCTATAAATTGTGTTGAACACAAATTGGTAAATGTCGAAAGCAGAAACAAAAATGGCTACTTGTTTATCCACAATACGCAGGGGGTGTCTGAGGGGGATGTGCCCCCCCCCCCTCAGAATTAAGAAACTTTTGCAAAATGAAGACCTAATTGAAGCGATTTGGTGGACCATTTTGTGAAATAGCGGTCCATGAAGCCTTTCATGAACAAGAGTTTTCCCCTGCAGAAGTTGGAAAAATTTGCAAAATGAAGGTCCGATTGAAGCCATTTGGTGATAAATTTTTACACTATTTTTAATCATTGCTTCAAACAGAAAAAAGGGCCTGAACTCAATTTGCACAATTAAAACCTTGTAGGCCTACGTTGCCGGGGTAGGGTCCGGGGGTAGGGTGTGGGGTGTGATGATGTGAGGGTGGGGGTGTTAACATGTATCGACACATTTACGTACGTTGCAGGTCAATGCCGGGTATAGGGGTGAGAAAAATCTGTGTGGGGGTAGTTAAGGCATCTATAGGCCTATGATAATTATGATAATATGTCCCTATGCCTTGCTCTTCTCCCTCCTCTCCTCTTGCCCCTCTCTATCTCCCTTCCTCTCTCTCTCTCTCTCTCTCTCCCTCTCTCTCTTTTTCTTTGCCTTTTCGCCCCCATTTTTATTTTTTTGGACAGAACCAAGGGGGGTGTTTCACACCCGTAACACCCCCCCTGCGTACGCCAATGGTGCAGGGGGTAAGCATGGGACCCAACAATCATACGATAAAAAATTCAAATTATGCCGAATAGTGGATGACACCATGATAATATGGTCAAACAATAGGATACCAGATTTATTCTCGTTTGATGACTCTAATTTTGTATGTTTCTGGGTGTGAGATTACCCGTCAATGGGTTTTAAGGTAGGCATCGGTGCGTCCTCAGATGTCTTCTCAAATTTGAACTGGTGCAGGAGATGGGTAAAGAAGATGAAGAGTTCTTGTCTCGCGAGAGCTTCTCCAAGACAATTTCGGCGTCCTACAAAGGAATTAATAAAACACGTATTATATCATTATTAGAAATGTTCTTTATATTTTATGTCCTGGAGTAGGTGTTAATTTTATATCTGATTTGGATGTCACAATGGAAATGTCAAAGATAAATATGATATCAATTGAAATTTCTTAAAGTATCTGAGTGTGGTAAATATTATTTCAAAAGCTTCTAAAAGTCGGCTATTTGAAAGTATAATTAAACACATCCGTGAGCTACAGCTGATGTCCTAACTTAGGAATGCCAAGAAAGTTACCTCATTTGCATATCAATTCTTAATTTGTCATACAGCTCAACAGATGTAAGGAGGGCGAGTTAGCGCAGCGGTATTTCCCTCGCTTTGCACCACTGAGGTCCCGGGTTCAAGCCCCGGCGCGGCCCAAGGACTCATGTGCACTTGGTTTATTCCGATTCCGTTTTCTCCGGGATCTCCGGTTTCCTCCTGTATCGCAAAAATCGGTGATTAGTTGTTTGGTTATCAAAAACTTCCTTCACCCAATGGAATTTGGGGAGCTGCACAGATAATTAGTGGATGTTACAATCTAAATGCGGATAGGTGTGCGCCGTTCGGCAGCAACCTAGTTGATGCGATCTGATTGTGATGATTCCCCATTGCAGCGAAATTACAGCGCTTTGAGTCCTCTAAGATCTGGAGAAAGGCGCTTTATAAATGCAAAATCTATTTATTTTATTAAGGAGATTCTGTTTATTACAAATAGCTTTCATTTGATCATAAAAAAGACCAAATTTTTAATAAAAGCGCATGCATAACAGTAGGCTGCATAACAGCTTTTAGGTTGAACAGCGCTTTCACACCCTAAATGGGATTATTGAACTCACAATAAAAAGACACAATTCTGGTAAAAAAAAATGGTTCCCAAACTGGTAAATTATCAATACAAACCACCAAACAGTATAAATATGGCAACAATATTCAAAATAATGTAAAAGGGTGGCAAAAACAAATCTGCTTCTACGTCGTTTTTTTGGCCCGTGTCATCTACTTTTTCAATCGATATTTTTGTAAAGGTGGATGAGCGGCTTAAAATAAGATCCTCATCCAAACTTTGTGAAGCATCACTCTTTTGCCTATGCCTATTACAATCAAGTAAAAATCAGAATTTTGACAAAACTTGAGAGAGTCCTGTTCGGCAAATATTACAATAATTACGGCTTTAAGGATGCTGCCAATTTATCATAACAATCCACTTTTCTGTGTTATACAATAAGTGGACGACTGGGCGTGACAGTGCATACAGGTTAGGTGTCTGTGAAAAGATTCTTCCGAAATGTTGACTACGCTACCGCAGCTTCTAAAATATTACTTAATTGAAAGGGAACAAAACTCCTCCCAACAAGATCAAGAAGCTTAGTATTTACTTGCATGACCTACCTACTCCAAATGGAATTAATTCATCTGCTTCAAGATGGTTGCCTTCCAAAAACCGTTCAGGTCTAAACTCTTCTGGATCTTCCCATATTTCAGGGCTGTGCATCACTGCATACAAGTTAGAAATCACTATGCAATTCTTCGGGATGGTGTAGCCACGGAAAGTTGTGGTGTCCGCTGCTACATGAAAATCTGACAGCGGTGCCATGATGATGAAATGATTCGATGAAGTTCCGCAATAACGGCTTGTGTGTAAGGCAGACTCGATTTATCGTCCAACTTTGGTAATCTATTACGACCGACAACCGTATCGATTTCGCGATGTATGCGATCCTGTACATTGGGATATCGGACAAGGTATTGACTGCCCCATCAAAGTGTAGCCGAAGTCTCCCTCTGGATGGAGGAAAGAATTAGGATCGTCGGATTTCACGACTCTAATAATCATCTGACATCAGTTGTATTATCCATCATCATCATCATCATCATCATCATCATCATCATCATCATCATCATCATCATCATCATCATCAACAACAACAACAACAACAACAACAACAACAACAACAACAACAACAACAACAACATCATCATAATCATCATCATCATCATCTAAACCATCATCATCATCACTATCATTATCACCACCATCATCATCATCATCGTCGTCGTCATCATCATTTACAATATAGCCACACAAATAGAATTAACTGCAAGTCATCAGAAAAACAAAATATTTTAAACAAATATTGTTTTATTACTGTGCGCACAGTTTGCAACAACAACATCAACTGCAAGATTATGCTCAAATGAAAAATAAAATAGACTTTCAAAAGTCTAAAATGAAAATAAATGTTGTTATAGGTCACCTTTGACATAGACCGCATTTTCTATATTTGTTATATTGTGTGCTAAGTTGAGTTTTGCAATAAAACGTCCACGACATAGTGGCATATCTGAGGTCCTATGGCATATCATAGGTCACTATGTCCTGAAATATGTGGTATTGACCAATATTTTGTAGGTTATTATTTTCACAGTATTTAAATTGTGGAATAACATTAATTAAACAATTGTTTGTTGATCTCATCATGTGTGCAATAAAAGCGAATGATTCATAGATTATGAATTTCAACGCAACTCATTTTGTGAAAAAATGCTCATAGGTCACTATGCCGTAAATGCGACGAACGCATGCGCGTTGCGAATGCATGTGTTGGAGACTAGTAGCTGCTAGTCACTGGCCGCTGGTGGTTTCACCAAAACTTTTACTATAATTTAGAAAGGCGACCCAGTGATATTTGACCTATCATGATGTATTTGACATTGTTAGTTTCAGAAATAGTTCAGGAATACTCCTGTGCTTGGTCAGCTAAAATAGATGGCGCTAGTCCACATACGGATAGAAGAAAGAGTCAACTTTTGGCCAAAACAGTGCACTCAAACAGTAAACTCACAGAAAAGAAGTAAAAAACTTGGCACTTAAAAATTTAACGCGACTTAACAAAATAACCTTTGGACTTAAAAAATAGTCTAGTAGCATGGAGAATATTCTTAGCTCCATTTTGGTACCTGGTGAGGCCTATACATTCCAAAATGTTCATGATGTGATGAATTAGTTTGAATTAAACAAAAAATTATCACATTTTGACAACTTTTGTGGATGAATTGCAATGGGACATTTCGTGCTGGAGAGTTATTGTCTAAAGGTTGACAAAGGATTTGGTATTCATTAAATGTGCAAAATTTCTGGTTCGCTGCGCTCGCATTATAAGATAAGACAATTTAAGGTTTTATGTTCGGGTTCCCCCAAAATCTTAGTGTGTTAGTGGGGGGGCAAAGATGTTTTGGCACGTCAAATGGGGAGGCAAACATTTAGTTGGGACGTCAAAAAAAAAAGGGGGGCAAAGTTTTTTGGCACGTCAAAAGGGCAGGGGTGGCAAAGATTTTTGGCACGGCTAAAGGAAGGATTTTTGAGAATTCACCACCCCGGGGGTACCCATAATTATTGCACAGCCCCTAAAATCATAACAGAAAACCGTGTTGTGGACCCAAATAGGGCAAAATTGAAAGACCTGTCCATCAAAACACACCTCATTTGGGGCTAATAGGGTCTGAAATTGAAAGTTTTCACAGTAAATCCGGAACAAAATATGCTAGTCTCCCGACCATACCCCCTAAATTTTTTCAACCTTGTGGGCAGGAATTCTCATGCAAATGAATGATAGATACTAATCAACATGTAAGCAACCTATAACTGGCACATTCTTCGATAAAGTGTTCAAGTTTGGTCTCGGGAATTGCAAAATTCCAACCACGAAGAATTCATGAAAATCATTCAGAATCGTAAACTTTAATAGTTTCAGAGCACAAAACAGTGCATGGGTGATTTTTCAACAATACTTTATTTTTGAGCAATATTACTTGTACTCATTGGGGGTAACGTATCTGTGGTAACGTATCTGTGAAGCCCTTTCACACTTTTGTCTTAATCGTGCAAGTGTAAAAACTTACCGACTTAATACCCATACTTAATACCCATCAGTCATCACCCAATGTACTAAAGTCTGGTATGGTATTTGGCTTCATTTATCACAGCGTTTTTTCCTAGGGGAGTAGAATTTAGGTAACGTATCTGTGACGACATGAACGTAACGTCAGGATTTTTTGCTATTAATATATAGACCTGATTGTTTTACTTTGAAACCATTGTGTTATGTATCACATATATAATATAACTATGGAGCCTGCTTGATCCATCACATAATTATGAGAACATTCATATAGCCTGTTATGTTGACAGATTACTATCCATTAGAAATATGGCAACGTATCTATGAACAATAATGGCGACATAGTCACAAAGACCTGTTGGAAAAATTTAATAACCTGCGGTGTGATGTTTTATTCTTTATAATTAGGGTATGATACCAGCTAATGAAAAGTACCTATAATCCATTATTATGCACGCATGTATAGCGAACAGGGACACATAATACGGAGCTCACCTTGGCTGGCGACATAGAGGAAAACAATGGATATGCATATTAATCAGCTTTATTGTTTTATACTTTCTAGGCATGTTACAACCTCTAGCCCCAAACATTTTAGAAAGCAACTCCTAAGTATTAGTTATATTAATAAAAGTCATTTCTTTCTGATGAAACAAGTCTGAATATATGCAAATGACATCATTGTACTATATAATATGTGGCAGAAGAAGCATTTTGAAGGTATTTGGTTAAATACCGGAAATGCCCCTTTAATGACATTTCACCCCAATTCTGTTTAGACACTATGGGCACTGGATATAGCCGATATATATGTGCAAGTTACATAATTGTAGGGTGTAACATGTAGGAGGAGAAGGATTTTAAAGTTTGTTGACAGAAGAAAGAAAGAAGAAAGAAGAATCGGATCGAAAAACAGGACCTAGCTCGGGGGGTTGAAAACCCCCCAGCTAGGTAAATACGACTTGAAACTATGGGCGACACAGATTTGGCTCTTTTAACACTTTATCGGAGAATGTGCCAGCTGTTACATTGTATTAAACGAGAAAGGTAGGCTATATCATTATGCCCCGATAAATCTCACAGGTGAAATACAGAAATGAAGAAAAAAAATCAATTCTCATAGTCAAATTTTTTCGCTTTGGAAAGAATTGTCATTTTAAATTTCTACGGGTGTACGCCATCGCGCGTTACCATGGTCACCGTGGCACCAACACACATCACAATAACACAACAATACAGCCACCGTACCGGCTCGCTATTTTTCCGTGATGCGTAATATAATAGGATAGGATAATACATTGTAGGACTCTCATACACGGTTATATCAGTGGCGTCCCGTGGCCGCCCCAACCCCGGGGGGGGTGGGCTGAAGAAAATTCAATTTTGCCGTCCCTTCCTCAACAGCCCGAAAAGGTTGACCCAATTTTTTCTCGGTCGTTTGAAAAAGTGAAGAGCCAAAAAAAAAAAAAAAAAGGTTTCAGGCGCTAGCGCCCTAAAACCAGCACATTTTGATGTATAGTACCATTTTTTTACATTTTTTATGCTTTATCAAATTTTTCCGCCCTTTTGTATTTACTAATTCTTTTTGCCACCCCCTTCGTTTTTGCCGCCCCTGTTTTTGCCGCCACTTCTTCTTCCGTCGCCCCTTCATTTTGGCCGCCCCCTGCTTTTACCCCGGGTAAATACGAGCATGTATATTATGTGCTCTACAATAGTATAACTCGTAAGGTCAAAATTTTCAATTGATCGTCGGCTTTTCATCCCACCTACATACACTTTAAGTATAAATCATCAGATTTATAAAGTTTACTTCAAGTACTGTTAAATATCAAAAATATCAATTTTAATGATTTGCCATAAAATGTGTATTAAATTGCGAATTTAAAAAAATCAAAATTATTTGATATCAGAATGACATTCTTCGTATTCAGAATGCAATTCGATATGTCTGATGTGCTCTAATGTCCCAAAATAAATACTGTCCAAACGTTCATACCCCAGCCCTTAAGGTTATCGTTCAGGGAATTCCATAACAGTGGGCCGGTAGTCCTAATTGAACATTATGTTGAATGATCAGTGAATACTTTCTTGTTTCTTGTTTGATTATACTTATTACTGTTTCTTGTGTGATATAGCTATGAATATCGGATCGTTTTAGAAAGAAATAATTGACAAATGAATTAAACATGGTAGTTGTTTAATAGAATATTTATACATGAATTGTATACAACTAGTTCTAGTTTGAATATATCAAAAAGATTGAGAAAATTGAATTTATGTAATAGTGGTCCAGAATGGCTTCGATAATGGCTATTTGAAATAGTTCACACAGCCCATTTTTGGAGCATATGTATGGCTTACGACCCGTACCCGTACTCATGGTCCGGGACCCGTACCCGGTACCCGTACTCATGGCAGGTCCCAATGCTACAAGTCTAGCTATTTGACCACTGATAACCCTCTTGACTTTCTGACATGTTCCCGTCATATTGTGGAATCTTTATACCATTTTTATTAAAGCCCGATTGAGAATATAATACACTAACGTTTGACCCCATATGACCTTGATTTTGTTCATACTCCCGTACGTGAGATGGAGAATTACTTTCACCAAATCACTGAATAGATTCATCAGGTTTGTAGATAAACAGATTAAATAAATTTCGTATGCACAAAACCAGAAATTTACTCACGATTGACGGTTTCGTCTATCATGGTCGATGGACATCTTCAGAATGATGATGGTGTAGATGTATCGTATACGATCCTCTCCTGGCTGAAACACCATCTACAGTCGGGATCCGGCAAAACCGGAAGTGGTGAGGAAGATGTCTATCGACCATGATAGACGAAGCCGTCAATCGTGCGTAAATTTCTGGTTTTGTGCATACGAAATTTATTTAATCTGTTTATCTTCAAACCTGATGAATCTATTCAGTGATTTAAGGACTACTTATGGACAAGAAACTGTCAAGAAATTACGTGATTTAGAAGGAGTCGGCAAGAAGATCGCACGACATAGAAATCATCTTGTTTTCACACTCCCATGCAAGGATTTACGCATTAATCCACGGAGCCTACAATTAAAATGCCCCATCAACACGGTAAAAGCTAGAGACATCGTTGAAAAGGCAAGACAACAATTAGTTCGCGAAAGGATACGAGTAACTAACAAGAAATTACAATCGTTGAAAAAGGAACAATTGCCAGTAGAATCGGATTTGTTATCGCAGTTACCTGGCGACCTAGCCGATCATGTGACCGAACATGTGACCAGGAAGTCGGAAAGCGAGTTTTGTCAAACAAAATGGACGCACATGAAAAAGTTAGATCGTTTGCAACAGCAATATCGCACGAAGGAAAGGAGGCGAGCAGTTAAAGAAATGGGTGGTCAATCTGTCTAAGCATAAACTCACCAAGCCACAAGAGAGTGTACTAGCCAAAGGTCTCAATTTTGCGCCGTCTCCGACCAAGCTACCTTACGAAGAATACATCGTCGCCACTGAGTTGGCTTGCCGTAAGTTACCAAAAAATGAAGCCACTTTACTTGGTCCGAAATGGCCGGTGCCATGCGCAGTTCTAAACCCCCAAATCTAACATTACCAGGGATGAAAGACGCGCGATTAATGAGCTTAAAAATGAAAAATCTGTGCTTATACTCCCAGCGGATAAGAAGCGTAAGAACGTACGAGCAGCTTGCATTTGACCCCACGCAAAAGTACAAGCGAGAGTTAGTGACAATCTTGAGTAGACTAAAGAAAGAGGAAAAAATAACTAGATCACAATACGATCTCCTCTACCCCACAGCGGAAAATGTCCCAATAATTTATGGTACACCCAAGATCCACACACCAGGTAATAAGGTTCGTCCGATTGTGGATTACACTCAGGGGCGGATCCAGGGGGGGCGCAGCCGGCGCGCGCCCCTCTATTTTTTGACTAGCAACGGGCGCCGGCCTAACTTAAAATACAAAAACTGAAAGAAATTTTAAAAAATGAACAAATTCGGCCATGAACAGCAAACAATGGGCCAAAACCGTTGAGTTTTCGAGGGGGTAACCCCTTAACACCATTTTTCGTCGTCGACCAAAAGGCGCCCCCTCTATCAAAAATTCCTGGATCCGACCCTGACACTGGTACTATCGGATACCAGACTTCGCGAGCCTTAGCTGATATTCTAGGTCCGCTTGTCGGTGGTACGGAACACCACGTTAATAATTCTAAGCATTTAGCGGAAGCGATGGCGGAGGTTATGATCGAAGATGATGAGACCATCCCGTTTCTGGACACTGTCATAGTTAGAAAAGCTGATGGCTCGGTAAAGCTTCTCGTCTACAGAAAGGTCACTCATACAGACCAATATCTCAACTTTAATTCTCACCACCCTCTACACCACAAACTTGGTGTAGTGCGCACTCTCCTTGATAGGATGAACAGTATTGACGGAAGAGGGAGACAAGAAACAGGAAGAGGATAAGATCAAACAAGCGCTTAGCCGGTGTGGCTATCCTAGTTGGTCTTTCAAGCAGGTGAAAGAGAAAATGGCTAACAAGCAGGTTAAGCCTAAGACCAAGAAAGACAGTGATAACAAGACAAAGGGCTTAGTAGTAGTCCCGTACGTAGAGGGATTGTCACATAAAGCCAACAGAATTTTCCACAAACATGGCATAGCCACAGCAATGAAACCTAATAATACTCTTCGTAAGATTCTTGTGCATCCTAAGGATAAAATCGACCCCGTAACACTACTGATTGCGTCTACGAAATTCCGTGCACCAACTGTAACCATTCCTATGTGGGCGAAACTGGTCGCAAATTCGAAACTTGTCTCAATGAACACCAAAAAGAAACAACCAGGGTGTCAAAGAACAAGCAAAACTATACCCGCCAAGCTCGCAAACAATCGTCAAGTGAACAGTCAAAATCAGCCATAGCAGATCATGCTGTGCAACACAATCACATCATTAACTGGGATAATGCAAAGATCCTTTGTAAGGAGTGTGACTCTATTAACTCTAGACACATCAGAGAATCCATCTGGATCAGGAGAAGGGGAACCAACGTCATGAATAGAGACGAGGGGGCCCACTACTTAAGTCACGTATACGATCCTCTCCTGGCTGAAACACCATCTACAGTCGGGATCCGGCAAACCGGAAGTGGTGAGGATCTACCATCATCATTCTGAAGATGTCTATCGACAATGATAGACGAAACCGTCAATCGTGAGTAAATTTCTGGTTTTGTGCATACGAAATTTATTTAATCTACTTTCACCAAGTTTAAGGGCTGGGGTATGAACGTTTGGACAGTATTTATTGTGGGACATTAGAGCACATCAGACATATCGAATTGCATTCTGAATACGAAGAATGTCATTCTGATATCAAATAATTTTGATTTTTGAAATTCGCAATTTAATACACATTTTATGGCAAATCATTAAAATTGATATTTTGATATTTAACAGTACTTGAAGTAAACTTCATAAATCTGATGATTTATACTTAAAGTGTATGTAGGTGGGATGAAAAGCCGACGATCAATTGAAAATTTTGACCTTTCGTTTCGAAGATATGGATTTTTTTCCCAAAACACCACAAAAAATTAGGTCTTTTTCGGAAAAAAATCCATATCTTCAATATGAAAGGTCAAAATTTTCAATTGACCGTCGGCTTTTCCTCCCTGCTACATACACTTTAAGAATATGTTATTAGATTTATATAATTTACTTCGAGGACTGTTATATATCAAAAATTTTGTCATAAAATTTGTATTATATTGTGATTTTCAAAAAATGAAAATTATTTGATATCAGAAAGACATGCTTCGTATTCAGAATGCAATTCGATAGGTCTGAGTTGCTCTCATGTCCCACAAAAATACTGTCGAAACGCAATAAACGCTCATTTTAGATCCCTTAAGGTTAAATACAATTGATTTTCAAGGTTTGATTCCAGAGGGGCGTAAGTTAATAATAGAAACAGCCATGCAGAAAAGAATGAACTCACGCATACAATAGTGTATCAATCTGAACTAGGGCCACGGACAATCCGCGGCTCGTGAGTCATCCTATATGTTGCTGGGATAGGGAAAGGGGCGACCATGATAGGACCATATGGGCTGATGGGGGTGGGGGGGGGTGATTGTGGGCTGCCGTTTTCGGCAATTTTCCTTTGGATTTTCTAAATTTTCAATTTTTAAAATGATCCTTGATGATATCTGTCGTGAAATAAATCAATGCTTCTATAGGCTATAATAGGCCTAGTATGCCTATTTATACCCTGATTATGCAATACATAGGCCTACAACAATAACTACAACAACAGTAACAAAACCAACAACCAATATTTTGTTAATCTAATTTGTAAAAATAAATTCATAGGCCGCGCCTATTAGACTAGTATATAGCCTAAAAATTCCTGAATTATATAATGAAAAAAAAACCGGGCAAAAACAATCAATCGCTGCAGTCAGAAAGAAAGAAACGAACAAGAAAAAAGAAAAAGTGAGAGAAAAATAAAATAAAATAGATGGAATGGACCACATAGGGACTCGAACACGCACCAAAGTTTTCCAGCTCAAAACTATAGTATTATATAGTCGAACGTGACGGTCCAGCGCGCTAACCGATTGAGCTACTGAGTGATCTGTGAAATTGATTGATCTCAAACTGACTATTATGGAAGAGTGCATACCAGGCTCTTATGGTAAACAATCTCATCACCGCTGTAAATGTCGGAGGCATCGATGGCGAAAAACCTCGATTTTTGCAAAAGTAGCTTAAATTTGGAGTGAAATTCAAATGGTAAAGGAGTCGACATACTTTTGAGAAATAATGTAGGCAGTTAGAAATCAAAATTAATGTTCCACAATCCAGATATCGATAATGTAACATAACAGTGTTTTGTGGTACAAGATTCTCGAAAATTGTTCCCAAAAACGGGCTAATAAAATTTAATCGGTACTGTTTTTGGTTCTTCCCCATGGCAACATTATTTCTTTGGTCGATTTGTAGTACAATACAAAAAAGGAGAAAACAATCACTCGGCGTAGTTTTATACGGAGCGAATATTTGAAAAAAACTGCATGGAACGTGTTTTTGATCTTGTGAACATGGTGCGTAAAAATGATTTAAACGAAGGATTTTCAAACGGATTCTAAAAATTTGTATAAACACACAAAAATAATGTTAAGATACATCCATGCACCAACATTTGACTCACTGCGATATTTGATTGCTGAGAAAACGCGGTTTTAGAGAACAACTTTATACGTCTTTTATACGTTTTTTATACGTTTTTATACGTTTCTTCGTGTAACCTTAAGCCACATCGGGCGAAGTTTAAAATCTAGCCCTTGGATGACCTCTGACCTTGGAAGTCCTCACATTATAAAGCTTTCGTTATGTTGTCTGACGGGCATTATACTTTTGATTACATCACAATTCGGCTGAATTTACATTTCTTTGGCACTATGAGGTATTTAGAAGTTTTGCTACTTTGGGGTCCATCTGTCGTACGTTGTTCAGCGACTCAGCGAGTAATTTCCATTTCCTAGTTCATTTTAGAGAATCAATAAATCAATAGTGGAATACCCCCGGGGCACTCACTAAAATAGGTGACGGGGATGTGCGGCCACATTGACCCCCCTTTTCAGCTCCCTCTCACCAAATGACCCCCTTTTTTGTTTTACTGAACTTTCTCTCACCCAATGACCCCTTTTTTGTTTTCCTGTCACCAACAGACTCTTTTTTCAAAAATTTTGGTAAAATTTCAATAATAAGCTCTCACTGAGTGACCCTGTTTTTCATTATTTTTATTCAAATTTTTCAAAATTGTTCAATTTTTAAATTTTTTTTGAACATTTTGTATCAACTTTTATATTTCAACTCAATATATTTCCCAGTCTCAAAGAAAGACCACCTTTTTTGGCCTTCTTACTGAAAGACCCCCCGTTTTCGATATAAGCATGTTAGTGTTTATATTGGCAACATCAACATGTTGTTGATAACACTTAATAAACACTTCAATGCGTTGTAGTATTGATCAATATCTTAATCCCATTATTGTTTGATAATGTAGCTCTCTCATGCTTTGTCCGATTTGTACTGAATCTTGTCACAATAATCACCAATCAAGCCCAACACATGCCACATAATAATGAGGTCAAATGTCATTTGGGGTCACAAGGGTAGAAATGTAATTTTTAACATATCCATATAAACGCGTTTAAGTGTTTAAAAAGTGTTAACGTTTGTTTTTAAAGTGTCAAGCCTGTTTCTTCCAAATTTAACAGTCTATAAATGGTCAGAATAGTTATAGTTTTAAGACATACGAGGGGGTATCAAAAAGTTTTAGAAATTGCCCAGAAGTGAAAGAGCTATATCAATGAAATTTTGTCAGTGCAATCACTGGTCCTTATGTACATTATGGTCCAAAAATGGTCTCAAAGGTATGTTTACTTTTTTTACAGGTGGCACTAGATGCCAATAACCTGCTGCCCCAGTTACTGCGTATAAACTGCAAGATTGAGAAAATTGAGGCAAGCAGCATTATTAAGATCCTGCTTTTGAAGGGTTGAAGTGCCGAGAAAATTGATGATGAAATGAAAATTATCTTCGGTGGTGATTGTGATATGTCACTGTTGCTTTTTGGAAAAGGAATTTTTATTTCATCACAGATTTTCTGGGCACTGTAACCCTTAAAATGGAACTTAATCATGCTGCATGCCTCAATTTTCTCCATTTTGCTGGTTATGCGGTTACATAGGCAGGCAGTGACATCTAGCTCCTGTAAAAAAAAGTAAAAATACTTATGAGACCATTTTTGCACCATAGTGTACATAAGGACCAGTGATTGTACTGACAAAATTTCATTGATATAGCTCTTTCACTTCTGGGCGATTTCTAAAACTTTTTGATACCCCCTCGTACGGTATTTTACATACTAATAATTTGGACCTTATGTTACATTTTGATGTGACAGTGTTGTTGACAAGTATATGTTTTAAGCCGATACAGACTAAAGTGGTGGCTAGTTTAGGGCACCGTCATGCGGGACACGCGATTTATTCGCGTTTAATGAATCTAAGTTTATATGGTTCTGGGTGTGTGACAACACCATCGATGGGCTTCAAAGTAGGCATGGGTGCGTCCACAGATGTCTTCTCAAAATTGAACTGATGCAGGAGATGGGTAAAGAAGATGAAGAGTTCTTGTCTCGCGAGAGCTTCACCAAGGCAAACACGACGCCCTGCAACAGAAAGAAATGAAAATGAAAAATAATTACGAAAAGCTTTGTTATAGAATGAGGAAATGAGAAAAATTACCAAAAACCTTAACCTTATTACTATGGTAAGCTTGTTTTTCTTATCATTTGTTCACCGTTATCATGGTGACCGATGGTGTTATAACAACCCAAGATAGTAAAACTTATTACAATGGTAAGCTTGTTTTTTTAATAAAAAATACAGGTTTCTTGCATATACAACATGCAACTTAAAATTAGCATTACCACGATTACCGAGAGGACATCTGGAATAATCGGTTGACTTACGAATGTACATAAATTGTGATTTTAATTGTTATTAGTAAATCAACATCAAATTTCTTTACTGATCATCATTTATCATTCCATTACAGTTTGCATAGTGCTAGACAATCTGCAGTATTTTGGATTGTGTGAGAAACAATTTAATGATTATCTCTCTTGTCACCCTTAGGCCTAAAAATGTTTGATTGGCCCGACCCTAGACTTTGTTTGTTTTTGCAAAATAAATCAATAAATCAAAAAAGGGACAAAAGTAATAAAAAAAAAGAAGAAAGTAAAATTCAAGGCTTTTATCAAATGCAAGTTGTATTGGTAACTTTTTATCAGAAAGAATGTACTTGAATATACTAAAAAAATGAACGAAAAATCCCTACCTACCTACCCTAATTTTTTCATGTTACGCCAATCAAAAAATTGCTTTACGCCTTAGTGAATATGGTGTAGATTATTCTGATGAATATGATGTGCGTTATTGACTACCCTAGCGCGCGTATAGAGAACATTGCAATAACATCTTTACACTGCAGTTAATTCTAAGACGTCGCCTCTTACGGTCATGATGCTGCAAAGGGAAATTTTGAATTTATCCAGGGTTTATCAATATGTAAAAATATTTGGCCTATTTTGCATAAATACTTACCTACTCCAAATGGAATCACTTCATCCGGTTCACGAAAGTTACCCTCATCGTCCAAAAAGCGTTCTGGTCGAAATTCTTCTGGATCTCCCCACAATTCAGGGCTGTGCATCACTGCATACAGGTTAGAAATCACCACGCTATTCCTCGGAATAGTGTAGCCACGGAAAGTTGTTGTATCCCCTGCTACGTGAAAAAGAGACAGCGGTACGAGTGAAATGATTCGATGAAGCTCCGCAATAACGGCTTGTGTATAAGGAAGATTCTGTTTATCGGCCAACTTCGGTAACCTACTACGACCGACTACCATATCGACTTCGCGATGTATGCGATCCTGCACCTGCGGGTATCGGACAAGGTATTGACTGCCCCATCGAAGTGTAGCTGAAGACGTGTCAGTTCCCGCTACGAAAAGAAAGAAGATTTGTCCTGCCATATTATCTGGATGGCGGAAAGAATTAGGATCATCGGATTTGCGAAGTTGTATCTCATTCAACCACAAATCGATTAGGTCATTCAAGTTATTGGGGTCGAAGTTTTTACGATGACTTTCAATCATGTTGTTTATGAATTCGTGCAGCTCGTCACAAACTTTATCCATCTCCTGTTTCGCTTTACTTGGGATGTTAATTGGTATAAAAAATTCCAAGCCACCCGCTCCTGCAAGTTCATGGTAACGATCCAAAAGATTCGTCAGCCGATGAATGCGTTCGTCGGAAACTTCAAATCGGGTTCCAAAAACGACTTTACAGATAATGTTTGATACGGCATTATTGAAATACCAAGTAAGGTCGACAGCTTTGCCTTTAAGGCTGGCTAACTCTTCAATCAGATATGAGCTTTCTTTACTAATGGGCCCCTCAAAACGAGATGAACCGACTCCAAATTTTCGGAAGCACGTCAAAGCAAAAGTTCGAAATGGTGTCATGTCATCCCATCTGGTCCCTACAGGAAAGATTAGAAGAACGTGTCATTTTTATATTTTGAAACTCTGATTTTGAACCACTCATTTTGGTTTAACATGAAGGGAAAATAAATTTGAACACTATTAACATGATAAGTGTGGTGAATAACGATGATGATAGCGCCTCACGGACAAATAGTAACTACATGTAGAGCTTAAAGCACCTTAGCCGGACCATGGGGCTTGGGCAGTGTATTGTGGTATACCACTGTCACCCGGGCGGTCATACCTTGTTGGGATTTCGAAATATGAAAAGGACTCAAATAGTGATATTAACCTGAGTTGTATGAGGAATTTAACCCTATTTTTTCTTATTATATTCTTTACTTTTTTATTTTTCATTTGACACCACTCGGGAGTCACCCGTTCTTGGGATTTCTAGACATGAAATGGACCCTAAATAGAAATATTGCCCCGGGTCAAAGGGGTGGTGCAATAATTATGTGTCCCCGGGGATGTTAAATTAAAGGAGTGGGGGAAAAGTTTTTTGGTTGGTTGTAGGTAGGGGGGGGGGGATGTCAAACAATTTTGGGGGATCGAAGGGGGGGGGGCAAGCAATTTTTGGCACATATGTTTCTATATTACGCCCTAAAGAGGTGTAGGAAAACGTTAGGAATAAGTTCAAATATGCAAAAGTTCCTGCCCGTTGCGCTCATATTATATAATAACATAGGCTTAGGAAGATTTTCAACATGGGGGGGGTGTGCTGAAACTTGAACAAATTGTTATTGGTCACACGAGGGGGGTGCGCAAGGGGTTCCCCTGGGAGTCAGAAAAATTTGCAAAATATAGGTCACAAAGATCCATTTTCCCTCTATTTTATCACAATTTTTTAAGTTCACCTAGGATTATTGGGGGGCAAAACCCTAAATTGGCGCCCGGTACCCGCAGCTACTTACATGACCTGCCAACAGCCTTGATTATCATATCAGAGCCACCTCTATCACTTAGTTTCGTATCTTGAAATGCCTCACGTATTGCTTTATAGTCATTCAGAACCACGACTGGTATCCCAAGTACCGTGAACGAAAATACTTGTCCATACTTGTTACCAAGTTTCACCAAAAACTTGTAGAGTGATTCGCCTTTGTAGAGAGCGTAGGCGATATTTGGAGCAAATCCGATGTAAGGGATTGGAATCCATGGTCCTGGCGGTAAGTTTCTCTTTTTGGAGAGAAAGAAGACAACAGCCGCAACAATAACGACCAGAAGTAAAATATGAGTGAAAGATGATCCTGAAATCACAGGTAACACAATTGAATTTGCTGTCATTTTGAATCAGATTGCTAGATTGAAAGCTATTGAATCAGACGAGACTATAGTCAACATTTCCTACTCACAACATGTACAACGGAATGACGTATATGAAAACAAGGCATGGTTCATTAGGTCAAATGCTATATAAATAGATACAGGGTGTCCAATAAAAAGCGTGTTTTTTATGAACCCTGTGGGAGGGTAAAATGGGGGGAGAATATTTTTGGCGAGCTAAAAGGGGAAGGCAAGTAATTTTGGCAAGCCGGGGGGGTGGGTGGGTGGCACACATTCATGGGGAGCCTTTTAAATACAATGCTCTAAAGCGCTTAAATAATGTAACATAATCTAGACCATTTAAGGGCTCGGATAGCAACGTTTGCACAGTATTTTTTCTTGGACATAAGAGCATATCAGGGCCCCAAAAGACCTAAAAATGCCCGGGTAAAAATGTAAGTCTTTTTAGGGAAAAGCTATATAAGCTTATATACACTTTAAGTATTATATCGTTAGATATATTAAGTTTACTTCAAGGACTGCTAAGTATCAAAAATATCAATTTTTAATAATTTGCCATAAAATTCATATTATGTCGCAAATTAAAAAAAAAAAAAAACTCGATATGTCTGATACGCTCCCGTGTCCCAGAAAAAATATTATGCAAACGTTGCTATCCGAGCTTTTAAGGTTTGCGTCCATCTATGGATTAATTTCCATTTTTTTTGTAACAGATGATGCGCATTGTATAGGAAATTTCTGAAAATTTCAAAACTGACATTCAATTTTTTATACTTATCTATAATTCTATAACACCGTAAAATCCACTAAATTTTTAATGTAAATTTTGCCCGGGGGTGGGCACTCGTATATAAAAGCGACTAGAATTGAACAAATCTATGTGAAATGAATATTTTCTCTTTCTATGAAATTCATAGGTGGCGGAAGTGGGGGGAGGGGGGACGGGGGATAGGGGTGGGTGGCGGGGCACACACACCGTAAATCATAATTGCCCTGTACATTTGGCTTTTTGTATGCAAAACACCATGTTTTGGACTCAAATAGGGTAAAATTGAAAGACTTGTCCATAAAAAAGCAAAACACACCTCATTTGGGGTTATGGTCTAAAATTGAGAGTTTTCGCGAGCGCAGAAATTCTTCCAGTAATTCCGGAACAAAATATGCTTAATCTCCCGACCCCATCCCCTAAATTTTGTGCTTCTGCCGTCACTTATGACACTTTCAAGTCAACCCTGTGGGCATGTTTTCTCTTAGCTGTCACATTGTTTTTAACACAACTATATATACAGCCACCGTACCGGCGCGCTATATTTTTCCGTGATCAGTTACCATAGGATATTAAATAAAAGGAACTAAATGTAATGCCCACGTGACCCATGGGCGCCGCCATACCAAGACCACCAAGTGATCAGTAGATGTGCTACAATGCTAAGAGATAAGAATTTTTCAGACAAATATCATCAAAATTGCTGAAAATTTAATAGACAACGTAATTATACATACGGGGATTCTGATTTTTTAGTATGTTTTCAAGAACTAAATTTTGAAAGTTTTGGTCGACGAAAAAAAAAAGTTATCGAAGGAAACTCTTACAATAATACTACAAAGTTGCAAAAAATTACAAAATTGCTAGAAAATTTGGACATGCATCCCGCGTTTCCAATTGAAATAAATAGGAAGATCACCCTCTGTGCCAAAGGTCACTTTTCAAGACATCCTGTCTAGACGCTGTAATGTCAGCGCCCATCTGGTCACATGGGCATTAAATTAAGTGCCTTTATTTAAATGCCCTAAGACGACTGGTGATGCATAATACATTGTGGCACTCTCAGAGACGGCTATATTATCAATGGCTGAAATTACGTAATAAATTTCCACTTTTTGCGGCAATTTTGCGCAAAAATTTGTCGATTTTGCCACCCCCCTGAAATTCACTTTGCCCCCCCCCCCCATGCCCCCTGAAAAAATCCCTATGCCGCCACTGTATCTTGGGCTATTCCAGAAAATAAATACACCCCCTATAGAGGAGTACATTTTCAATCAAAGAAATGTCCGGATTTCCAAGTCTGCTTTCTGAAAACGACTGGAATTCCAGTTGCCAAGCTTATAATCCAATTAAATGAAGGAAAAGTCACGATTGAACAAAAAGTCCGGAAATCCGTACTCCTCTATAGGGGGTGTGCATCTATTTGCTGCAATAGCCCATTTAGGCCTAAATGTTATTAAAGCCATAATGTGTGAATTGCTTCGCAGCGACGCCCTCAATTTTAATCGGATTTCTACTTTTTTTTTGCATAACTTTATAATGCCCAGTGGTATACTAAAATACCACTTAAAAGACTAAGCCTGAAGTGGTTTAATAACAGTAAAATTTAACTTTTTGTATTAAAACCGGATCGACCCGGTTTTATTCAGAATTCAACAATCGTGGATGTAAACTTGATGTACACACGTCGAGCGCGAAGCTCTGTGCAGTTCAATGTAATACGCGTATTGTAGGCATTTGAATGAAATCGCAATTTTCTTCGTTATACCTCATTTGTTTGGCTCTAAACTAAAAGGGGATAATGTGATCAGTGAAAACAAACATTTAAATAAGAATCTATTCTTTATGCAAATCACACATTATTGCTTTAAATTAAGGGGGTACTACACCCATCGATAAATTTTGTCTATTTTTGCATTTTTTTCGAAAACTAATAACACAGTGGTAACAAAAGTTATGTATATTATAGGGGCAAGGAATCCAATTACTACACTGGAATTTCAGTGACCCAAGACAAGCGGTTTGTTATTTATGATCAGAAATAAGGTACCGCTAGAATGTACCTCGTTTCCTATCATATGTACTTAACCCATATCAAAATATAATAGGTATCGGGATAGTCTCTGATACTAATACCGGAATAGTACCCGCTACCTAGTGGGATATTAGTATCGGTATAGTATCCGGATATGTTTCACATGCAAATTTTTTGTCCATATATGGACATATAGTATTGGGATAGTATCCGATACTGTTACTGGGAGACACTGATAAATAGTATCGGAATAGTGCCCGATACTAGTATCGGGATAGTACCTGATACTAGTATCGGGATAGTATCTGATACTATTTGTTTCGTATGTAAATTGTTTTGCCCAAATATGGTCATAGAGATATGTCCAGAGATTTACATGGTATATGGACAAGGTCACTGGAAAATTTCAAATGATTATAGTTGTACATACATTAAATGTGAAATGTGTAGCAATTGATTATATTGTACATACATGCAGCATTGAAATTTGTGGCAAAAAGCAATTGAAAATGTACATTATGAATGCTACATTGCATGCTAAAAACATATAATATACAAATTCACATTTATGGCATGCATTAGCTGATGCATTGAGCACCATGTTGTCTTGGGTGCAGAATTCAACATACTCAGTGGTTTGATATAGCCTACATTGCACGATGTTCTTAAGCTTATACTAAATTTAGATAAAATAAAAAGTTCTGTTCAAAAACTGTCACCCAATACAATCATACCTGTATTGTGAAGCCCAGAAATAGAACACACTGTACAATTCTTTGTACAACAGTATATTATTATCCTTTGAATCAGAGGAACTCATTCCTTGACTGTATATCAATTTGGCTCCAAGCCGATATGGCAGTTATTCTAATTAGTCATGTGACATGGATTGGCGCCAGCTGAAAGCGGGTACTATTCCGATACTATAGTATCAGATACTAGTATCGGGATAGTATCGGAATAGTACCACTATACCGATACTAGTATCCAACTAGTATCTGCTAGCAGATACTTTCGGATAGCTCCAGAATACCTACCGGATACTATCCCGTATAGTAGCCGGAACTATACCGATACCTTTTCTTTTTGCTATGGGAACCGCTTGTCTTGAGTCACTGAAATTTTAGTGTAGTCATTGGATTCCTTGCCCCAATAATATACATAACTTTTGTTACCAGTGTGTAATTATTTTTTGAGAAAAATGCAAAAATAGTCACAAATTTACCACAGGGGTGTAGTACCCCCTTAAACCTTTTGAATAAAACCAAAACGTGTTTATAACACGTTTTAAAACGTTTGAATAAAATGTGTGTGTTTGCTGGGTATAGTGGGAATAGTAGATAAGTGGATTTGCATTTTGCAATAATTAGGCTATGAGCCCGGGGGGGGGGGGTTAGAATTTCCAAACGGCTCGCCAAAAATTGCTTGCCCCCTCCCTCTTGGCCTGCAAAAATCTTTGCCCCCCCCTCTTTCCACATGCCAATTGTTGGGGATCCATGATGTTGCGAGCGCAGCGAGCAGGAAAATTTGCACATTTTGTTTGTTTTAAATATCAATCTTTCCGTAGTAACTCGACAACGACCCATTATAGGTGAGAGTTACGGCTCGCACTACCCCCACCCCCGGGCCCCCATCCCCGGTCTACGTCAAGCTGGCCAATTTCTACAAAATGCGGTCGTTTTCGTACTGTTTCTTTAGCCTCTTTAGAGCGTTTTATTTAAAAGGCTGCCTATGAATGTGTGCCAAAAATCGCTTGCCCCCCCCCCTCTCGGCTTGCCAAAAATTGCTTGTCCCCCCCCTTTTCGGCTCGCCAAAAATTTCTCCTCCCCCCCACCAATTTTACCCACCAGGGCTCATAATTATTGCGCAGCCCCTAACTGCATTCTGCATGCTGACCTAGTGTTGACCTATAAGTAAATAAACGCTGCACATAGGACCTAGCGAACTACATAAGTTACATAGGCCTACATTATGTGTAAACACGCACAACGCGTGTAACGCAGAGCTAATGATACCGTGGCACTTGTTTGTTTCATATAAAGGTAAAGTATTTTCTTACTATTTATTTGTACTCAGTTTTATACACTTTTAATATTAAGAACAAATTCTATACGAGGAATATTTGTGGCATTTTGACACGTTTTTGAACAGATTAAAAAGATATTAGCCTATGCCCTACTTTAGTTTACACCACTGCACTGTAAAATCTTGCAATGGTTGCAATATACAGGGGCAGTGCTGCTGTCAATTTATACACTAGATTGGGCTAGATTCTTGCAGCGGGATTCTTGCAATGAATATTACAGTTTATAGCTACCCCGGGATAGCTACACACCATGAAAGAGGAATCCCTGTCAGAGCCCGGTGTCAGAGCAGTTCTTTAGGGGTGAACCAAACCTGCCTGGTTATCAAATTAATCAGTGACAAGGTTATCTCAGCAATCATATGCATGCATCAATTAGCACCTGTGTATGGAACATTTTGCTCATGGACTACATAAGGGAGCGGTTATTATTTATGCCTGGGGATTGCAGGACGTTCCCCTTTAAATATGTAGCTTCCAATCAGGTAAAAAATTGATGCTCCTTCCCTACCAAAAACAAGGTGGTTTTTTGGGGGGGGGGGGGGGGGGGGGGTGTTACCGAATGCTTTCGGTTGACACTTGCGCACTGGCTCTCATATTATCCAGTCAGATTTTTACAGCACTTTTAAAATCACAGATTTACTTTTTAGAGTCACTGTAGAACTGATCTGCAGCGACGTAGGCTACAAAAGTACAACTTTCGGGAAATTATTATGGAATGATGTTTCTTGCTTATTCATTTAAGTTACTTTTTCCCTTTGAACATGAAATTGCTGCAAGAAAATCATGGGCGTGCCGCATACCAAAGACATCGGCAGGGGGTCCAGGGGGCTCAAAGCTATGCACCTGTCTCCTCTGCCTACGGGCCCGAACGCATGGATATCCTTGAACTTAGGCCTAGGCGCAACGTTCCCGGAACCACCGCTAGGTGGCAGCACACGACGAAAGCTTTGATGGAACACCTTTTAATGTGGAACATTTATTTTATTATGTGCTGGATTGCATTTTGAATGTCTTCGTATAAGCCCAAATGGTCAGTTTATTATTTCCTAACCCTTTTAGCGTATTATTCTAAAGGTGCCCAAATTTGATTTCCAATTACCCCGACCTGCCAACTTGTTGATTTCTGAGAATAATATTTCAGGCTGTTCCCCTCACCCCTTAAACTTGACAATGGCGGCTTGTGCCTGTCTCAATTCAGTCACCCTTACGCGTTAAATTCACAATCTGCCTAAACTGCAAGTAATTTATATGCCTATGATCATGATGACGCTCTCGGGGGTTCTGGATTCGTTTTCCCGTGCGGGGTCGACTGATCACTCTACGACAAAACTGTGAAACCCTAATTACTCTACCTCCCTTGACACCTGCACCTTAACTTGCTGCTGTATTAGTATGAAATGCTCACTTGCTTTCTTGGAATGTTTCTATTATTTTTTCGTGTATTTTTCTTTAAAATGTTGCAGACAATCATTGCATTATGTCGACCTCAGAAAAACCAAACCGAGTTCGTGTCGTGGTTTGGACAGTTCCTCGTTCCGGATCAACGGTATTCATTAAATCAGTTACTTCTAATGGTGATGTCAAAGGTTTTTTCGAGCCGTATGCTGTGGCAGAACATTATGGTCCTGAAGGGCGCTTGAAACTACCCGAAGGAGGACCGGAAGAGCCCACGTACACCGTGGAAGCTGTCAAAGGATGGTTAGAGGCTGACGATACATCGGCACGGAGTGTGTTTGTTAAAGATCTTGCGTATGCTGTTGATGGGCGTTATCATGTGATGCCAAAAGGCTATCGAAATTCATTCCTCATCAGAAAACCGATATCTGTTTTCAAATCTTACTACCGAGTTTGTAGTCGCATGACTGGCGATCCTGAACAAAATTATAGAGATTGGTTACCGAAAGATGTAAACATTTTCAAATGTTTGAGCGATCTGGTAGAGTATGTTGAGTCGAACTTGAAGGAAGACTTTTGTATTTTAGATGTCGAAGATGTCATGAAGAATCCTGCTGAAATGATGAAGAAATATTGTGATAACGTGGGTTTGATTTACAATGAAGGGTTACTGCACTGGGAGCAGGGTACGCCAGACGAAGATACTTGGGTCATGGGAAAAGCGATACGCGAAGCAGAGGCCGAGCTTCAATGGGGGACGAATTGTACGACAAGCACTGGATGGGGGAAAGGAATTAAGCAGCCACCAGCAGAAGGAGAGGTATTTCCTAAAGTGGTATACGATATGGCAGAATTTGCTCTTCCTTATTATGAAAAGTTACGGAATCATCCAAAATGCTTTCATCTCGACTCATGAAGAAGCTTATAGGCGGGTTTATAGGCATAGGTCACTCATGATTCAAATAATATGCTGGAAAATATAATGTCAGTATAATCGATTGTAAAGGCTAGAAGTAACACTCAAGGTTAGTACCCTCAAGACTACAAATGTATAATGTCGGACTATATACACTGACAGCTACGCGCCTGTAGATGATAGATAGCTACAGCTTTGAGCTTTAACAAGTCATATTTTGATATAAAATTGGATCGATTGAGCCCATATTTATTGGTCGAGCTATGAGTTTAAAAATATTGGACGAGACGTAGCGAGACCTATAAATATTGGGCGTAAAGCATCCAATTTGATCATTATTATGTGTTGGATCCAATATTTTTACACACTTGGATTCATCCAAACATAATAATGATGATCATAGGACAAAGTAAATCGGAGATGGAAGCTGATGTACATGGCTAGAGAAGCTTATTGACAGCATGATCAGTGATCGTATGATAAGATTGCCGGGTCAGATTGTAACCATGTCCATATATATGTAGCTTTAATCATGCTTATTGAAAAGGGTAATAGAGATAAAATATTGAAATAGATTAAAAATAAGCGATAATGGATGGAAAGGTTGTAGAATGTGTATACAGAACATTTCTTGCTATACAAAATATTTGATTATGTTTTCAAGTATTATAGATGTTCAGAATTTAATTCATAATTTAGACCTTTCGTCATCCGTGTATATATTCCTTAATTTCGCATATATTGGCGTACCGTATGCCTACAGACTGATGAACCTTTATTTCAAGAAAATGGCGATGTCAAAGGTTTTTTCGAGCCGTATGCTGTGGCAGAGCATTATGGTCCTTAAGGGCGTTTGAAAGCACCCGAAGGAGATCCGGAAGGGCCCACGTATATGGTTGGCTAAGCAGTTCATAACGTGTACTAATACGTGTATTCGAAATTTCGAATACGCGTAATGGAATCAACCAATCAGCGTTTAGATTCGAGAACGTGGGTTACAATTTCGACCTCGTGAGACTGCCCGCATGTGATATCAACGCAATTGGCACTTGTCCTCGTGCACTAATAACAAACTTCACTTAATAATCAAAAAGCTTATAATTATCATAAGAATAAACTATAAGAAGCGGCAGAAGAATATGAATGAAGATTATTTTGAAGCTTTTTGAAACGGACCCGATATAGCATTCATTTCTACATACTTACAAAGTATGATGTTTTGCATAACTTTTATTTTGCATAAAGAAACACTGCGCGATGTGTGTTGTAAGGGTGCATACTACCAAATTACTGTCCCCCATCATTTAATAGACATTAGGATAATCATCCCTGAAAACAGAAACATACAGTCATGCAGCGTACACTTAAGTGTGAAACATGTGTTTGAACCTGAGGTAGGCCTATACTAGTTTCAGGTTTGAACATACATGAACACTAACTTATGCAGGATATACCCCATGCAGCATACGCCTATACAGTAGGTCTGACCAAACACGGAGAAGTTGAAGGTCTCTCTGTATATTTATCTTGTACCTGACCAGCATGCAAATCCCTCAGAATTTAGAGAACCGCAGGTCAAGGGCATGGCTGTGTATGTGTTGTTCGGTATCGGCCGCTTTAGGGGCAGGATACGGTCACTGTTCTAATATTCTCTACTTTCAAAGAATAATTCCTATTATAATTTATATGTAGCCTAGCCTAATACTTTAGGATTCAGTGTGGAGACAGATATATACAGATATTGCTAATTCATTTGTTACATACACTATCCGCTGTTTAAAATGTTTTTATTCCAGGACGGAATAAGTTGGTATAGTGGAGTGTATCCTATCTATTATTTGCTACATTAGAAAATATTTCAACACGGAATAAATGCATTTTAATTCCCCAAGAGAGTTTTTGAAAAAGCATTTTGTATAGGCCTAAAGGAAGCCGATAGGCCTACCTTTAACCCTTCTCCCCTAAAAAGATATGAAAATACCAAAAACGACTTTATTCTCTGATCTTTTAGCATGTTCTGTTCATTCCCGTCATTTCTTACAAAAACGGCGTGATGTAGCACGGTGAGGATTAAAATTATTTCCGAATTTTTATCTGCAGTGAACGAGGTTGTTTACGTGCCTCGATTTAAATACACGGGCTTTAAAAATTCCCTCCCACGTTGTCGAAACTCAACGCTGATTGGCCTATTCTATTACGCGTATTCGAAATTTCGAATACACGTATTAATAAACGTAATGACCCGAATAGCCAACCATACACGTACACCGTAGAAGCTGTCAAAGAATGGTTTTAGATGCTGATGACACATCGGCACGGAGTGTGTTTGTTAAAAAGCTTGCGTATGCTGTTGATGGGCGTAATCATGGCTATACCAAAAGGGTATCGACGGGGGTATCGAAATTTATTCCTCATTAGAAAACCGGCGACCCTGAACAAAATTACAGAGATTGGTTACCGAAAGATGTAAATATTTTCAAATGTATGGTTTGAGCGATGTTGAGTTGACCTTGAAGGAAGACTTTTGTATTTTAGATTTCGAAGATGTCATGAAGAATCCCGCGGAAATGATGAAAAAATATTGTGATAACGTGGGTTTGATTTACAATGAAGGGTTACTGCACTGGGAGCAGGGTACGCCAGACGAAGATGGTCAATTCCAGCCAAAGCGGGCCAAAATTCTCTCTGGGGGCCATTTTGAAAATGTTTTCCTTTTCAATTCTAGACTTATCAAATGAGACGATCATGTCTAGTGAATCATCAGGTGGAAGTGCCATCGGATTGAAAAATAACTTTTCTTGCTAGACCAAATAAAGTGTTAAATGCGCATATGCATGTTACCCACGAATTCAAGCATTTTTCACCTGTTGTACGCCATAAAATTTCACTTTCTTTAATATCTTTCAATATTTTATGTGTGACTCATATACACTAGACATCGGTGAAGACTTTGAACGTAAAATAGAATTTGATTACATATATCTACAAAGAAATATTTTGGTTATTACAAATTTTAAGAAAGAACCAGGTGTACAGTTAAGATTGTGTCAATTCTTCGAACTCTTTCCAAAGTGGCTGTCATTTAACATTACTGTATTATTTCGACAGATTAGAATAAATGCTTCATATAAATATAAAGTTAGATTTTGTATCTCGTCGCAGGATGAGGATCTCGGATGGATTCGTGGGTAACAGCGTCTGGAAAATAGCAATTCCTATTAATTTTTTTAAATAAAAATAAAAAATACCTTTCCGTATGTCAATAATTCAGGCTGCAATGGCACTAAAATGAATTTTAATCAAAATACAGACTACATGGAATATTTAGAATGGATCATTATAGCATTTTGGGTATAAAAATTTTGAGAATAATGAAGTTGCCAAATTCAAATAGACAGAGCAAACAGTTTTATATTATTATTTTAGTAAAATCATTCCATATTTTCATGCAGCAATATTCTATTAACTCGTGTTTGACAGTTCCTATGAACTAAAACACTATCAATACATTGCTAACTATAATTTAAGTAGGGATTCGTGGGTAACCAAAATGTTCGTGGGTAACACATATTTGAAGGTATGTATTGGTAAGCGGCAAAATAGAAAATATTACAGAAGGTTGGAAACCACCATGCGGTTATTCCTCCATTGTGTTTCAATGTTCCCGTTTCTCTAACCAATTGCATTTACCCAAAAAATGGTAATTTAGGATAATCAATCAAAACTTCATGATACAGCTTCAGTATACCTTCAAGAGGACGCTATTAAACAGGACTGTTTTGGAACCTATTTCGCATGTTTTCAAAATGTTAAGATGCATAAGAAACATATAATTTACGAGTAAATCCTTGGATTCGTGGGTAACGCCGAATTCGTGGGTAATGCTATAAGTACTATAGTACCGTTTGGGGTTTGCGTTTCTTAGGTGTATAAACTGTAAGTACTGTCAAAATTATAGCATACCCATGGCTTGAATATGTGCTGATTTAAACTTAAAATAAACAATCTCCTTGTTTTCAAGGTTAGCATCTATTCGGGATTCGTGGGTAACAAAAGTTTAAACCGTCGTAGATTCTTTTTTAAAGCGGTGAACGTATTTTTACGATTTACAATTTTAAGCGCTTGTCAAACTAAATTCAGTGTCCAAAGTTATTAAATGTTAATTTAAATTATAGCAGTTATATTTGCTGGACTCGTGGGTAACAGTTGATACGTGGGTATCGTCAAATTTGATTTTATGGAATTTTATGGGTAAAACGTATTTGCATAAAATAATCACTTGGACCTCAGAATTATAGAACGAAACTTCGTTTCATGATATAGTCATTTATGGCATATTCACTTAACATTTTTCAGAACGATCATTTTATTTTTGATACGCGGGTAACAAAATTATTAGCCAAATCGACTTAATGGCCTCTAGAGTCCACAAACTTTGGTGGAATTCAATCGTTTTACATATGATGAGAGTTCATGCAAACGTCTTTCTAACGGTAATAATTTCATTTTGATTGAAGGACATTCAATGACATATATGGTGCTTTATCTTTGAATTCGTGGGTAACGCCAATTCATTTAAGCTATCATAACTTGTCCCCTGGTATGACTTGCTAGTAAAGGCCTATATGCACAAAGAGAGCACATTGGACGTGACATGATATGCTCCATCAATAACGTGATTTCCTTTATTAATGACATTTTAAAGTGGAAAGTTAACATAGAGAGAATTTTGTCCCGCTTTCGCTGGAATTGACCAGATACTTGGATCATAGGAAATGCGATACGCGAAGCAGAGGCTGGGCTTCAATTGGGGGGGTGTAAGACAAGCACTGGATGAGGAAAAGGATTTAGCAGCCACCAGCAGAAGGAGAGGTATTTCTTAAAGTGGTATACGATATGGCAGAATGTGCTCTTTCTTAGATCACTTATGATTCAAATAATAATTAAAAGGCTAGTTCCCCTCAAGACTCAAGGCTAGTACCCCTCAAGACCATAATGTCGGACTATAATACACTGACAGCTACGCGCATATGTAGATGATAGCTATAGCTTTGAACTTTAGGGAACAACCCAAAAGTTCGATGAAGTCCTATAGACGAAAGTTCTCATCGTTAGAAGGCTAACCACCTCCCCCTCCCCTCTAACGTAAGTGTCATGTAGAAAATTCCAAACCGTATTCATAGGCTACATGGCCGTCGCTATCATGGTGAATGGGGTTATGTAAGGGGTGCCACAATGCTAGGATATTGATCACGTCTATGGAAAAAACAAATATTCTATTTCTAAAATATTTTTCTTCATACTTTTTTGGCACGAAAAAAATACGACTTAAAGTGTGGTACAGCTGCTTTAAACAATGAACTTACAAGCTGCAGGTTGTTGCGAGTTCTGCACTCTATATTGATTTGAAATCATTTTGAAGCAACCAGGGCAGTCACAATGCATGTTATAATCACCTAGCATGATGATCTTACCAGCAAAGGAGTTTACACACGTAACAAAGATCTCAAAATCAACCAGAAAGTTTGAAGTTTTCAATTGATTTTCCTTGGATGGAGGAGGTCTGTATACATGTATATGAGTACATAATAGATTTTACGTTCATTATTAGAGAACATAATAGATTTTACGTTCATTATTAGAAATAATGGAGTACTCAAAATTGACAGTTTTGATATCAAACGGTATTATCTGAAACTTCAGAGGGGACCTGTAAAGGATACCAAGCCCCCCACACTTGTTATAATCACGAGGAATGTTGATAAAGTTATTCCAGCCTGCACTAGTTTATATAAAAGTGCACTCCTCCATACAATGTAAAAAAAAAAAAACCGAAAAGTTTCGACTTTACTGAGTTCAGGTATTTGACGATAAGAGATTTTAGAAGGAGAATATGATCACTCGTACGGTTACCCTTTCTGAAACCAATTTGTTATGGTGGAATGGTCTTGTATTTATCTGTAAATGAAACAAGACGATTCTGTAAAACTAACCAAAATATTTTGCATAGGTAACTCGACGCTGCTATACCACGATAGTTTCCTGGATCTGTTTTATCACCTTTCTTATGAAGAACAGTCATGGTGCTTAATCTCCATTTTGATGGAAATTTACCGCCAGTATAAATTGTATTAATAGTATGCATAAGCAGGTGCGAGAATATGAATACCTTCTTTTAACATTTCGTTTCTTATACTTTGTTGTTCTTCAGTTTCAGACCTGCGTTAATGACTTCATCTGGAGTTATGTTAAAATTTAATTCGTTATCCGAGAAGTCATAATGATCCCAGAGGTTTTTGAGTTCCCATTCGAGCACCTTGACATTTTCCCAATCATTCTGGTGACCTTTGGATCTTACTACATGTTCCCTGACAGGGAGGTAATTAAGGATAATTTACTGGGTGGGCAATTTAATTTATTTTTGCCTTCAAATTGGGGAAAATAATAACACAGACCCTAATGTTGCACAAAATAATAAAAACCCATTTAGAATCACAGTCGAAAATTTCTGTCAACTTCTAAAGTTTAGATTGATTGCAGGAAATTATTTTCATAATTACAGTACTATTACCTATTTATGCATGCTCAAAGACTTGAAATGAGCAATGTACTAGTATATCTGACTGAAGTTCAAGTAGGGGGGTGTGTTATTTTGCAAAATTTGACTTTTTAATGTGAGGCCCCCTTCAAAATATGGTATCACCAATACAAATCAAGAATATAAAAGAATTTTTCCAAAAAAAGTTGCATAACCCCCCTGAAAGTTTTGATGACAAGGTTTCCGAATTCGGCAGGTTTCAGGCAGCAGACGACATAAATTGGTGTTGTTCGTGTATATACCTGTATATCAAGCAATTTACTACTGTGATTTGGGATTTATTAGTACTAGAAGCTAATTGTCTATGGTTTTGCAAGTTGACTGATCGATTAGTAATCAATTAATCAATAAATTGATTGGTTAATGGATCAATTAAAGCCATATTCAGCCCTCCAAAGTCTGGGTGGTGGCAAAATCTAAGCTCTTTTTTGTAAGTTTCACATTTTTCCAAAAGGGTTTAGGTTGAATTGTTTGGAAATTACAGCAACTTTTGCATAAAAATAATATTATCGGATGTGATATTTTATTTCACATACTGGTAGTGTTCTTAGGAGCATTGCAGATGCACATTAATTAAATTGTGTTCTAATTTGAAAATGCAAATTGGAATGACTTGAAATGTTGGGAGTAAGGGTATTTTTGAAAATAAACTGATTTACAACATTTATAAAGAGGATTGCTAGAATCACCGAATATGCCTTTAAGGTAACCCGCGCTACATCAGAATAACGTAACATAACATCGGATCGTCCAATCAAACAGTTCACAACTTTGGTGTCGAAGAGTTTGTGGCGAGAAGCTGCAATCAGAACGCTATTAAAAGCTAGGCCTATTGAACATCCACCGCTGATGTTCAACATAATTCTGACTAGACATTGGGCTGAGATAACATTGGCAGGGATAAGATTTATTCTAGATTTTTAGTGAATGCTACCACATCTTCCAGCTCAAGCACGACAGAACAAGTCATTGATTGCATTATTGATATTATGATTTCGACCAAATAAGGCCAGATAATTTTAAGTTTACATGGCGCCAAAGCAGAATATTATCATAATTATTAGTCAGTGAGCTTGAAGAAAGAGCAGTCTAACAGACTAACTCTGACATGTGCCATTACTTTATACCATCAAAACAGAAAATGAAGCAATGTTCTTGCAGAAGTTTCACATGTTTAGCATGCATTGTGAGATGTTTTATCAAATTATTATGTTTTATGACATTTGCTTTTTGAAAGTCTTGTACTGTGTAGGAGCTTTGCCGGGCTGCATCTTGTTGTCTTCCAATATATTCCAAATCCCATCCTTCCAAGTCTATATCAAGATCTTCTTACAGCTGACCCTGAGAGCCTTCTGAATGTGAATGAATCAGCATTGCAATTTGTTTCTGAGGAGGAGCAGAAAGGAAATATGAATGCTCTTTCTCAAATGGACATAAAGAAGCTGGATAGAGCACTGTTAATAGTTCACAATCTTGATGCTGATGCTTGGGACACCTCATTATCACTTCCAAAAAAATTGACCTTTCCAGGCTTCAAGGATCACAAAAAAGCTTCCTGCAGAAGCCTATACTAAAACATTAAAGCTCTATCTCAGCAATTTGACATCAAAAGGAAACATGTCTATGAGTGAATTCAATGAAGCTGCGAATTCACTATTCCGGATCATTGTAACTGCATTTCCCGCCTATCCAGGTCTCACACATGTGAAGTTGTCATATTTGGAGCTTGATCTGTCCAAAAGGGCCCTAATTGTTTCCCACTATTCATGACAAAGTAACCATGGTAATTGGAAACAATTTAAAAATGTTAATTTTGATATAGTATTCAGCAAGCAATGAAAATAATTACATTTGATGAGCTAGTATTTTGCTTTTCATAACTTGTCAATATATCCCTATAGTAATACACTGTGCAAGTCTTCCGAATTCGGCAACCTTATTTAAAAACTTTCAGAGGGTATGTACAGGGGGGTTACCCTTCTCAAATTTAATTTTGATTGTTATATTCTTGTTTAGGAGGGTCTACTACATATTTTCAGGGGGGCCCCAGAAAAATTTTGAATTATCACACCCCCCTAGTTCAAGTCTATTAAAACAACACGCCTCATTCAAGAATCAAAATTTAAGAGCTCAATAAATTCGTATAGGTTTTGTGTGGAAATTGCTCAACATAATATTAGTTTTTAGCTTCCTATATACCATTGTGTACTGAGTGATTTATTCCTACTTCGAAGCTGTAAATGTAAAAACTGACAGATGTTAAAAAAAAGATACATCACTTTCATTATTTAACATCACTTTCAAAATGCAAGTTGATTTCAAAAGATGCCCATGGTAATAGTTTTATGATAATTATTATATGGTGCCCAATTTTTTGTGGGCAAAATAATTTACTGGGTGAGCACTTTTGGGCAACGGGCAAGTTGAATTTACTGGGTGGGCAAAATAATTTACTGGGTTGGCAAATGCCCACCCAGTTAACATGTTATTTACCTCCATGTCCCTGACCGCCTTTTCTCAAGCTTCCTGGCGGATTCACCAATGTAACTAGCGTCACAGTTAGTCAGCGCAGGTTATTTCATATACGATCCTTGACTGTTTGAAGGGTTTTGTCTTGTCTTTAGGGGCAACTAGTGCACTCCTAAGCGTATTCTGTGGTTTGAAGGAGGTGGAAACTCCCGCGGTCCTGATAGCTCTGCGTAACTTCTCAGAAAGACCTTTTATGTAAGGTAAGGCGACGAAACCTTTATTGGCAGTCTCTTAATCTTGATTCTGAGAAGTACTGTCCTTTTCCTTTGGCGGGTCCTTTGGTTGGCTACGAAAGAAAGTCCAGTCTTTATGGCCCGGCTTTATAGCCGCAGCTCCTTATTGCGTTATTCCTTGTACGTCGGGTCTGTGACGGTGTAGTAGCGTTCTTATGACACTGAGTTTATGCTCAAATCCAATTATTGCTCTGTGTGCGTTGGGTTTAACTTTGACTTTGAGAGTTCCATCCGGTTGCCGACAAACTAAAGTATCAAGAAATGGAAGTTTACCGTCTTGAGCTTCCTCTCGTGTAATGGCTCTTTTTATCTTTTCAGTTTCCGTAAGTCTATTGTTCAGATTCGAAAACGCAAGGGATTCAGTAAGTTGACTTCCGATTGTTAATTATGAAGTACCAATCAGCTTATTTCAATAGAGGTAATTGCCTGTGTCAATAAAGGCTGGAGATAAAAGTGTATTGAACACCGGTGTCTGACCGCTGTTTTAATGGTCTAGCGCCCTCTCGTGTTTGACATTAATAAATTGATTCACATTATGACAAAATGCAAATCCGAATGAAAAGGTCCACTTTTTTCTGTAAAAACGTTGAAAATAAGCCCTTAAATCACAAAAGGTCCGCTTATGAGCATGTCGCACCCCAATGCACCTGTGCAGGGCCACAATGTCGCCCTTCCCTTGTATCAATGTCTATCTCCCTATTTTGCTTCCTCCTCCCCCCTCCCAATGAGCAGTCTCCCCACTCTCTCCCCGGTCCCTTCTCTCTCCTCTCGAGTTCTTCTCTTCCTAATCTTTCCGCCTCTCCCTCTCCTCTCTTACTTCCTCATCCCCTCCCACTCTCACTTGTTCAGGCTCAAGTATCCCCTCCCTCCCCCTCCCTTGCGAAATTTATCAGTATGATCCATGACTGAAAATAAGCTCTGCAAAAATAAACATTTAAAATAAACCCGAGTCTTATAGGCCCAGCCAATTATCAGATTAGCTTGCCATTGCTACAAATGAATAGAATAAATTATATTTGCTCCAATGCAATTTTTTGTATTGCATTTCAATATAAAACATCTTTACCAAATCGCCACTTGTACGCGCCTCATTGGGAGATATTTGGCTATTTCAGACGCTCGTTTCATTGCCAATATGAAAGACTTTTGCTTATAACTTGGCAACATGGTTAGTAGGCCTATATATTTCAATGCGAGACTATTTTTACGAGCTACTTACGCCTAGGCGTAAGTGCATATACAACAAACACAAGTCAATTGAAGCCGTACAATTTACCACGAATTTTGGACCGTAAAATTTAGACTCTTCTTTTGTCTAGATTAGCACCCAACCGCACATCTCAATGTCAAAAAACTGAAATTCACGAGCTTCACATTTTCAGTAACTAACAAAAGGCTAGAATAAAAGATTGGTCACACCTGGGAGACTACCACTTCAGAATATTAATAACTTACAAAAACGGATACGGATACGGAAACAGAAACTGAAAAGATAAAACGACGGTATGTTAGAACATCTTTGACAATGACAAAGGAACCAAAACCTGTTACGATCGTCCGGATGAGCAAATCACTGAATGCGCCTTTAGTTACGCTTATGGGCACTATAAAAGGTGCTGACAAAGCCGCTCGCTACAACTTCTGTAGCCCCTCTGTTGGTCACTGTTACATTAAGGTTACTGTTGGTCAATGTTACATTAAGGTTACTGTTGGTGAATGTTACATTGAGGTAACTGTTGGTCAATGTTACATTACGGTTAAGCAGTATGCAGACTTTTTATTGTACATAAAATATTGTATTTAACATATCTACGTTATTTTATCTATTGCCATTCTATTTCCAGTAATGTTTAAGTTCTAACGAATGTTTGATGGCGTAAAATCGATAATATATTTCTGCTAGATATTATATGTAACATATTATCGATTTTTCGTCATCAAACATTCGTTAGAACTTAAACATTACTGGAAATAGAATGGCAATAGATTAAATAACGTAGATATATTATAGTTGGGTTTTGCTACGAAAAAGGTGATAATTCCAGGCCTAATTACTGATAATTACCCCCTTTGGTCAATTACACTTCCAGCTGGACAAATCCGCCATAATGATAAACCACAGCAGACAATCCAAAAGAAATTGTTATGTAATAATATTATTATGATACCTGTTGGCACACTTTTTGATAGTTCTATAATGGGAAATCAGCAGGAGCTAATTGGAAGGATTAGTGGTTTTGATTTTTATTCCTTTTTCGTAGAGCAACCAGAGTATACATATAATATTGTAATTCTTAAGGGTACTGCTGGTCAATGTTATATTAAGGTTACTGTTGGTCAATGTTACCGGTCAATGTTACATTAAGGTTACTCTTTCTTTCATGCCCTGCGGTCCGGAGCTCAACGAGTCTCCGGACTGTCGGCCCTGCAGCCTTGATGTTTATGTGATCGACAAAACACATCAAAATAACATAAGGTCCAATTAAGGGCGTACTACACCCATATATTGGTTTGATTGGTCTAAAAAAATATTTTTTCATTTATAGCGAGGCGATATATGCACGGATCATGTGAAATAAAAAATTAAAAAAAAGAAGAAAAAAGGTGCTTTTAAACCATTGTATAGTAAGTCATTTTAGCCCTATATATTGTTTGTTTATACTGTATCCTAGTAACTCAGATGCGTGTTTCATAACAAACCATAATTTATTCTTTTCAACATGTTCAAGTAGGGTACATGAATAGAATACATTAAATCCTTTGTTATACTCTCTATAGAAAATCTAGTGGTGGATGCAAAATATATAACACTGAATAAATTAAATAAACACTTACACAATGGATGCAAAGTCATTAGTCAATTTAATACTATCGTGTGTTGTTAGGAGAAGAAAAGGCTATTAGGTCACCGTATGTCAGGTTATAGGTCAATAGGTTCAGGTCAAATTTAAGCATCAATTTTGAATACACATGTGTGAGTCTGTGATATCATAATGAGGAATAATTTTGATATTCTGTCTTTAACTGGATATATATATCGAGAAGTGCAAGGTGGATATACTAATATACCTTGGGATGTAAATGGTGAGTACAATTTAGAATGCCTAGTTGAGATGGATTTCACAAATAAATATAAAATAGTTGCCAAAATCACAAAAGTGAAGCTTACGGAAAACTACCCAATATGGTGGTATAGGTGACAAGAAATACAATTTTTTTCAACATTGCTGTAGTATGGTTGTAGTAACCTGTTACCTGTGGCTTAATTAAGTTTCAGTGAAATAATGTCGCAAGTTAAAAATACAAAATATAGCTCAACATTGAAAATAGAAGCCTTTTAACCAGTTCCTTTTTTGATAGTTGTGGAGCACCAAGTTCATGAAGTCATAAAAGAAATCAGGAACCACTTATTCCCATTTTACATATCAACTTTATTTCCCTAACGTGTTAGCAACACATATCCAAAATTTTAACGAAAGCCGTTGATAGTAAGCTTTCCAAAATGAAGTGAATTTAAATCATCAGTGATGTACCACCTTTTGGCTTCTACTTTTAAAAGCATGTAAGCTACGTTGATACCGATGCCAACAATAAAACGAGAAGATTTGCCCTTCATTTTGCATACCACTTTTGTAATTTCTTCACAAAATGCAAAAAATGCAAAAATAAAATCAATGGGTGTAGTACCTCCTTAAGATGCAAATTGTCACATGTGATGAGCTGATCAATACCTACAAAACCGCAGAGCGCTCTTTTAGAAAAATGTTGCGTTTGCAAAGTTATTCCTCTCTTTTAAAGATAGAGCAAATAAGGTAATATGGGGCCCAAGAGTCCAAATCTGCTTCAGTTTGTTTTCGCTTTCAGTGTCTCTGGTTATTTGCGCCATTATCAATACCGGTACATTGTTAATAATATTCAATGCGGAAAATTGGCCCGAAACTTAACAATTTGCGGCAGCGAGTATGGACTGAAACCAAACGCACACATAAATTTGACGATTTATGTTTAAGTCGTTAGGAAAGGCCGTGGCTTTAACGCCGCACCTCAGACAGAACCGCGGTGCTAATCCGCTGACCCCAAAGATACTTCAGAGCATGGTGATTGCATTGTGAATAGACATTCTATGCTATTTTGTTGCATATTTACTAAACAACTCTTTTTCACTTACTTTCAGTTCAAATTTGTGTGGCAGACAAATCAATTTGCCAAACTAATTCACAACAAATATAACTTATTTAAGGGGAGCCCTCTGTTGGTCAAACTAGGAGAGGATTGTCTGGCCAATTAATTACAAAAACTGATTTACTTGCAATTTGAAAGTAAAGAAGACTTGGGTAGAAAATGACGAACTTTACGGACAATACCGTTGTATTTTGAAACAATTTTAGTGACATGAGTAGTGTGGGGTTTCCAGCTGAGGTTATCATCAATAAGTAGGCCTAGAAATTTGGAAGTATATACTAGATTTTATTCTCTATTGTTTATTAGTACTTTTATATTTATTTCTGATTTAGAGTTGTATTTATTTTTAAAGAGCACATCGTCGGCCGTATCACATACTGACGTATTTGCAAAATACGCATTTCGAGAAAATCGAACTTGAAAATCTAGCGATTTTCATTTGCCTCATAATCTTAATTAAAATATTATTGTCGATTAAAACCAGGTTAACAGTAATGCAAATAATACCATATTTTTAATATAATTCACTTATCACTATCAGAGCAGAACTTATTCTGTAAAAATCAATATTAAATAAAATACGTCACTATGTGAAAAGCACTAATGATATAATTAGTTTTTTGTTAATATTTAATGAAAATTTGTTTGATTTAAACCAATTTGATATAAGTTAAGTTCAGAATTAATGACTTTTTTGAGGTGATATTCATTTTCGTGTGAGAATAGTATGTTGGTATCATCTGCGAAACGATAAAGTGTGGAATTTTGGAACACAGGGGGAGGAGTGGACACAAGAAGAGGAGTGGACCAAGAATTGACCCCTGTGGCAATCCGCAGTTGATGTCCGTGAGAGGTGAAACTGCTTCATTAAATACCACACACTGTTTCTTATCACTAAGATAATTTTGAATCTATGTATTGGCCAGACCTCTGATACCATAATGATTGAGTTTGTTTAAAAGAATATTGTGGTTTAAGGTATTGCATGCCTTGCTAAGGTCAAGAAAAATTGCATGCCACATGATTTTTGTTATCATGGTTTATCAGCAATTTTGCAGTAAAGTTCATTAACGGCCATGTATATTGCCATGTTTGTTTGGAGCCAATCAATAATTTTAGACACAACCTCTATTAGTGTAGGGCCCTGGTCATATTAATATTGCGTATTTAATCGACCAGACAACAATTATTCACAATCCTCATTTGGACTTTGTTATTTACATATAATAGCATTACAATAGCGCTATCTTACAGCTACTTCAATGTTCATAAGCCTCATTTTAATGCAAGGTACTAACTAAAGTGAATTTCGGGGGGGTCTAATGGCAAAATCAACCAATTATGCACAAAATTGCCCACCTTAGGATCCTCCTTCCGTAGTACCGCCACTGATGGCGAGACTGGTGGGTTGAAAACAGCAAATGATATGATAGGTACAAAGAAGTACATCCGTGGTACATCCCCATACAAAATATTTTTAAGACCCCCGGGTAAACTGCCTGTTGTATTATCTAATCAAAATAAACAGTGGAGGGTTTGATAATATATGTATCATCAGATCACAGGTATCCAAAATGGCTCTATCGATAATTTCAGGATCATTTCTTACTTATTGTTTACTTCTAGTCGTCATCCTTGTGACCGTGTTCTTCCTTCTTTCTAAAAAGAGCAACTTACCGCCAGGACCATGGACTCCAATTCCTTACATTGGATTTGCTCCCAATGTCGCATACACCCTCTACAAAGGAGAGCCACTCCACAAGTTTTTGGTGAACCTTGGTCATAAATATGGAAAAATTTATTCGTTTAAAGCACTTGGGATACCTTTTGTGGTTCTTAATGATTATCAAGCGATACGCGAAGCTTTTCAAGATACCAAGCTGAACGATAGAGGCGAAAATAAGATGCAAGCCAAAATATTGGGCAGGTGTTGTAAGTATTCAATCACAATTATATTTCGAAATTGAATACAATCAGTTTTATAACCCTCTCAAGGGCACGGTCACCCGTTTATTCATAGTATTTTTTGTGGATCTGAGAGCACATCAGAGTGATCAGGCACAGCAAATTGCATTTTTGAAATTCCCAATGTAATACAAATGTTATGGCAAATTATTAAAAATTGACACAGTCCTACCTAGTAAACTAGGTAAACTTTATAAATCTAATTCTACGTTCTTAAAGTGTACGTAGGTAGGATGAAAAGCCGACCATAAGATATGCATGAAGTTTCTCAAAGACCTAAAAATGCATAATTCAATTTGTAAGGTCGGCTAATATTAGTAGTATCATTATTGTAACGCGTTCTGTTCAATTTCTTTCCCCGTAGATAACAGATGGACAGACATGGGACCATACCGAAATTTTGCCCTGGCGTGCTTCCGTCGATTTGGAATCGGCACATCTCGTTTTGAAGAGCACATTAGCAAAGAAAGCACGTATCTGATTGAGGAATTAACCAACCTGAAAGGCCAAGCTGCCGACCTTACTTGGCATTTCAAATATGCCGTGTCAAACATCATCTCTAAAGTGGTTTTTGGAACTCGCTTTGAACTCTCTGACGAGCGAATTCATCGACTTACAGGTCTTTTAAGCCGAGCAACCGAACTGGGAGGGCAAGGTGTGTTAGAAATGTTTATCCCCATCAACATCCCAAGCAAGGCGAAACAAGAAATAAGCAAAGTTGTAGGTGAAATATTAGAATTCATACACAACATGATTGAAAGTCATCGTAAAAACTTCGACCCCAATAACTTGAATGACGTAATCGATATGTGGTTAAATGAGATACGCCTTCGCAAGTCCGATGATCCTTATTCTTTCCGACATCCAGATAATGTTGCCGGGCAAATTTACCTTCTTTTCTTAGCGGGGACAGACACGATTTCAAATACACTTCAATGGGGTAGTCAATATCTTGTCCGATATCCAATGGTACAGGATTGTATACATCGTGAAATCGATGCAATAGTCGGTCGTGATCGCTTACCGAAGCTCACCGATGAAAAAATCTCCCTTATACACGAGCCGCCATTGCGGAGATTCACCGAATCGTTTCAATTACACCGCTGTCGGGTTTTCATGTAGCAGGGGACACGACCAATTTCCGTGGCTACACCATCCCGAAGAATAGCGTAGTGATTTCCAACTTGTATGCAGTGATGCACAGCCCTGAACTATGGGGAGATCCAGAAGAGTTTAGACCAGAACGCTTTTTGGACGAAGACGGTAACTTTCGTGAACGGGATGAAGTGATTCCATTTGGAGTAGGTAGGTATTTATGCCAACAAGGACAAGTATGTGCAGCGCCGAATAAAATCAATATAACATGAATTCATAGTGATGTTCGTATTTAGTGATTTTTATAACAAAATTGTCACTAAAATGTTGGAAAATGCAAACAAATGTAAATGCATCCCCCGCAAGAAAAATGAACGCGTCCGAAAGCAATGTACGTACTACGTGGAGTGCGCGCCCGTGCAATTATACAATATTTATGCACGGCTAGTAATTTACTAACACTTGCTCTGATTGGTTCTCACATCTAGGAGTGTATGAACTAACAATAGGAGTTACAAATTCTGTTACAAAAACTATTATAGTTCAGTACGAAAGATTTTAACACAGCGGCAGTATCATCAAATATCACTTGACGCTTTTTTCTTTCTGAAGCATTTGTCATGGAATTTGTTTTCATTCTTTCTATTGCAGGGCGCCGTGTTTGTCTTGGTGAAGCTCTCGCGAGACAAGAACTCTTCATCCTCTTTTCCCATCTCCTGCATCAGTTCAAATTTGAGAAGACATCTGAGGACGCACCCATGCCTACCTTGAAACCCACTTATGGGGCTATAACACACCCAGAACCGTACAAAGTTAGAGTGATTAAACGCGAATAGTTCGTGTCACCACACAGGACCGTGCCCTAACCACAATGGACTGTATTAAAATGGTTGTTACCCTATCGGTTTTAAATGTGTAGATTAAGGTTTCAATAACATGTACCAATAATATGTTCCATAAGGTAATATCGAACTGTATTTTAAATTTTAAGAATTGCGGTACAATCTCCAAAATGGATATTTTATTAGGATACCATATAAAGTCTGCACAAAAAGTAACGCAGCTGTTATAAATACCCATATGGCTCCAAACCTAGTAATTATTTTCGCAAAAATTCTACATAAAAAAGAAGGGTGATTTACTTACGCGCATTTGGATGCCCCATTTGCCCAATGTCGTTAAATATTAACAACACTTGATTGAGTGGTTGATTAGTGAAAATACCGGAGTTTAAAAGTTGCAGTTTAGAGCGATCAATGGTTATTACGCAAGCATTGTAGCACGTAAAACATGCCATTATCTTCGCTCTGCCTTCAAACCAATACAAATAGCTGCAACTTTTAAATTTGGGCATTTTTCTTTTAAAAAAACACTAATGTGTTGTTAACATCCCACAATGTTAATCAAGTAGTTAATACTAACCCGATGTGGCTATTTGTTACTCACCACAATTAGGTTTAAATTTTAACCACGCTTATGTACCATAACAAACACAAAAAGTTTTACAGAAAAGTGAGAAAACGTTTAGATGTGGGGTCATATAAAGGGCATAAAACGTTTTAATACCATTAAGAAAACACTTTTGAAAACGTAATGCAAAACATTCTAACATATTGTTATTAAGTGTTGACAATACATTTTCAAAACATGTTAAAACCTGTTATTGATATTAACTCACAAAATGCGATTATATTATTTCTAGCATATGTTGAAAATAATCGTTATTGATTTTAAGAATTTTAAGAAATATAACGATATAATGTTCGTTTTCAATTCAACAACATATTTTGTTTAAAAATTGATTATACATGGTGTCGCAAAATAATTTGTATCGGAAAAGTTGATTTTTTAAGGTATGAATAGAATTACTATTGACATGTATTTATCTTTGTTAGGAATTTTAGAAATTTGACGTTTCTAATAAAGTTACAGGATATTGGGTAAAAATGGTGAATTCCAAGTTTTGACAAAACAACCTGTTTTGAAAATCTGTAAAATTACTAACCGTTTAACACAAAGTTTTTCGGAAAAAGTTATGCAGGTATTTTTGTTGTGGAGTACGTGGAATGTTCTTACTTCCTCTAAAAGGCATTGAGATGGGATCATTCCATACAAAGATGGGATGAATTTCCTTCACACGCCTTAGTAGGTTAGCTTTGCCCTGAAATTAAAACCATTTCAATCAATACAAATTCACCTGTAACATGTTACCATGGTAACGACGAGGCCATATCGTTTTCAACGACGTCAAGTATGCTATAACAACTCGCTCCATGAGCAGAATTCGCCACACAACATGCTCCATAGCTCGCAAAAGCACAACTCGCAATTTGGCCATCGCCCTCGATACACAGTTTGTTTGTATAACGTTTTGAAATAATATTCAATTCTGATTCAGCCCAGCATTGTTGATGTTCCAAGTAAGTTAGTCTGTCAAGGATAATTCAAGTTCAACGTTACTAGTGTCCAGGCTGGTATATCGTCAATCCATTCGACTTCAAAATGGCAGCAACTTTAATTATTCAAATGATTTCAGGATCATCTTTCACTCATGTTTTATTTCTCATTGCCATTCTTGTGACTGTGTTCTTCTTTCTATCCAAAAAAAGCAACTTACCGCCAGGACCATGGACTCCAATTCCTTACATTGGCTTTGCTCCAAACGTCGCTTACGCGCTCTACAAAGGCGAACCACTCTACAAGTATTTGATGATGCTTGGTAACAAATATGGGCAAGTGTTTTCGTTCACAGTACTTGGGAAACCTGTCGTGGTTTTGAATGATTATCAAGCAATACGGGAGGCTTTTCAAAATACTAAATTGAATGATAGAGGCAACAATGACGTCGTCAAAGTCGTCGGCAGAACTTGTAAGTAGTGAACATGTGAATTGATTAGGGGCTGTGCAATAATTATGAGCCCATCGGGGAGGGGGTGAAATTTGCGAACGGCCCGCCAAAAATTGTTTGCCCCCCTCTCGGCCCGCCAAAAAATCTTTCTTGTGATTGCTAGCTAAGACCTCGACTACAGTAAACACTTAATTCGTCACCTCTGTAGAAGTTGGGATTGCACAATGTTTCCTTCAGTGTTTTCTTCACTGTATACAAATTAGAACAAATAGCACCATTGTTATTTTCAAAACAGTAATTTAAAGTCGCGCGACAGAGAGGCATAGATATCGCAGCCTTGATGGCACTCCTCGAAAATGTTACAATATATCTTTAAACTCCTCTGAAAGACCACAATGTTTTGCAACTGCAAAATTTAACAATTGCTCATCTGTCCTAAACTGAGAGGTAGATAATAATAATGTTGAGGTTAAATCAGGCGGTTTTATTTGTATCAGCGTGGGATTAAACGGCACCATACACGCGCATGATTGCCGCGTTCTGGTGTCGACGCATTCAATATCATTATAGTGACTTTGACTACGCATAGTCAAGTGATAATTAGTGTATTATACACTATTAAAATATATTTAAGAATCAAGCCCGTAGTCAGTCGCACGGTCGCACCCGTTTAAAAAAAACCCGCTCACTCTTCAAAGAGGATTTTCTAAAAAGGTCCAAATATTGGTGGATGAATTTCACTAGAAAGAATAAGATAATGGGAATTCTTCGAATCATTCATCGCATGCGTACATGTAAATCGAGCTGAATCGTTGATTAGTCTCCCACCAGGCGTAACCACACTGGCTATGGCATTTATAGCAAGCCAACGCTCTCATAATATCGTTTTAAATTGAAAGAGATGAAATTTCCCTCAAATTCGCATTTCGAAAAGGAAAATTTTTTGGAGGGGTCTTGGACCTCCCCTTCCATGATAAACTGTTCAAAATAGCCCGAAAGGGGGACAAGTCCAATTTTCAGAAAACTCCACATTGGCAAAATCCTGGCTTCCGGCCTGTTTAAAATGATGATGACGATGATGATGATGATGATGATGATGATGAAACAGTTTTTGGCTGACGCACCCAATACCCGCGTTCTTCAGTAAATATGCTAAAGTAAACAATTCTCCTTGCTCTGTAGATAACAAATGGGAAGACATGGCACCATACCGAATTTTTGCTCTGGCGTGCTTCCGTCAATTTGGAATCGGTACATCACGTTTTGAAGAGCCTATCACAACAGAAAGCACTTGTCTAATCGAGGAAATAACCAGCCTTCAAGGCCAACCTGTCGATCTTACTTCGTATTTCAATAATGCTGTATCAAACATCATCTGTAAAGTCGTGTTTGGTGTCCGATATGAACTTTCTGACGAATACATTAAGCGGTTGACGGATAATTTGAATCGCTACAATGAACTGGTCGGAGCAGGTGGCTTGGAATTTTTTATCCCATCCAACATCCCAAGTAAAGCGAAGCAAGAAATGTTCAAAATTTGTGATGATATACACAAATTCATAAACAACATGATTGAAATTCATCGTAGAAACTTTGACCTCAATAACTTGAATGATGTAATCGATATGTGGTTGAATGAGGTACGACTTCGTAAATCCAATGATCCTAATTCTTTCCGCCATCCAGATAATATGGCCGGACAAATCTTCCTTCTATTTCTAGCGGGGACAGACACAACTTCAAATACACTTCGATGGGGTAGTCAATGCCTTGTTCGATACCCCAAGGTTCAGGATCGCATACATCGCGAAATCGATATGGTAGTCGGTCGTAACCGCTTACCAAAGCTGGCTGATAAACTGAATCTTCCGTACACACAAGCTGTTATTGCGGAGCTTCATCGAATCATTTCACTCGTACCGCTGTCTGTTTTTCATGTAGCAGGGGATACAACAACTTTCCGTGGCTACACCATCCCGAGGAATAGCGTGATGATTTCTAACCTGTATGCAGTGATGCATAGCCTTGAATTGTGGGGAAATCCAGAAGAATTTCGACCAGAACGCTTTTTGGACGATAAGGGTAATTTTCGGGAACAGGATGAAGTGATTCCATTTGGAGTAGGTAGGTGCTAAATAAAATATAATATAAAATCATAGTGACTTTTGCATATTGATAAACCCAAGATAAATTTAAAACGTCCCTTTGCATAATAATGACCGTAAGGGGCGGTGTCCTAGAATGACTGCAGTACATGTGAAGCAGTTCATTACAATGTTCACTATATGCGCTGAGCTAATCAATAAGGCACATCATATCAGAATACGGCTACACCAAAATCACTAAGGGTGCCTGGTGAGATAATCATTAAATTGTTTCTTACACAATCCAAAATACCCTCTACTGCAGATTGTCTAGCACTATGCTAACATCAATGGAATGATAAATAATGCTCAGTACAGAACTTTTGATATATTAATATCAATTAAATTCACAATTTATGTCCATTCTTAAGTCAGCAGGTTTTCTGCCGATGTAAAACAGTGTGAACATGCACTCACTAATTATGGTTAAGGGGGTTAATACTAATTTTAAGTCGCATTTTGTACATACAAGAAGCATTTTAAGAAAAACAAGTTTACCATTATAATAAGTTTAACCATCTTAGGTTGTTATATGATTGTCTCAGTCCCAGCCGGTTTGTGTTCCTCCACTAAACTCACCGTCTAGCGACAACCCCGAAATGACGTTAATGAGTTTCTATATAAAACTGTTTTCAATTGGCTATAGGACGTGACTTGTGCCAAGTGACACTAAACATCATAGGACCTCCACTATTTTGTAGATATCCCTCAAACGCAAAATGTACACTAGATTAGCAGCCACTGAGGCGCCATTCGTCTGATATCGCCTTTCATGTCAGCGACTCTCAACGCGTACTCACGTACATTGTGCGGATTTAGGTAACTGCATAGCTGTCTATCATTTTAACTCAATTTTTCAGTGAGTTAATTTCAGCCAATCAGAAAAGACGTACTATGAGGTTGTCGCCAGACGGTTTGTTTAGTGATGAAGGAGCACAAATCGGCTGGAACCGAGATTAGTTATATAAACACCATTGGTCACCATGATAATGGTAAACAAAATGCATTGTTTTGTCGTCTTTTTGCAATAATTAAGGGCGACTCGAATTCGAATGGTTCAGGTCTTTGGTAATTTTAATCTTTCTATAACAACGCTTTTTCACAATTGTTTTTCATTTACATTTTTTTTCTGTTTCAGGGCGTCGTGTTTGCCTAGGTGAAGCTCTCGCAAGACAAGAACTGTTCATCTTTTTCTCCCATCTGCTGCATCAATTCAAATTTGAGAAGATATCTGTGGACGCTCCCATGCCCACCTTGAAACCCATCGATGGTGTTGCCACACACCCAGAACCATACAAACTTAGAGTCATTAAACGCGAATAAATCGTGTCCCGCATGACGGTGCCCTAAACTAGCACCACTTAAGTCTGTATCGGCTTAAAACACATGCTTCTGGACAACACTGTCTCATCTAAATGTAATATAAGGTCCAAAATATTAGTATGTAAAATACAGTATGTCTTAAAACTATAATTGTTCTGAACATTTGTAGACTTACATTTGGGAGAAACAATTTTAGTGAACACTACAAAACTCACTGGTAACAATAACTTTTTATTACAGCCACGTAGAATCATATTTAGCGTCCCATCGGTCTCCCAGGGACCAACTTCTCTATTAGTTTTAATACAATAGGCTAATTGAAGTTGTTGATAACACCCCGGATACATGGTATTCCACTACTGATTTTGTAAAAATGAACTCGGGAATAAAAATTACTCTAGCTTAGGGTTGGTTTCTCAAAGCATAGCTAGTGGTCAGGCTTCTTTAGTCATCAGATTTAAGCCCAATTTGTCCTATATACCTGTGCTTACAATTTCACATCGTAAATCGTCTAGAAAGATTAATCAATAAAAATGGATCCACATTGGTAGGGCTCGCTTGCTGGCTTAGGAAGCCTGACCACTAGCCAAAACTTGAAATTTGCAAAAGTGCGAAAACTTGAAATACGTGTAGTCCATACGTAGAGATTAGAGACTTTGCGAAATGAAGTTAGAAAATTTACTTTAACTGGAACGGCAACTTCAGAAATATCGATTGGATTTCTTGCTCAAATTTACTCCAACGCGAACGTATGGGTGGTTACTACAACAACAGCGTATTGTCGCTTAAACTCGGGACATGTGTATCAATGTGCGTTCAAAAGAAGGGCATGTGTAAGAGCTTGTAACCGACCACATCATAATGTCTCTCTTTTGTTTAGTCAACATGGTCAAGTGATTATTAGTCCCACTTCAAGACAAAAGACTCTACCTTAAGAGCTTCGTTTGAATAAACATGAATGAACTCGCGATACCACTCAACATGGATTATGTCGGGACCCAGCGTTAATCTCCATATCATATTATTTTGAAACTAGCTATACGTTTCAATTAATATTCTTACGATAGTTTTAGGCCTATATATATTATTTAATAATGGCTCGTCAGCTTTGTCAATTTCATATTCCAATTTACTACGCAAAGCCTAATGAAATACATATTCTTTATTTCTTTCCCCTCCTTCTGAATCTCTCTCCCCTTCCCCTCCTGTTTCCCCTTCCCGACTTTCTCATTATTTCCCCTCCTTCTCCCCTCTATCTGTACTCGCTCTCTCAAACTTGACCCTCCTATAATTACCCACTCGCACTCTTGTTTCCCCCTCCCCAGTGACTTTGTCAGGGTTTTTCTGTTAGGAGGGCGTAGGCCGATTCTCAAAGAGAAACGTTTTTTCAAAAATGGGCTTAAAATGGCAGAAAAAGGCCTAAAAGCGTAAAATATCACTGCGGCCAGCATCCAAAAGGGGAGGATCAAGAAGGAGGACAAGATGTCCCACGGGGGAGCTGCCCCCTCCTTGGCTACCGGCAAAGCACCTCCCTGTCCACTTCCAATGCCCTCCCTCTCCTCCTCCCTACCCCCTCTCTTACCAGGCACAACCTATGACATGTTATATATAAAAATGTAGTGCACCTGCTTTACTCTTCCAGAAGTATCGTATACTGCTGGCTCAAGTAAAACAGCTTAAAACCAGGCCATTTTTACGGGAACTTAATCCCTTGGCGTTGAAGTCAAGCCAAAACTTGGTTCCGCAAACTGATTTGGTGTACGTCATGAGCACACACAAAAGTATATATCAAGTGTGACGTTTGGAACAAACATTATTTTGATCTAATTCAATCAATAATTTTCAGCAACATGTAGCATGTTTTTGCATGTAGCATGTAGGCTATGAGGAAATATGCAAACTACTGTTCTAAATTATGACGTATTTTCATCATAATTTACGGCACACTATAGATTCTCGCGTTAACTTTAACTTCAAGCGGCTTTAATGGCAGAGTGGTTTTGAATACATAATCCTCTAGACGTTAAAGTTTGTGGTTTCTAACTTCATTTCGCAAAGTCTCTATTGTCCATTGAAATGCGCTTGGGAACGACCATATAGAAAAAAGATTGGGATTATTATTATTATTATTATTATCATTATTATTATTATTATTATTATTATTATTATTATTATTATTATTATTATTATTATTATTATTATTATTATGTTATTAATATTGTTGTTGTTGTTGTTGTTGTTGTTGTTGTTGTTGTTGTTGTTATAAACTCACGGTACCCGCAGGACGAATATCGCAACCTCTCAAAAATCGCTGCCCCCTCCCTCTTGGCCCGACTTTGTACATGCCAAATTTCTTGTATATCACATCGATCCATCAAGTCGACAATTTTCAGACAACGAACCTTTTCAGCTTCTTCTTCTAGTAATGCAGATTAATCAGTTTTGATGACCCAATTTAGTCCAAGGTGATACAAGACACAGAATTGGAATATACTCCCCTTGTGGGTCACTTATTAGAAAAAATGTGTTAGCCCCCTGTGTCCTGATTCCCTGATTAATACTGCAAATTAATCAATTCTGATGCCAATTCTGATTCGCTAAATCTGCAGTACTATACTACAGCCTGTCTAAAAAATCGTGCAATTGGAAAGCGCCATCTTTGGCAATTAGAAAAATACTGTTGTGACATGATACTTACATCAACGTCAAGGGAGCAATCCTAGCTTTTAAATACTGTTTGTTTGATTCATTTTGGTTTCGGCAATCCAGAGATTTGCTTCACTAAACACAAATATGTAACCTTTTCTGACAAAACCAGGAACAAGTCGCGTTTTTGACATTTCATAATTTGAATAAAGATGTAAGCAAGCACGGGACAATAAGCTTCAATATGATACCAAAATTATATACATAGCATCAATACTTGTCAAGATATAGATAATTTTGTAAATGATACCTTGATATTTTTGAAAAGAGTCTGAGTAATCTGCTAATTAGTTTCCTGCCTTACACAGGATTGAGTAGGGATTATCATAGTTCATCTGTCAAATATTGATTAAATAAACCTCTTTTTAATAAGTACTTTCAAGGATTTGAAAGTCCACTCAGTCAAAGGTCAAATACCATGACATTAAGATTCCAAATTTGATTTTTTTTTGCCATCTTTAAAGGCCTATAACTCAAAAACATGCCTGGCGACTTGTTGCGGGTTTTGTTGGAGCTGGTCACATTATATGAAAACATTTTGTGCCACTTTTTGAAAATTGAATAGAATAATATAATTATGTACAGTAAAGTTAATAAGAACATTAATTTGTAGGATTATAAATGATTATGTAAATTGCTCAGTAAAATTCCAAATGTATATGATATGCAATATTTCGCTGACATGATTTTAATTTGACAACAGAGTGTGTAATCTTTATGTGTTTGTCTTTTAACATGTCTTGAGTGACAAAGAGAACATTAATTCATTTTACCATGTTATGAATGATTTCTTTTAAACAAAACCAAAAATTTGACTCACGTTTTGACGACTCGCCAATCATGGTCGGTAGGCATCATCTGAATGATGGTTGTTGATCCTTACTTCCGGTTGGACGTATCCCGTCCAACCGGATTCCTTTCCAATCTTTGAAGTAGCCAAACCTCCTCCGTGGACGGAGAGAAAAACGGGTACAAAAGAGCAAATCTTCAACAGTTGTGAGCCGATTGAAATTTTGTTTCGGTTTATTAAAGCTAACGAGTTTAGGGTTTCTTTTCATACCAAAATATATTTGGTCAATTTTTCTAAAATAGGAGAAAAAGAAGGCGCTTTGAGGGTTCTGTGTTTTGGGACACCCTGTAGGATTATATAGCGATCGCAGCGAGCAGGAAAATGTGCATATTTAAGTGTTTCCGTACTATTTTAATTTTATTTCAAAGGCGCTCCATGAATGTGTGCCAAAGATCGCTTTCCCCTCTCGGATTGACAAAAATTGCTCCCTCCTCCCTTTGGCTCGCCAAAAATTTCGCCTCCCCCAATTTTACTCTCCTCAGGGCTCATAATTATTGCACAGCCTCTAATAATAATAATAGATAGGGAAAATGGCTTATCTGATATAAACCAAAGGTTAATGTTTCTATATTTTATGTAGCACTTGAACAACGGTTGGTATTGTTTTATCTTTAGAAATAGATACATTGCCTGCGATAAGTGTATGATTCAGTTGTATCATTAGTTCACTGACTCAAAACCAAAATGGCAGCAACTTCATTTACATTTTCGATAATGTCAGGATCCTCTTTTACTTCCATATTTCTTCTGTTTGTCATCCTGGTGACCGCAGTTTTCTTCTTTGTTTCTAAAAAGGGTAACTTACCGCCAGGACCATGGACTCTAATTCCGTATATTGGATTTGCTCCCAGTATTGCATACTCTCTCTACAAAGGTGAACCACTCTACAAGTTTCTAATGGAGCTTGGTAACAAATACGGACAAGTATTTTCGTTCACATCACTTGGGATACCTTTCGTAGTTTTGAATGAATATCAAGCAATACGCGAAGCCTTTCATGATACTAAACTGAGTGATAGAGGCGAAAATAAAATGCAAGCCAAGGTCTTCAGCCCAACATGTAAGTATAGGGAAAATATAAATATAAATTGTGAAACTAAATATCGGTTTTAAATCATTGTGGTCATTTTGTTCTGGCCAATATGTTTAAGCTGAAAGTTACTCTATTAAATTAAATTTCGCATTATTAAAGTGTAGTCATTTTCGACATCATCATCATCGTCTTTGTTATTTTCATCATCACCTCAAGTACTTTATAAAGTGTTTCGCTATATAGTATAGTTTAGTGGCTGTCATTAAAGTTTTCTTATTTACATTCAAATTTGAAAATCTTAATTATCTTTTATCATTTTCTTGTAGTTAACAAATGGGATGACATGGGACAATACCGGAATTTTGCTCTAGCCTGCTTCCGTCAATTTGGAGTCGGTACATCTCGTTTTGAGGAGCCCATCAGCAAAGAAAGCTCATATCTGATTGATGAATTAACCAAGCTTAAAGGCCCATTCAGTGATTTGCTCATCCGGACGATCGTAAAAATCATCAAAATTCAGATTTTGGTACCTTTGTAATTGGCATAGATGTGCTAACATAGCCTGCTAGTGGTTCGGTCGAAAGCCGTGTATTTTAGACAAAATAAAGCATTTGCATGATTCTGGACTTTTGATACTGACAGTACAAAAAGTCCGACTCGAGATCGAAAGAAGCTCACTCTCCACGTACCAACACGCGTTGCGTATTGTTTCTACTACTTATTACATCAGTAGCTACTATTTTAAACAAAATACACAATTTTAACAGCTTTTAACTGTTTTTCATATTTGAATTGACCGTTAGTTTGCCTCGGTGACCTTTAATTGCTGATTTTGTTTTCTACTACAAAATTAAGCGTCTGTTTTAAATCAATTTAGACTCTACTTCCCCGTGTTAGAAACACTGGACTAGGAAGTTTTTCCAGTCGATTGGTGGCGCACTGTACGAAAATCTCGATTTTCTCGAGTCGATCTGAGTTGAAGTAGAAAACCTTTCTAAAACTTCTGTTTTTGACTAATTTGTCGATGTATTCAGGGGAAAAGTGGTTTAATGAAATTCTGTAGACTTATTCTTTATTTCTAAGCAACTCTGACAAATTTCCATTTTTTTAATGTTCCTGTGAAATCACTGAAAGGGCCTTTAAAGGCCAAGCTGTCGATCTTACTTGGCATTTCAACAATGCCGTATCAAACATCATCTGCAAAGTCGTTTTTGGAACCCGATTTGAACTTTCCGACGAACGCATTCATCGGCTGACGAATCTTTTGAATCGTCTAAATGAACTGATTGGGACAGGTGGTTTGGAATTATATGTCCCAATTAACATCCCAAGTAAAGCGAAACAAGAAATGAGCAAAGTTACTGATGAGCTTCATGAATTCATAAACGAAATGGTTGAAAGTCATCGTAAAAACTTTGACACAGATAATTTAAATGACGTAATCGATTTGTGGTTGAATGAGATACGACTTCACAAATCCGATAATCCTAATTCTTTCCGTCATCCCGATAATATGGCCGGAACAACATTACTTCTTTTCTTAGCGGGGACAGACACAACTTCAAATACACTTCGATGGGGCAGTCAATACCTTGTCCGATACCCGAAGGTGCAGGATCGCATACATCGCGAAATCGACACGGTAGTCGGTCGTAACCGGTTACCAAAGCTGACTGATAAACCGAATCTCCCTTATACACAAGCCGTTATTGCGGAGCTTCATCGAAGTATTTCACTCGTACCTTTGTCTGCATTTCATGTAGCAGGAGACACGACAACTTTTCGTGGCTACACCATACCGAAGAATAGCGTGGTGATTTCTAACTTGTATGCAGTGATGCATAGCCCTGAAATATGGGGCGACCCAGAAGAATTTCGACCAGAACGCTTTTTGGACGATAAGGGTAATTTTCGGGAACAGGATGAAGTGATTCCATTTGGAGTAGGTATGTGCTAAATAAAATAAAATATAAAATCATAGTGACTTTTGCATAATAATGACCGTAAGGGGCGGTGTCCTAGAATGACTGCAGTACGGAGAAAAAATCGTAAAAGTATCGAGAAACGGAGGAGCTGATTCCATTTGGAATAGGTGTGTATAGTAAAGCCTCAAGCTTTGTGATCTTACCTTGTATGTGGAGCAATATCAACATAATATAACCAAGAAAGAATTTCACGATGTTCATTAGGTCCATGGGTGACCCCTAAAAATCTGTTCCCTCCCGCCCCAAGTTCCCCTCTTAGGCCCTGTGTTAGGAATCGAAACCCTCCCCTAGGGATTTTTGCAGATAATTTTTTTGTAAACCTTACCCATATGGGAATTTAAATAAGGTTATCTGCAAAAATATCGAACCTGGGTTAAGCGGCGAGGGCGCTTTTTCACAATGGCCGCCAGAATACCATGTAATGGCATTTTAATAGCAATTTGAAGTAATTGTGAGATTTGTTTCTTTTCTTTTCTTTGCAAATATGGTGTAATATTGACTCAAGCCTACTTTTGTAAACGAAAAACAATGACAGAGGGCGCTTTTTAAAATGGCCGCTAAAAATGCCTTAAAATTCCATATAATGGCATTTAAATAGCAATTTGAAGTAATTATATTTTTTATTTCATTTTATTTGCAAATATGACGTAATATTGACTCAATCCCACTTTTAAAACGGAAAAGCTGTGATAGAGGGTTTTGAAAAAAATGGCTGCCAAAATGCCTTTAAATGACTACAAAAATCTACTACGAAACTAGCTATTTTTTAAAGTTACTAGTTCACCCGTAGCTGTGAGAGTAACTGATAGCGATGCTATTTGACCCTTGATGACCCCTTTTGACTTTTTGACATGTTCCCGTCATATCGAGGATTCTTTTTTCCACTTTTAAGCCCAATTGGGCATACTGACCCCATATGATCTTCGCCCTCGAGTGACCTCGGTTTGATTTTGTTCATGCTCCTGTGATATGGAGAATTACTTTCACCAAGTTTAATAAGCCAAATCAGACTAAGTTTAAAATGTAGCCCTTGGATGACCTTTGACCTTGGATGACCCCGATTATTCCACCCGGCCTACCCACCAAGTTTGAGCCCGATCGGACAAAGTTTGAAATTTGACAACTCCGTAATGACCTTTGACCTCGGCTGATCTCGATTTTATTTCGGGCATATATTCCCCTCGTATCTAGGATCCCACCCACCAAGTTTGAGCCCGATCGGACAAAGTTTGAAATTTGACCCCTCCGTAATGATTTTTGACCTCGGTTTTATTTCGGGTATATATTCCCCTCGTATCTAGAATCCCACCCACCAAGTTTGAGCCCAATCGGACAAAGTTTGACATTTGAACCCTCCGTGATGACCTTTGACCTTGGTTGACCGCAATTTTATTTCGGGCATATATTCCCTCCTATCCTATGGAACATTTGGGCGATAAGACATTTCAATGTTGGATAGGGTCTCAGGGAGTATGCAGCAGTTGGCCAATGCCCATATCCATGATATCAGGGGTCCAACTAACATACTTATTAATTACCCTTCCTATGCAGCGGACCTGATATCCTAGAGCCCTAACAGAAAAAAATGACAGTAGACATTTCTTTCTGCATTTATGATTTGTCTTTTTATTGACTCTGCTGGTTTACAAATGTCTTATCGCCTATGCAAAGTGCGGACCTTTTTGTAAAAGAGTCAGCTCTGAGGCATTGCTCACACGTCCAGTAAACAAGTGTCACTCCCCTTAAATTGGCGTTGTATTGCTCTATTTTCATATTTATATTTTCTATTTTAGGTCACCGGATTTGTCTGGGAGAAGCTCTCGCGAGACAAGAACTCTTCATCTTCTTTACCCATGTCCTGCATCAGTTCAAGTTTAAGAAGACATCTGAGGACGCACCGATGCCTACCTTAGAACCCATTGAAGGAGTTGTCACTCACCCTGAAAAGTACAAACTTAGAGCCATTAAACGTGATTGAGTACTATATGGTATCTTCTCAGCGGGGTTTAATTTCGGTTGTAGCCCAGCTAACAATTTTACGTTGTTAAAACGTCGTCTAAAAGTTATATAAAGTGAAATAAACGTAACATATGGACGTTGTAAGTTCGTAAATCTGTGAACTCGTATTCGTGTAGTGACAACGTTATTCACGGACGTTAATGTAACGTCATTTTGAAGTTGTTTCGACGTCAAGTTGTGAACGTCAAAACAACGTCACTACGACGTTAAATCTACGTCCGATAATAACGTTGTCACAATACTAGTTCACAAATTAACGTAATTTCGACGTCCGTAGATTACGTTGTATCGGGGTCAGACCATGTCATTTATACGGCGTTGTAATTGCGTGCTTTATACGTCGAAACAACGTCATAAATTTGCGTACTAACGACGTCCGTAGATGACGTTGTATCTGGGTCAGTTCATGACTTTTAAACCACGTTTTAACCACGTGCTTTATACGTCGAGACAACTTCATTATGACAGACATTATATTAACATCCGGCAACAATGATGGTCAATCCCAAAAAAGGAGAGCTTATGAAAATTCAAAGTTTAGAACTTCAGGAATAGAAGTCTTTAACTCTGAGTTTCACGCCTAAAGGCGATCGTCAGACGATGCGATAGAGAAAATTTGGCTGAACAACCATCTCCTTGGAATGAAAGAATTTACATTCCATGGTGTCAACATCCAAACTATTCCATGTTTTTTCAGATACGTATTTGTGTTACGTTTTCTGAACGTATTATTCAAACGTTGTCACCAGGTCTGGTCAAACACATTGCATCAACGTCGAAACAACGTCACTACAACGTCAAAATGACGTTATATTGACGTCCAAAAATCAACGTCGAAAATAACGTAGTCACAACACGAATACGAGTTCACAGATTTACGTATTTACAACGTATTATTCAAACGTTGTTATCCGGTATGGTAAAACATTGCATCAACGTCTGGAATAAAACCTTATATTAGGGATGACCAATGAACCATCAACTTGATTAGAACACTCCCATAGACATGCAGGGAGCTCAACTGTGCACTGCTTGCACAGACATTTCTAAATTGAGCTCATTCTTTTATTTTTCATAATTTTTCTGTAAAATTGGGGATGTTAATGCCAATTATGTTTTGTAACTATCTTGCAAATTACAGCAACATAACTTATTTCATTTTCCTGTAAGTGCGAGTCAAAATTGGTCCATCGCCACAGTGCGCTTAATTGCCAGTGGCTGAGTTCAGCACTGCTCAAGAATGGCACAAAATATTCATGTCAATAAGATCAGGTGAACAATGTGGCCTACTGAGCTGTAATTTGGCAGAGTTGCCAGTAATACCTCTATCATACCCTCTGTAAAAAGGTTAAAAAGGTGAACAAGTAGATCTCGAGTTACAAATTAAATCACCAGCTTTCCTTTGGAATGTCCATACTCCTTTCGAATCATGCTAAGAAGACACCTTTCTGAACATAAATGTGAAGTTTTGTGCTCATTCGATGTATTGTTCACCTGATTTCAACCCTAAACGTTTTCTTATATTTAGGCCTATACCATCTACAACTTGCTGCTGGCTATACCTTGTTTAGAACTTTCAAAAGAAGTACCTGAATGTGCAACCATAACTGTTTCAAAATAGCCCGCGAAAGTCATGCAGCTAACTTCGAGGTCATGCATTGAATTGTATTGAATAAGGAATACTACGGGAATCAGCACCTTTTGTTAGAAGTCACACATGAGCATGATGAGTGAAGTGGATAACCTCTATTGTTGTGAATGAGTCAATGACCTTCAATGACACTTAAGATTTTCTTTGCATACACCTACTAATTGGTCATATTAAACCCAATAACATTGACATTTTTGGTTGTGCAATTTTGATTTTGTGCCATATCGGCCATCTTGGATGATTTTTGCCAAATGTTCTCTAAATGCATGATTTCAATGCCTCGGTTTGACAAAATAATTTATGCCATTGACTAGTAAAGTGCCATTTCATAAGAAACCCTTTGATACTTTCACAATATGCTTGTTTCATGTTTGCATATATGTTAAAATAAAGAAATATATAAAGGTAAATATATGCTTATGCCAATTTTGCTCCCAATTGCTATTTTTGGACCTTGTCATTTCATTTCGTTCCAATGACCGGTCAGAATGGGAAACTTTGAAAATTCATAATTCGAAAAGCTTTTGACCGATTTTGACCATTTAACCACCAAAATACTTCTATTGATGTGATAAGTTCTATCCAGAAAACGATCTTTTGTAGCAATAGGGGCAACATGAAATTTTGATGGTTATCCTTATTTATATCCTCACGTGAACCTATAATTATACGGTATTACAACGTTCTAACGGACTTAATAGGGACGTTTGAATGATACGTTCCCAACTTGACATCGAAACAACGTCATAATGACATTATATCAACACCCAAAAATCAACGTCGAAAATAACGTAGTCAAAACACGAATACGAGTTCACAGATTTAGGTATTTACAACGTATTATTCAAACGTTGTTACCAAGTCTGGTCAAACATTGCATCAACGTCTGGAATAAAACCTTATCTCCTCACGTGAACGTTGTTACAACGTTCGACCGGACTTAAAAGGACGTTTGAATAATACGTTCGCAACTTCACGTCGAAACAATGTCAAAATAACGTCATAATTACGTTATATCAACGTCCAAAAATCAACGTCGAAAATTACGTAGTCACAACACGAATACGAGTTCACAGATTTACGTATTTACAGCGTAAATGAAAACCTAAGCGTTACGTCCGCGAAAGTCGTGAATACGTAGTGTGTTAGCTTGGAGGTCTACTTAGATTTAGATTATTTAAGATTCTCATAGACAGACTATGTTCTTATTTCCTGAATGGTCGCTATCATTGTTTCTCCAGTACATTTTCCTGTATTTATAACATTATATATACATGCATGACAAAAATTACTAATTTGTAAAATTCATAATTATTATATACAAAGAAAGACTATGTAGTGTTTCAAAAATGAGAGAGTGGATAATCTGAAACACAAAACCATTTCAATGAAATTCTCTTAAACACAATGCAGTTTTAAACTATATATTAGCGCCTAGACACCTAATTTGTTTCATGAGCTAGCTCTGAATGTTTGTGTATTTTGTTATTGTTATTATTATAAAAATACCACATGATCTTGTGCAATCCTCCCAAGTTATAGCCTACACATGGAAACGTTCCCCGGAAAACGGTCACACGCGTAGCTTGCTATAGCCTTTCTAATGCTTGATACATGTACCCCACGTTGGTGGGTCAAATCCTTTCCTCCATTCCTTCCTTCCTTCCTTCCTTCCTTCCTTCCTTCCTTCCTTCCTTCTTTCTTTCCGTCCGTCCTTCCTTCCTTCCTTCCTTCCTTCCTTCCTTCCTTTCTTCCTTCTTCCCTTCCTTTTGTCCTTCCCTCCTTCCTATCTTCCTTCCCTTCTTCCTTTCCTTTTTCCCTTCCTTCCTTCCTTCCTCCTTCCTTCCTTCGTTCCTTCTTTTTTCCTTCCTTCCACCAGCAGAGAGGGAGTTGGGGTTCAAAACAAAACAACAAAACAATAAAGGTAGGCCTCAACTAACCCTAAAAATGGTGAAAAGCCACACAGGACAGATTTTAAAAGTTTTTTAAGGTAGTTACATTGTCTCAGTTATACTCACAACGCTAGTCACTCGCTGGCTATTGTTATACAATGCTCACCCAGTTATTTAATTAGGCACTGGAATAAGCAAAATTGTAAGCTACACCTTTTCACTTTAAAATATAATTTTCTCTGCCAAATGAAAAGCAATAATTTTAATTCTTTCAGTAAATATCTGCAGAAAACCATAATCCTTGATACTATTTTTCTTTAAATCCTGGTGTTAAACTTAGTTCTGAACTTTGGTCTTCTAGTGTGAGATTTTTGATTTTGACAGGCCTGAATTTCGACCGTGAGCTTTTTAGGGAGTCAACAACTTTTTAGAGCAATATAATTCGCCAATGAAAATATTTTCTCAACTTTCTAAAGCACACCATACAGGGCTATAGTTTTATCAAAATTTCCGTTTTAATTGCACCATTTTTACACGTCCAACTGCCAATTTTGTCAAAATCACTCTTGATGACTCTACATGCCACAATAGATATATCGATTATTTCAGCTGGTTATTCAAAATAAAGTACTGAGTTGGATATTTTGGCAGTCCCAAGTGAAAATGATAAAATCAAACTGACAAAACTGACAAAACTATAACATAAAGGCCTACGTATGACGTACCTTATAATTATAGTTGGGAAAAATCTTTCTGTAGCGAACTAGTAGTTTTTCTAGATCGAAACGCTAACAATTTGACACCAAAAAAGCTCACGGGCGAACATGTACCGATCGATTTCTGGTTGGATCACCAGACCACTCAAGTCCAAAATTACTGCAAGTTCCTTTTTGGACCATCTTTTACTTCCACATTGCTTCTGTTTTTCATCCCAGTGACCTCCCTCTTCTTCTTTTTTTTCTCGAAAAAGAGTATCTTATAACGCCAAGACCATGGACTTTAATTCATTACTTTGGATTTTTTTGAAGCTGGGTTAAACGTATGGACATGCATTTTCATTAGCATTTTCATTGACAAAAACATATCAAATTGTAAGCGCTCTTTTTTAAAAGTCATAGTTCATTGACTTTACAACCGTATGACAAAACAGGCAAAAATAGTAACTTTTTGCACAAGATTTGCAATTTAAAGAGAATTGACCATTGCTCATTCTAGTGACTCTAGTAGATGGACAATATAAGTGTGCTTTTTCATTTAATGACATAAAATTTGAAAAATATTGTAAGGAACACTTGAGGTTTTGACTTTTAAAACCAACATTTTGGTCAAAAAATGTGCTTGGATAGGTAGTTTTCAACAGATTTTCCACATTCGCCTTGCTATAACATTTAAATGTGTTATCTGTTGACCTAGTGACTAAAAGTGTTTTTAGGGGGAAGTGTTAGCTTTCGTTTGATATAAAAGAATTTCTTATTAGATGAAGGGAACACTTGAGGTTTCGACAAAAACTTTCATTCATTCATTCATTCATATTTTATTTCCATAAAAATCAAAGACATTACAAAAAAATATATAAAAACACGGTACATATGGAGGAAAAGACTGGAAGAAAAAAAGGTCTGAAAGTTAGCCTTTCCCTGAAATCAAATGAAATTAACAAAATAAATCAACATTACATAACATAACCAAAAGACAAGGGAAGGGGGGGGGTGCTCACGAAAAAGATTAATTATATTTAGAGATCAGTTTTGTTTTGAATTGATTACGGAAATGTTTAACAGATTTTGAAGCTTTCAGATTTTTATCTAAAGAATTCCAAAGAATGGAACCTCTTGTACGTATAGCATGATCAGAAAAGACTTTCTTATTTTTGGTTAGATTTAGGTCATTTACATATCGTGTCTTGTAGTTATGTATGTCAGAACGTTTGGTAAAATAATTATCAAATGACCAGGGCAGCTCATTTATAGTGTGCCTGTACATGAATGTACAAAACCAATCAAAGAGGCCATTTTTTTAGCTAGAAAGCTTCACAGTTCCTACATTGCTATGCACGCAACCGTGTAGTGTAATCAAAGACTGCGGTGGAGACATTCGCTGCTTGTTGTTCTCTGCTTGGAAGCTCTTGGGACGAAAATGTGTGTTCAGGTGTATCGAGGAGGAAACTGTGCGCATGATGGTTTATAGGAGAATCGTTTTTGTTTAAAAACCTTTCCATATGAAAGGCATTAGACAATACAGAAAAAATATCATGTTTTTCATGTTCTAAAGCGATTCAAAGTAACTAAATTGAACAAGGAGAGTCTGACATGTAATCAAATCCATTTGGTTTGTTAAAATTTGACATGGTATAGATGAGATGAAATAATATCAAATAAAAAAGTGCAGTTGGGATTTATAGATCTGCATTGTGCTTGTATTTATAAAAAAAACATTACGAAGTACATACATATTAAAAACGCTCAAAGTCTCGAAAGAAACAACGTCTAGAGTACACAGCCAGCCGCGTTAAAGCCAGTAAGACCTCAAGTGCTGATATTATTAATAATAACAAAATATATTTTGAGCGCCCAACAACAAAAGCAAGTTCACCAAGCGCTTTACAAAGCAGAAATACATGAAAGCAAAAACACACAAATTATTTAAAAGTACCACCCAGCTGTTCAATACCTTAAATTAAAAAAAAAAAAACAAAAAACAAAAAACAAAAAAAACAAGGTTACAATACCTTAAATCAAGTGTAAAAAATAAACAACAACTTAAACGATAATTTGAAAAAGATGAGTCTTTAAGCACATTTCACAGTTCTGCAGAGAAGTAGTGATGTGAATGTCTGCAGGCAGAGCATTCCAGGTCTAGTAGGTGTAGCTACACTGAACGATATACTGCCATGTGACTGTTCTGTGAATATCTTGTACCGTAAAACCTCGTCTACAAGCATAGTGTTTTTGATAAAAGCTTACTTAATACGAAACAAGCGGGAAGATACCAATACAATAGGTTGGCCTTACAATAATACTTGTTTGTATAATGTTTGGATCTGTAATGTATTTGCTCAAACTCCATAATGGCGCCTGGATTAATGTAGCTTTAATGAGAAGCACTATATATGCTTGTAGACTAGGTTTTACGGTATATCATATCAATCTATCAAATCGACACTTTTCAGACAACGGAACTTTTCAGCTTCCCTATTGTAACGTCCCATGTTTGGCAGGCAAAACCCACTGATGCTACCCTACTACCAATTGCTTTTAACAAAGCAACATCACTCTAAAATCAACTTCAACTGGTAGTATTCACTTTTATAGAATTTCGTATCAATTTGTGAAAATACAGCCATTCTAACACTGTCCAAATACTTTTCAAAATCAACAATAGCTATTGCAATGACACAGTGAACATAACATCACAAAAGAAATGCTCAAATAATTAAGTTTTTCGTGATTTATCTTGATATCGACTGCATCTTCAGTTTCTAAAATGAACCCGTCTTTTGGATCGACAACTACGAAGAGACCTCGCTCGTTTTGGAACTCTTCATACTCTGGGGTTGTCTGTTCCTGTTATTAAGAAAAGAAGTAAGTATATGTGCCCATCCACCACAAACTGGTCGTAAAGTCGACATTTTCCATTTTGAGATACAGTCAAAAACAGTATATGGATTTCTATGTAAAATATATTAGGAACCATAACTTCACTTCCAGATGTTCGATGAAGCTGGTTGAGGTGTCATTTTAAAGCTGTAAGTGCATTCTTTCAAAATCTGCAATAAACAGAAAATGATCTAGAGCCGACTTTACTACCATTTCGTGGTGGATGGTCACATATAATCGGATAGAAGTCACTGCCCCAGGGTCCAATTTGATTAGTTTTTGAATATTGAGTTATATGCGTTATACGGGCTATGCGTTTTGTAAACATGATAAATATGACCTTCAAATAATCTTATCTAATCGACTAGACAAGGAGCAATCACAATCTGCTCTTGGACTTTATGATCCATACTTTGTCATGGACTATCAATCTCAAGTTAAAGCACAGCTTTGTTTTTCCTCATTTGTTTGCTTTTCTTATTTGGACTTTATACGAAGGTCATTCAAAAGGTTCTACCTCCATCATAACATCTCTGTTATCGTATGTGCCAGGATATTGAAATAACCCATGTTTATACTCTTACTCAAAATAAAAGTTATTTGATAAAAACTAAAACCAAAAGTTTAGTAAGCATCATATTGTTGCACTGGATAATCTCCATAAAAATGTTTTCAAGATGTGGTTGTCCAACTGCTTACTCAGAATAAATATTTCGTCCTATTTGAGCTCTCTGACATGCATTGGGACTTCAGAACAAAATGAAACATGTTTTATATGAGAAGAAAACATTGAATGGTTCAACATACACACAAATGTTAGTGAAATTGGCCAAATTTTGACTAAACCACGTTTAAAGGTAATTAGTAATTACGTCCTATTTTAAGCAATTGATTCATCTTGACGTAGAAATAAGATGAAAAATTTGTTAATAACCTTGTATAATACTTATAAGATACAAAAACTGTGCATAAGACTTATTTGATTTTAACTTATGAACCAATTAATATGACTAATTGAACCAATAAAGTGCTCACCCGATCGAAGTCAAAAACCCGATCGAAAATGGTCAATACGAAGGCTATTCTAAACATGTATCGGTTATTCGGTTTTGATGTGCAAAAGACATGATACCCAGTAAAACTGTACTATCTGCAAAACATTAGATATTGATTAAATTATTTGAAGGAAAATAAACCAATTTAATAATTTTCAAAAATAAATCTGTAATGATTTCTACATAAATGTTGGCAACCTTTTTAATCAAAATTGGCCTCTCTCTTCAGACCGTTTCCGACCTACCAAATCTATATTTGTAACCAAGATTTAAGAGTAGGTATGTCACAGTGGTTGCTCAATTATTAAATTGAAAAGCGCGCGCATCAAAGTTGTTCAATTTTGGCACACATCCATGTCGAAAAATTAATTTCCTCATATGTGCTATTTATCCCAGTTGTTTGAAATTTTAATATATAGTGTGTGAAACCTTTCTTTGACTACTCTCTAAATTCCAGGGACTTTTTAGAAGGACAAAACCTTGAAAAGACTTAAAATTCAAATCTAATGGATTTAAATTTTACTCTAATAAAGATTTGAATTTTAAGTCTCTGAAAGGTTTTGTCATTCTAACAAGTCTCTTAGACTTATTTTTAAATCTTAGGAATTTAGAGAGTACCATCGGGTTTTGAAAAAATAAATTTTGCTTCGTTTAAGAGCTACTACCTGTTTTTATGGATTGTTGAAGATCCCTCATAAATCAATAAATATAGACTTTTTGAAACAAACAAAACCTACCACCATTTAGCTGAATTACTAATCTTTCATAGCATGTAAATTATTTCCGTCGACAACGAATGGCACATTTGAGGAAAACGAGTTGAAATGTAATATTATCAAAGTGAATTTAGAGGAGTAATATTACAAACCACAATAGCTCTAAGCCATTGTGTGTGTCCAAGGCCACACCATTTTTGTATATATCGGGGGGGGGGCACTCCAACTTTGGAGGTGACGCATATGTAGGGCTGTTAAGACCCCATTTTCAGCATCGCTGTCACCCAAGACCGCATATTTTTTACGAACACATGCTCTGTCACCCGAAGACCCCCTATTTTTCCATTTGATCTGTCACCCAAAGACCCTTACAAGTTCAATTTGAACAGCAACTTTCATTTACCACTGATTTTGTTACTTATTTTGGAAAAACAAAAAAAATTGAAGCCATTTCGAACTAGAAATTCGATTTTCGAGGTTTCTGTGGCGCTGTTTCGGCTCTCATCCAAAGATTCCATTAAAAAAAAAAAAGGTCATATTCTCACCCAATGACCCCATATTTTTTACATTTTGCTCTCATCGAATACACCTATATCCATTTCATATTGAAGTGCCCCCCGGGAGTGCAATGGCGGTTCCTTTTACAGTTTGCCCTCCCATGTTAATCCAGATAATAAAATGTTAATTGCAAATGAATTTTTATATTTACTTTTCGGATTTAGCTTTGAGCAATAGTGACACATACCATGTTTACAGATAAAAATGAAAATTGTATTCCAGACATGGTCAAAATGTCAAACTTTGCATTTTTTGTTTTATATTAAAGTAATTAACTGCAGTTTCTTTATTCAACATCATAAAAGGTTCATACTTGACAAATCTATGATGAATGAAAAGACTTTCATTAAATATTGAAAAAACCTCAAAATTACTCATGCCTAATTTACATAATAATATCATGAATACATAATTAGCTGTAATTAGCTAATTTGTATAATTAATTACTTTTTGTGTATTTTTTGTTATCAATTGAAAAAACTTTGTATACATATGTGTGCCAAAAAAAAAACCCGCACCCGGATACCATGTCCGGTTTTCTATTGGCATCAATTTTGCATATTAATTAGCTGAACTTTTTGTTAATTTGTCTGCAGATTGGCCGAAAATGCTAAAATAGTATATTTGGTTAATTTATTATAATTATTCAATGATAGATTTTTAACTTTTGTTTTCTTTGACGAAGTCAGAAAAGATAGGCATTTATCCTGTGGTACTTAAATTAACGCTGCTTTTTCAAGCAAGCGTCCAAATAAACCTTCAAAATCTCGAAATGTGCCAATTTTGTGATTATAGCCATTTGTGGCAGATTTCCATTCCATTTATGAGCATCCTAAAATTGACACTACATCACAATGCATTGACCGATTTCAATTCCGTTTTTTTAAATAAATTTTTGATGCTTTAATGAAGCTTATTTATTTAGAAACATTGATGCACTTATTTTTGAGGTGATATGCCTAGTATAAGCATGGGTAATTTCAATATTCTGGCACGTAAGATAACAGAGATGTGATGATGGAGGTAGAACTTTTTGAATGACCCTCGTACATATCGTTGGCGAATATAATACATGTATCATTTTGAATTAGAAAATAGTGCTGCAGAATGATAAAACCATTGTGCAATTGACCGGAAAAGCACAGAAAGTGGCACAGATGTAACTCTTGATATCTCAACATTAAATTTGTAGTAAGGGCTAAAAATAATTTCTGTCCAATATGGAGGGAAAAGGTCATCAAAGTTAATACAGGGGTCCTTTAAAAAAATTGCTCATTAAAATTATATTATTGAAAACCACACCAACCCAGCAAACACAAAAACGTTTTAAAAACGTTTTAAAAAAGTTATATTTTGGCTTTTGGTTTAGGGAAAAACGTGTTAATAACATTAAAATGTCGGGTTATATAAAGGTCATGATAACGTTTTAAACCGTTTTGTATGAAAACACACTACAACAATATTTTGAAATGTTTTCAAAAAATGTTATTGTTAACTATTTTTGCAAACATTTTTGCCAAATATTGTGTCAATGCTTAAATAACATTATGTTAAAATATTTGAACCCAGCAAACACAGAAATGTTCTTAAAATGTTTTTTCAAAACCTTTTAATAACATTTAAATGTCGGGTTATATAAAGGTCATGAAAACGTTTTTAAAACGTTATTGAAAATATTTTGGGCAAACATTTTTCGCAAAATATTTTTTCAACTCCCAAATTAACATTCTGTTTAGAATGTTTTGTATCAAGTTTTCAAGAATGTTTTTGGAATGTTATTAAAACGTTTTATACCCTTTATATAACCCGACATTTAAACGTTTTCTGTAAAACATTTTTGTTTGGTGAGCAGTAGATTATCAAATAATGTTTTTTAAGGTTATGAAAACGTTTTATACTCTTAATATACCATTTATATAACCCGACATTTAAACGTTTTCTGACAACCTTTTATAACCTTTTGCGAATGATGTCGAAAACGTTTTGTGTTTGCTGGGAAACTACTCCGCTTTATATTAGGATTCAGAAGAAGTATAGCTTGACCTATCTGTGACTTATGTTTCTCGAGTTATAAGCAAAAAGGTCAAAGGGGTCAAATCTGTAAAAATACTCAGACTTTAACCAAAATGGTCTCAAATTGTTCCTTGGGCAAGTGGAGAATTGCGAAATTACCATGTTTCTAGTTAACGAAACATTTGAGTTTGGGAAGACTATTCTTTAAGTGATTATTTTTGCAAAAGGAATGATTTGAGACCTTTTTTATATTAAATTCGGAGTATTTTAAAGCTTTTGATCCCTGTGAAGGTAGTGATTTTACCGTTGACCTATTTGCTTATAACTCAAGAGCCGCACGGCACAGATGGGTCAAACAATAGTCTTTTCTGGACCCTTGACTAGAGGAGTAGTTCGGCGTATTTTACATTGGATTTGCTCCCAGTATAGCATACTCTCTCTACAAAGGTGAACCACTATACAAGTTTCTAATGGAGCTTGGTAACAAATATGGACAAGTATTTTCGTTCACAGCACTTGGGATACCTTTCGTAATTTTGAATGAATATCAAGCAATACGCGAGGCTTTTCAAAATACTAAACTGAGTGATAGAGGCAAAAATGAAATGCAAGCCAAGGTCTTCAGCCCAAGTTGTAAGTATAGTGAACATTAACATGATGTTCTAGCTGAAATTTACTCTGTTCAATTTAATTATTTACAGTCACTGACAAATTTGAAATGTAAAATCTTAACTATGTGTTATCATTTTCTTTTAGTTAACAAATGGGATGACATGGGACCATACCGGATTTTTGCTTTAGCCTGCTTCCGTCAATTTGGAGTCGGTACATCTCGTTTTGAGGAGCCCATCAGTAAAGAAAGCTCATAATCTGATTAAGGAGTTCACCAACCTTAAAGGCCAAGCTGTCGATCTTACTTGGCATTTCAATAATGCCGTATCAAACATCATCTGTAAAGTCGTTTTTGGAACCCGATTTGAACTTTCCGACGAACGTATTCATCGGCTCACGAACCTTTTGAATCGTCTAAATGAACTGATTGGGACAGGTGGCTTGGAAATATATATCCCAATCAACATCCCAAGTAAAGCAAAACAAGAAATGAACAAAGTTACTGATGAGCTGCATGAATTCATAAACGATATGATTGAAAGTCATCGTAAAAACTTTGACACGGATAATTTAAATGACGTAATCGACTTGTGGTTGAATGAGATACGACTTCACAAATGCGACACGACTTCACAAATGCGACGATCCTAATTCTTTCCGCCATCCCGATAATATGCCCGGAACAATATTACTTCTTTTCTTTGCGGGGACAGAAACAACTTCAACTACACTTCGATGGGGCAGCCAATACCTTGTCCGATACCCCAAGGTGCAGGATCGTATACATCGCGAAATCGATATGGTAGTCGGTCGTAACCGGTTACCAAAGCTGGCTGATAAACTGAATCTTCCGTACACACCAGCTGTTATTGCGGAGCTTCATCGAATCATTTCACTCTTACCTCTGTCTGGATTTCATGTAGCTGGAGACACGACAACTTTCCGTGGGTACGCCATCCCAAAGAATAGCGTGGTGATTTCGAACTTGTATGCAGTAATGCACAACCCTGAAATATGGGGAGACCCAGAGGAGTTTAGACCAGAACGCTTTTTGGACGATGGTGGTAACTGTCGAGAAACGGACGAGCTGATTCCATTTGGAATAGGTATGTATAGTAATGCCAGTAAAGCCTCAAGCGCTGTTACCTTTTATGCGGCGCAATATCAACATAAAATAACCAAGAAAGAATTTCACGATGTTAATTAGCTCTTATAAGACCACAGTAATGTAACCAGAGGGTGACAGATTATGATTAGATAATACATGTACTAAAACAGACATTATCTATCCACCACTCCCCTCTCCATCCAGGACAACTCGACGACCACGCTAACAATAAGTGTTTACAAATATGTAAAGTGGGGCATTTCTTGATAAAGCGTCAGTTCATTTTGGCATTGCACACATATTCAAGTGTATAAGTGATACTCCACTTTAATTGGATATACCCTACATAGAATGTCAACATATGTGAAATAAGAGTGACAAGAAAAGAATTTATACACATGCGTTGTATTGTTATATTTTCATATTCATATTTTCGATTTTAGGGCACCGGAATTGCCTTGGAGAAGCTTTAGCGAGACAAGAACTCTTCATCTTCTTTACCCATCTCCTGCATCAGATCAAATTTGAGAAGACATCTGAGAACGCACCTATGCCTACCTTAGAACCCATTGACGGAGTTGCCACTAACCCTAAAAAGTACAAACTTAGGGTCATTAAACGTGATTGAGTAACAATATGTTATCTTCTTTTTGGCGTTTAATGTCGGTACTTAGATTTAGATTATATAAGATTATCAAAGACAAACTACCGTAAAAACTTTTTTATTTTTTTGTTTAGCATTAGCATATGTGCTTACTATCGAAATCTTTTAAAACATGCAAACATGAAGAGCCACATCCACAAAAGTGTAAAGGTTTTGAGCAAATCATGGGTACACATAGTTATCATGGTTATATACGAACAAGTAAATCTGCAAATGTATGTTTCAACCCCATTAGCTCAGTTGGTAAAGCGCCGGACTGGTACAATTTCATGTTTTCAAAAGCGCTCGATAGTAAGCACATATGCTAACCATCGAATATGTCCTTATTTCTTGAATGGCCACTATCACTCAGTGCTACTACTGTAATTACAACACCAATCGGTAGTACTTAGATTGGGATTCAAAGAATCTTGAATGGACGCTATCATTGCTACTCCATACATTTTCCTGCGATCATAACATCAATCGTGAAATACATGCATGTCTTGAATGGAATTTTCTTGAACAAAATACAGTCTTAAACTATTAGCGCTAGAGACCTAATTTGTTCCATGCGCTTAATGAATGCATGTGTACATGTATATGCCGTTCAACAGGGCGTAGATATTGTATTTGTTGTATTTTATTCTCCTTCTTCATCTCCTCTTCCTTCTCCTCCTTCTCCTCCTCAACATTACTTTGCTCTCCACTAGCTCAAGAACTAAGGTAGCTTTGGGGCACATACTTGGTATAATGATGGCGCATGACCCCTAAAAATGTAGCCACACCCAAAAGGTATAAGGTCGTAGACTACAACGCCCTCGCGGTTCATACTTGGTACAATGATGGCCCATGCCACTTAAATATTTGCTGTGGTAGTCTTGATCCCAGAGATCAAAGGTCATAAGCTACAGGGAGAAATATGTGTAAAATTTTAAACAGCTCTAGTGCACAACGTACAGCACCCTCAGGGTTCATAATTGGTACAACGATGGCCCATGGTCCTAGATATTTCATGCAGCAACCTTGATCTCAGAGGTCAGAGGTCATAGGCTTGTATAAACTTTAAACAGCTCTAGTTCAAGAACAACAGCGCCCCCAGGTTCATACATCGTACAATGATGGCCCGTGGCCCTAGATATGACCGTTATGATGTGTGTAACATTTTAAACAGCCCATGACCCTAGATATGACCAATAGTAGCCGCGACCCAGAGGTCTAAGTTCATATGCTATAAAAAGCAAAATATGTACATCCTATTAACAAAGTGTAGTCCTATTATCACTAAATTGGCTTCAAACGTACGTTTTAACATTAAACATACAATCAGTTATTGATAAAAATGTCTTTAAAAGGAAAATGGTCTGGCAAAAACATGCAATTCGCCTTTAATACACTGAAAATTGGATTAAGAGTGTTATGAAAGGTCAATGGTTGTCAGGTGGGTTAAGGGGTGACACGATTAGTGTTGGGGATTAAGGGATGTCAGAATGTATTAAATGTGTCGGATGTGTTAAGGGGCGTCAGAGTAGTTAAAAGGTTGTTATGGTGGGTCAAGGATATTACAATGGGTTAAGGGGTGCTATGGTGTTTTATGAGGTGCCAGGTTGGTTGTTTAAGAGGTTTCACAGTGGGTTAGCAGAGTAGTGGGTTACAGAAATGTTATGGTGGTCATCGGGCAAGCGGTGAGTGTGATTGTTGTAGCCACGGGCATAGATATTCGTGTTTGCTCAAACACAGCTCTGCCATCTAGCTATTATTATTGTCATTATTATCGGTCTTTTTCATTTTTGTTTATATTGTGAAAAGCGATAGTTATGAATACGTTTGTGAAGGTTCATCTAGGTAAAATTGGAATATAAAACTGATCAACTGGACTCACTTTTATTTTGAGAGGCTACAGTGTCGCACCTTATCCTAGGTGCATCTTCAGGCCGTCTGGTGATCTGGCGGCAAAAGGTCATTGACCTGTGACAAGGTTGTGTTGAGTTCGTTGATCTTAAGTCAAACTTCTTAGGAATGTTCTTGATGACAGAATTGTAAGCCCCCGCCAAGTTGTGGCGCAGACCGCCGTCCCTGTTCGGTAAAGGTTGTTCTTTCTTTACGTCGATTGCTTTTTTGACGCCCGAAATCCATTTTAAGTATCTTGAAATAACCAATTTTATTAATAGAAAATGTAAAAATTACAAGATTTTAACCCAAATGTCAGACCCTACCCCTCCTTGACAGTGATGAAATAATAGCTAGCACAATCCACTGGCATGAAATTTAAAACATTTTTCATCTGACACAAAAATGACGTCTGTAGCTGCAAAAATACTCATTTTATGGTCAAAATACGATTTTCTCGATGTTCATGTAAAATTCGGGGGTTTGGGTAAAAATGCATTTTTTACTTTACCTTTCACTTCTTTCATGATTTTCTTCGATATATATGATCAGAAGAATATTTTCTTTTTGGCTAATCCTAAAAAATTGTGTTTTTAATCACATTAACCATTTGGAAACATTTGAAAAACAAAAAATAAAAAAAATGGTAAAAAAAAAAACCCCACGTTTTTCCCCCAAATTTGGCCTCTATTCATCATCAAAAGTATTTGTTATGCAATACCTAGATGAACCTTCACAAACGTATTCATTTCGATTGTAATGAAAATTTACCGAGCTTCAATCTGACACCAAAATGATCTCAATAGCTTACCAAATACTGATGTTATGGTCAAAATACGGACCCCCTGTCAGAATTTTGGAACCCGAGGGGTGATTAAATCGATGTCAGCTGAGGGACTATTGGGGGCTCATCGGAACGTTCTAAGAGACCCCCGCGTCTGTCAAGGTAAAATGAATTTATTATCACAAGATAAAGGATAGTAAAAACAAAAAATTGCTATCGTTTATTCTCTAATTGGTTCAACCGACCATGCACCGACGCACGCGTATAAAAGGTATGGTGTTAACATAAGCGATCACAATGTTTAAATTAATAATCATTATACTCCGCTAACTCTCAACTTTATTTATAATCGACCTTACTTTGTAAGAGTCTCGATAACATGTTCTACAATTAATGTATACGTTTCAAGCATGATAAACATATATCCTCTTATAATTGACATTTAAACACACATTGACATGTTCCTGTGTTGTATTCGTATTACGCGGGCTTTAGATGTCGACATTTTCACATGATGCATTGTGTATGTTGGCCTCTCCCCAGCTACCGCTGGAGGACGGCATCGTATTGTGAATCGACCGAATTGCAATGTGTGCATTATGTAATCGCTCATTTGATGGCAACCAGTCAACCGAATCAAATAAAATTTCCATATTATTATGCACGATGAAATGATGAGCTACGTTTTTTCATTCAGATTATTAATTCTCGACTTAAGTCCAGATTCATTAGGGGTACTACACCCCTGTGGTAAATTTGTGACTATTTTTGCATTTTCTGAAAAAATATTAACACACTGGTAACAAAAGTTATGTATATTATTGGGGCAAGGAATCCAATTACTACACTGACTATTTCAGTGACTCAAGACAAGCGGTTCAGTATATATGATAGGAAATGAGGTACATCCTAGCGGTACCTTATTTCTTACCATAAATAACGAACCGTTTGTCTTGGGTCACTGAAATTCCAGTGTAGTAATTGGATTCCTTGCCCCTATAATATACATAACTTTTGTTACCACTGTGTTATTAGTTTTGAGAAAGATGCAAAAGTAGACACACATTTATCGAGGGGTGTAGTACCCCCTTAATTCATTAACCTGGTAAATTTATCTTGGACACCCTGTATATTTAAAAAGCCATATTTGTTTTAAAGTTTTAGCCATTTTTAAAATTATTTAAAAAAATGCAGTGTACTTTTACTCAAACATTGGTAAAAGGCAGAAAAAATAAAACAGTTTGGAGTTATGAAATAGAGAGTTGTAGGAGTTAATGTTTGATTTGTTGATGGTCTGTTGAATTGTCATGAAACATGATGATGTCAGCATAGACTATAATTGCTGGATGTGATCGCAATTGAGCGCCCACAATTATGGAAGTAAAGTCAAGGTTATATATGTGATCAACTGAACATAGATTGTTGCATAGTCATGACACGTGATGGATGTGATCACAATTAAGCGCCAAAATATTCAAGGTCATCTGAGGTCAACTGATTATTGATTGTTGACTTGACGTAAAACTTGGTTTTATGATTTCCATTGGGCTTTTTGTTACAATTCTGAAATGTATTTAGGAGCACAAGTAAATTCAGCTTTCAACATTATCGAGCATTTCACGATATTTCCTAGTATGTCCTTAGTGGTATTACCCAAATAAATACCGACATTTCCGATTCAGTTAATTATTTTACATACAAAACAAATTAACTAGCACGCAGGCACCTATCAATGGAAAGAAGGACACGGTTTGCTTGCCACTGCTATAGAAGCAGGACAGAGCCTGTAACTAAACTGGTGCATTGGATTCCAAAGCATGGGAAAAGAAAACAAATTAGGCCTTTCCTAACATAAGTTGACATTATGAAACAAAACACCAGACTTGAAACTACTGACAACAGCAATACAAGACAGGACGATATGGAGGGCCATCACAGTTCGAGGACACCACTCGAAACAAGCATACGCATAAGCATCAATGCAAAATTAGGAGGCATTATCTTCATCCGTGGCATGGAATGTCCTTTTTAAAAGACAGTTCTTGTTTTGAATTTGGTCTTAGTTTATAAAAGTCTCCATAAAATGTTATACAATTAATGTATACTTTTCAAAATTTGTCGTTAACTATGATAAACATGTATCCTTTTGAAAACCAAAACGGGAAATTAACAGTGGCGTAGCCAAAGGGGAGGGGAGGGGGTCGATGCACCCAGTCCAGAAAGTCCGTCGATACACATTAGGCGGAGGCGCCGTATTTAACGTTAGCTTTGGACATTCAATTAATTTCTTTATTTTCCACCCGACTGTGATCCCAACTCGTCGGTACATTTCACCATATTTCGCCATATATCATCCGTAAGGAATTATCTGATTTATCATGTTAATGGTCTGTTTAAAACAATTTTCACTTTTGTTTAGCTCACTTTAGCATTAAAACGGCAAATTTAACGCGCAACGCGCATATTTTCCAGCGAAAGTAAATATGGGGACGGGTCAGTGGGGGGACGGCTAGGAATGTTTGGAGGAATACCTTTCAAAAACTGTCAAATTCTTTAGGCCGTCGGTACATTTCCAATTATGTGTCCCCTGGTCTCGAAAAGTTAGCTAAGCCACTAGAAATTAGGTCTACACTGTTATACAATTAATGTATACTTTTCAAAATTTGTCGTTAACTATGATAAACATGTATCCTTTTGAAAACCAAAACGGGAAATTAACAGTGGCGAAGCCAAAGGGGAGGGGAGGGGGTCGATGCACCCAGTCCAGAAAGTCCGTCGATACACATTAGGCGGAGGCGCCGTATTTAACGTTAGCTTTGGACATTCAATTAATTTCTTTATTTTCCACCGACTGTGATCCCAACTCGTCGGTACATTTCGCCATATTTCGCCATATATCATCCGAAAGGAATTATCTGATTTATCATGTTAATGGTCTGTTTAAAACAATTTTCACTTTTGTTTAGCTCACTTTAGCATTAAAACGGCAAATTTAACGCGCAACGCGCATATTTTCCAGCGAAAGTAAATATGGGGACGGGTCAGTGGGGGACGGCTAGGAATGTTTGGAGGAATACCTTTCAACACCGTCAAAGTCTTTAGGCCGTCGGTACATTTCCAATTATGTGTACCCTGGTCTCGAAAAGCTAGCTAAGCCACTAGAAATTAGGTCTACACTGACGTGCCATCTAGAAAGCAATTATCTTACCCGAGGTCACAACACATCGATATCTTTGAAAATTAGGAAAACTTGCCTATCAAATATAAGTCAAAGATCAATTTGATAGCTATATCTATATATTAAGTACTAGTCTTGACCAAGGGTCAGCATAGTTTTAACTTGACAAACAATTGTTATTCTGATACCTCAGTGCGCAATATTATATTGTCGAAACTGGACGTATCAATTTTCGTTTGATATTTGTATTATCAGACTACTCAAGTCCAAAATGTCAGCAAGTTCTTTCGCACTTTCGATTATTTCGGAATCGTCTTTTACTTCCATATTTCTTTTGTCTGTCATCCTAGTGACGACTGCGGTCTTCTTTTTTCTTTCTAAAAAGAGCAACTTACCGCCAGGTCCATGGACTCTAATTCCCTACATTGGCTTTGCTCCTCACATCGTTTACGCTCTTTACAAAGCCGAACCACTCCACAAGGTTTTGGTGAAGCTTGGTAACAAGTATGGGCACGTATTCTCATTCACAGCACTTGGGATGCCTATCGTGGTTCTCAACGAAAACCAAGCAATACGCGAAGCTTTTCAGGATACTAAACTCAGTGGTAGAGGCGAAAATGAAATGCAAGCCAAGGTTTTCAGCCGAACTTGTAAGTATTATTTCTGTTTGATAAGCCGTTATTAAGCTTTTGATTATTCACACTCAAAATGTGAAATGTGAAAGGGTGTTTTTTAAAACCCACCTGACCTTCGAGAGTGTGTGGTTCCCAGTAGTTTCTCTCCCTATGGATAATACAGGTACACGGTCTGTAACACAGACTAAATAAAGAACTATTATTTGAGAAGAGAGACGAAATTGGATTGGATCCCTATAAAGAACCATATTTCTACTTTCCATCAAAAAATAAAATTATTCATGTGGTGCACGTTTGTATCATTTTTGTTTCCTGGCAACACATTACTGCATTGCAAACATTACAAACAATATGAATATTTATCACAAAGTGTCAAAATTATTGCTGCCTTACTTCCCTTACTTCTCCTAACAAGAATTATTTAACATGCTACAAGCTCTCAATGATATCTGCTCAGACGGCTTCCCTCTGTGAGACGTTTTCCCCCTTGACATTTGCCTTTCCCCTACAACAAGCCCCCCCCCGTGTCCCCCGGCTGAACAGGTTCTGGCTATACTATTCATTCTACAGTCGGCAGTATTATCAAACCCTCGATTTGAGAGCCTGATTGGGCAAAATTCAACGATTATTTCAATGTTTCACAATATTTAGATGTTTAAATTTCAAAGAAAAAAAAAAGGTAAAATCATGGGGAAAATCATAGTATCCAAAATGTTGTAGGACCACCAGGAATGAAGTAAAACAGTAAATTTAAGAAAGAAACTAACTTACATTTATCAAAAATGGTAATTTTTAAAAAAGTTGATTGTCATCAAAAATGGATTTGTTAGTATGAATTCCCATCAAATACCCTGAACTATTTTTTATTATTTCCTTGTAGATAACAAATGGGACGACATGGGACCATACCGGATTTTTGCTTTAGCCTGCTTCCGTCAATTTGGAGTCGGTACATCTCGTTTTGAGGAGCCTATCAGTAAAGAAAGCACATATCTGATCGAGGAGTTAACCAACCTTAAAGGCCAAGCTGCCGATCTTACTTGGCATTTCAATAATGCCGTATCAAACATCATCTGTAAAGTCGTTTTTGGAACTCGATTTGAACTTTCCGACGAACGCATTCATCGGCTTACGAGTCTTTTGAATCGTGTAAATGAACTGTTAGGAGCAGGTGGCTTGGAAATATTTATCCCAATCAACATCCCAAGTAAAGCGAAGCAAGAATTGAACAAAGTTGTTGATGAGCTGCAGGGATTCATAAACGAAATGATTGAAAGTCATCGTAAAAATTTTGACACAGATAACATGAATGACGTAATCGATTTGTGGTTGAATGAGATACGACTTCACAAATCGGATGATCCTAATTCTTTCCGAAATTCAGATAATATGACCGGACAAATATTACTTCTTTTCTTAGCGGGAACAGACACAACTTCAAATACACTTCGATGGGGCAGTCAATACCTTGTCCGATACCCCAAGGTGCAGGATCGCATACATCACGAAATCGATACGGTAGTCGGTCGTAACCGATTACCAAAGCTGGCTGATAAACCTAATCTCCCTTATACACAAGCCGTTATTGTGGAGCTTCATCGAATCATTTCACTCGTACCTTTGTCTGCATTTCATGTAGCAGGAGACACGACAACCTTTCGTGGCTACACCATCCCGAAAAAAATAGCGTAGTGATTTCCAACTTGTACGCAGTGATGCACAGCCCTGAAATATGGGGAGATCCAGAAGAGTTTAGACCAGAACGCTTTTTGGACGATGGGGGTAACTTTCATGAGCCGGATGAAGTGATTCCATTTGGAGTAGGCAAGTAATTAACCAGATTAATGCCATTAATGCCAAGAATTCAGGCATTTTAGAGGTATCCTCGAGCGAAAGTGATTAAATGCGTGAAAACTATATCGTTTATGGGTATAGGCCTAGGTATTAGCTCATTTAGGCATTACCCACACATTCAGTGAAAGTGTTAACATAACATAACATAACATAATTTATTTTTCCACAGATGCAATTGACAAAAATGAACAAAAAATATCAACTAACTATACAATTATATTGTGGAGGAGAGCTGAGAAATAAGACAATGGCCTGTCAATTCCCACACTCCAAAATTAGTTTTTGGCAAAAAAGACCACCCCCAATTTTGACCTTTCTGCTTATAACTCAAAAACGGTATGTCGCAGATATGTCAAACTATACATTTTCCGTATCGTTTTGACCCGGATAATACTTTGCAGTGGTTTGTGACCAAATCTGGGTAATTTTGATATTTTAACTCGTTTATATGAAATTTGACCCCTGTAGACCCAGAGGGACACGTTTTGATTTTTTTAACATAGCTTATCTTTTTCTACGCATGATTTCTGATCTAGAAACGTTAATTAGAAGTATATTTCCGAGGGTGCACGCTAGGCCCTCCTTCCAAATAAACTATAATTATGAAACATAATATTCACATTTTCGGTTTCAGGGCGTCGGAATTGTCTGGGAGAAGCTCTCGCGAGGCAAGAACTCTTCATCTTCTTTTCACATGTCCTGCATCAGTTCAAGTTTGAGGCGATATCTAAGGACGCACAGATGCCTACCTTAAAACCCATTGACGGAGTTGTCACTCACCCTGAAAAGTACAAGCTTAGGGTCATTAAACGTGATTGAGTATATGGTATCTTCTCTATGGGGGTTTAAGTTAGATTTAGATTAATTTTGATTGTAGAGTATGCGATATTTTTTATTTCCCAAATACCGGTAGTCACTTTTAAACATATGTATGTAATCAACCAAAAAAAACACCCAATTTTTATCAGGATATGAAACTTAATTATTGGGTCATTTCCTTTGTGGCGTTGTGTGAAAGCAAAGGGTAATGTTATGAATTATTTTACCTTCATTAATTGATAATAATTTCTAGTTAACAAACCAGCTGGAAAGTAGAGGTAATTTAATGATTCATAAAGTGGATTTTAGGGTTTATAGCCAGTAGGCCTATTAATACTGTGTTCTGATCAAACTACCAAGTATGTGGTTGACATGAATGAAAAATTCAATTCAGCGTATTCAAAAAGCAAGGGATAAAAACCATTCCTGTCCAAACTGATATAACTATATGAAGAGCTTTGTTTCAAAACCCCTTACATCCACTTTTGGCTGAAATTGAGTTATTGTCATGATACACATTTTGGTGGTTGTTTGACCTTCATACTACTTTCCCTTCCGGAGGTATCGTATATTTCCCGTTTGGGAAATCTTAGGGAATTTCTGGAAATCTGAATCTGAAAAATGAATATAGAATTGTTTTGTTTTATTTTTTTTTTGTATGAAAAAATCATTTTAATTAACAAAAGGTGTAGCTTCGAAATACCCAAAAATGCCATTTTAATTTAAAATTCATAATTAAAAAAGGAAATGAGCTGAGATATTTCAATTTTTCTTTTTGATTTTGAAAGCATTAGTCAAGTTACATAAAGTAGTGCAAACAAATGGGCTAAAATTTGATTGCAAAGGTGGTTTCTAGAAAAGGGGTATATTTATTTTGTTGCAAAACCCCTTACATCCACAAAAGGTGCGATATAAAATAAATAATAAAATAAATAGGAAGGCTTGAAAATTGTACCAAACCTATTCTTTTAGTTTCTATTCATCAACACTTTATCCAAACCCAAATCGAACAATACTTGCACAATTAAAAAAAGCTGTTTTTCTCAAAAAGTCAAAAGTGGATGTAATGGGTTTTGCAACATAGCTCTTCATATACTCTGATCAGCTCATAACAGGCGGGAAATGGATTGTTCGGTTTTTTGTTATTGCGCACATTAACGTCCTAACGTAGGCTCGCGTACATTCACAAAAGCGCGAGTCAATTACGCAATACGCCCAACTGCGTTAACGCCATTCTATATCAATACAAGATATTATGAGTCCTGCCTATTACGAGCTGATCATAGTATAGACGAATCCGACGAGCCACATTCCTACACCTCACTGGCGGCCAAAGCTGGAGCCATCCATCCATTTTACACGAGCGTTAACGCTCCCGTGACGCGGCGCAAGTGCTACTCGCTCCGATGCGCTCGTGATAGTGGGCGTCTTGGAAATGTTGGGTCGCAATCTAAACGAACTAAGCTTGTTTGGCGAGGATGGCCCCAGCTATGGCCGACTTAATCTTGACCATCACTTGGCTCGTCGGATTCGTCTATACATGTGAAAGCTGTTGTTGTGTTTATGCTATATGAGTGGAAATTGAAAAAGTGAAAATTTTTAATAATGAGATATTTCGGTTGAAATAGGATAAGGTGCAATACTGTAGCCTTTTGTTTTGTATGTTTTGAAAAACGATGGGAAATGTTATAAGTCAAAAAAAAAAATCAATCAATTAATCAACAGCTAAATGATCTTGCCTCAAAATTACTACATTGTAATATCGAGTCGTCATTGCTTTACTGGCACCGGGCAAAACCAAATACTCAGTGGCTGTGGTCTAGCCACTGAGTATGTGATTGGACAATTGCATGATTTTGGGTGTCGTGTATCATACTGGCATGCGCTACTCAAAATATTGGATCTGAGCATGAGCGTCAATCCCAGGGGACAGGGGGACATATCCCCTCTATAATTTGGGAAGGGGTGGACAAAATATCCCCGATCATAAGCAAGATCAGACTTACCAAATGTGTAACACCCAAAAGTAAGAAGAAATAGCACACATAGCTAGTGTGTTTGTAAACACAAAAGGAATAGTCAAACTATTAGTGGGTTTTTAGCGGGTTCGCCGTCGGACAAGTTTAGAACTGTCAAGCTTTCGTCAGGAGTAGCTCAGGACAAAGTAGGCCTACCTAAGAATGAGACATGTAGACCACCCCTTGCCTACTGATGGCTCTGAAAAGAGCCGTTCACTGACGACTGCTCCTTGTCAACAGAGAACAAGCAGATCTCGCCTATCTGCTAATATAAAAGGTTTTGGTGGCTCTGAAAAAGAGCCGTTCACTGAAGACTGCCCCTTGTCTACAGAAACAAGCAGACCTCGCCTATCTGCTAATATAAAGAGCCGTTCACTTAAAACTGCCCCTTGTCAACAGAAAAACAAGCAGACCTCGCCTATCTGCTGATTTTAAAGGTTTGGTGGCTCTGAAAAGAGCCGTTCACTGAAGAAAACAAGCAGACCTCACCTATCTGCTAAATTTGAAGGTTTGGTGGCTCTGAACTTAAAGAGCCGTTCACTGAAGACTGCCCCTTGTCAACAGAAAAACAAGCAGACCTAGCCTATCTGCTAATATAAAAGGTTTTGGTGGCTCTGAAAAAGAGCCGTTCACTGAAGACTGCCCCTTGTCAACAGAAAACAAGCAGACCTCGCCTATCTGCTTATTTTAAAGGTTTGGTGGCTCTGAAAAGATGAAACCATCTACAACCTGACCAACACCACTCCACTGGTTGCCAGAGTCAAGATTCATCAACTCAAATTTCTCGGCCATATACTGCGTCTTGAAGAAGGCGAGCCTGTGAAAGAATATACGCTTTATATTCCACGGGAAGAGGAAACCGGGACGGCCGCGCACACTGTACTTACAGTATGTCCAGCACTTCCTGGGAGATACTGAAGGGATGCTGCAGCCAAACAAAATTGTTTCGCTTGCCCAAGATCGCATTAGTTGGAGAAAGCTTGTAGTCGCCTGCTCCGCAGCCGACTGATGATGATGATGATGATGATGATGATGAAAAAGAGCCGTTCACTGAAGACACGGTTGTTTGATGTATATAGAATTTGCTTCATTATTAACTAAATGCAAACTATAGATGGCGCTATTTATCCTAAATCATATTTCCTTATTTGCAAGGGTTAGGTGAATAATACTTCCATTAAACAGCTGGAATAGGTGAAACAAGCAACAACAAAATTTTCTAAACATATTTTATCAAACAATAAAAGGAATTATTTGTATTAAAAGCTTGAAAGAGTAATTTCCAGTAACTAAATAGCGCCACCAATTTTGTCATTAATAGATACATTTTATATCCGAAAAAGCTTTAAAAAAATACTATAAAAGAGAACAATTTTGTAAAAGAGGGAAATTAAAGTTGAGAATGACTCAAAAGCATCTCCATACATTAGCATGATATAAATTTTAGCTGTTTAAGCCTAAAATTTGGTTGTACATGATGTTTTGTTTGAAAAACTAATAAATGATCCCATCAAACAGACTGGCCCTTGTCAACAGAAAAACAAGCAGACCTCGCCTATCTGCTAAATTTAAAGGTTTGTTGGCTCTAATAAAGAGCTGTTCACTGAAGACTGGTGGCTCTGAACTTAAAGAGCCGTTCACTGAACACTGCCCCTTGTCAACAGAAAAACAAGCAGACCTCGCCTATCTGCTAAATTTAAAGGTTTGTTGGCTCTGAAAAGAGATGTTCACTGAAGACTGCCCCTTGTCAACAGAGAACATGTAGACTGCATATGTCGATACATCCTGACCAGACGGTACATTTTGTCGTATGCCAGTAAAAGAATTATGTGATTATGGTTTGTTTAAAACCATTTTGGTTTGGAGGACACCTTTTCAAATACTATTCAATTCCTAATGCCGTCAGTACATTTTCAATTGTGTGCTTATGCCTCGAAAAGCTGATTATAACCCACCAGAAATTAGGTCTACACTGACGTGGCATCCAAGAAAGCAATTATCTTATCCGATGCTACAATACTTCGATATCTTTAGCTATATCTATTTATTAAACACTTGACCCACCGGGACTTGACCCATGGTCACTATTGTTTAAACTTGATAAACAATTTGTTTATTCTGATACCTCAGTTCGTAATATCACATGCTACAAACTGGACGTATTAACATTTCGTTTGATATTTTATATCATCAGACCACTCAAGTCCAAAATGTCAGAAAGTTCTTTTGTACTTTCGATCATTTCGGAATCGTCTTTTACTTCTATATGTCTTCTGTTCGTCATCCTTGTGACGACTGCGGTCTTCCTCTTTCTGTCTAAAAAGAGCAACTTACCGCCAGGCCCATGGACTTACTTCCTTACATTGGCTTTGCTCCCAGCATCGTTTACGCTCTCTACAAAGGTGAACCACTCCACAAGTTTTTTGTGAAGCTTGGTAACAAGTACGGACAAGCATTTTCATTCACAGCATTTGGGATACCTGTAGTGGTTCTGAATGAAAACCAAGCAATACGCGAGGCTTATCAAGATACTAAACTGAGTGATAGAGGCGAAAATAAATTTTGTTCAGAAAGCAAAAATCAGGTGACTAAAAAGTGGAGCAGAACTGGTCTGCAATCATAACTCTTTTGTGATGTGGGAGGACTGTTGGGTATATAACCATAAGTATTATAGCGGTCTATTGTGCTCAGCATAATTATTATCGGATATCTATCACCGCGGCCCGGCACCGCGGGCGGTAGTTGATGCTCTATCAAATCTGATTTAGTCTTACTTCAGAGACGCTTTTAACGAAGTCTGTCGTAGGTGGCCTACTTTCATATCACCGTATAATTACACCCCGAGTTCTATGACACGAGGTCTAGAAATCATGTGCGTATATTGAGGGGGGGTGCATTGTTTGTTTGTATGAAACATAAACGATGCATGATGATGGAGATGATATGTGATGTCAAAAGGAGACACTTTTGGGCAGGTTATCAATTTTAAGGTTTTTACAAATCTTAAATAAAGAGATATTTTGCTACACAACGCCGTTTTCCCCAATGAAATCGGACATTTTTAAGCCAAGTTATTGAGTTCGTAAGTTATGGTATTATAAAATTAGAAATTGAGATATCGGCCTTTAAAAATATTAGCGACAACGTTGAGAGTAGGAATTACCTTGAAAATTGTCTCAACAAATACAAGATGCCAATTATATTCCGGTCTGAAACTATCAGACAATATTTTTAACATTAAGGGATCTAAAATGAGCGTTTATTGCGTTTCGACAGTATTTTTTGTGGGACATGAGAGCACCTCCGACCTATCGAATTGCATTCTGAATACGAAGCATGTCTTTCTGATATCAAATAATTTTCATTTTTGAAAATCACGATATAATAAATTTTATGACAAATTATAAAAATTGATATTTTTCAAATTTTTGATATATAACAGTCCTCGAAGTAAATTATATAAATCTAATGATATATTCTTAAAGTGTATGTAGCAGGGAGGAAAAGCCGACGGTCAATTGAAAATTTTGACCTTTCATATTGAAGATATGGATTTTTTCCCAAAAAGACCTATTTTTTTGGTGTTTTGGGAAAAAATCCATATCTTCAATACAAAAGGTCAAAATTTTCAATTGATTGTCGGCTTTTCATCTCACCTACATACACTTTAAGTATAAATCATCAGATTTATAAAGTTTACTTCAAGTACTGTTAAATATCAAAAATATCAATTTTTAATGATTTGCCATAAAATGTGTATTAAAAATCAAAATTATTTGATATCAGAATGACATTCTTCGTATTCAGAATGCAATTCGATATGTCTGATGTGCTCTAATGTCCCAAAATAAATACTGTCCAAACGTTCATACCCCAGCCCTTAATAACATTACAAATGTATGCGATCCCCGTGTATGCGATATGCATATGTATAGACACTCGAGTAGACTTCAAGTGTCTATTTTATTTTTATAATTTCGGTTGAAATTTTCGATGGTCTATATTTGTTCACAGGGAAATAAGCTAAGGCTAATTTATCAATCGAACCCACGCTTTCAAATCTAGATTGACTTGTTCGACTGCTCTGCTCGTGAATACTGCACTGCGAAATTTAAAAAGTTCTTTTGTATACTCAATGTCTTTTCAAACCTGATATTCTATGTAATAAACTGAAATGAAAACCGAAAATGCTTTCTACAAATTTTAAGTTTCTGACAAAGGGTACAAATATCGATAATGACGTAAATCAAGAAACCAAAACTAAAACTCAATACTAGTATTTGACACGACCGAGTGTCATCATTGTTTTTTCTGTTTCATACTTTTAACTGAAATTTACATTATATACTTTGCATTAAGTGTACGAATCGAACGTCACCTTTATCCATCACCTTCGACATCATCGTCATTATTATCATCATCATCATCATCATCATCCAAGTCATTCTCTAGCTAAATTGTATATATGTTACAAATCGTGAACACCTAATTTTGTTTATATGATACAGGGGGTTAGGGTTAGGGTTAGGGTTAGGGTTAGGGTTAGGGTTAGGGGTTAGGGTTAGGGGGGTAGGGTTAGGGTTAGGAGTTAGGGTTAGGGTTAGGGTTAGTGGGTCAGGGTTAGGATTAGGGTTAGGATTAGGATTAGGTTAGGGTTAGGGTTAGGGTTAGGGTTAGGGTTAGGGATAGGGTTAGGGGATTAGGGTTAGGGTTAGGGTTAGGGTTGGGGTTAGGGTTAGGTTTAGGGTTAGGGTTAGGGTTAGGGTTAGGGTTAGGGTCCCAGTATCAATACAGCAGGACCGGTATGCCCAAAGGTTAGGGTAAGGGCTAGGGTAACCTTAAGGGTGACGTGCTGTCTCTACTAGGTGACGGGCCGTCGATAGCGAAAATGGGATTCTGTTATCGACAGCTCGTGACCCATACTTAGAGACAGTCCGTCACCCATTTCACACTTTCTACTTATTTTAATTTTTTACCCCATAATTTCCCTCATTCTTCAGGCCCTGCCCTCTATCGGTGGCTAATTTCAATTTACAGTTTAAGCTTGTTTGCTATTGTATTGGGAGCAGCATTGTTTCTTTATAGGCCTACGGCGCAACCTTGAACAATATTGTCCTTGAGCTTCAGATAATATGGCCGGATTAATATTACTTCTTTTCGTAGCGGGTACAGACACAACTTCAAATACACTTCGATGGGGCAGTCAATACCTTGTCCGATACCCCAAAGTGCAGGCTCGTATACACCGCGAAATCGATACGGTAGTCGGTCGTAACCGGTTACCAAAGCTAGCTGATAAACTGAATCTCCCTTATACACAAGCCGTCATTGTGGAGCTTCATCGAATCATTTCACTCGTGCCTTTGTCTGCATTTCATGTAGCAGGAGACACGACAACTTTCCGTGGCTTCACCATCCCCAAGAATAGCGTGGTGATTTCTAACTTGTATGCAGTGATGCACAACCCTGAAATATGGGGAGACCCAGAAGAATTTAGACCAGAACGCTTTTTGGACGATGAGGGCAATTTTCATGAACATGACGAAGTGATTCCATTTGGCATAGGTATGTATAGTAAAGCCTTAAGTGCTGTTATCTTGTATGCGGCACAATATAAACATAAAATAATGAAGAAGGAAAGCTACGGTGTTCATTAGCTCTTTCAAGACTACAGTAGCGTAACCAGAGGGTGGCAGATTATGATAACATGACATTAAATTTAAAAAATAATTATTTCCCCAGTGGGGAGGGGCGGCTAATTTTGATGTCGTCATTGGTTTACCACGTAAACCCAAATCTAAATCTAAATCCGTTGATGTGTGTGATAGTACACCCTACTGTAAAGTATGTTTTTCACTCTTTTTCTCGTGTGGCTGCGATAATTAGTTACGATCAAAACGACTTAACAATTCGCACGTGTGTAACATTGGTTAGCTGGAATAATGGTTTATGGTTAGCACTCTTGCATTTAGGACCGGACGTTCACGAGTTCAATCCCCGCGATATGCAAATATTTTGATGCATACCGCTTTAATGGCATGCTGACATAAAATGGATTACTTTTGTATTGTTAGATTTTTATTAGGTGTGCAGAATCCCTTCATAAAATATGAATACATTTCTTTAATTGTAAGAAGTCACCTATTCATTACCTAACAAGTTAACTATTCATTTTTTAAATAGAATTTGCAGCAACACACACAGAATTTCCTCCTTCCAGATAGTAACATAAGACGCGGAAAGATGTGGATATAAATAAACTCATTATATATTAACATAGCTATTCTGGAGATATATTTATACACATACATATTTTTTGTTTTCGCATTTTTGATTTTAGGGCGCCGGATTTGTCTGGGAGAAGCTCTTGTGAGACAAGAACTCTTCATCTTCTTTACCCATCTTCTGCATCAGTTCAAGTTTGAGAAGACATCTGAGGACGCACAGATGCCTACCTTAGAACCCATTTACGGAGTTGTGGCTCACCCTGAAAAGTACGAACTTAGGGTCGTTAAACGTGATTGAATAAATATAGTATGTTTTCTTTGGGGATTTAACTCAAATTTAGATCAAATTAAATTCTCAAAGACAGGTTGAACATACATAATCAACCCAAGAACCAGTTTGTATCAGGATATAAAACTTAATTCTTAGGTTATTTCCTTTGTGGTGTTGTGTATATTGTTAAAAAGCGATGGTAAATGATATGAATTACTTTATCTTCATTCATTGATACTGTGTGTAAATAGCAAATAGAACCAGCTAGAAGGTAGATGTAATTTAATGATAATAAAGTTGATTGTAGGGTCACATTTCGTGGGCAGTGCCTTAAAATCGAAGCTGAAAGACGTATATATGAAAAAACAAAATCTCAGGTCAAATACAATCGTCATTCTAATCTTTCACCTGTTTTAACCAGTCAATAGCACAATAGGGCTTGCGGCTATTATGCTATTGCCTGGTTAAAACAGGTGGAAGATTAGGATGGGGAATATCTTTCTGCTTTGATTTTTCAAGGCACTGTCTACGTAATGAAGTATGCAGTTAACATGAATGCAAATACTGCAGTTCAGCAAGCATGTTCAGAAAGCACGGAACAAAATCATCCCTGTTATAATTAATATGACTATAAAATGTGAAAGCTGAAATTGTGTTGACGCTCTGTGCGTGAGCTCTTTCAAATTTGCTACTTAAATATTTGTTTTGGTGTCCCAGCACACTGGAATTCAAGATACTGTCCATCTGTCTAGTTTTGGTATTTAATTTCATTTGACCATTTTATGTAATATTTTTTAAGATAAGTAATTTTAATTATTCGTATAGTCACTGATTCTATGTTTCTTCGTTTTGCGCGTATATTTTATTGTCGAGAAACAAATAAAATCAACCAATTAACGACGAATCTTTATTTCCATATCAAATTAATACATAATTACATACATCAAAATCAGACAATATTAAATTATCAAAATACATCAAAATCAGAAAAAAAAATTACAACAAATAACACAACATGTTATGGATGAGAAGGCTGGAAGGCCAAATAGGCCTGTAAAATGCCTTCCCCTATAGGGGTAGAAACAAAAACAAACAACAAAATATTTCAAATACAAAAACAAAGCCAAATACTACAACTACGGAACAAGACAAGGACGGGCTCAAAGAAATTTATAAACCATAGGTTAAATTAAAGAGTAGAGGGCCTAATATCGACCCTTGGGGAACACCGCAGATAATATCTTTATGTTTAGACTCGCATAAGTTATATGAAACATGTTGTTTCCTATTACATAAATAGCTTTTAAACCATTCTAATGCAATTCCACGAAATCCGTAATTTATGCAAAAGTATATAATGATCAATGGTATCAAATGCTTTTGATAAGTCAAGTAAGACACATATTGTAGTTTCGTTTGTCTCAACGGCATTGTTGATCATATCTACAGGTTGTAAAAAAGCCATACAGGCTGAGTGCTTGGGACGAAACCCAAACTGTTTGTCATTAAGGATTTCATGGGCATCAATATAATCAACACATCTGTTAAACACAAGTCTTTCTAAAATTTTAAAATGAAACATGGTAGTAGTGAAATTGGTCGGTAGTTTGATAATTGCTCGGCATTATCCTTTTTATAAATTGGTACAACCTTTTTAACTTTCTCTGGAACAACCCCAGTTGAAATAGGTAGATTGAAAATCATCGTAGGAGGTTTCACTATTTCATTTACTACTCTTTTTATAATAAAGTTTGAGATGTTGTCATTACCAGCACCCTTATTTGGGTTGAACTTATCAATTATCTTCGTGATATCTCTTTCAATTATAGGTTTAAAATACATACTATTAGACTTAATGTCACCAAGATAATCATAATAAGTTTTACCTGAATTATGTATATTTGATGCAAGTTTAGGCCCTATGTTAACAAAAAGTTCATTAAATGCATTTGAAATATCTTGAGGATTTGTAATGGAATTTCCACACTCATCCTTATATTTACTTTGTGAGGATTGCTTATGGCCTTTACCTAAATATTCATTCCAATCAACGTCCCAAGTAAAGCAAAGTAAGAAATGAACAAAATTGTTAACATTGGCTTAGAAAGATTTTTAATGGGGGGGGGTGACCAGAGCGTTGTTTCCTTCTCAGAGTCAGAAAATTCTGCAAAATATAGGTCACAAACACTTATTTTTCCCTCTATTATTTTTATCAAACAAGTTTTTAAGTTCACCTAGGATTATTGGGGGGGCTGAAACCCGCACCAAAATTATTGAAGGGGCTGAGCCCCCAAGCTCCCCGGTTCCTAAGCCTATGACAATGTTTGAAGATACTAATCTTACAGATGAGAGTGATCATCATAATGTGGTTTAATGAAGAGGTTCCGCGTAAACGTGCAGTGTGATATATTCAAGAATGATTTTATTGCTATGATAGTTAATCAACACATTGTCCAAAACTCTGAGGTGCAAGGATAGACTCGGTCCTCCAGTCCTCGAATACTCACGCACGGTCGCTCCACTGTGCTGTATTGAATAAGGCAACGAGAAGGATTGTGGGTAAAAAAGGGCGCCGCCATTAGAGGCCAGAACGATTCAGGCTAGTGCAGGAACGCATACATCGCGAAATCGATACGGTATTCGGTCGTAACCGGTTACCAAATCTGGATGATAAACTAAATCTCCCTTATACACAAAGTTATTGCCGGCTTCATCAAATCATTTCACTCTTCCCTTTGGCTGCGTTTCATGTAGCAGGAGATACGACAACTTTCCATGGCTACACCATTCCAAAAAATAGCGTGGTGATTTCTAGACCAGAACGCTTTTTGGACGATAATGGTAACTGTCTAGAAACGGATGAAGTGATTCCAATTGGAATAGGTATGCATAGTAAGGGGATGCCATTTGCTCAAAATGTTGGCAGTTGGTATCCACGTTACCAGGTGAAATTCTAGAAGTGTTTTGTACCGACGATAGTACCATTGAAGAAGTTATTACCTCCATTTTCATTCAAAGGGGTGTGATCATATCAACAGCCTCATCCCCCACTTGATAATATCAAAATGCAAATTTTAGCATCTGAAGAAAGCTAATAGCTAGTGGGGTACGCGTTGGGTAGTAGTTAACTTTTTCTCTGGTTTAAAACCATTTTCGCTTCAATTTGGCTCTCTTTAGCATTGAAAGTGGAAATGTAATTAGGGTGAGGGGGCAGATCCGCGGGGATGGCATAGAAAGTTTGAAGGAAACTTTTGTTTGTTTTGTGTCTGGAATTAGGTCTACAGTGACGTGGCATCCATGAAAGCACTTGTCTTATCCGATGTCTCACACGTCCATATCTCTGTAATCGATTATCTTGAAAATCATGAAAACTTGCCAATCAAGTAAAAGTCAAAGGTCAATTTGATAGCTATATCTATTTAATAAGTATCAGACCAAGGTTCATTAACATTTTAACGATATAAATAATTTGATATTTTAATACATCAGTGCGCAATATAACAATGTGCAAACTGGACGTCCTATTAAATTTCGTTTGATATTTGTATCATCATCAGTCCACTCAAATCCAAAATGTCGGCAAATTCTTTTATACTTTCGATAATATCAGACTCATCTTTTACTTCCATATTTCTTCTGTCTATCACCATTGTAGCAGTCTTCTTCTTTCTTTCTAAAAAGAGCAACTTACCGCCAGGACCATGGACTCTGCTTCCTTACATTGGCTTTGCTCCCCACATCGTTTACGCTCTCTACAAAGGCGAACCACTCCATAAGTTTCTGGTGAAGCTTGGTAACAAGTACGGACAAGTATTTTCATTCACAGCACTTGGGATGCCTGTCGTGGTTCTGAATGAAAACCAAGCAATACGCGAGGCGAAAATAAAATGCAAGCCAAAGTCTTCAGCAGAAGTTGTAAGTAGAGAAAACAATTATTGTAAATTGATTACCAGTTTATATAAACAATTTCCCTGTGGCTACAGGTTGAGATTTTAACGTTATTTCAACGTTTATACAACGTTTTGAGCTAGACAACGTTTATGCGACGTTGAAGTTCAACCTAAGCCGATAATCAGGTTGAAATTTGGGCATTATACCAAAGTTGATACAACTTGACGTTGTATCAACGATATTTCATTCTGTACGGCATGTTTAACCCTAGAACTACGAACCCCCTAAGATTTTTATCCGTCACAAAAACAAAACAAAATAATAACAACAACAACAACAAAACGACCTAAGCTAATCGCAGTTCCATCCTTTGCGCTCATTTTAGTGACAACATTTTTACCCAAGCACCTTATAAACGAGTTAATTTACGTATGAGCTAGACAAAAATGGAACATCAATGTTTTTGCTTGCTAGTGACTCTAAACACCCTCCTGAATCACATATCCAAAAAGGGCAAAAAAGGGCACAGGGGAAAAATGTTAATTTGCATATTTCCAAAATGACCGCTAATGCAGGCCTCAAATTTTATTTCTCTCATTATTAAGATTCAGAAAAAGTATAGTTTGACATAATCTCCGATGTATAGTTCTTGGGTTATAAAGGTCAAATGTTAAATTTTGGTCTCCATCATTATATACAGGGGTAAAAAAATCAAACCGCTCAGAGTGGTCTCAAATTGTTTTGCATGGAACAACATTTTAAACAAAGAACATTTTGCTATATCTCATGTAATTTGTTACCTGTGTATTAACATAATAAAATAGGTCAAGATTAACATGATTCAATGGGCTTTGAATTTGTTTCCCTGTTGCTCAGGTAACAAAACACCTGAGATATGGCAAGCGGTCAAAGATGACAATAGAGGGGGGGGGGGGTGAGGCCCACCGTTGATTTCTACAGTAATATCAATGATTTCACTCTAGTCAAATTGTTCCAAAAGCAACTGACTTTTTAGTTGTCAGGTAGGTTGAAATAGTCGATGAAAATTTGATGAAAATCGCATTTGTGTAGAATTTTAGCCGAAAATTAATTTTGACTATACTTTTGTACATGGCCAAAATTTCCCCAATTTTCATGGGCGCCCATTATGACGTCATACCGACATTATGTGGGGAATGTTTATACTTATTTTGGTATCACTAGATAGAAGAGACCCATAGCTATACATTTGTACCACATTTAGTGGTATATGACTTTTAGATTTGAAAATCAGCCCCCCCCCCCCTTCGTAGTCCGTGTTACAAAATATGGCTCAGTAGTTCTAGGGTTGACGCTAATTGCAAAGAATATAATTTAGAATTTAATCATTATCTACTTTTGTTCATTCTACATTTCTTGTAGTTAACAAATGGGATGACATGGGACCGTACCGGATTTTTGCTCTAGCCTGCTTCCGTCAATTTGGAATAGGTACATCTCGTTTTGAGGAGCCCATCAGTAAAGAAAGCTCATATCTGATCGAGGAGTTAGCCAGCCTTAAAGGCAAAGCTGTCGATCTTACTTGGCATTTCAATAATGCCGTATCAAACGTCATCTGTAAAGTTGTTTTTGGAACCCGATTTGAACTCTCCGACGAGCGCATTCATCAGCTTACGAGTCTGTTGAATCGTCTAAATACTCTGATTGGGACAGGTGGCTTGGAAATATTTATCCCAATCAACATCCCAAGTAAAGCAAAGCAAGAAATGAACAGAGTTGTTGATGAGCTATTGGCATTCATAACCAGCATTATTGAAAGTCATCGTAAAAACTTTGACACTGATAACTTGAATGATGTAATCGATTTGTGGTTGAATGAGATAAGACTTCACAAATCCGATGATCCTAATTCTTTCCGAAATCCAGATAATATGCCCGGACAAATTTTACTTCTTTTCTTAGCGGGAACAGACACAACTTCAAATACACTTCGATGGGGCAGTCAATACCTTGTCCGATATCCGGAGGTGCAGGATCGCATACATCGCGAAATCGATAGGGTAGTAGGTCGTAACCGGTTACCAAAGCTGGATGATAAGCTGAATCTTCCTTACACACAAGCCGTTATTGCGGAGATTCATCGAATCATTTCACTCTTACCGTTGTCTGCATTTCATGTAGCAGGAGACACGACAACTTTCCGTGGTTATACCATCCAGAAGAATAGTGTGGTGATTTCTAACATGTACGCAGTGATGCACAGTCCTGAAATATGGGGAGACCCAGAAGAGTTTAGACCAGAACGCTTCTTGGACGAAGAGGGTAACTTCCGAGAAACGGATGCATTGATTCCTTTTGGAGTAGGTATGTATATTAATGCAAGTAAAGGCTCAAGCGCTTTGATATTGAATGTGGCGCAATATTAACATAAACTAACCAAGAGGGAATATTTCGATGCTTTTAAAGCCTCCACAGTAGCGTCACCAGAGTGTGACAGATAATATGATATTAAATTTTATTATTTACCAACTACCCCCGGCTACCCCATCCCTCCCCGCCCTACACCCGGGACAACTGGACATGCTGGACGACTGCACCTGTTCCCTCTCGGAACAATCAGTCAGTAAATGTTTCGAAATATGCAAAGAGCATTGCCCACATATTAAGTGAACAATTTGAACTGGCTACACCCTGCGTATAATGTTCTCATTTCATCAGCCCCCTTCAGACCTAAACTTAGATGTGGATATATACAACACACCTATTATAACAACTATTTTGGAGTTATATTATATAAACCATACGTTGAATTTTATATTAACTATGTATACCATAATAAAGCATATTATATTATCATTTTCGATTTCAGGGCGCCGGATTTGTCTGGGAGAAGCTCTCGCGAGACAAGAACTCTTCATCTTCTTCACCCATGGTCTGCATCAGTTCAAGTTTGAGAAGACATCTGAGGACGCACCGATGCCTACATTAGAACCTATTGAAGGAGTGGTCACTCACCCTGAAAAGTACAAACTTAGGGTCATTAAACGTGATGAATAAACAAGTTACAGACTTGACATTTAATATGGAATATTTTTCGCAAAGTTCCAAGTCTGGTCTGGACGGAGTCTGCATAGACCGCACGGGCTAAATATTAATTGGGGTGTGTCGGGAGATGGTGTAAAATAATTGTTTGATAGAAAATGTGCTTTCGATATTTTTACATTATGGTACTCATAATGTAGCGAATTTGCCTAAAATGACCGATTTAGGGAGGCTGAATTGGAGCTTTGTGGGGGACACAATTTCGGACTTTATGAAACGTGGTTCTGTTATTATCAAATTTATAGGAGTTTGAGGTGATATTTTTTAAACTTCGTCAGCAACTGGCATTCATCACAGCTAAAATATACTTACAATATACCAAGTTTTTGAACAGGGGCGGAGCTTAAAATAGGGCTCTTAAAAGCTGTACGAACTCAGAAAGTTTGAATGGCCCCTGGGGCCAAATGTTATAAACTTACGGTACAAAAACAACTGTGCGGATTCCTGGTTGTCCAATGAACTCACACTGTTTCTTTATGTAAAGTAGGTTTATAACATTTGGCCCCAGGGGACAATTCAAATTTTCTGAGTGCGGGCTAGTGCAGTGGTCTTCTTACTCGCTTCTCACCACTGTGGCCCGGGTTCAATTCCCCGCGGTGCCACATGCGAGTTTGGTTGCCGATCCATGCTCGTCCTCGCAGGTTTTTCTCCAGGTGCTCCGGTTTTCCTCCTGCTTCTAAAATCGGACCTCTTCCCATATTTCTGTCCCGTCATATCTGGAGGCATCCCTTGAATTTAGTAGCCTCTGAGCACTATTGGGTTTAGCCTGGCTTCAGCCGAATGTTATAAATAAATAAATAAATAAATATAGCGCCATATTTTGTAAAGCTCCCTCCACTTTCAAAACTGGCAGATCAAGGTGCATTTCAGTTCTGACGAACACTTATTGGTATTTAGGTTCAATAACATTGCCTCAAATCTCAACAAATTTGATAATATCAGAATAATGTTGCTCAATTTCAGAAATTTTTTTCAAATTCAGTCTCCGCCATTTTAGGCTAATTTACTACATTATGAGCGCCATAATGTAAACTAATGGAAAGCACATTTTCTGTCAAACAATTAATCTCCCGACACACCCCAATTAATATTTAGCCCGTGCCGTTTATGCAGACCTCTACCAGACCAGTCTTGGAATTTTGCGAAAAAGTATTCCATATTAAATGTCAAGTATGTATTTTCTCTTTGAAGGTTTAACTTAGAAGCATTGTGGTCTTTGTAAAAATCCTTTTTAGGGAATCCTTTTTAGGGAATGATAGAAGCGTATCAGGGTCAGTTGTCTGAGTGGGCCAAGACAAACAAATTCCGGTGGGCATCATTTTGGGTCCGGGTATTGTGAGTGAGCGCGAAGCATGAAACATTTTTCAATTGTAACTATTTTTTATATTTTTAGATTAACGTACATTTTTCACAATTTCTCTTTTTCAGGAGATATACGCATAAAAAAATTGCAACAAGTGTCAACTTGTAATGTAATAATTATTCTTTTAGAATGGAGTTAAACTTATTTTTGCAATAGATATGCCCTTTAACATAAATGCAGAAATTGTTGTTCAGCGTGTTTAGAAAGCATGGGACAAAACCATTTCTGTTAAGACTGATATGGCTAATCGTAGATTCATCCTTTACTCTCATTTTAGTGATAAAAATGTTACCCCAGCACCTTACCCGGGGTAGGACCGGCCATCAAGATGACTATAGAGTGGGTGTGGGGGTGGTGAGGCCCCAATGAATTTTATTTTGCTCTTGTGAAATTATTCCAAGAGCTACTGACATTTTACTCTTTAGTTGAATTTTTAGCCGAAAATCAATTTTGCCTATACTTTTGTACATTATGACGTCATAGCAACATTATGTGAGAATGTTTGTAATTATTTTGGTATCACTGGATAGAGGGGACCCGTAGCTATACATTAGTACCAAATATAATGGTATTATGACTTTTATAATTGACAATTAGGGAGGTTGCAACAACACCCTCAACCGCCCGCCCCCCAACAAAAATATGGCTCAGTAGTTCTAGGATTAATTATCCATTTTATGCAATTATTTGTATATTCACTGATTCTATTATTTCTTAGTTTTACGTGTATATTGTTGTCGAGTAACAAATAATATTAATCAATTAACCAACGGCTAAATAGTATTGCTTTAAAATATAATCTCGTTTGCGATAACTGGGGTTAAAGGTAGGTATGGATGTGCCACGGTTTGGGGGTACTTGTGAGCGATTTCGGTATATCGGTGGGTAGAGTATCAATAGAGACCAATGCGTATAAGCCAGTTCGCAAATTCAGAATCATGATGCATTGTGGGTAATATTTGCCGATTTTTTGGAGATAAACACGAGGAGGCTGCAGTGCATTTCCAATGGCGGCGAACTTTGCACTTCCTTCAAAAACATATTTTTGTAAAACATTTTTTATTCATTCCTACATATGTTAATATTTCCTGTGAAATACAAATATAAATTTCCTGCGAAGACCAAACTGTCAGCGAAATTCCAGTACAAAACGTTTTTACGGAAACGTCAAAGTTCACCCCATTGAAAATGTACAGTAGCCTCGTTGTGTTTATCGCTATATTTATTTGGCGACTTTGTTTCTGCACATGCGCAGTTGTAATTGCGAAAGGGCTTATTCGGCCAAAGTGTCCCTAAAAGCACCAAATTATGACAAATGTGGGTGCTTTTGGATGTATTTTGTGCAAAATTGGTATAAAAAGAAAGAAGAAAAAAAAGTATAGAGAAAGTCAGCATCTGACAGTTTGCGTGGCACATCCCCGTAGGAATATTTTCGAAGACCCCCCCTAGCTATGCAGGAAGTTTCCTCACCAAAGACACAATTTGCTTAAAATTACAAAAACAACTGGGATGTATTAATCCTCTAATAACCAGCGTGACATAACGAGGTGTCACCATGGCTGGAACGTATAATAAGGTGGATGTAATTTTCTTCGGAAGGGGGGAGTCATGAATATGTTGGTGACTAGAGTCAATTTTTCTTATGACCACACCCTATCGCGGGCTAATTTTTTACGACCTCCCCTATCTTGGGTCGAAATTTGTTATGACCCTCCACCTTCCGCCTACACAAACTCAAGTCAAACTATTCATTGCCTGAACAAAACTTTTAGAGCAAAGAAAGTGTGCGGAATGCGTTAAAATTTAGATCTTAAGTGTAAAGAAGGCGTGCGGTGAAATTTCGAGACACCAGCACTTAATAATTCTATAACCACCCTCCCTATTTTGGGTGTTAAAAATCATACCCCCCTTTATTTTGGTCTAAATATTCTACGTCCTCCCAGAAAATGACAGCCCCCTAACTCATTATTGTGAGGCTTTTGGCGGGTAAGCATCATCAACAACTCTCTCCTCAGTTGCTTTATGTTTGCAGATGATTTAATTCTTCTTTCCGAAAGTGCTCATGGTCTCCAATGTGTTAGATAAACTTCAGGGTTATTCTCAAAAATGGAAACTTCTTGTAAATATTGATAAGTCAAATGTGATGATATTTAATAAGTCTGGTCATGTATAGACTCAAAGACAACGCTTTAAAAGCGTATTTTAAGGTTAGAAATAATTTGACAAGTAATTCTTGTCATGGATTCATGGATGTAGTAGTTTTAAGTTATTTCAGACATTAACACATCCTATTTTATGTTATGGCTGTGAAGTATGTTACAAAATCTTAATGATTGCAATTTTATCAGTATTTGTGACAAGCTACCTAGTGAAACACTTCATATTAAAGTTTGTAAATTAAATTTAGGCGTTTTTCGAAAAGCTACTAATACTACTATAAGAGGTGAATTAGGTAGTTATCAAATATTGGTGGAAGCTAAATGATTCTTGTTTCCAAGGTCAAAGGTGATGATTTTATTACTTCAAGTTCTAAATCTGTTTACTCCTCTCTTTGGATTAATCACATCGTCATACTTCAGCTGATACTTAATCTATGTATATTATTATATTGTTGGTAATAATAATAATATATATATAGCACTTGACCAACGAGTAATATTACTTTATTTTGATCAACAAATGCGAAATTCTGTTGTCAAAATCGTAGAAGTGTCGTGATGTAACAGGATTAATTACCATAGCGGTAGGTAAAAGCAATTTTTAAATGTAACATTATGTGAAATATCTTTAGAATTCCTTTGCTAATTAATGGTGAGATGCAAAGGTACAGCATAGCAGGGCAATACATTCAAAAATTAACCTATTGCTATATATGGTAATTAATTATGTCACATCACTACTTTTACGGCGAATATTGATTGGAATGATTCAAGGCCAAGCTAAAGTTTGGCATGCACGCATTTGGGCGCAATGCTTACGCTAGTTCTGCATTGCGTAATGTGTGACTGGCGCACGCTTATGTGAATTTACGCGAGCGTGATTTGGGACTTTATTGACGCGCGCAGTAACAAAAGCCGAATAATTTCCGCCTTATATAAACCGAACAAACTTTAGCTTTCCATTTTTTGATTTCATCAGGCCACTTGATTCTAAATGTGTCAGCAAGTTCAGTTTCTGGTCGGCATCCTTGTGATCGTGTTCTTCTTTTATTTCCAAAAAGAGCAACTTCCGTGGACTTCAATTCCTTACATTGGATTCGCTCTCTACGAAGTCGAACCATTCTACAAATTTTTGGCGAACATTGGTCAAAATTATGGACAATTAATTTTTAAATTTGTCAAAATTCTTCAAAACAAATCCCAAATTTAATGTTACATACCTCAATCAATGACAATTTCGTGCTAATTGACCTGTTACGATCCTTTGACATAGATACACACAACAAAATGCACACAAAACAAGAGCTTTAAGCTGGACCTAAGCAAAACGAAGGAAAGAACACGCAGCCTTTAGCCGGGAACGTTTGACGCAAGGCAACAACATAAGAAACGTATAATGAAAAGATAATGACGAAAAGTAAAAAAACTCGATTGTTTCTCTGGGATTTGAACCCCCAATCATTAGACTAAACAATATTATATTGGACTTTTTGGTATCCTGTAGGTAACGTCGACCATGGTAAATAGTTTTAGAATAGTGAGACGTCCTGCACCGTCTGACGGTGCTGAGTCTCAATAGTACATCCAACAGCGCCCCCACGTCTTAATTGGGGCTGAAGGAAGTCTAGCGAATTGCAGACAGAAAGCTACCCAAAAGGTGAGCTATTTTACTGCTGCATACTGCAGTTACTGTCCGTTTTTCTATACACAATACACAGTGCTCTCACCATTGACGCGTGACCTCTACAAACAGTGTATGTTATAGGTATATGGGCATTGCCTAGTTAACATCATTGTGTGAAAAATAACCGGCCAATATTTTAAGGGATCTAAAATGAGCGTTTATTGCGTTTCGACAGTATTTTTGTGGGACATGAGAGCACCTCAGACCTATCGAATTGCATTCTGAATACGAAGCATGTCTTTCTGATATCAAATAATTTTCATTTTTGAAAATCACAATATAATACAAATTTTATGACAAATTATAAAAATTTGATATTTTTCAAATTTTTGATATATAACAGTCCTCGAAGTAAATTATATAAATCTAATGATATATTCTTAAAGTGTATGTAGCAGGGAGGAAAAGCCGACGGTCAATTGAAAATTTTGACCTTTCATATTGAAGATATATATTTTTTTCCCAAAAAGACCTAATTTTTTTTGGTGTTTTGGGAAAAAAATCCATATCTGCAATACGAAAGGTCAAAATTTTCAATTGATCGTCGGCATTTCATCCCACCTACATACACGTTAAGTATAAATCATCAGATTTATAAAGTTTACTTCGAGTACTGTTAAATATCAAAAATATCAATTTTCAATGATTTGCCATAAAATGTGTATTAAATTGCGAATTTCAAAAACCAAAATTATTTGATATCAGAATGACATTCTTCGTATTCAGAATGCAATTCGATATGTCTGATGTGCTCTAATGTCCCAAAATAAATACTGTCCAAACGTTCATACACCAGCCCTTAACTATTCTCCAAACTTGTAGCAAATATATTTCTCTAACATGACCTAAAATTACAGCTAGGTTAGATGTTCAGAAGGGGTCGCACTTTCGTAGAATATGAGTGAGGGCAAAGCATAGCTAGCTCATAGATAGCCAACTCCCCGTGTTAATTGAATGGAGATTTGACCGAAAATATTGAGCTATATTGGTAACGGACCGCTCCGTTCTGAAGGATGCCACAAAAAAACGGTACAAGCTACATTTAAACTATTCTAAATAGGTTCTAGAAAATATAGTTTTGTAACATGTCCTAAATTTTTAGCTAATTTAGATGTTTGGAGAGGGTCGCACTTTTGTGTTTTAGGAAGGATATGTAAACGACAGATAACACCAAAAATATGAAGAAATTATTTCCAAACCGTGTTAAGTCAACAATCATTATGTTGCTCATTTTGAAGAATGCTGGTTAACAAAAAGCAGGTCATTGTCTCATTTCGTGAACAAAGGTACACATACCATTGTTTCCTTTCGTTTCCTTTATAATCGGTTACCCAACTGAAGCTATAATACCAGCTTTATTGCGATGTGGCACATGTAAAACAGACACTTGTGCACAACCAGAGAAGATTAATCAGTTGAGCTGCTTCAATGAGTGTTATCTTGGTTTAATAGCTTTTAATGGGGTTTAAGTCCTGCAAAGGTCGAGATGAATTCTACTGTAGACATGACTGCATCATGGTAGAGAAACAAGATTCGTTTAATATGGATTTAGCGCAGCAAGAACATTTACGTGTGGAACATGATTATGGAAAGATTTTCCTACACAAAGTGCGCTGTTGGGAAAGATCGGAGAGGAAATCTGCGCGGTGGAAAAATCATCTGTGTTATTTATTGAGATGTCGTAGCACAGGACTGACCCCCACTAGTATAAAGTTATTGAAATCAAAGATGTTGGAAGCGTCCAACATCTTGAGAAAGACTGGATCGAAACTTCTAGGGGAGAGGATTAGGCAGACCGTTTTTACGTTGGGAGTGATTAAACGCCAGTGTGAAGATTTAGAAACAACAATTAGATCTCAAGTTTCGCGCGATTTGTCTGTTAGAATAGCGGAAGTAGTGGACAGGTCGCGTGAAACGGAACACCGGAAGTGCAAGATGCGTCAAGTAAACAAATATGATCGGCTTCGGGGAAGGTCATCACCCACAGTGAATAACACGTTAAGTCCACAACAAGAACGTTGGGTGGTAAATAAGTCGGATCGTGAGCTGAATGACGACGAAAAGAGCCTGTTAGCTAAAGGTATGAACTATGCTGTTTCCCCCACATCAATCCCCACTATCGATCTTATTACTGGTGTAGAACTGGCATGTATATAATAAGCTTACTGATAAGACTGAACAAGACCAAGTCAGAGCAGAAGCTGTGAAAGTCATATCGTCTAGTCTTGCACCCAAATAACTTGACTACAGGTGAAAGAAAAGCCATGAAAGATCTACGTACGGATGAACGTGTTACCATATTACCCAGTGACAAAGGTCGGTGTACAGTTGTCCTTAAGACCAAGGACTACAAGCAAAAAGTGAATGAATTGTTGAGTGACACTAACACTTATATACTTCTCAAGAGGGACCCCATTAAAAAGTATAAAGAACAATTGAGAGGGATCTTGAAAAGACTGTGATAGTGATTGCATTAATACTATGATCTTCTTATGCCCTCGTCGGATACAGTGCCTCGCTTTTACGGCTTACCAAAGTTACATAAACCAGCCTCCCCTCTACGTCCCATCTATTGGGTCAGTCACATATCAAGTGGCCAAGTTTGATGCGGACATCATTTCCCCCTTTGTAGGCCAATCCCCCACCATATTAAGAACTCTGCGGACTTCGCTGAAAGAGTGGGGAACTTGACACTACAGGAAGGTGAGATTATGGTGTCTTATGACGTAACCTGTTTGTTTACCAATACCCCAGTTCTGGATGCCCTCCGCGTTATTAGGAGAAGATTGGAGGAAGACGTCACTTTGTCTGTAGAACTGGCATGTATATAATACTGTCGGTTGATGACGTCATGGAACTGCTCACATTTTGCGCCACTTCTACGTACATGATGGGATTGGGCAAAATTTACCAACAAAAAGAGGGTTTCGCGATGGGATCCCCAGTCTCGCCGCTCGCATCCAATATATTATTCATGGAGTGGTTTGAGGTTTGCGCCCTATAGACACCGCAAGCCATGTATCCTCCTTCTGGGCTCGCTGCGTCGATTATACGTTCGTCGTAATACGCGAAGAATACATCGACGAATTTACCACCCACATCAACAACATTTCTCCCACTATCAAGTTTACCATGGAACGAGAGGAAGATCATCAACTTCCTATGCTTGACACTCTTATCTACAGGAAGGAGACTGGGTCTACCAAAATCACCATCTACCATCTATAAGTTGGGAGTCATCAGAACACTGGTTCATAGAGCAGACTCGCTGGTCACGGAAGAAGAGGACACAGTTTAGAGTTGGAGAAAATCCGGAAGGCGCTTGATGTGTGTGGTTATAAACGGTCCCATTTCGCTGTCGCCAATACCCGCAACCCTCCCAACCGTCAACCCCCCCCAATACGGCTGGCTCAAAGGGATCCATCACCATTCCCTATGTTAGGGGTGTGTCAGAAGGACTTCGCAGAATTATGTGCAAACGCGGTATTCAGGTGCACTTTAAACCAAGAAATACACCCCGTCAATTCCTTGTGTCACCAAAGGACAAAATTGATAAGAAGGAGAAGTGTCATACTGTGTATAACATCCAATGCCAGAACTGCAACGCCGCCTATATTGGCGAAACCAAACACCCCCTAGGAATTAGGGCTTCTGAACATAGGAGAGAGCCATCCCAGGCAGCGGAGCAAGCAAATTACACTGGACATTCTATCCCCACTGCAAGTGCAAATATCTTGGATACTGACTCGTCATGGGTTGATAGAGGCGTCCGGGAAGCGGCTCACATCAGGCAAAACAGAAGCACCCTGAACAGAGACGGCGGCCGGTATCACCTACCAGCAGTGTACACCTCGCTATTGAGACGTCCTGCACCGTCTGACGGTGCGGAGTCTCAATAGCACATCCAACAGCGCCCCACGTGTTAATTGGGGCTGAAGAATGTCTAGCAAATTGCAGACAGAAAGCTACACAAAAGGTGAGCTATTTTACTGCTGTAGAGAAACAAGATTCGTTTAATATAGTTTTAGAATAGATTTAAATCAAAATCAGTAGGCATCAGTACCCATTGGTATTGCACCACTTTATCCAAAATACCAAGCTAGACCATTCTCGACTTCATTTCGATATATTAGCGTCATCAGTTTTAGTATTCAATATGATATCTCTCACCCGTACGTAAACAGGCGGTGTTTTAACAGATATAGTAAACTAAGATGCTGTTTTGAAATACAAGTTTGATAAGTTAGATTACATATCATTGAGACTATTGACATAGAACATCGTTTTACGAAGACCTAATCTTTTCACATGTATAGTTCACGCTTTTTATTCACGAACTCTCCACTCAGCTGTCCACTGACGACTACTTAAACCCTAGAACTACGAAGGGGAGTTGTATTAACCCAGATTGATTTATCTGCCATAAAAAATGCGCGTGCTTACGCCCAAACGAACTAAGAGCTCTAAGCTAGTCGTAGTTCCATTTGTGCTAAATTTAGTGATAAAATTGTTACCACAGCATCATACTCGCGGGTAGGACCGGCTGTCAAAATTGACCTGGGGTTTGGTGATTCCCACCATTGGTTTCTACAGTAAAATCCATGATTTTCATTTCGCTCTTATTATTTTAAGAGCTACTGACAAGGCTTTTTACTTGTCTTGTTAGTCATTTTATTTTATATTTAGGAGAAAAATCGGTTAAAATTTGTTTACCGAAAATCAATTCGTCAGCTGAATCACATTTTGACGTATTCGACATTTTTAACATATTTGAGAAAATTGGTGCATCAGTTTGTTATGTTCTACGCTCTACATACACAAAAAGCCATGCCTCAAAGTGGCTTAATTAATAAGATATTAATTAAATTTAATTATGTCGTAGTTGCAAAACCTTAAAATGTCTGTATTACATAACGAAATCAATTGACGATAAACTATTACTGCGCAAGCCCAGTATGTCGTATCTGAAATTTGAAGAATTTGCCGTTTTACATAGTGACGTATATGCGCGACTTATTTGCGCGACTTTGTCATTGCACGGTAAAATTGTTGTTATGCCCTTTTCACATAGTGACGTATTTGCGCAACTTTTTCACACAGTGACGTATTTGTCATTTGAACGGCGAAATCGTCATTAGTCGTTTTTATGATATATTTGCATTACCTTTAACCAGGCAATCTTGATTCATAAACATACACATAGACAATGGGAGTCAGAAATCGCTTTTACAGAAGTAGGCAAAGCGCTAAAAGATAGAAGACAAGAAAGAAAAAGAGAATACACTGTGGGAAAGAGGCGAGTCTTAAGGGGCTGTGCAATAATTATGAGCCCCCCCCCGTGGGTAAAATTTCCAAACGGCTCGCCAAAAATCGCTTGCCCCACCCCCTCTCGACCCGCCAAAATCACTTGCCCCCTTCTCGGCCTCCCAAAATTCTTCGCCCCTGCGCATGCCAATTTTAAATGGTCTAGATACATGTTGCAAGCGCAGCGAGCAGGAAAATTTGCATATTTAAGCGTTTCCGTACTGTTTTCTTAAGCCTTTTTAGAGCGTTTTATTTAAAAGGCGTCCCATGAATGTGTGCCAAAAATCGCTTGCCCCCCTCTCGGCTTGCCAAAATTGCTTGACCACCCCACAACCACAATCACCACCCCCACCCCACCCCCGCTTTTGGCTCGCCAAACATTTCTTTCCCCGATGGTGGGCATCTTGTTCATCTCGTTTTTTGGAACGAGGCACTTTGAATGTGACAGTAGATTCAGATGCGTATAAGAAGCTTTGTGGGTCCAAGGTTGAAAATAAGAAGAGATGTAACCAGGTGAATGAGCAAGAAAAGCTTTGAATGTTTAGGCAAGACACTTAAAACTGAATTCTTTGGACAACATACAAAAAGTGGAGAGAGTGGAGAAGAGAACAGGCATGACTGATTCCAAATGATTTTATTTACTGTTTACAAGTATCAATTCCTCGGTCGCAACAAGTAGTGGCGGGCGCATCGTAAGCCATATCTTTCAGAATTCGAATATGCCCAGTCGTCCGGGAAATTTCTCGGTCATCCGGGTAAAATACGAGTGACTGGCTGTTTTAAGCAATCCGCGCAAATTACCCACTCGTTCTTTCAGTCTACTCGAACGACATATTCACTAAACCATTTCCAGACTATGTTTCACTCGACCGGGATTAGAGGCGTGGCCTATCAACGTGACATAAACCCACTTGTACCGAATTCGCTTAATGGGTACACTCATGGCTCAGTTCTCAAATTAAAGCTTGTCTAGGGCAACAATTGTGATATAATAAATATGACTGACACTAAATATGTGAAATTAAATATATGTCTCTCTTTTTAAAAATTAAAACAAAAATAAGACGTAAAAGTAAAGTTACTACACTGATTGGCCAACGGCGTCACTATGTGAAACGGAAGATTTGGGGGTTTCAGCTCGTTTTTGAAGTTGAGATCGCACATACACCACTATGTGAAACGGAGCATATCAATGGTGTAGCGTCGATTTGAAAAGTTTACACATGGTTAAAAAATATGAAAATGGCCGGAAAACGGCTTGTGCTACCCCCGTCAGACCCGATGCCGATCACTCACGCTACGGCACCGGAGCAAATCAGACTTTCAGTGTCTTTTTGTACCTTACGCCAAATCGTCCGGCATTATGTGAAACGGGAGATTTGGGGTTTTCGGCTTGTTTCTGAAGCATACGCCACATCATTGACGGATGCTGCTGATTCTGTCATTAAATTCTATTTTCACATAGTGGTGGATGTTGCTCGTACATCTGTTTGTGAAACGTAAAATATATGGTTATTTGTAACGTAGGTTAATTAATTAATTAATTAATTAATAAAGAAACAAGTAAATAAATAAATAAATAAATAAATAAATAAATAAATAAATAAATAAATAAATAAATAAATAAATAAATAAATACGAGTAGAACTTGTGGAACGAAAGTTGTAACTCTGAGTTTCACGCTAATGCGATCATCAGACAACTGATGGCTATACGCTACTTACCGTGGGCCTTATCCTATTAATGCGGACGTGATAGAGAAATTTGGTCTGTCGTAGAGGGCCACATGAGATGGGTATTGCGGACGTGAGAGAAATACTTACGTAATATCTTTGGTGCAATTTGAACTTGTTCTGGTGTCGGCAAGAAGCGCTATTATATCCACCAGCAGTCATTCAGGAACAAGAAGCACATGTACAGCACTGAATTATCACGGTATGTATGGGATCTAAAGAAGGAGAAGGAATACACCATCGCATGGTCTATCGCCGCAAAAGCACGCGCTTACGACAATGGCACCAAACGCTGCGACTTATGTCTAACGGAGAAGCTATTCATCATCAACGGGGACAAAGGAAAACGACTCAATAGAAGATCGGAATTAGTATCAAAGTGCCGACACCAGAACAAGTTCAACCTCGCAACACAGGAAATATGAAGCGATCATGTTTTATGACAAATTTTATGACAAATTATTAAAATTTGATATTTTTCACATTTTTGATATATAACAGTCCTCGAAGTTAGTTTTATAAATCTAATGATATATTCTTAAAGTGTATGTAGCTGGGAGGAAAAGCCGACGATCAATTTTCCCAAAAAGACCCATTTTTTTGGTGTTTTGGGAAATAAAATCTTTTCAACCCACCTACATACACTTTAAGTACATATCATCAGATTGATAAAGTTTACTTCGAGTTATGTTAGATATCAAAAATATAATTTTTCAATCATTTGCCATAAAATGCGTATTACATTGCGAATTTAAAAAAAAAATCAAAATTATTTGATATCAGAAGGACATTCTTCGTATTCAGAATGCAATTCGATATGTCTGATGTGCTCTAATGTCCCACAAAAAAAACTGTCCAAACGCTCATACCCCACCCCTTAATTATTGCCATCATCATTAATATTATTATCATCATATAGTACAGTGTCAACAGTTTCGCCATAGACTAGTGACCTTTATTACGGTTTTGTTATTCACACTTACTGAAAATAAAATCCAGTACATCTTCTTTTGAAGAGCCTAGAGCGTTGTTTTCTTCTTGGAGTCAGAAAATTGTGCAAAATATAGGTCACAAACACCCATTTTCACAAGTATTTAACTTCACCTAGGATTATTGGGGGGGGGGGGGGGCTGAAGCCCACATTTATTGAGGGGAATGAGCCCCCAAGCCCCGGTTCCTAAGCCTATTACAATGTCTGAAGATACTAGAAGATCTTTGCGAGTGATCAGCATGATGTGGTTCAATGCAGAGGTACCGCGTAAACGTACTAGTGCAGTGCGATATGTTCAAGAATGGTTTTAACCTATTGCTATGATAGTTGGTCCGGTTGTTTCATCACTTCTTCGGTGAACACCTTATCCAAAACCCTGAGGTGCAGGATCGCATGTATCGCGAAATCGATACGGTAGTCGGTCGTAACCGGTTACAAAAGCTGGATGATAAATTGAATCTCCCTTACACACAAGCCGTTATTGCGGAGCTTCATCGAATCATTTCACTCTTCCCTTTGTCTGAGTTTCATGTAGCAGGGGACACGACAACTTTCCGTGGCTACACCATTCCGAAGAATAGCGTGGTGATTTCTAACTTGTATGCAGTGGAGCACAGCCCTGAAATATGGAGAGACCCAGCCATTGAGAATAGTGTAGACCAGATTAAGTGATTCTATTTGGAATAGGTACGCATGCATAGCAAGGGATGCCATTTGCTCAAAATGTTGGCAGTTGGTAATCATGTACCAGGTGAAATTCTAGAAGTGTTTTGTACCGGCGATAGTATCATTGAAGAAGTTATTACCTCCATTTTCATTCAAAGGGGTGTGACCATATCAACAGCCTCATCCCCACTTGATAATATCAAAATGCAAATGTTAGCATCTGAAGAAAACTAGTAGATGTTAAGCTAGTGGGGTGTTGGATAGTAGTTAACCTTTCTCTGGTTTAAAACCGTTTTCATTTCAATTTAGCTCACTTTAGCATTGAAAGTGGAAAAGTAATGGGGGGGGGCAGGTCCGCGGGATGGAATGATCTACAGTGACGTAGGCCTACCATCCATGAAAGCACTTCTCGTATCCGATGTCACACACGTCCATATCTCTGTAATCGATTATCTTGACAATCATGAAAATTAGCCAATCATGTAAAAGTCCAAGGTCAATTTGATTCTTATATCTATTTAGCCCAGACAAAGGTTCATTAATATTATAACGCTATAAATAATGTGTTATTTTAATACATCAGTGCGCAATATAACAATGTGCAAACATTTCGTTTGATATTTGTATCATCATCAATCCACTGAAGTCCAAAATGTCGGCCAGTTCTTTTGAACTTTCGGTTATTTCAGAATCATCTTTTACGTCCATATTTCTTCTGTCTGTCATCATTGTAGCAGTCTTCTTCTTTCTTTCTAAAAAGAGCAACTTACCGCCAGGACCATGGACTCTAATTCCTTACATTGGCTTTGCTCCCCACATCGCTTACGCTCTCTACAAAGGCGAACCACTCCACAAGTTTTTGGTGAAGCTTGGTAACAAGTATGGACACGTATTTTCATTTACAGCACTTGGGATGTCTATCGTGGTTCTGAATGAAAATCAAGCAATACGCGAGGCTTATCAAGATACTAAACTGAGTGATAGAGGCGAAAATAAAATGCAAGCCAAAGTCTTCAGCAGAAGTTGTAAGTAAAGAAACCAATGATTGTAAATTTATTACCAATTCTATATTTAAAAAAGTCACTGTGGCTAGAGGTTGTGATTGTAACATTATTTCAACGCTCATACAACGCTGCAGTTCAACATAACCCGATAACCAGCCTGAAATAACGTTGTACCAAAGTTGAACTTGACGTTGTATCAACGACATTTCTTTCTGTACGGTATGTTTAATTTGTATTTATTTACTCCGTATTTAATTCATATTAAATGATTTCGGTATCATTATCGTCTTCATTATTTCTATCATTGTGAATACGAGTATTATTATCATCAGCCCCCCCTGGTATAGTGGCGCTATAGTAGTGACCGTTGTTAGGTTTTGTAATTCACACTAATTGCAAAGAATATAATTTAATCATAATATGTCCGTTCTATATTTTATCATTTTCTTGTAGTTAACAAATGGGATGACATGGGACCGTTCCGAATTTTTGCTCTAGCCTGCTTCCGTAAATTTGGAGTCGGAACATCTCGTTATGAGGAGCCCATCAGTAATGAAAGCACATATATGATCGAGGAGTTAATCAGCCTTAAAGGTCAAGCTGTCGATCTTACTTGGCATTTCAATAATGCAGTATCAAACGTCATCTGTAAAGTTGTTTTTGGAACCCGATTTGAACTTTCCGACGAACGCATACATCGGCTTACGAGTCTTGTTAGTCGTTTACAAGAACTGCTTGGGACAGGTGGCTTGGAAATATTTATCCCAATCAATATCCCAAGTAAAGCGAAACAAGAAATGAACAAAGTACTTGATGAGCTGCATGAATTCATAAACGAAATGATTGAAAGTCACCGTAAAAACTTTGACACCGATAACTTAAATGACGTAATCGATTTGTGGTTGAATGAGATACGACTTCACAAATCCGATGATCCCAATTCATTTCTCCATCCAGATAATATGGCCGGATTAATAGGACTTCTTTTCATAGCGGGGACAGACACAACCTCAAATACACTTCGATGGGGCAGTCAATACCTTGTCCGATATCCGGAGGTGCAGGATCGCATACATCGCGAAATCGATAGGGTAGTCGGTCGTAACCGGTTACCAAAGCTGGATGATAAGCTGAATCTTCCTTACACACAAGCCGTTATTGCGGAGATTCATCGAATCATTTCACTCCTACCTTTGGCTCCATTTCATGTAGCAGGAGACACGACAACTTTCCGTGGTTATTCCATCCCGAAGAATAGCGTTGTGATTTCTAACATGTATGCAGTGATGCACAGTCCTGAAATATGGGGAGATCCAGAAGAATTTAGACCAGAACGGTTCTTGGACGACGAGGGTAACTTCCAAGAAATGGATGCATTGATTCCTTTTGGAGTAGGTATGTATATTAAGGTTAAATACAATTGATTTTCAAGGCTTGATTCCAGAGGGGCGTAAGTAAATAATGGAAACAGACATGCAGAAAAGAATGAACTCACGCGTACAATAGTGTATCAATCTGAACTAGGGCCACGGACAAACCGCGGCTCGTGAGTCATCCTATATGTTGCAGGGATAGGGAGGGGGCGACCATGATAGGACCATATGGGCTGATGGGGGGGGGGTGATTGTGGGCAGCCGTTTTCGGCAATTTTCCTTTGGATTTTCTCAATTTTTAATTTTTTAAATTATCCTGGATGATATCTGCCGTGAAATAAATCAATGCTTCTGCAGGCTATAACAGGCCTAGTAGGCCTATTTATGCCCTGATTATGCAATATATAGGCATATAACAATAACTACAATAACAAAACCAACAACTAATATTTTGTTAATCTAATTTGTAAAAATAATTATAATAGGCCGCGCCTATTAGCCTAAACTATAGTGTAGGCCTAAAAATTCCTGAATTATATAATGAAAAAAAAACCGGGCAAAAACAATCAATCGCTGCAGTCAGAAAGAAAGAAACGAACAAGAAAAAAGAAAAAGAAAAGTGAGAGAAAAATAAAATAAGATAAATGAAATAGACCACATAGGGACTCGAACACGTACCAAAGTTTTCCAGCTCAAAGCTACGACGTATATATATTATATAGTCGAACGTCAGTCCAACGCGCTAACCTATTGAGCCACTGAGGGGCACATGAAAATGATTGATCTCAAACAGACTATTATGGAATAGTGCATAACAGGCTCTTATGATAAACAAGCTCATTACCGCTGTAAATGTCGGAGGTATCGATGGCGAAATTTGGAGTGAAATTCAAATGGTAAAGTGAGCGACAGACATTTGAGAAATAATGTAGGCAGTTAGAAATCATAATTAACGTTCCACAATCCAGATATCGATAATGTAACATAACAGTGTTTTGTGGTACAAGATTCTCGAAAATTGTTCACAAAAACGGGCTAATAAAATTTAATCGGTACTGTATTTGGTTCTTCCCCATGGCAACATTATTTCTTTGGTCGATTTGTAGTACAATACAAAAAAAGAGAAAACAATCACTCGGCGTGGTTTTATACGGAGCGAACATTTGAAAAAAACTCAGTGCATGGAACGCGTTTTTGATCTTGTGAACATGGTGCGTAAAAATGATTTAAACGAAAGATTTTCAAACGGATTCTAAAAATTTGTATAAACACACAAAAATAATGTAAAGATACATCCATGCACGAACATTTGACTCGCTGCGATATTTGATTGCTGAGAAAACGCGGTTTTAGAGAACAATTGTATACGTCTTTTATACGTTTTTTATACGTTTCTTCGTGTAACCTTAATGCAAGTAAAGCCTCAAGCGCTTTGATCTTAAATGTGGCGCAATATTAACATAAACTAACGAAGAGGGAATACTTCGATGTATAGTACATTAGCTATTAAAGCCTCTACAGTAGCGTCACCAGAGTGTGACAGATTATGATAATATGATATTAAATTTTATTTATTTACCAACTACCCCCCGGCTACCCCATCCCTCCCCATCGTACATCCGGGACAACCGGACATGCTGGACGACTGCACCTGTTCCCCTTCGGAACAATCAGTCAGTAAATGTTTCGAAATATGCAAAGTGCATTGCCTACATATTCAGTGAACACTTTGAATTAGCTACACCCTGAGTATAATGTTCTCATTTCAGACCCCTTCTGACCTAAACTATTAGAGTCAAGCGGTAGCATGACCAACAAGTTTTAAAAAAAACGACTGATAAAGAAGAATAAACAGATGCACCGCGGACTATATTTACACGAAACAAAACGCTATTATTCTATGATATTTTTCGCTGGGTACAAAATATATCTAAAACCATGCTAAATCTTATTTACTGTCCAAAGTGTAATATTTTAATAACTCATTAATTCAAACAGTTACACCAATCTTACAGTCAATCCGATTGTTTGATAATAAACAAACATTCTTGCTTAATTTCACGCGGTATTTTATAGCCAAATTTAGTGGCAAATCATAGCTAATCATACTGATATCCAGAATCTTTCGTCACTACTACAGCCATACATGGCTGTCACTGTCGCACTACTTTTTGAGATTCACTCCCAAATATACCCTAGCATTTTCCTGGATACCCTCCATACAAATTCTGGATCCCATTCGCCAAAAAATCAAGTTTTTCACAATTCTTTTATTCTTTCCGGACCACAGCATACATTCATATCAATAAATACTCCACTTTTACACGTCGTTATATCGAGACGTCCCCGTGGCGAAGCGGTTAAGGCCATGGACTTCTAATCCATTTATGAGTTTTTGCTCAAGTTCGAAACTTCCCACCACTTTTTTTTTCAATGTTTTATTAACCAATTTATTGTCATAAATCAAGAATAACACCATTTTGAACACCCATTGCTATGGTGATATTATTTTTTTTCATCAGACAAACAATTTATCAGTGGCTCTGTTCACAGCTCAGACTGAAATTATATTTGGAATAAATATTATAAATTGTCACAAATTAAAATCACAAACCGCGAAAGATAGCCAACAACTGCCGCTAAATATTGATATCCAACTAGATTTCCCTACAGGGCTATAAAGAACCACAACCCGCGAAATTTGGATATCCAACTAGATTGCCCCGCAGAGGGCTTCAAAGAATCACACACCACGAAATATGGATATATCCAACAAGCTTAAATTATAAATTACCTCCCGATAGAGGGCAGGGCTTGATAAGGGAAATTTAAATCACAAACCGCGAAAGATCGCCGACAACCGCCTTTTAATAGGGATATCCAATTAGATTATCCCGCAGGGCTACAAAGAACCACAAACCGCCTATCGATTATAAAGAACCACAAACCGCGTAATATGGATATCCAACAAATTAAGACCACAAACCGCGAAAGATCGCCAACAACTGCCGCTCAATATTGATATCCCACTAGATTGCCCCGCAGGGCTACAAAGAACCACAAACCGCGAAATTTGGATATCCAACAAGCTTAAACTATAAATTAGCTCCCGATAGAGGGCATGGCTTGGTGAAAACAACAAACCACGAAAGATCGCCGACAACCGCCGCTTTATAGAAATATCCAACTAGATTGCCCCGCAGGGCTACAAAGAACCACAAACTGCGAAATTTGGATATCCAACCAGATTGCCCGTAGGCCTATCGATTATAAAGAACCACAAACCGCGAAATATGGATATCCAACAAATTAAGACCACAAACCGCGAAAGATCGCCAACAACTGCCGCTCAATATTGATATCCAACTAGATTGCCCCGCAGGGCTATAAAGAACCACAAACCGCGAAATATGGTTATCCAACAAGCTTAAACTATAAATTAGCTCCCAATAGAGGGCAGGTCTTGATGAGGTAAATTAAAACCACAAACCACAAAAGATCGCCGATAACCGCCGCTTAATAGAGATATCCAACTAGATTGCCCCGCAGGGCTACAAAGAACCACAAACCGCGAAATTTGGATATCCAACAAGCTTAAACTATAAATTAGCTCCCGATAGAGGGCAGGGGTTGGTGAAAACAACAAACCACGAAAGATCGCCGACAACCGCCGCTTAATAGGAATATCCAACTACGTTCCCCCGACGGTCTATACAAAGAACCACAAACCGCGAAATTCGGACAGCCAAGTAAATTACCGCAGGGCTACAAAGAACCACTAACATTAAAACACGATTATCTTGCCTAGTCGGGGCATTTAGACGCTTCCGTAGTATAGGCTTAAATATATGCGCATTAACCAGTTCCGACTTGAAGTAGGCCTAAATCGGACTTACTCTCTGTGTCTCTCTGGCATTGTCTACATTGGGTGTGTGTTGTTCATATTTATATTTTCTTTACATATTTACGTAAACAATATATAAACGACTGATAAAGTTTTGTTAATTTATTTTTTATTGTTATGAATCAAGAATAGCAATCTCAAACATCTACTTTTCGTTATATTATTCGTTTTATGGAGCACTTCGTAACCTGATGACTTTCCAAGCTTGGAGCTGATTGGCTACATTCATAAAAAGAAAAGAAATCTACCAAAAAAACGTTGACAACGTAAATAAATCAGCAAGTTTAAAAAACCCACCTCGGCTCACTTTTTGAAACTTGGTCCCATTTTGAACACCAACAGCAAATCGGTGTTTTTATTTATTTCAACAGAATACAGCGTTTCCAACAAGATTACAAGCCTACTTGTTATTCGTTTAATTCAATCATTAATCATAATTATTATAAAAAAAATATAAAAAAATAGGATATTGGTTTACCATGCAAGAACAAGATAATAACCTTTTAGGTCGTGGCAGAAAGCTTACAAATTAATATCGCATTTGCACATTAAAGATACATAACACTTCTGGAAATGTTTTAAATTTATATAAATATGATAAAGTTGAAATCAGTACCTTTTACAAATGGGACCAAGTTTCAAAAAGTGAGCCGAGGTGGGTTTTTTAAACTTGCTGATTTATTTACGTTGTCAACGTTTTTTTGGTAGATATATATATATACACAACACACCTATTATAGCAACTATTTTGGAGTTATATTATATAAACCATACGTTTTATTTTTTATACTAACTATGTATACCATAATAAAACATATTATATTAACTTTTTTGATTTTAGGGCGCCGTGTTTGTCCTGGTGAAGCTGTCGCGAGACAAGAACTCTTCATCTTCTTTACCCATCTTCTACATCAGTTCAAGTTTGAGAAGACATCTGAGGACGCACCGATGCCTACATTAGAACCCATTGAAGGAGTTGTCACTCGCCCTGAAAAGTACAAACTTAAGGTCATTAAACGTGATGAAGTTATTTTCTAAATCAGTGGCGTAGATTTCTTTTTGACATTGGGGGGATGAGGTTGGAAAAACATTCTTGAAGTATAGTGAATGCAGCACCTATTAGCGACATTATTATAAGCTTATGGTACAATCGCGCGCGAAAAAATTATGCCAGTTTACACTCGTTGCAATTTTTTTAATCGTATTTCTCCTGAAAAAAGAGAAATTGTGTTTTTAAATTCTGCCTCGTACGCCAATTTACGGTCCTTCCCCCGTTCGAAGCAAAATTTATTTCCATGGCAGGAGACTGGTGAGGTGACGTCACAGTAAATGAAGAGTCATGTTACATACACATGAGCCCTTGATATAAGCTCTTTTGACATTCATTCACGTGTATAATATGCGTTGTTCCACGAGAAAGCGGGAAGGTTCGAATAAAAGGCAATTGAAATTGTTTATTTGCATAATGGATATACATCACGCTCAAATTCTAAAATTGCACGGTAAAATTGGTCAAAAATTATTTTTATTGTTTAGTCCAAATATTTCTCAAAAACTTGATATACATATGAATAGTAATATCACAATTTACTATTATATAAAAAAGAAGCGGCTGATTTTATCCATGTGTTTAAAAACCATTAAATTTGTAGCAATTTTTTTAAAGGACAACAACAGCATACGTTCTTTGCATTGAGAGCGTTTACAGTCCCTTCTCTCTAAGCAGGCACATCTCATTTCATGACGTCAACTTTTTTCTAGGTCAAATCTGTCTCGTTCGAAGGAACTCACCGCTTAAGTTGGTTTGTGCGGAATATCAATTTTAAACGTCTTATTTTCTCAAAAAAGGAGTCATTTTCATTGTCTTCATTATTAGCTTGCCAATGATATGATGTTGTCCGAGCAATATATATGACCTTTAAGCTATGGATGATATTATCGATAAACTTATTTCAAGGGTTATTCTACATGGTAATAAGCATTGTGGTTAAAAGAAGTCATCTGGATACGCCGAAAAAGAAAAGACACTCTAAACAAGGACGAAGGGGCCTACTAACTCAACAACATCTTTGACCAACTCATCACGCCCCCTGTAGCGGTTCCTGTTGCTTATAAAAGGAAACACTCAGATGTGATGAGTTGCCGGGCTGACGAAACCACTCGTGTAGTGGTGAAACGTCACTAAAAATGTGAGTTTAACATCTTCATTTTGCTTGGATTTGCATAAAACGAACAATGTTAATCTTTAACCTGCTTTAACCAGTCAATCGGACAATAGAGGTTGGTCCTATTTTATGCTATTGACTGGTTCAAACAGGTGAAAGATTAGGATGACGAATATATATGACCCAATCTGTGATTTTGAGGTCTTTCTGATTCGATTTTAAAGGCACTGTCAACGTAATGAAGTGTGCAGTAAGTACTTAACATGAATGCAGAAATTGTAGCTCAGCGTGTCCAGAAAGCATAGTACAAAACCATTTCTGTTGACACTGATATGACTTCTGCTCAGAACTTTATGTTAATTTTGTTTGCCAGCACACTGGGCATACTCTCAAGATGCTGTCCATCTGGCTATTTTTGATACTATATTTGCCGTGTTTAACCATTTTATGCAATTATTTGTATATTCACTGATTCTGTGTTTTTTTCGTTTTACGTGTATATTGTTGTCGAGTAAAAAAATAAATCAATAAACCAATACGTAAATAATATTGCTCTAAAATTATAATATCGTTTGCGATAACCGGGGCAAAACCGTGCCACATCCATACCTTTGAAGGAAATCTGTACCATAAACTAGTCAATGGCTAATATAGTTATACCCCGAAATTAAACATACCAGACGGTCTATATGAATTTCGGAATATTCCTAACAAAGAAAAGGCCGCCATGATAGCTGCTTCCGAATCCTTTCTGCCACAAGCGGTAGTGTAACCTTTCACACAGACCCGCGGCTACCTTCGGCGAGTGTGTGGCATTAGCGACCCCCACAGCGAATTTGGGTTTTTAGTGCTGTTGTTACACTTTTCGTTCTCAAAATACATTGTTGATCATAAATATTACTTAAAATACATTTTTTATGTTCTTCTGTAGTTTTATGGGTAAAAATTGTCGCGTTTTCTTTTGAAAGAATGTTGAATCTGAACTTTGGTAGTATTCGCTTCGTCGTGTCACCAAAGTTCACGAGGGACGAGGCTTGTGGCACGGATTTCGCTGGTTTCAAAATTGGGGTACCATCACAGCGTAATAAAAAATACATCGGGTATCAATATGGAAGCCACCATGGATTGCAAACTGACCACTGATCGTCGTAAAGAATTAAGAATATCTCCTTTATTTGGACGTATTTAAGCTTGGGCCTTATTTTTACTGCAACTATTAGTTTATGGTACAGATTTCCTTTACAGGTATGGATGTGCATGGCACGGTTTTGGGTACCGTTTGAGCGATTTCGGTATATCGATAGGTGGGGTTTCAGTGCAGTGGAGACCAATACGCCCACTTGACGCATTCGGGGCTTTTTGAGAAACATTGGTATACGGGTGGGTGGCAAAAACAGCAATAAAAATTCCCTTTAAAAGGGAAAGCCAGCCTCAATGTAGAAGAGGTCTTGTAATTAGTTTTGGTCAATGTGAAAGGCATTTTTAGGATCACGCTTACATCCATGTTACATGACAGTCCACCAAACCATCAACGATGAGAACATGCACACTAAAACACCAGAAAACATTAATTCCTAATCTCATGTCAACTCTTTAATTCATTACTCCAAATTGTTCTTGTCTGTTTTGTTGTTGTTGTTGTTGTTGTTGTTTTTTGTGTGTGTTTCTCTTCAATCATTTTGTTGAATGTAATTTTATGAATCAAATAAAAAAGATAGAAAGTGACTTCACATAAGTTATGTGTCATTTTATTTATAATAAAGAAGTCATTCAATTAATAAAGTAAGACAATTTATTTATCTATAAGTGCATGTCAAATGGGGTACATTGTTCAATACTATAGGCCTAGAGGCATAAATGATGCCCATATTATAGCTAGGCCCTAAAAACTTTATTTTCCCGTTGAAAAGACAAAACTGATGTTTATGATAGCAACCATTTCATCAATAACATTTTGAGTCATTTTTATCCATAAAACGACACAGGGTCCCGGCACAGGATATGATAGATAACTACTTTCACATCAATATGGTCCATATGATCACAGATTGTTGAGAGTCTGTGATATGATGAAGATTTTGATTCTATAGATCTGTTATCAACATGATATCACGCTGTTCAGTGGTCAAGGAGTAAGGACCCCCGGTCAAGGACACTGATATGACATCATAGGTGATGTAATTTTCTTCTGCTGACCATATGATGCTGTATATTAACTATTATTGTTACATTTAGGCCTATACCTAGAACTTTTAAAGTCATAATTAGTTCAAACATAACTTTGGTAATACTCACTCATTTTCATTCGTTGAAACGGCAAAACATACTTACTTTTCCTTACAAATCGAATAACAATAATTTTAAAACATTCCACCTCAAAAAGTAAAATAAAATAATTCTTACCAATACCAATAAAGTTAATCTCTAGAGCATACAAACCCAATCTCAGAAATAGATACCAGCCCGCGTATGGGCTGGCGAAAAGTAGGTATAGAGTAGTAATCAGAATCTGAAAGTTTGCGTGTCACATTTTTGCCCACCCCACCCCTGTAGCGACACAGCGATACAGGAAGTGTCCTCACCGAAGAGAAAAATTTGCTTAAACTTCCAAAAACAACTGGGTAATGTCCATTTAAGTGCCAATCAATTCTCCCCGAGAGCTTTAGATCCCAGCAAGAATTCTTCAACAGTCTCTGAGATGAAAAAATTACCAGTTTGCTATAGAGGTTACCCGGATGGTTACATCATTAAGGGATAGTATTTATTGTGGGACATTAGAGCACATCTGACATATCGAATTGCATTCTGAATACGAAGAATGTCCTTCTGATATCAAATAATTTTGATTTTTTGAAATTCGCAATGTGATACACATTTTATGGCAAATCATTAAAATTGATATTTTGATATTTAACAGTACTTGAAGTAAACTTTATAAATCTGATGATTTATACTTAAAGTGTATGTAGGTGGGATGAAAAGCCGACGATCAATTGAAAATTTGGACATTTCGTATTGAAGATATGGATTTTTTTTCCAAAACACCAAAAAAAATTAGGTCTTTTGGGGAAAAAATCCATATCTTTAATAAAAGGTCAAAATTTTCAATTAATCGTCGGCTTTTCCTCACAGCTACATACACTTTAAGAATATATCATTAGATTTATAAAATTTATTTCGAGGACTGTTATATATCAAATTTAATAATTTGTCATAAAATTTGTATTATTCAAAAAATGAAAATTATTTGATATCAAAAAGACATGCTGCGTATTCAGAATGCAATTCGATACGTCTGAGGTGCTCTCATGTCCCACAAAAATACTGTCGAAACGCCATAAACGCTCATTCTAGATCCCTTAAGACACATTTGTATAATTCTTTCTAATTGTTCTGTTGGTTGCTATTGTGTGTAGCGCTACGGTCGTAATGTAGCGGCTCTTTATAAATGCTCAGTATGTTTGTATTTATGTATGTGAAATACTAGAAGCATTTTGTACCGATTAGTACGATTGATGAAGTTATTACCTTTTTTCAGTCAAAAGGGCGTGACCATATAGAGTCTCATCCACCACTTGATAATATCAAAATGCAGATTTTGGCATCAGAAGAAAGGGGAGAGTGTGTGTGTGTGTGGGGGGGAGACGGTAATGCGTAAATGGCCTCAAAATCAGTGAAAATGTGGTCCGTTGCTATACTAGGTAAACAAAAAAAGGAGTCAGTTACTAAGCTAGCCCTGCGCGTCGCACGGGCGTATCTAATGCCAAGCCGCTCGCGTAGCGCAGCGATACCGCACGGGTAACGCAGCACTACGCCAGAGTGCAGAGTCACGTAATGAATGATATTAACGACCGTAGCGTAATAAATACGGGAAAAAGATGTGTGTTAAAAAGTACAAACAACATGAAGAGGTAGGCCTACTATAAATAAAAAAGAAAACAAAATGAGGACAAACAGGCTGTACGAGTATGTGGGTTATAGTTAGTCACAAAATGAAAACGGGAATAAAATAGTAAGAAAAAAAGCTATAATAAGATCAGGAAATTTAAATAAAAAGGCTATTAAACTGAGGACAGAATTAAATAAATAACATGAAAACGGGAAATCACAAGCTATGCAGGAAATAAAAAAAGAAGCTAAAAGGGAAATGTAAGAAAGGACAGATTTAGAAAATAACGGGAACTGGATTGAATAAATAAAAACACATGGTCAACGGAAAATCGCAAGCTTAGCAGCAGATTTTTGTTTAAATGGAACAAAATTGGCCCATGTAGAAGAAACTAAAAAGAAAAAAGTTCAAATGGCAACGTAGGCTTAAGGAGGGTCAGGTTCAGATAAATAAAATTTACCGTTTCAATGATTCTACCTGTTCAGTAATTCCTCCTGTTTTAGTGAACGCTCTCCCATTTACTCACCTAGCGGGGACCCGCGCGTAGCGCGGGTGTCCCGCTAGTAATAATAATAATAATAATACAGACTCGGACTTAAAATATGAATGTCTCGTATACATGACCTGGTGATTGAGTCACCACAACTTTGTAGTGTTCATATCTACCGGTAGGCATATGGTACATTCTCCGATAAAGTGTTCAATTTTGGTCTCAGGAATGACAAAATGCCTACGTACATGATGGGATTGGGCAAAATTTACCAACAAAAAGAGGGTTTCGCGATGGGATCTCCAGTCTCGCCGCTCGCATCCAACATATTCATTGCGTGGTTTGAGGTTCGCACCCTGGACACCGCAACCCATGTACCATCCTTCTGGGCTCGCTACGTCGATGGTACGTTCGTCGTAATACGCGAAGAATACATCGACGAATTTACCACCCACATCAACACATTTCGCCCACGATCAAGTTAACCATGGAACGGGAGGAAGATCATCAACTTCCTATGCTTGACACTCTTATCCACAGGAAGGAGACTGGCTCTACCAAAATCACCATCTACCATCTATAAGTTCGGAGTCATCAGAACACTGATTCATAGAGCAGAGTCGCTGGTCACGGAAGAAGAGGACAAAGTTTAGAGTTGGAGAATATCCGGAAAGCGCTTGATGTGTGTGGCTATAAACGGTCCCATTTCGCTGTCGCCAATACCCGCAACCCTCCCAACCGTCAACCCCCACTACGGCTGGTTCAAATGGATCCATCACCCTTCCCTATGTTAGGGGTGTGTCAGAAGGACTTCGCAGAATCCTGTGCAAACGCGGTATTTAGGTGCACTTTAAACCAAGAAATACACTCCGTCAATCCTTGTATCACCAAAGGACAAAATTGACAAGAAGGAGAAGTGTCATACTGTGTATAATATCCAATACCAGAACTGCAACGCCGTCTATATTGGCGAAACCAATCACCCCCTAGGAATTAGGGCTTCTGAACATAGGAGAGAGCCATCCCAGGTAGCGGCGCATGTAAATTACACTGGACATTCTATCCCCACTGCAAGTGCAAATATCAGGCAAAACAGAAGCACCCTGAACAGAGACGACGGCCGGTATCACCTACTAGCTGTGTACACCTCGCTATTGAGACGTCCTGCACCGTCTGACGGCGCTGAGTCTCAATAGCACATCCAACAGCGCCCCACGTGTTAATTGGGGCTGAAGAAAGTCTAGCGAATTGCAGACAGAAAGCTACCCAAAAGGTGAGCTATTTTACTGCTGTAGAGAAACAAGATTCGTTTAATATAGTTTTAGAATATATTTAAATCCAAATCAGTAGGCCTATGCCCCATTGGTATTGCACCACTTTATCCAAAATACCAAGCTAGACCATTCCGGACTTGAAATGTGATTGCATGGTTCATTTCGATATATTAGCGTCATCAGTTTTAGTATTCATTATGATATCTTTCACTCTTACGTAAACAGGCGGTGTTTTAATAGATATAGTAACTATATTTTATTTACATTTGTGATGCTGTTTTGAAATAAAAGTTTGATAAGTTAGATTACATATCATTGAGACTATTGACATAGAATATCGTTTTATGAAGACCTAATCTTTTCGCAGGTGTAGTTCACGCTTAGTTCATGAACTCTCCACTGACGGTTACTTAAATTTTAACAATTACGAAGGGGAGTTGTATTAACCTGTCATAAAACCTTACGCCAAAACGAACTAAGAGCTCTAAGCTACAATGCTGGCCATAAGTGTTGGGACGGTTTGATAGGGTAATGTAAATAAGCCCCCACTCCCCCCGATCAATGTTGAATCCGACCTTTTTGGTCACACGAGCCTTGTGGCACCCAACATTGATTGGTGGGGAAGGGGGAGGGTTGGGGTGTTAGGAAAGGGTTTAGGCTTGACACCAAAGAAACCTCCACTTTATCACGTTAATAATAACGGAAATAATATAGTGTACGTTTTCCATAAGTGTCCCAACACATTTTGGCCATGGTTGTAGTCGTAGTTCCATTTGTGCTAAATAGTGATAAAATTGTTACCACAGCATCATACTCGCGGGTATGACCGGCTGTCAAAATTGACCTGGGGTTTGGTGATTCCCACCATTGGTTTCTACAGTAAAATCCATGATTTTCATTTCGCCAGTCAGAAATCTCATTTATAAAAGTAGGCAAAGACAAGAAAGAAAAAGAGCTACACTGTGGGAAAGAGGTGAGTCTTAAGGGGCTGTGCAATAATTATGAGCCCCCGGGTAAAATTTCCAAACGGCTCGCCAAAAATCGCTTGCCCCCCCCTTCTCGGCCTCCCAAAATTCTGAAAAAGACCAAGTCAGAGCAGAAGCTGTGGAAGTCATAGGGTCTAGTCATGCACCCAAATAGCGAGCAGGAAAATGTGCATATTTAAGCGTTTACGTACTGTTTTCTTAAGCCTTTTTAGAGCTTTTTATTTAAAAGGCGGCCCATGAATGTGTGCCAAAAATCGCTTCCCCCCTCTCGGCTTACCAAAAGTGCTTGACCACCCCACAACCACCACCCTCACCCCACCCCCACTTTTGGCTCGCCAAACATTTCTTTCCCCGATGGCGGGCATCTTGTTCATCTCGTTTTTTGGATCGAGGCACTTTGAATGTGACAGTAGGTTCAGATGCGTTTAAGAAGCTTTGTGGGTCCAAGGTTGAAAATAAGATGTAACCAGGTGAATGAGCAAGAAAAGCTTTGAATGTTTAGGCAAGACACTTAAAACTGAATTCTTTGGACGACATACAACAAGTGGAGAGAGTGGAGAAGAGAACAGGCATGACTGATTCCAAATGATTTTATTTACTGTTTACAAGTTTCAATTCCTCGGTCGCAACAAGTAGTGGCGTATCGTAAGCCATATCTTTCAGAATTCGAATATGCCCAGGCGTCCGGGAAATTTCTCGGTCATCCGGGTAAAATACGAGTGACTGGCTGTTTTAAGCAATCCGCGCAAATTACCCACTCGTTCTTTCAGTCCACTCGAACGACATATTCACTAAACCATTTCCAGCATATGTTTCACTCGACCGGGATAAGAGGCGTGGCCTGTCCACGTGACATAAACCCACTTGTACCGAATTCACTTAATGCCTGCAGGGTACACTCATGGGTCAGTTCTCAAATTAAAGCTTCTCTATAGCAACAATTGTGACATAATAAATATGACTGACACTAAATATGTGAAATTTAATATATTAATTTTTGAAAATTAAAACACACATAAGACGTAAAAGTAAAGTTACTACACCGATTGACTGCAACGGCGTCACTATGTGAAACGGAAGATTTGGGGGTTTCAGCACGTTTTGGAAAACAGCTTGTGCCACCCCGTCAGACCCGATGCCATCCACATCATGGTCGGTATCCCCCCGATCACTCACACTACGGCACCGGAGCAAATCGGACTTTCAGTGTCTTTTTGTACCTTACGCCACATTGTCCGTCATTATGTGAAACGGGAGCTTTGGGGATTTCGGCTCGTTTCTGAAGCATACGCCACATTATTGACGGATGCTGCTGATTATGTCATTAAATCCAATTTGCGCCATTTCACATAGTGGCGGATGTTGCTCGTACGTCTGTTTGTGAAACGTAAAATATAGGGTTCTTATGGAATTGGTAACGTAGGTTAATTAATTAATTAATTAATAAAGAAACAAGTAAATAAATAAATAAATAAATAAATAAATAAATAAATAAGTAAATAAATAAATAAATAAATAAATAAATAAATAAATAAATAAATAAATAAATAAATAAATAAATAAAATGATTAAATAATTAATAAATTAATAAATTAAGTATATGGGCTCCCTTCACATGACTGGAATTTAAGGCACAAACTAAAAGTGCCCTCCCATAAAAATTCCACCAGCAAATAAGGGGACGGACCTTAATTCTTGTTGGCAATTTTAGAAGAGGGAGCTCTCTATTTGTACGTGAAATTTACCCTAATGCAAAGGATCCTACGTGCGCCATTAGGTGAATCAAAACGGTATAACCGTAATACGTATATAATTTATAATGATGTAAATGTATCTTCCTGATTGAGTCCGAACAAAGAATCCATTAATAAAGTGGCCATCAACAGTACAAGTAAAGCGTTATTTTAAATGCTGTTTAGTAGTAGTAGTAATACAATACGTACTTATATAGTTTTAAAAAAGTTACTCATTTTCAATAATTGTTATGATGTATAAATATATGTAGCTGTAAATATATCATTCAACGTGTTCAAGTTAGATGAAGAGTGAACTGGAGTTACGACTGTGGTGACCATCATACAAGATATAAGTCCAGATCACTTATCCTTGAGAATCTGATTTCCTGGATAATATACTACCGAAATTATACACCAAAGAAGAGGATACCAGATTTAATCCCGTTTAGATACTCTCAGTTTGTACGCTTCTGGGTGTATGACAACCCCGTCGATTGGTTTCAAGGTAGGCATCGGTGCGTCCTCAGATGTCTTCTCAAATTTGAACTGATGCAGAAGATGGGTA